>NC_091458.1:134330000-134936875 GCF_027789765.1 Dendropsophus ebraccatus
TTTATTTAAACGAAAATGTGTTTTATTAATTAAATATTAATTTGTACAGGAAGCTCCATAAGCCGTTAATTCATATTGCCGGCAAAAGAGCTTTCTGTACTAATTATCACTTTACTTTAATAAAAACATCAAATGTTTCTTCTAATTATGTTATCACAATAGCATTATTAGAAGAAACATTTAGAATTATATGTGCGCTCAGCTGATTGGCTGATCGGCTTAGCGCACATATAAAGAGCCGGTCCGCAGTACAGTGAATTCATTGTGCTGCGGACCAGCGAAGAGACAACATCGGGGTGAGTATAGAGCTCTCCCCACCCCCTCCCCAGCACTGCACCCCTCCCAGCAAGGAAGGGGGGTCACTTAACCCCTTCCTTGCTGGGATGGGTGCAGTCTGACATCAGTCTGGCCCCCAAGGGGTTAAGGGGGATGCAATACATCCTCCCTTAACCCCTTGGGGGCCAGACTGTAAGCAGCGATCTGTAAAGATGCTGCATACTGTAAGGAGCACAACACCGCTCACAATGATGGGTGTTGTGCTCCTGTTTGTGTGTTTTTTGTGTGTTTCTCCCTTTTTGTTTTTCAGATATCGGTATCCTGGGGATTACATCGGATTCCGTGGACTACGTCGATGACCAGCGTTTTTTTAATGTTTTTTTTTTATAAAATGGTCAATGAGGGGTGTGGGGGTGTTTTTATTTGAATAAAAAATTTTTTTTACTTGTGTCTTGTCTTTATTTCTTTACTTTATAGACTTAGTAGTGGAAGCCGTCTAATAGACGGAATCCATTACTAAGTTGGGGCCTAGTGTTAGCAGGTATAAAATGGCTAACACTAACCCCCTATTATTACCCCAGTACCCAATGCCACCAGGGGTACTGGGAAGAGCCGGGTGCCAGTGGTCCCGGAGCGTCAAAATTGGCGCTCCTGGACCAGGCGGCAGCAGGCTGGTAAGATTTAGGCTGGGGAGGGCCTAAACCAATGGCTCTTCCCACCCTGGTGTTACCAGGCTGCTGTCGTTTGGTTTTTAACCCGGCTGGTTATAAAAATAGAGGGAACCCTATGCGTTTTTTTTTATTTATTTAAAAAAAAAAACGCATAGGGTCCCCCCTATTTTTATAACCAGCCGGGTTAAAAACCAAACGACAGCAGCCTGGTAACACCAGGGTGGGAAGAGCCATTGTTTTAGGCCCTCCCCAGCCTAAATCTTACCAGCCTGCTGCCGCCCGGTCCAGGAGCGCCAATTTTGACACTCCGGGACCACTGGAACCCGGCTCTTCCCAGTACCCCTGGTGGCATTGGGTACTGGGGTAATAATAGGGGGTTAGTGTTAGCCATTTTATACCTGCTAACACTAGGCCCCAACTTAGTAATGGATTCCGTCTATTAGACGGCTTCCACTACTAAGTCTATAAAGTAAAGAAATAAAGACAAGACACAAGTAAAAAAAAAATTGTATTCAAATAAAAACACCCCCACACCCCTCATTGACCATTTTATTAAAAAAAAACATTAAAAAAACGCTGGTCATCGACGTAGTCCACGGAATCCGACGTAATCCCCAGGATACCGATATCTGAAAAACAAAAAGGGAGAAACACACAAAAAACACACAAACAGGAGCACAACACCCATCATTGTGAGCGGTGTTGTGCTCCTTACAGTATGCAGCATCTTTACAGATCGCTGCTTACAGTCTGGCCCCCAAGGGGTTAAGGGAGGATGTATTGCATTCCCCTTAACCCCTTGGGGGCCAGACTGATGTCAGACTGCACCCATCCCATATACTCACCCCGATGTGTCCTCTTCGCTGGTCCGCAGCACAATGAAGTCACTGTGCTGCGGACCGGCTCATTATATGTGCGCTGAGCCGATCAGCCAATCAGCTGAGCGCACATATAATTCTAAATGTTTCTTCTAATAATGCTATTGTGATAACATAATTAGAAGAAACATTTGATGTTTTCATTAAAGTAAAGTGATAATTAGTACAGAAAGCTCTATTGCCGGCAATATGAATTAACGGCTTATGGAGCTTCCTGTACTAATTAATATTTAATTAATAAAACACATTTTCGTTGAAATAAATTCAGTTGCGTTGGTCAATAATTTAATTCTAACAAATCCATCATTGTGCAATTAAATATACTGTCAAAAAATAAATATATATATAAATATACATTTATTTATATATCTATTTATTTTAACAGTATATTTAATTGCAAAATGATGGATTCGTTAGAATTAAATTATTGATTAACGAAAGGGACTTTTTTACAAAGAAAATGTGTTTTATTAATTTAATATTTTAACTATTAGAGGCATCGGCATTCGGCATCATTGCCGGCTATTTTTGAAGTACTCCGTACGGACCGCCTGTCAATCCTCGGCCGCATCTCCAGCCGCAAACAATGGTCTTGTTCATTTTTTACGGATCCGTTTACGATAGGGCCGTAGATTCATACATAGTGTGCACTGTGCAGCCGTATATCCTATACTTTCCAGCGTACGCATGAACGACCAAAAATACCGCCGCACAATTACAGCCGCAAATACAGCCGCACAGTTACATAGTCTGAAACCTGGCCTAAATCTGTAACAGTACCCAGAGGTACGCTCACAGAGTTTGTAGAATTTCTCGCCATACCGCCATCTCTTATTGGGACGGAACTGGCGGAAAAGACGTGTCTGGGGGGCAGCGTATGCTACGCTACCCCCAGACACGTCACTGGATGATGAGGATGATGAGGATGAATGGAGGAAAAAAGGATCCCCCCCATTCATCCTCACTGGCTGTTTCAGTGTCGGAGGCAATAATAACGTATGCGTCTAAAACCGAAAACACCCTGGGGGCCATCTTTATACGGGGACTAGTATATGGGGTATGTAGTGGTGTAGTGTCAAACTTTATTCAATGTAGTGTGGTGTAATGTAGTGTTTTTTACGTGTTTTTTTTTTTTACAGTAAGTATAAAAAAACCTACGCCAACAAAGGCGTTGCTGATAAATGCCGCACTTATGTGCGGCACTTATCAGCAGTCCGTGGCAGTAGGATATAGAAAAAAAACACCCTACGCCAAAAAGCAGGAGTTGCTGATTAGCAGCGCACTTTCGTGCAATGCTGATCAACACTCAGCGGCGATAGGGTGCGAAAAATAGAAAAAAAAAATTTGAAAAAAAAAAAAAACTTTTTCTACATTCTGAACATCCCTGTAGATGCTGATAAGTGTATTACACATATCAGCCGCTAGGGGGCAGCAGAGCGCAAAATCCGGAAAAAGACGAGGCTGGAGCCGAAAATAGCCGAAAAAAGCCGATGGGGACCGCCGGAAATAGACGAAGACCGAATGAGAAGACGGAGGACGCCGCGAACCCGGAAGACGCCGATCAGGACCCCGGGACAGGTGAGTAATGTACAAATACCTGCTCTGGACCCCTCAGCTACCTAGCTGAGGGTTTCAGAGCAGGTATTTACTATTTTGGGGGACTCTGATCTCCGTGCCAGCGGCCCGATCGCCGTGAACGGCCGGCCATTCACGGCGATCGGGCCGGTGGCACCGTGACCACCATTACTTTTTACAGTTATGGCGGTCGGTGCCGTCCTCGGACAGCACCGACCGCCATTTTTTTCGATCGCCGCTCTTGGCTGATCTGAATTGATCAGCCAATAGCGGCGATCGTAAGCACGGGGGGTGTTATCCACCCCCCGTGCCGAGAAGCTAAGCTGGCCTGCTATGATTTATAGCAGGCCATCTTCCCCGACCGCTGTGTGCGAACACGCAGCGATCGGGGAAACATCGGGCGTAAATTTACGCCCTGATGCGCTAAGTACCAGGGCGTGAGGGCGTAAATTTACGCCCAATGTCGTTAAGGGGTTAATACAGCCCTTAGTGTATCATTAATAATAATAATAATAATAATAATAACACTACTACTACTACTACTACTACTAATAATAATAATAATAATAACAACAATATTAATAATATTAATGTGGCATTGCTGACCATGATGTATTCTGCTTCTTACTATGTCAGAGAAAAGCAATACTCCACCCAAGTCTAGCTCTTTCTTCAATTCCCTTCTGTTAGCATCTCATACCATCAAAGAGCTGAAAGAAAAGTTATTTTCAAAGTATAATTTTCTTTTTCTGAGCTGGAAAGCTTCTGTATTTGTTAACCTTCTATATGGCCAACAGGTACAATTATCTCATACCTGGTGGCTAACTATATGCAATGGAAATGAGCATAAACCCAGCTTACAAATGTCTAGAGCATAATGCAAAAACTAAGCAGGAATGGGAACAACAATGGGCACTAACACATACAACCTGGGGTGATCACAGTAACTGTTACTATTACCCCCTATGAGTTAAGCAGTAGAGACATGGTCATTGTTTTTATCAATCTTCATGAAATATGAATGATATAGAATATATACCATGACAAGGAGGCGATGTAGATGTATGGCTACCCTTGAGAAATCCCAGTACATGATTAAAAATAAACATACAGGTTAAGACAAAGACTGCAGACCTGGGAGTTTACAAATAGAAACCTTGGGTAATGTACCTAAAAACGATGTAATATGCTAGTTAAAGATTAATAACCTCATTAATAATCAAATCCCAGCAGCCATTGATTGCATTTTCACATTATCTGCTGCTCAGTCAGGAGATATGAACTTGTTACGAATTTCTCCACCCTAGAATGAACTGAGTTATCAATCAACTTCAAAATACGCATCTTCTATTAACGTTCGCACTTGTTTTATTTATTTATTTTTTTATTTATTTTTTTCCTGTAGAAGCTCATTATGCTAAAATCCCAGTTCTGGTCTGAGATTTCCTCTGGGCATGGAAAATAAGATGCCAATTTATAATACACAGAGTGAGACTGGGCCTGTCTGGTTTCCTTTTGCAGTTCTCGGTTTTATTGTACGACTTTGCATCCACCAGTATTCCTTTGTCACAATAACTTTTTAGGTAAAATCTTAGGCCGGGTTCACACAACGTATGACACCGGACGTTCTGTGACACAGAACTGCCGATGTCAGTGAAGTTCATCCCGGACGGTACTACAGTACTGGCCGGATGAACTTAATTTCTTTTGAATTGGGATGTGCCCACATTCCAATTACCCATAGCACACAATGTAAAGTGCGGCCGGAGCTGCATGTTACATTGTCTGCACAGTTTTGTGTGGCCGCAAGGAATCCAGGCTGGAGTGTATACAAAGTGTATACACTCCAGCCGGGATTCTATAGACTTCAATGCAATAGCGGCTGCATACAACTGACATGTCAGTTTTTTGTGTGGCCACAAGGAATCCCGACCGGAGTGTATACAGAGTATATACACTCCAGCCGGGATTCCATAGACTTCAATGCAATGTATATTTTCAATTAATCACGGCCGTTGTTGTTGTTTTTTTTATTGTTTTGCAGAAATCAAGCGATTTTAAGAAAATCTTTAATAGGTTTTATTAGGCCTCATTCTGTACTCACAAAGCTGTTTTGCAGCCTCCCCACTCACTTCTTATCTGTGCATTATTAGGCAGAGACCTCTTCACTACAGAGGAGCAAAGTGAAGACAGGTTGGCTGATTCCATTACAACCTATAGAGGGGGAAGGGGAAAAGGGGGATGAGTGAGCAGGGAGAGGAGGCAAGCAGCTGTACAGTACAGGAGACCGGGCACATAAAATGCTGGACTGAGAGGTCAGAAAGGTCAAAGCTTATCTGGGAGCTTGGTGAGAGAACACTGCAGGATGATGTTTTGTATAGCCCTGCTTTTCTCCTCTCCATGCTCACTCATCCCTCTCACCCCCTCCCTTCTCCATAGAGAATAATGGACACAGGAATCCTGCTTCTTCTGAAGTGAGGGGGGGGGGGAGGAAATGGATCAACTGAAAGTATGTTGCATAACAAGTGACAATAGGTATGCAGAATGAAGGTATCTCCTGTATATTCTGCCACTTGCCATCGATTAAAAAAATAAAGCGCCATAGGGTATATTCACATGCAGAACTGTATCACCAGTGTTTGTATTTAACAAGTAAGAAGTAATAGAAGAAGCAGACTTGACTCCCCCAGGACATTGGGTTTGGATTTGCTGTTTATTCTTTGTGTGGAGACAGTTTTTTGTTGAACTATTGACACTACAAGGACCAACAGGAGTCTTAAGTAATTTTCTTAAAACCTCATGGACTGATAAGGGTCTTACTGATATTTGTTTGTTGGACCAATTGGGGTCCTGGAATATTGATGGTGACCAGTCATCTTGTATAGAGGAATGCTACCTGGACTGGCATTTGGGCCGACATTGGTCCTAGACTAGACATTCCTAAAAGACAGTAACAGTGACAATATTTGAATGGTTGTTGTTTACTGTCTGTTGTGCTACATTGGAGTTATTTACCTATATTCACATGCAGCAACTTGTTGCAGAAATTTCTGCCGCTGTTCCATTCGTCTAAATGGAGCTAGCAGAAATCTATGTGCTTGCTACAGAAAGAATCCAATTCAGAATTTTTTAAGTTGTAGAATTGTCTGCAGTAATGGGCTGGAACATTTTCCTAGAGCAGGGGTGAGGAACCCTAGCATTCCAGAGCCAAGGTTCCCTACCCCTGTTCTAGAGGAAGTGGCCTAAAATATTGTACTTCCAAATATTTCCACAGTAGCTTTCTAGAGTAGTTGTAGAATTAAAGTAGGGTCTGTTATGTTATGTGATTTAACCTGTGCCATGCAAATAGCTTAGAACATTGCCTGTTGCATTTAGTGTTAACAGGGCACATTTCTGTTTCATTACAGAGGAGCACCCCAGTCAAGGACTCTCTACCATGTCAAAACACTCATTTAGGGTGCGTTCACACCTACAGGATCTGCAGCAGATCTGCAGCAGATTTGATGCTGTGTTCAGTTATTTAAATTAAATCTGCTGCAGAAAATCAGCTGCAGATCCTGTAGGTGTGAACGCACCATAAAGGGGTACTCCGGGTAAATAGTTTTTTTTTTTTTTCAACTTGTGTCAGAAAGTTAGTTATACAGATTAGTAGTTGACGTCTTTTGAAAAATCTCAAACCTTCCAGTACTTATCAGCCGCTGTATTTGTGTATGCTATTTTTTTTCCAGTCTGACACAGTGCTCTCTATTAAGAGCACATATTCATAGAAAACCTTTCCTGCTCTGGACAGTTCCTGTTACGGACAAAGGTGGCAGCAGAGAGCACTCTGTCAGACTAGAAAGAATACACCACTTCCTGCAGGACATACAGCAGCTAATAAGTACTGGAATTTTTTTAAAATAGAATCTGTATAAGTTTCTGACGCCAGCTGATTTGAAAAATAAAAATAAAATCAATTGAGTACCGTATTTTCCGGCGTATAAGGCGACTGGGTGAATAAGACGACCCCTGACTTTTAATCAGATTGTCAAGGATTATACGGTGGAACATGTTAAGCCCTGCCTGACCGTAGCCCTGCTGCGGTCAGGCAGGGGTTAACTGCAGCTAAACTAATGAAAAAACAAGCAGTTAACTCACCTGGGCCCGTTCCCAGCCTTCGCGCGTCTTCTCCTCTGCTCCCGTTGCCAGTGCAGCCAGTGTGACGTGCACTGACTGCACCGGGGATGCCCGAAACTCTCCCCAGCAGACAAGCGTCTAATCGGAGACGCTTGGCTGCTCGGGAGAGCTTTGGAAGAATGACAGAGGCTTCGGGTACTTCTGGAGTCTCCCAAAGCCTCTGTCATTCTTCCGAAGCTCTCACGAGCAGACGAGCATCTCCGATTAGACGCTCGGCTGCTCGGGAGCACTTCGGCATCCCCGGCGCAGTCAGTGTACGTCACACTGGCTGCGCCGGCAATGGGAGCGGAGAAGAATAAGACTTCTGACAAGATTTTTCGGGGTTGAAAAGTCGTCTTATACACCAGAAAATATGGTACCCCTTTAACAAAAATGTTGCTGGGCCTGCAGGAAATGATATCTGCATAACACTACTACTCTCAGATAACCTTCAGGAAACCCTGGGTTATCATACCCATAAAGGTTAGATGAGTGATGACGGGTCTATTGTTGGTTGCCTCTTTCTAGTGATTTCCTTCCTGCATGGTATTTTGCTCTGCAGTGTGGATGGACCCCCAGAGCAGAACAGCTAAAATAAACAGCTTGACAAGACCTTATCCAAAGTGATAGCTTTAAATCATCTAGAAAATTGTTTTTGTTATATGAATATGTTTTGTTAGAGACACTCAGACTGAACAATTCAATAGTACTTGCTGAGACGTAATATATGTGAATTTGTATAAAGTAAGAATCATTATTTATCAAATGGAAATATTATATAAAAGATGAGGTTTTTCACAAAGATAATAATGTTCAAAATGACCTAGTAATGACAAGACTGCAATTATCTGTTTCAGAATAGTTTTCATTGCCAGAATCTATTATCCTGTCCTATCTATTTTCTATTCTTCTATCTATCTATCTATCTATCTATCTATCTATCTATCTATCTATCTATCTATCATGTATCTGTGGTGTCCCACCATGGGTGTTTCTTGTGTCACACCTGTTGAAAAAAAGCCCCTTACTTAAAGCTAAGTGGTGATGAAGGTAGTTTATTATTTTGCCACTAGCTGTCAGTGTTTATTATGTATGCTCTTGTGGATTGCACGGCTGAAGCTAGCAAAGGGTTACTTGTTCTTATGTATTATGTACTTTTATTGTCCAATGGAGATACTCTTTTTTTTCTGACGTATCCTTTCTCTTCTCTTTTTTGCATGCATTCCTTTCCACCACTCACAGGGTCTTTTACATATACCTGTAGGAAGTAATCCCATAGTCGGAGGAAGGGAGTCTTATCTGGTTTCTAGTAGGAGAAGGACACACAGAGCAGAAGTCCCTGCTTTTCCAGGACCCTTGTCTGAGACAGTCTTAGTTCAGTCTAGTCTAGACAGTGTGTTTGTGAAGTATTGAGACACACTTGTATAAAGCAGCCAGAGACACTCAGTTCTTACAGTCTATATATATATATATATATATCGCCTATGCAATGCTAAGCACAACAAAAAGAATTAATCTCAGCCCACGCCGAGAACCACTCTAAAAAGGTCCTCTTTAAAGAAACTAACCATTTTTCGCTAGCCTAAATTACCTTCTTTTTATGCGTGTAGAAATGCTAATATGACCAGGTCTGGTTGGCCGATGCAGACTCAACAGTTTTTTTTTTTTTTGGTATGAAAGTTCTAAAAATACAATTATAGTGAAAAACAGCCTTTTATTTCTTATAGCACAGCTATTATTCTTGTATTTCTCAGATGTTTGATACTGGTGTTAGTCATTCCATGCAACAATTGCATAATTTCTCATAAAAATTTGGCTGCTAGGTTGCATTAGTCTGTTCAGTTTTTATAGGTAATGCATCAGTATACGATGGTAGAACAATGAGGGTGACAGCACCATCTCTTATTAACATAATTATGCAGAGAAATACAGCTCTCTCTGTGCATAGCAACTAATGCTTATTTCTGTTATGGAGTGATTTTTTTTTTACTATATCAAACAAACACAAACAAAAACATCTTAAATGATATGTTCTTCCCTTTTACCGAAGTGTTATCCTACTGCCTCCTCTAGGGACATGACCCTGCCAAAGTTATAAGAATTCAGTTACCAAGCTAATCAATCAAGACTTGTATAGATTGCTAAGATAGGTTTCAGGGCTATAAAAAAAAAAAAACTTACAAAACCAGCTATAGACTATGTTCACACACAGAAAAAAAAATTGCCATAATTTAGAGATAACAATGTGACTGAATCTTCAATGTTATAATATTCTCCATTGAGTTCTGTTCTATTTTCATTCAAAATTAGTCATACCTTTTTTACTCTGTGATAAATAGCCTTGAAGGCTACTCCGGCATCTGGAGTGCCCTAGGCCTGCAGCCCTTTCTCCTCGCCTCCCTTCACTTTCAAAATGTCCCTGTGCATCTAAAATGCACTCACATCTCCTGACCCTAAACCTTCCAACTAAACCTGGTTTTATCCTTGCCTGGGAATTAAACATCTCCTTATCCCCTCAAGATATAAAAAAGATACTCTACAATTCCTTTGGGTTCTCAACTTCAATCACCACTCCAGAAAACGTGTATAAAATTCTACTACAATGGTATAAGACTCCCCATCAATTGCTTAGATGGGGTTTGACTGCGTATGATACCTGCTGGAGGTGCGGTATGGACAGAAGTGCCCATTCACACATTTGCTGGTTATTAATTAATAAGTTGGACGTATAGATCTCATACTAAATTTAAACAACCCTGATGCCCCTGGCTGAAATATAAACTGGACCACCATGTTGGACTTAAGTTCAAACTAGCCTTCCGCAGCATCTTTGCCCGGCGATTCTATACTACAAATTATGCAATTTTTATGGAAGCCCTGTGCAGCGAAGCTGTAGAGGGTGCTGTTGGCCAAAGTAGCTTTGGCGGTGTTGTGGCTGCTAGGTGGGTGTAGGGTCATTTGGACACTTGTCGCAGTAGCCTGGATTGCCATTGGTACCCACTCCTGGTCAGAAAGACACTTTTGCAGATTTGGATAACCCAAGTGTAACTAGGTGTGTAGGTATAGATTGATAGACAGAGTCTAGTAGCTGAACCAGGGTAACGCCTGTTTAATTAAGTTCTTCAGCGCAATACACAAAAATAAGGCTTCAGTTACTGCAGGAGCAAGCAAGAGGTAGAAGTAGCAACTGTAGAAGTGAGAGTAGAGGAGCTTCTTGAGGGCCCTGTCCAAGGTAGCTGTGTACTCTGCCACAACAGGGTAATGGAAAAAAGAAGAAGAAAAAACTTGTTTTCACGTATCTGACCGCCTAATGCCCTACAGTGTCAAGATATCCATCCTATTAGGGTAGTACAAGGCCCCAGGTCCCTGTGTTGGGTGAAAAAAAATTATTGCAATAAATACAACGGCAACAGGACGTTTCGGCGTCAAGCCTTCCCCAATTTTTTATAGTGCTATGGGAATTTTGCACCACCCTTGACACAGATGTGCCGCCTAAAAAACACTTTTAACCTGTGCTGGGTGAATCAGACTTCCCGAAACTTTTCAGAATAGCCGTGCATTACAGCAGGATACGTAGGGGTCAGTACCACACTAAGGTCTATTGCCCTGTATCTTGTTATCCCTGGCATAGACAAGGTGTCTTTCCCACACTCCTGACAAAAGACCCTCCCACCAGGAACTAACCTTTTTTGTAGGTGAAACTAAACCTAGTGATTGGTGGGGCTGTGTAGTGCAAAAGAGGGAGCAAAAGAGATAGGACAGAAAATAAGGGAACCAGGTCTGCACCTGTGATTGGAGGAAAACACACATGTGACATAAATAATTAACCCAATACCTCCTTCTGCTGTGCGGGATACAAAAACACAGAGTGACCCCTAGTGGGGAAAACACAGAATACATGGGGCCCATATTCCATTGTGGGAACCTGGAACAAGTTACTTTGCCCAGGTGCATAAAAGACTTAGTACTCCGCCTGTGTTGGGACACTACACCCTCTCTGGGGTAATAATCTCCACCTCTATCACCTCTGTTTTATTGCAGAGTGAACCATGTAATAGCAAAATCCCGTACTAGATGTAAAACAACAGACTTTTTTTTATACATTTTTTGTAGTATGTTTTATATGTTGATAATATTTAAAGAGAACCAATCACCTGAAATTAACTGTCCCTATAATAAAAGACTCTCTGTCCCTAAGTCTATTCCTGAAGATACAGACTGCCTGTGCAGTCTGTATCTTATGCTTTTACCTAATCCAGTATAGCGGAGAAGTAAGGCCGGGGGCGGCCATCTTGATGACGTCACAGTGGTGCGTTCCAACGCTGGAACGCAAGGGACGTAATCAAGATGGCGTCCGGCTTTACTGCACCGCTACAGAGGAGTAGGTAAAGTATAAGATACAGACTGCAAAGGCAGTCTGTATCTTCATGAAGTTTATTTCTGAAGATACAGACTGCCTGTGCAGTCTGTATCTTATACTTTACCCACTCCTCTGTAGCGGTGCAGTAAAGCCGGGCGCCATCTTGATTACGTCCCTTGCGTTTCAGCGTTGGAACGCACCACTGACGTCATCAAGATGGCCGCCCCCGGCCTTACTGCTCCGCTCCGCTATACAGCTATAGGTAAAAGAATAAGATACAGACTGCACAGGCAGTCTGTATCTTCAGGAATAGACTAATAGGCCCAGTTAGGATATTCATACACAGCGATCTCGCGCTGTATAGCGCGGGATCACTGTGTACTTACAGAGCGGTGGCAAAGGCTCATGGGAGCCCTTCCTGCCGCTCGGCATGCCGGGAGCTTCCTGTCGCGCGCTGGCTCTTTTCAAAAGAGCCGGCGCGAGACACGAAAAGAAAATAGGTATATTGCGAAAACGCGGCCCTAAAAGTAATTAATTTAAATTACAAATATTAATAAAATAACAATTTTAATCTAATTATCGAAAAAATTTTTTTTTATTTCCGCCCATGATTGGTTCTCTTTAAATGAGTTAAGACTCAGTTAAGACTGTAAGAATTACAGATATGCCAAACATTTTGTACGTGGAAGGGGTTAAGTTTAAGGAAGAAGAGACAAAAATGCAAATCTTTACAAAAAGCTACACACTTAAAAGGGGCAAAATGTATTGATTGTTAACCCTAGTTATACTTTCATATATTTTTCTGGCTACTTATACATGGCCATAACATACCGTACCTACATTTAAGAGTCTATATTTTGACCACAGCATCCAGATCTCCCACAGTTTTAATAGACATACATTTGACCACCAATGGGTACTTTACACAGCTGTGTGCGCTGGACTTACATAAAAACTCAATCAAAAGTGAAGCTAGACTTGATTACAAAGTTTATAAAATAACTAAAGAACATACTATCGCTCATATTTACGAAACAGAAAAGATAGAGAAAAACTAATTCTCTATGGTTTCATTGAAACCTGGCAGCAGGCTTGGACTGATTTATGGCAAACATCAGTCTGTATTCTGCTGATGGTCTTTCTGGGAGATGGCAGAAGCCTGATGCTGGCGTGCAGAGAGCTATTACAATAACAGACGTATGCTAGGGAATTGTAACCTTGCCATATGTATTTTCCTAATATTCATGTGCAGGTTCACCTTTGGTTCACCATAGGTAGAAAAAAAAATTGAAACATGAATAACATCTGTAAATTTAAATCACCTTATGTTACACTCTACCTGGTTTATCATCCATGAATTGGAAAGGTAGAGGGAATCTATGAGCAGGTAATGGCATTTTAACCTGCTGATACATTGTTATAGTGGTCATCATACAAAGGCTCATAGTCCCTTTAATATAGTGCTTCAGTAAACCATTTTATGAAAAATGCATTTTATTAATGTTATTGAGGCCGTTCCGTGCACCAGGATTGGTACTTTAGCCCTTGATACACAGATACACAGATCAGAAGCTGGCCGAAGCGTGCGGCCTCCCCCCTGGTAACCACAACGGCATCCCTGCTAACTAAATGGGTGCAGCAACGTCCTTTGATCTTTCCGCGACCGGGGCTTCACTGACCCAGGCCAAACGGCACAGGTGCCCACTATTGGAATCGACTAACTGGCGGCTGGCACTGCCAGTCAGCTTTGTATGTGTTGTTGGAGCTGGAGTCTCAGCCTCCGTAAATATTCTCCCCTATGTGTCCTTCCTTGCTTGTGATAGAGCCTCCCTGTGAAAGTGACTAAACTAGCTTTTATCCTAATTGAATTCCCGAGTTTCTTGATTCTGGATATTGGTTTCTCGACTTTCCTTTTGACTTTCAACTTTGTACCGCACCGACCGTCTGTTACCTAACTTGCTATCTGACCCAGATTTATTGCATTTGTTAGTCTTGTCCACGTTCTGTGTTTACACCTGCTCAGGCTAGGAACTGTTACCCAGTTATCTGCTGCCATTAAGGGCATTTGCAGTAAGCAGACAGGGACAGCAGGGCGGGTCTCAGTGCTAGGGCCTCACCTGTCTTGTGTCCTTCAGTCCCATACCTGACACTACTTTTCTGGCAATGTCCCTGAGTACTGAGGCTGCTCCTTTTCAGAGATGGCTACTACAGAGGGGTGGTCTTAGTATTCATAGCATGGTAAGAGAAACAGGTACACCGAAGCATAAAGAACTTTAACCAGGGCACTAAACAACCTCATCACCAAAATGATAGATGCATTTGTGTTTTCCTTTTTTTCTTCTTATTTTCATGCTTCTCTCGTCTGATAGGATCCAATCCCGTTCATGGCTATTTGAACTATTTATACAGCAGTGTAAAGTCAATATCTCAAATACCCCCAGCCTAAAGACTAATTTTTTCTTTACTTTTTTACTTTTTGTAACTCATCTCCCAGCTTCAGCAATGACTAAGCCCCATGTTGTTATGGTTCTATGACCCTTAGCATGTGCTGTCCTCTGTACTGTAAAATCAAAACTACTGATGACCATATGGGGGTGATTCATAAGTCCATGGCCTTGCACTCTTAGATTTCTTTCACATTAATATATCATTTGAAAGTTAAAGTGAATGTACAGTACCACTAGTACATTGCTTTTTTGTTTTTTACATGAATAGAGCGTAGGGGAGGGCAGATCATCACAGTGGGGGCCGGCAGGCCCACCTCCAGTGCTTCATGCGCCGCCATTGCTCAATAATAGACCATGGCACCAGCATCCCTGCACCGGTATATTCGCAGAGTTCTAGTGGTATATTGACTTTAAGCTTTGTAACACTTTGTGAGCAAATTTTATTATGATCTAATCTTCAAATCTTATGTTATGCAACTTTAAAGGCATGATAGAGTCTGCAGCAGATTTGCTGTAAAAATAAGAGTACGGCAATGATGAAATTCCTTTTTGTGAAAGTATTATAAGCCAAGACATTCACTGTGACATGGCACAAACATTAGGGAACAAATGCACCTTATACTCCACAGGAAAAATTGAGTATCAAAATTTTAAAAATGTCCACTTCAACCCTGACAATGAAGAATGTTCAGGTAGTCCTCCATTCTATAGGAAACCATAGATGCTATCGACAACATAATTCTGGAAGATTGGTGAATTTTTTCTTTAGCTCAATTTCTAATACAATTACAAAAGAACTTCTATCTAAATGGGTTTAAAGGGGTAGTGCGGCGTTAGAAAATTATTCACTAAATAACACACATTACAAAGTTATACAACTTTGTAATGTATGTTATGCTAGTGAATGGCCCCCCTTCCCCGTGTCCCCCCCACCCCCGGAAGTGCACTATACATACCTGATTCGTGTCAACCTCAGCCCCCATCTTGGGGACAATGACGTCGTCTTCGGGAGGCCGGCCGGACCACACCAGTCGTCCTTCATGCCTGCCCCCCTCTGCCGCGTCATCAGCTGCTCAGCCGCGATTGGCTGAGCTTAGCTATGCTGATGACACGGCAGAGGGGGGCCGGCATGAGGGACAGCTGCTGCGGTTCGGCCGGCCTCCCGAAGATTACATCATTGTCACAAGATGGCGGCCAAGGGTCGACACGAATCAGGTGTGTATAATGCACCACACTTCCGGGGTTTAGCGTGGGGGGGGGGGGGGACACGGGGAAGGGGGGCATTCACATACATTACAGGCTGGGTTCACACTACGTATATTTCAGTCAGTATATGTATATTTCAGTCAGTAAATTTCAGTCAGTATTGCAATCAAAACCAGGAGTGTATTAAAAACACAGAAAGGATCTGTTCACACAATGTTGAAATTGAGTGGATGGCAAATGGCAAATATTTGCTGTTATTTTAGAACAACGGCCGTTATATTGAAATAATGGCAGTTATTTACCGTTATATGGCGGCCATCCACTCAATTTCAGCATTGTGTGAACAGATCCTTTCTGTGTTTTTAATCCACTCCTGGTTTTGGTTGCAATACTGACTGAAATATACTGACTGAAATATACGTAGTGTGAACATAGCAAAGTTGTATAACTTTGTAATGTGTGTTATTTTGTGAATAATTGCTTAGCACCGCACTACCCCTTTAAGAAGTTGTAACATTGCAGTCAGAGGTACATTTATATGCTACTGTATGTATAACAACTGTGTTTTTTTTGTGTGCGTGTGTGTGTGTGTGTGGCCAAAGCCATTGACTTGATGAACACACCATCGTACAATTATCACTTGGATGATAAACTGTACAGTAAAGTATCACTGGGGATTAACTGCAGGTAAAAGAGCCCTAATAGCATATGCTAGAGAACAGAGGTTCCCAACTTGCGTAATGGTTGGGGATCACAAAGAACTTAAAAGGAGAAGATATGTTTGGAATGTAGAGAAACACGAAAGTGACACAAATATTATATAATCCAAAATGTGTATTGTTTAGCAGATAAGATAGGTCTGTAAAAACGTAAATTGGCAATGCACATGGACATAACTCAGGACTCCTACGGTGATCTCCACAGCATGGGGTCGCAAAGCACATATGGCTCATGAGTTACTGATTGGGGACCACTGCTACACAAGCTGTATTTGTGTGCAACAGCATCACATTATAAAGCTTTGATTTTTGCAAACAACAAGTGGTTTTGTAAGTCGATTTTTGATTATTATTATTAATTATTAATTTATTATTATTATTATTATTATTATTATTATTAATAATTTTATTTAATTTTTAAAATATTTTTGGACCATTTTACCATATATTATACATTACTGTTATTTTACTAGATATTCTAAATTACTGTTATTACAGTGAATATATACTTGTAAAAGATGGATTATTGGATTTAGGCACTGTATTTATTAAAAAAAAATCTGAATGTGATTGGCACATAAGAAAAGCCTTTTGTTGGTTGTAATAGAAACTATAGAAATACAAAAGTGCTTGTTCGGCAAACTGCTTTCCAATTGGATGCTCATCCCCTTGGACGATGTAATGAGAGAGAAGAAAGGAATTAGTGGAGTACATCATTAATTCTTTTCTTTCTCCTTCTAAGTTCAATGTGAAAGCCATCTTTAAATTATCACTGCATGCACACCCTTGTGAGGGTATTCGCTTGAGCAGTTTCTCACTCTTTTGCGGGTTAATTGTACCATTAATATAATAATTTTTAAATAAGGTGTGATGGAAAGCGGAGATGTGAAGCAGATGTGCACACTTTCACACTATTTGGTACAGTTTGGGAATGAGCTAATTTGAAAATTACTTATAGTGTTCACCATAATTGGTGTGCTAGTCAATCAGTAAATGTTACCTATACCCGGAGTCATATTTTAGACATTTGCTAAGCAGAATAAAAAAAAAAAAAAAAAAAAAAAAAAAAAAAATATATATATATATATATATATATATATATATATATATATATATATATATATACACACACATTATACTTCACATGCTGAGTGCTGAGGGGTTTGGTCCTGTGACATTGGGGTTGCAGGTCCATTCCTTGGCCCCCCTTCTCTGTGTGTGCGCGCTTTGCGGGGATTGTGTTCGCTGACCGGCACAGTGATGTTTTTTGGTTAGGGACTCATGCGTATCAGAAACCTGCATGTTGGTACATGAGGCAATATGGTTTGATCAAATTATATACTAACTTCTGCTGTTGGTTTTGAATGTAGCTGAACAAGCTTCCGTGTCAACCATGGGTGTGATGTGCAGCCATTTCTGTCTTTTTGGCGGGAGTATAAGGTATAGTAAGTGCATAAATCTGAAAAACAGCAGCAGTTTGTAGATAGCAGGAAGTGAGAATCACAGAGCCGAATGAAGCCACAGCCTGAAGTGGATTTGCTATGATTTGGAAGGTGAGGGAGACTTTCTGGGTCAGAGTACAGTTCTGTAGACTACGCTATGCAGGCCTTGCCCCTCCCGCACTCCCCCCCCTCCATCCAGTACAGGGAACTCTTAAACAAAAGCAATGCTCTTAAACCAAGCCACAATTTTTAAAAACTGTAAGTTCTTCTTGCAAAACGCTCTCAATCCAAATTACTCTTAAACCAAGGTACCACTGTAAAGCCACTCCCTGAAAGTAAGGCAACCCCCAAAAGTAAGCAAAAGTAAGGCCTCTAAACACCTATTCGACCCACTCCCCCCCCCCCCCGCCCCATTCACCTAATCCCCTCATGGATCTTGATACTGGCCCCACAGGCCCACTGTTCCATGCACTGTCGCAAGTCCCAACGCAGGGAGTTCTGGGGGGACTCCGGGGGGGGGGGGGGGGGGGGGCGAGGGGGAGGTCAAAGCTTGCATGAAAGTCTTTCTAATATATACACATATATATGTTCACAAAATCCTTCTCTCTCTCTGCAGTCTATAACATCTATTGTGTGTATCTTTTGGAGATTTTTGCAATCTGTATGTTTTACTGTGGCTTGTCAGGATCTTAAATTGCCCTTGCAATATATGTGACTTTTTCCCGTGTTAAGCATACAGTTTTCAAATAAAAAATAAAAAAGGCGATTACTATGATGTCGTAAGTTTTCTCCTTCCATTCAGTTGAAAGAGCAGGTCTAGCCAGTCTATATATCAAATGATGCGCATTGCTGAGTTGAATAATATACTTGAATTTAGTGAAGGATTTACACTTAACTAAATAGATCCGTCTTACTCTCTTTCATTTTTCTGCAGGTAACCATGTTAGGAGAGAGATACTTCTACAGAAGAGACACGCAGTGAATTACGGGTTCTCAGAGTGGCACTAAAGAGAGGCACTCTAAATTGACAAATACAAAAGGGCTAAAAAATCACAGTGAGGCTATGTTCACATAACATTTTTTCCTCTCAGTTTTTGAAATGAAAAAAAATGACATTCGTCATTTCACTGTTTGGCCGCCCATCAGTGCAATGACAGTTGTACTTTATTCTTTTTAGGTGGACTAAATGGCCTTTGGGTGTTTCCTTATTTGAAAAGTTCATTGAATTTAATAGTAAAAACGGTGAAAACGGAAAATCTGTGTGTGAACAACTAAATAATAAAGACCGCTCAAAAATAATTATGATCATTATTTTGATTCTGTCATTTTATACACTGTGCGCATTGGACATCCCTCACTCCATTGACTTCAGTGCATTGCATTGAAGTCAATTACATTGTGGCAATAACGGACATCTTTTTGAATAGACAAAGAGGGCACCTTTTTCCTTTTTTTAACATTGTGTTTACATAGCATAAGTGAAGATTTCACTGTGGATATAGGGAGAGGTTTGTAACTGTTATATTTTGGATTGGCGTATTGTTTTTGGGAGCATAAATATTCTCTACATGGCCTTTATGGTGCTAAAAAGCAAAAAAAAAAAACAAAAAAAAACGTGAACCCAGCTGTGCAAAAAATCTGAACCTTTTCCCTAACATGAGCCCTGCTCGCTTGATGGGCAGGTAGGGACGTGGCAAGACGTGGCATCCTCCCATGTCTGTTTTATCATGATTTACACCTGCAAATCATGGCAGATCTCTACACTTGCCCATGGGGGCAGGGCTTTATTGATAACTAGCACACAAGTACGCCGATCTTGATAAAAGTGCTTTTATTCAATATCATAAGAAAACACCAAAATGTCACCCTTTGTGTATATGGTAATAGACACCAATCTTTAATTGAAGTGACGTTATAAAAAAATATAGAAAATCCATAATAATACTAATGTTACTGATGTAAAGATTGACTCCCATTTAAAAATTAATAATTTTACACAAGCAACAAATTGCTTTTGCTATTCATCTTTACATGAATCCAAATGTCAGAGGATAGAGGACGTGAATATCAACTACAAATCTAATCATACTGTATATGAGTGATAGCTTTGCAGTTGAGCCCCTGTGGGAATGATGCTATGTTGTATTGCGAGGGCCTCCTAGTAACTGGTACTGAAGAAAGAGGGCAGCAATAACTAGAATTTCATACTTAAAGGGAATCTGTCAGCTGTAATTCACGTTTCAAGTGGCTGACACTGTTAGATAGCTGTTAGGTCAGGGAGACACGAGGTACCTTTCATATATCCAGCTGTGCTTCAGCTGCTGCAAGCTGCTCCTACCAGGGTCAGTAATGAGACGGGAGCCGGTATTACAGCTTGCAGATCAGGAGCTTGGAAAACCCTCTTTGACACTTTTTGCTGAAAAATAAAAGTGTTTTCCTCATTCTGGAAGCACAGACAGATACACGAAAGGCACCATGTGTCTCCTTGATGTAACAACTATCTAACATGGTCAGCAGGCTGAAATGGGAATTACAGCTGACAGATTCCTTATAGGCTGGGTTCACACTACGTATATTTCAGTCAGTATTGCGGTCCTCATATTGCAACAAAACCAGGAGTGGATTAAAAACACAGAAAGTATCTGTTCACATAATGTTGTCATTGAGTGGATGGCTGCCATTTAATGGCAAATATTTGCTGTTATTTTAAAACAACGGCCGTTATATTGAAATAATGGCAGTTATTTACTGTCAATTTCAACATTGTGCGAACAGATCCTTTCTGTGTTTTTAATCCACTCCCGGTTTTGGTTGCAATATGAGGACCACAATACTGACTGAAATATACGTAGTGTGAACCCAGCCTTACCAAAGTGTACCTGTACTTATAAAATAAAAATGTTTGACTTGTCATAGAGACATGTCAAATGCTTTGAACGGTAACGATTGGGAAATATAGTGGGGAGAGCACAGTAGCTGCAGCGCATCCTCTCCCCACTTTAAGTTAAAGAAAAATAATTGAGCTTCATAAGAGCCCATTATAAGTCCAACTCTATTTTAAACTCAGAGCAGAGAGTAGACGCACTGCAGCACATCTTCTCCCTGATCGGTATGGTTCTGAACACTCAGACCCAGACCAATCAAAACTTTTGACATGTCAAACGTTTTTTTTTTTTTTTTTTTTTTATAATGACAGGTACGCATTAAAGCTTGGTGATTACAGTAAGCATATTTATAAGCAGACTGGTTGTTCTCACTTGAATCAAGGTTGCAGAGGCAGTCCTGGTTCTCTGTTAGAGAAAAAAAAGAAAAAGAAAGAAAGAAAAAGCTCCCTGCGAACACACTATTTGCTCCACAGATACCATGGAGAAACCATCAGGACTTGAAACACTTAAAGCAATGGCCATACCAACGCCCAGTAGAATATACATAGTAGAAAGTATATCTCTTTAAAGGGATTATCTAGGATTAGAAAAAAAAACACAGCTATTTTCTTTAAAAAGACAGCAATACCCCATGTTCTCAGGTTGTAGGTGGCATTACAATTTACCTCTATTGACTTTAATGGAACTGAGAAGCAAAAGCTTAGACAAAGTGAGGACTAGGGTGGAGCAGATTCTGTAAGAAAGTGGCCATATTTTATCACCCCTTTAAGCACCAAATAGATGTAAAAAGCAAATTATATTTTATTTCCAGACAAATTCAACTCCAGAACGATTGTGTCAGGGCGGGGAGGTAGAGACAAGACGAGACAGTGGACCCTAAGGCTGAACTCACCAACTGTCCCAACTTACTTGCCTCAGTCAGCCCTAGGTGGCCGCGGACAACCACAAAGACGTGCCCTACACTCAATAAGTGTAACACTGAACAAGACAGACAAACACAACAAAGGAGAGTCGAAAAGCCAGGTCAGAACCAAACGGACAACGCAGTACAAAATCAGGGATCAAACGGGTAGTCAAAAGGTCAAGCGGGAGGTCAGGTAACAAGTCAAGCAAACAGAGGGGTTAGGAACAGGAGTAGACAGGGAAAGCTGGGATCAGGGTATGAAGCCTAATTGCCAGCGATCAGGAAATGACCTCTGGCACTTTAAATACAGAACCAGGAGACTGGACCAGAACACAATTGGTCCGGACTCCTGAATTCTGACCACAAACACCTGTAGCGCTACAGGACGAGTGGCAGCGGCATCTGCCACTCAATCTGAGTGCAAACACCGTAGTGAGCAGAGCCTGCAGTGTCCCTGGTTAATGTCGTTGGGTATCCGTGACGTCACCCGGGAGGAAGACGGCGCCGCGCTCTGGGAGCTGATCCTGGTCAGGTAAGTTTCTGACAGATTGAATCAATAAGTTCTTAATCGCAGTAACAGTTTTCTTGGTTGTTATTTGTCCATTTGGAGCTGGATGATACTCTTGCTTTATACATGGTGATAAACAGTCTTTGAACCAAAGATTTAATGTCTATGAACAGGGCAATGGGTGTGTGGTCCCATAATTTGTCTCTCACTTCTACCATGCTTCATGGCTTAACACTACACAGTCTTTGCACTGCTACAACCCCATTTACTCTCATATTACTCATGTCACAAGTGTCACACTACTCCAGGGGTCCTTTGGCCTCAGCTGTTCCTCCAACTGTCTTTGCATTGTTTGTCGGTAGACATCAAAAGCTACTGCTGCCCTCTGTGTATTGATGGGAAATGCATGACGTGCTGCTCTTCATGGGCCAAGAGGCAGTCTCACAGGTCACGACTTGACTTTGCAACCACAAAATTTTCTGATTCTCTGCTAAAACCACCCAGCTCTTCTTTCTCGGTTGTCTGTTTTTTTCACATGTCATTGCGCCAGTTGCAGTTTGCCACAGATGCCATTAAACCTGATGTCGCTGATAAATTCTCAGTTTACAGTTCCAGCTTGGCGGGAAACCTATGCGTTTTATGTAGGCTCTCTATGTTAGCCCCTACTAACTACCTGTGGCCACATAGCATCAAGGGGCAAACCTCCCTGCTGTCATGCTGCCAAAACTACACAGACAGGGGAGGAAATTGAATAGTCCATTGAGTAGTCCATTGAATTTAATAGTGAAGATGGAGAAAGAACAGTGGAAAAAGGAAAACTGTGTGTGAACTACTAATAAAAACGTCCACTGTTTGCAAAAAACGTCCGAAAATAATGATCATGTTAATTATTTCGACGTCCACGGCAAAAACTTCCTTATTCAATACACTGTGTGCATTGGGCGTCCATCTTCCCATTGACTTGAATGCATTGCCACTGCAGTTAGTTAAATCGCAGCAAAAACGGACGTTATTTTAAATATGAAAATTGGACGCCTTTTCTCTATTTTTGACGTTGTGTGAACATAGCCAAACAGAGACTAAGGAAGGTCAGTTGGGTATTTCCTCTGGTAGGATCTATAAATTCCACAAATCAGTGCATATGAAATATTTGTAAGTGCAAAAAAATTTAAAAAAATATTTAGATTCGAGAACTTAAATGTGATAAAATATTTAAAAAGTACCTCTGATTAAAAAAGTTAATTTTTTTTACACATTACATGGACATACCGATTGTAATTAGGTCCCAGCTGGGTTCATAGGCTCAGGTAGATGGTCAGGATGCTCACCAGAGGTTCACAATCCAAGTCAAGTGAATCAATACATCAGAATAGTTCAAAGCCCATCAGCGTCCCAAGTAGAATAATCCAAAAAGTTTATTTAGTTGCCTAATGCTAATACAACATTTCGACATAAAGTAGTCTTTTTCAAGTGAAAAAGACCTCTTCAGGTCAAAACTTTGAACTCTTCTGATGTTACAAGGACATGTCAAAACATTTTATCGATGGGGGTCTCACTGCTGAGACCATTCAGGAGAAGTACTCGATGGACTCCCTGACTCCATCTAGGGAGCTCCATTATAAGTGTATGGGGCTGCCTGGCTGGAGATGACTGACAGTAGAGAAGTGCAGCGCACAGCTCTCCAATCATTCCCCTGATCGGTGAATGATTCCCCACTGATCAGGTAAACTTACATGGAAGAATCAGGAGGTAGCATGCTGCACTTCCCTGCAGTCAGTCATCTCCAACCAGACAGCTCTGCAGACTTTTAATGGAGTTGCCTTGACGGAGACCGATGCGAGCCAGGGAGTGAAACGCCCTGTCGTGCACTTCTTCCAGCTAGTTCCAGAAGTAAAAAAAAAAAAAATGATGTAGGTACTCTTTAATATGTGCAAAAAAAAATAACATAGTCGTAGGTTTAGTGCGCCACTATGGAGCGATTTTAGGTACATGGAGGTCCCTGACACACATATAGCTAACTTTGACTTTTACACGTTACATACCATGATGCAGCAACTGACTTTTTTTTTAGCATTTTTTAAATTTAATACATCACATACCCTTCTCTACGCCTCTCGGTAGAAACTGCAGACAGAGTTAATAGGTTGCACACCTTGTGTATTTACTAGAAGCAGCATGATTTATTTAGGTCACCATAGCTTCTGTACAATGACAAAATACAGGGAGAGAAGACACACATCTTATTGACATGAGATACTGAATTATGGACCCCCTACCGGCTTATCTAGCAGCCTCACGTACACGATGCTCTCTGCTACCTGAGACTATTCGGAGAGAGCTTGCCGTCTCTCCTGCTGGCTGGGAATTGAATTAACTTGATTAGCTCCAAAATTTTCCACATATTTGTCCTTCTTGTGCTAATCAATTCTAATCAATCCACGGCAAAAGGAAAATTAATTGAAATGCTACTGAAATTGCTGTTGCTCTCGCAGATAAATTGATAGAATTTTTTTTGTCTTGGCGCTATTGTTATCAGGCCAACTGAGCAGCACAGAAAACAAGCTGGATTAATTCTTCGGTTCTATAGGAAGAACAAAAAAAAATTGTTCTGTAAAGATTTATAAATGGAAGATTTCAGCAGCTGGGGGAATAGATTGTAAAGCCATAACTAGCATGCAAAATGTGAGGCATAATTGAGTATTACATACATCCAAAAATAAGTACGTCTTGGCCTAGGTCAGCCTTATTAGAATAACTTTGGATTAACTTTTTTCGGATGACAACTGAATAAGTCAAAACCACAGACTTATTTTAAGGTCTTAAACATTCCACTATATTACTGTTCCATACATTGCTGAGTTGTATGGCATGTTTAGGGGTGTCAACAAAATGCTCAGTTTTGACTTTTGGCCAGGTTTTTGCGCTTACGCCATTTACCGTGTGAGATCGGAAATGTGATAATTTAATAGTTCAGGCAATTATGCACGCTGTGATACCAGTGATGCGATGCTGAGTCCCGCCTCGGTAAGCAGAAGGGATCTCATCTCCGCGATCACATCACTGGGGGGGGGGGGGGGGTGATACCCCCACTAGACACCAGGGAAAGGGGGAAATAATACATTTAAATGCAGCTGTCAGTTTTGACAGCTGCATTTAATGTATAATCATCTGACGCAGTGATCGGACCACGCCCGCTAATAGCCGTGGTCCTGAGTTACATATAGCACCTGGGAAAGCAGCGGTTCAGAGCAAGGTCGCAACTCCTTTGTGAACCCCCCCCCCTTCACGCATCAGGACGTAAATGTACTGACTGATGCGAGAAGGGGTTAAAGGTGTATTCCTATCTGAACTAACATAGTTAAAACTGCAGGGCTTGCCAAGGTAAATATTTTTTACAAATATGTTAATTTAGCTTGCCTCCTTTCCTTATATTTTTTCCTTTTCCTTCTCTCATTGACCATTGACAGCTCGTTGCCTAACTCTGCTCTAAAAGCAGAGTCGTTGCACAACTCTGCTCTAAAAGCAGTTGATATATACTGTATATAATCAGCCACACCACTGCTTTTTGAGAAGAGGGGTGGTCGGAAACCTTCACAATGAATTGACAACAAGAGGCAGAGATGATCAAAGATAAGAAGGCAATGTATTTGCAAAAATATTTAACTTGATGTGTTTCACAAGTTTAACTGTGTTAGTTGAGATTAATATACCAGTTTAAATAATTTTTTGCTCTTAAAACAGCATTAATTCTTTTGGGTACACGTGCACACAATTGTTGAAGGAACTCAGTAGGGAGGTTGTCCCGAACATCGTGAGGAACTAACAATCTTCTGGAGATGTTAGCCTGCTCAATCTCAGACAGGCTCTGTGAGGGCCATATTATCACTTCCAGGACTCCTTGTTCTTTACATAGAAGATTATTCTTAATGGACATTGGCTGTATCTCTGGGGTCATTGTCCTGCTGCAGAATAAAAAATTGGCATTAAATGAGATGGAGATGTCTTACTGTGCAGCATTTTCTCTACACATGCTTTAAACGTTTTGTACAGTACTGTACTTTTCCATATACAGTACTCTGTGTGGCAAGGTGTATCATGCTCCATCAGATTCCACATAGAAATTTCCCATATTCCACATACTGATACTGATTGAAATAGGTTTTTACAAGTTACATGCTTTATGGCAAGTGCAAGCAATATTATTTAAAGGTATATTCCAGGGATATAAATTTGAAGTTGGTCCCTGACAACTTCCTTTTGAACTTCCTGACTCTTCAGTGTGTTCATCTTATAAAAGTTACGTTTGTCTTGAGATTAAGAACATACATCACAGATACCCTCCCCTTCAGGCCCAGTCACAGCAAAATATGGCAGCTAAGGTCCTGGATGTTTACTGGGGACCGGCCCAATGGTAGAAATTTGAATGCAAAATTATGAAAATTGTATTTATCTATGATAAAAAAATAAATATAAAAAAAACACTGCATATCACTTTAAGACAGCTTTTAATTAGTGATAAGGGAACATGCTCGTCTGAGCTTGGTACTCGTTCGAGTATTAGGGTACTCAATGGTACTCGTTACTCGGACTAGCATCTTGCGATACTCGAGAGAAAGTTTTGGCACTTTTTCTCAGCCAATAAACATGCAGGAGACTCTTTGGTACATCCTGCGATCACGTGGGACCCATACATGTCGATAGGAGTGATTGGTTAGCCAGATCAGATGACCCTGCCATATAAAAATCTCAGCCACCGAGGCTCGGCTCACATGCATGCTGGAACAGATTAGGGACAGAGCTGCTGCTGGTCAGGGAGAGCATTAGGGATGGAATTAGCTTTCCAGTAGGCAGGGAATACTAGCGAAACAACCAAGCAGCCCTTGTAAGGGCTTCAAATCGTTTTTAAATTGTATTACTACAGACTGCTGGCTGGCGGTTGCAGTGCAGCTACCACGATTTCGGCAGCACACTGTGGTGATCGGCTGCTGGCAAAAAGGGGACATTAGGTGTTGCATACAGATCCCTAACAAGTGCTCAGTACTATTTTATTGGGACCTCTACTATATTTTCTGATTTCTGTATTTCTTACACAAGGCATATCTCAGTTCACTACTGCTTTCACAGTGTACAGGGGGTGTCACAGAGTGTATATAGGTGCAGCCACCAACAGATTGTACCCCACAGCCCCCTAAAAACTAGTGGGCCCTCTACTATATTTTCTGATTTCTGTATTTCTTACACAAGACATATCTAAGCTTCATACTGTGCAGTGTCCATAAAATGGTGAACCCCAGGGGTAAGGGTCGAAGACGAGGGTGTGGGCGTGGTGTTCCAAGCGATGCAGTTGGCAGAGGCCTTGGTTCAGTGCAGGGTGACACCGCAGCACCTGTTGAGGAGGTAGCAGTAGCACACCGCAGACCTTCACTCCCTAGCTTTTTCGCCCAACTTACAGGGTCTCATGGTAGACTGATATTGAAACCGCAGCAGTGTGAACAGGTGATCACATGGATAGCGGATAATGTGTCCAGTAACTTATCCACCACCCAGTCTTCCACGCAGTCCACACACGCTACCTAAGCGAGTAAAACCCTTGCTCCAGCAGCTCAGCCTACTTCCCCACAGCCTGGCGCCTCCAGGGAAAGAAGGGATTCAGATCCACCACCACCACCATGCTCCCAGGAACTCTTTTCTGGACTCTTCCCTGAGTCTGAGCACATTTATTACAAATTAATTACAAAATCGTAACAAAGACTGCACAGTGTTTTGCTCATTCTGGAAAGATACACAAGCTCAGTGATACACAACTCTGGAAATTGTCCAAAGGTTGCGGCAATATCTTTCTTAAGAGTGGATTATTGGTTTTGTCTGCCCATTCCCTGCCACAGCGGCCTGCAGATCCTTGCACTGCACGGAGATACATACTCCTCTGGCTGTGAAGGGGCAGAACATGGCAGAAATTTTCAAAAACGGGAAATAATATGAAGGAAGCTGACCTTGCCCATCTTTCCAAATGAAAAACGAAAAGGATCTTAACATAAAAATGCACAAACATGTGTTTCTTCTATTACCAAATAGTGCTACAATGAACAATGCAACTTTGCTGTCTAATTCTGTGTTTATCTTTCTCTCTCTCTCTCTCGCTCTTTTTTTTGTACAATTTAGAAACAGAGTGGTAAACTTTGTCAGTATTCTGTTCTTAAGTGTGTGTCTGTATACCGACCTGTGTGTGTCTGTATACCGACCTGTGTCTGTCTGCTGGCATAAAATGATAACAAAACAAAAGAGGAAAAAGGAAAAAAAAATAGACCCTGCTCAAACTAAAGAAACAAATTACAATTCTAGTTGTTGGGCAGCACATAATTAGTAAAGCAGGACCTCAAGTGATGATCCCTTTGCTGAGACAATTGCCAGATCTTCAAGGAATTATAACCAGGATGCCTGAGCCACATCAGTTCTGCAGTTGTGTTGAGTATTGTGCTGAGACAGCTTTACCCTATAAACATCACATGATGCAGGGAATGTTATCCAACTGCTACAGTCTAAGTCAAATTCAAACTCAAAACAGTGGTGGGGTGAGAGGTGGTGAGTCACATAATGCAGGGAATGTTACCCCAACTGTAATTCAAAGTCAAATTTAAACTCAAAACAGCAGTGGGGAGAGAGGTGGTGAGTCACATGATGCAGGGAAGGTTACCCCAACTGCTGCAGTCAAATTCAAACTCAAAACAGCGGTAGGGGGAGAAGTGGTGAGTCACATGATGCAGGGAATGTTACCCCAACTGCTACAGTCAAATTCAAAGTCAAACCAAATTTAGCATCCTTGTCTTTTCCATTTCGAACCATATTATCTGTGGATGTCATCTTACTGGTGTCCTCTGACATCCTTTCACCAGTACCTTCTACCTTCTTTGGATGTTGCTATGTTGTGTCAGGCAAAGTTTTTGGGTGGTTAATTATATGCTACCTCTGTTTTAATGGTTCCCTGTGTTCTCACTGCAATGCTGTGTCAGGCTAAATTTTGGGGTGGTTCATATGCTACCTATGTTTTAATTCTTCACTGTGTGATCACTGCCATACTGTTGCTCATAATTTGGCAGCCTCAGAGGCATCCATGCATGCTGCCCCTGCTGTTTCCTTTCCATTTCCATTGTGTTTCCATCATTTTCTGAGGTTGACAGGTTTTCACACGACCTTCCCTCTACCGAAATTGGGTCCCCTGCAAAAATGCTTGAGTTTCCCATTGACTTCAATGGGGTTTATTACTTGAAACGAGCACTCGAGTATCCGGAGATATTCGTCTCGAGTAACGAACACCCGAGCATTTTAGTACTCGCTCATCACTATTTTAAATATAATAGATTTTTGAATGGAAGATATCCTGTGATAAATCTTCTGGACAAAATGAATCCTCATAGAGGCCTTGGAGGCTCTGGCATGTAAAAATATAGATGTACTGTATAGGAAGGAATCCTCTATGAAAATAGCTTCTCTATGCGTTCCTTATCTGTAAGCGCTCATAAAGAGGTGTGTATCAGGAAAAAGGATCAGAGTCGTATTATTGGTTATTCTGATCATTTTCTTTTCTTCTGCCAGGCAAAGATAGATCTTAACTGAGACAATCACGTTACTACAGTACATGTCCAGTATATTATATTTTTAGTAGTTTACACAAAATAGTTAATCCATACTAAACATGTACAAAATGTTGAGCACTTAAGAACTTGTCTTTTTTTACTTGGTTTAGCCGTATTACACTGTATTGTGCGTAAATTAATAATTTCCCTACATGTTACATTAAAATAAAAATGTTCTTGTGCCCAAGGGCTTAGCAAAGGCTTGCCATGAATACAGGAGAAAATCTTCTGGGATCAGAACATAGAAGATTATTTTTGTCATTGCTCGCAGACACTGTTTAGTAGTAATACCTTACAACATTATTTATTCTCTTTCACAAGATGACTAGTTTATTTCACTATTAACTAGATATAATTATACAACCATGAAGACAGGGGGGAGAGCTTCAAACTGCTTTTTCATGACACAAACGCACGCCCACCTGTCATGTCAGTGCTCGCTTGCTCCTCGTTCCCCGCTCGCTGCATCATGCATGTTGGATGATCGTTATCTTCTATTACACAAAGCGCTTATAGACCACAACGGTCATTATTGGCCGAATATGGCCGATCATCGCTTTGTGTAATAGGGCCTTTAGGCTGTGTTCCCACTTTGGGAACACATCGGGCTAATGTCTTGTTAAATAGATGGCCGATAATAATGATCATGATCATTATTAGCGGCAGTCTATGTTATGTGATGGCCACCTTCCCTGATCTGTTCCCAAAGTGGGAACATAGCCTAATGGTGGGTTGACATGTACCGGATTGCACTCTGCGAGTTCCACAGTGACATCTACTGCGATACCCGTTTGATGCCAGTTTGAATAGGTTTACATACTTGCAGCAGAATTTTCCTCGTAAAGCCCCATCCCCCTTAACTCGCTGCTGCCCGGCCTGCTTCTGTGGCTCCCGGCTCCCTGGCATCCCGCTCAGCCAATCAGTGTGCTGTCCCACCCCAGCCACTCATTGGCTCAGTCAGAAGCCCTAGAAGCAGGCTGGAGTGCAGACGGGTAAAGTATTCACCGGGCCACAGCGGGTTACGGGCGACAGGGTTTACAGTATGTAGCATGCATGTATGTTGCAGCATGAAATCAAATGTGAATGCGGTACGTGTGAACCCACACCTAGACTGAGTTCACAGAAGTGGAAGGAAAACAGAAAAAAACCTGTAATAGAAACATTTGCAAAATTTTCTGTGTTTTTATCATGATTATTAATTGCAGCCGTAATTACCAATAGACGGTCTTCTTTTCACACTAAAATGATCGCAGTCCGGTCATCATTTTTACGTAATGGAAACATAGCCCTTATTAAATCTACAGGCCAATAGATTCCTATTTGTATTGTACTACAGCACCAGGACATTATTTTTTCTTTTGCAATACAATTAACAACTGTACACAATGCAAAGTGCCCTATACGCCAACATCCTTTTTCTCATGTAATTATAGTGCTTGAAAAGCACTATATTGTAATCCGTATTCTTCTTCTTCTTCTTCCAGCTATTTTTCAGCGCGTAATATAGCCCGAACCCCTTTGCGCACACACTCCGTTCAAACTGCGTTTCGAAGCCCTCGGCGGTGTGAGGTGTGCTATCTATTTTTCGTTTCGATCGGATTTGTCGTTTTTAAGAAATTAACGTTTAAAGACCCCGAATTTCCCATAGAAAATAATGTCCCTTTGAAAATAATGGACACACTCTAACCGCTAACAGCCAATCACAGCACATATGCAAATAGCTGAAATATAGCAGCCAATAGGAACTCTAAGGTCTCGTCAGTCAATGTATCACACCATCCACAGTCACATGTCCACTATTGGCCAATAGAAGATGTAATATATAAAAGGTCCTTAACGATTTTGTCTCACTGACATGAGTAATGGTGCGTTTACACGAAGCGATAATTGGCCCGATCGTGCGATTAACGATCAGCGTTTAGACGGTATGATATATCGTACGGAAAAATCGTTTTGCGATCGAGCGCCCGCAGCCCGGCCTCCCGCTCATCCGCAGCCCCTCTCGATCCCCACCCCCGCCGCTCTCATCACCACCCCCGCCGCTCTCATCGCCGCCCCCGCCGCTCTCATCGCCGCCGCTTTCATCGACACCCGCCGCCGCTCCGGTCGCCCCCCCCCCACCACTGCCGCTCTGATCGCCACCCCCGATGCCGCTCCGGTCACCCCCCCCCCCCCCCGCCGCTCCGATCGCCACCCCTGCCGCTGTCGCCGCTCCGATCGCCCCCGCCGGCCCACGGTCATACGTTACCTGCTCCGCGCAGCAGGTCTTTAGCCATCCCTGGCTCCGCTCTTCAGTGCACTGATTGTCTGAAGAGGGGAGCCGGGAATTTCAAACGGCTCCTCTTCAGCCAATCAGTGCTCCCCTTCAGCACTCATTGGCTGAAGAGGAGCCGTTTGAAATTTCCAGCTCCCCTCTTCAGCCAATCAGTGCTGCCTTGCATTGATTGGTTGAAGAGGAGCCGTTTGAAATTTCCGGCTCCCCTCTTCAGCCAATCAGTGCTGCCGTGCATTGATTGGCTGAAGAGGGGGGCCGGGAATTTCAAACGGCTCCTCTTCAGCCAATCAGTGCACTGAAGAGTGGAGCTGGGGATGGCTGAAGACCTGCTGTGCGGAGCAGGTAACGTATGACTGTGGGCCGGCGGGGGCGATCGGGGCGGCGACGGCGGGGGGGGGGATGTCGACCGGAGCAGAGGCGGCAGGTGGCGATCAGAGCGGCGGGGGTAGCGATCGGAGCGGCAGGGGGGTGGGGACGACCGGAGCGGCGGATGGTGATCAGAGCGGCGGCGGTGATGAGAGCGGCGGGGGTGGCGATCGAGCCGGCGCAGGGGGCTGAGCGGGGGGCCGGGCTGCGAACAGGGGGGCGGGCTGCGGGCGGGCGGCCGGACTATCGTGCGACGACTGTTTACACGGAACGATCGGCGAATTTTTTTTGCGAACGACGAACGACGATTTGATGACATGTTGAAAGATCAAAACGGAGGATTGCTCGTTCGTCGTTTGATCGTTCGCTGCGTTTACACGTACGATTATCGTTCGAGTTCGATCGTTATCGTGCAAATTCGCCCGATAATCGTTACGTGTAAACGCACCATAAGATTGTCATGGTAACCGAGCAATGATCTTTACCATTATAAGTACCCAGATCGCTCTTAAGGGGACCCAGGTCGCACTCAAAGGAACGCAAGTCGCTCTTAAAGGGACGGGAGCAATGTCGCTCTTAAAGGGACCCAAGTCATTCTTAAAGGGACCCAAGTCACTCTTAAAGGGACCCATGTCGCTCTTAAAGGGACGGGAGCCATGACACTCTTAAAGGGACCCAAGTCGTTCTTAAAGGGACCCAAGTTGCTGTTAAAGGGAAGGGACCCAAATTGCTCTTAAATGGTCCCATGTAGCTCTTAAAGGGATCCAAGTCGCTATTAAACGGACGGGACTCATGTTGCTCTTAAAGGGACCCAAGTCACTCCAAAAGGTATGGGACCCATGTCGCTAGAGCGACCTTGGTCCCTTTAAGAGCGACCCGGGTCCCTTTAAAAGTGACCTGGGTCCAATATGAGCGACCTGGGTCCCATTATGAGCGACCTGGGTCCCTTTAAGAGCGACCTGGGTCACTTTAAGAGCGACCTGGGTCCTTTTAAGAGCGAAATATGTCCCTTCAAGAGTGAAATATGTCCCTTTAGAAGCAAAATGGGTCCCTTTAAGAGCGACCTAGGTCCCTTTAAAAGCGACCTGGGTCTCTTTAAGAGCGAAATATGTTCCTTTTAAGAGCAAAATGGGTCCTTTTAAGAGCGACCTGGGTCCCTTTAAGAGCTATCTGGGTCCCTTTAAGAGTGAACTGGGTCCCTTTAAGAGCAACCTGGGTCCCTTTAAGAGCAACCTGAGTCCCTTTAAGAGCGATCTGGTTCCCTTTAAGAGCGATCTGGGTCCCTTTAAGAGTGAAATGGGTTCCTTTAAGAGAGACCTGGGTCCCTTTAGGAGCGAAATGGGTCCCTTTAAGAGCAAAATGGGTCCTTTTCAGAGCGACCTGGGTCCCTTTAAGAGCGAAATAGGTCCCTTTAAGAGTGAAATGGGTCCCTTTAAGAGCAAAATATGTCCCTTTAAGAGCGAAATATGTCCCTTTAAGAGCAAAATGGGTCCTTTTAAGAGCGACCTGGGTCCCTTTAAGAGCGACCTTGGTCCCTTTAAGAGTGACCTGGGTCCCTTTAAGAGCGAAATATGTCCCTTTTAAGAACAAAATGGGTCCCTTAAAGAGCAAAATGGGTCCTCTTAAGAGCAACCTGGGTCCCTTCAAGAGCGACCTGGGTCCCTTCAAGGGCAACCTGGCTCCCTTTAAGATCGACCTGGGTCCCTGTAAGAGCGAAATATGTCCCTTTAAGAGCAAAATGGGCCCCTTAAAGAGCGACCTGGGTCCCTGGGTCCCTTTAAGAGCGAAATATGTCCCTTTTAAGAACAAAATGGGTCCCTTAAAGAGCAAAATGGGTCCTTTTAAGAGCGACCTGGGTCCCTTTAAGAGCGACCTGGGTCCCTTTAAGAGCGAAATAGGTCCCTTTAAGAGCTAAATGGGTCCCTTTAAGAGCAAAATAGGTCCCTTTAAGAGCTAAATGGGTCCCTTTAAGAGCGACCTGGGTCCCTTTAAGAGAGAACTGGGTCCCTTTAAGTGCGATCTGGGTCCCTTTAAGATCGACCTGGGTCCCTTTAAGAGCACAATGGGTCCTGTTAAGAGTGACCTGGGTCCCTTTAAGAGCGACCTGGGTCCCTTTAAGAGCGAAATGAGTCCCTTTAAGCGTGAAATTGGTCCCTTTAAGAGCGACCTGGGTCCCTTTAAGAGCAAAATGGGTCCTTTTAAGAGCGACCTGGGTCCCTTTGAGAGCGAAATGGGTCCCTTCGAGAGCGAACTAGGTCCCTTTAAGAGCGAAATATGTCCCTTTAAGAGCGAAATATGTCCCTTTAAGAGCAAAATGGGTCCTTTTAAGAGCGACCTGGGTCCCTTTAAGAGCGACCTTGGTCCCTTTAAGAGTGACCTGGGTCCCTTTAAGAGCGAAATATGTTCCTTTTAAGAGCAAAATGGGTCCTTTTAAGAGCGACCTGGGTCCCTTTAAGAGCTATCTGGGTCCCTTTGAGAGCGAAATGGGTCCCTTTAAGAGCGACCTGGGTCCCTTTAAGAGCAAAATATGTCCCTTTAAGAGCGAAATATGTCCCTTTAAGAGCGACCTGGGTCCTTTTAAGAGCGACCTGGGTCCCTTTGAGAGCGACCTTGGTCCCTTTAAGAGTGACCTGGGTCCTTTTAAGAGCGAAATATGTCCCTTTTAAGAACAAAATGGGTCTCTTAAAGAGCAAAATGGGTCCTCTTAAGAGCAACCTGGGTCCCTTTAAGAGCGACCTGGGTCCCTTTAAGAGCGACCTGGGTCCCTTTAAGAGCGACCTGGGTCCCTTTAAGAGTGAAATATGTCCCTTTAAGAGTGACCTGGTTCCCTTCAAGGGCGACCTGGCTCCCTTCAAGGGCAACCTGGCTCCCTTTAAGATCGACCTGGGTCCCTTTAACCCCTTAACGACATCGGGCGTATACTTACGCCCTGATGCCGGTAAGGACGTTCAGAGCGGGGCCGCGCGGCGACCCCGCTCTGAACCGCGGCGGTCCCGGGTGCCGCTTGTAGCCCGGGACCATAGGTATTAGCGGGCACGGTCCGATCGCCGTGCCCGCTAATACAGTTATCAGATGCAGCTGTCAAACATGACAGCTGCATCCGATTACCGGATTCAGCTGTTCCCTGGTGTCTAGTGGCGGAGATCGCTCCCCCGGGATGTTATCCCGGAGGAGCGATCTCCGTTTCTGAAGCCGGCTGGGGACCGCTCCAAGTTGGCGCCGTCCCCGGCTCGGCACTCGTTTACTTTCGGCTGCAGCAGCCGGAAATAAACGAGTGCCTACCTCATGGATCTCTGCAGCATATCTATGCTGCAGAGATCTCTATGAGAGATCAAAGCACTTATACTAGAAGTCCCCTAGGGGGGCTTCTAGTATAAGTGTAAAAGTTAAAAAAAAATGTTGTTAACAGTAAAAAGCCCCCTCCCCTAATAAAAGTCTGAATCACCCCCCTTTTCCCAGGTTATAAATAAAAGTAAATAAATAAATAAACAAACATGTTTGCTATCGCCGCGTGCGTAATCGCCCGAACTATTAATTAATCACATTCCTGATCTCGCACGATAAATGGCGTCAGCGCAAAAAAATCCCAAAGTGCAAAATTGCGCATTTTTGGTTGCATCAAATCCAGAAAAATTGTAATAAAAAGCGATCAAAAAGTCATATATGCACATTCAAGGTACCGATAGAAAGAACACATCATGGCGCAAAAAAAGACACCTCACACAGCCCCATAGACCAAAGGATAAAAGCGCTATAAGCCTGGGAATAGAGCAATTTTAAGTGACGTATATTTGTTGACAATGGTTTAAATTTTTTACAGGCCATCAGATACAATATAAGTTATACATGTTACATATCGTTTTAATCGTAACGACTTGAGGAACATGCATAACAAGTCAGTTTTACCCCAGGGCGAATGGCGTAAAAACACGTTTCCCCCAAATAAACAAAATGCTTTCTTTTTTTCAATTTCACCACACTTTGAATTTTTTTCTGGTTTCGCAGTGTACTTTATGCAAAAATTCAGCCTGTCATTGCAAAGTACAATTAGTGTCGCAAAAAATAAGGGCTCATTTGGGTCTCTAGGTGGAAAAATGCAAGTGCTATAGCCTTTTAAGCACAAGGAGGAGAAAACTAAAACGCACAAATCGAAATTGGCTCTGTCCTTAAGGGGTTAAGAGCAAAATATGTCCCTTTAAGAGCAAAATGGACCCCTTAAAGAACGACCTGGGTCCCTTTAAGAGCGAAATATGTCCCTTTTAAGAACAAAATGGGTCCCTTAAAGAGCAAAATGGGTCCTTTTAAGAGCGACCTGGGTCCCTTTAGGAGCGACGTCGGTCCCTTTAAGAGCGAACTGGGTCCCTTTAAGTGCGATCTGGGTCCCTTTAAGATCGACCTGGGTCCCTTTAAGAGCAAAATGGGTCCTTTTAAGAGTGACCTGGGTCCCTTTAAGAGCGAGCTGGGTCCTTTTAAGAGCGAAATGGGTCCCTTTAAGCGTGAAATTGGTCCCTGTAAGAGCGACCTGAGTCCCTTTAAGAGCAAAATGGGTCCTTTTAAGAGTGACCTGGGTCCCTTTAAGAGCGACCTGGGTCCCTTTAAGAGCGAAATGGGTCCCTTTAAGCGTGAAATTGGTCCCTTTAAGAGCGACCTGGGTCCCTTTAAGAGCAAAATGGGTCCTTTTAAGAGCGACCTGGGTCCCTTTGAGAACGAAATGGGTCCCTTCGAGAGCGAACTGGGTCCCTTTAAGAGTGAAATATGTCCCTTTAACAGCAAAATGGGTCCTTTTAAGAGCGACCTGGGTCCCTTTAAGAGCGACCTGGGTCCCTTTAAGAGCAAAATGGGTCCCTTTAAGCGTGAAATTGGTCCCTTTAAGAGTGAAATTGGTCCCTTTAAGAGCGACCTGGGTCCCTTTAAGAGTGAAATTGGTCCCTTTAAAAGCGACCTGGGTCCCTTTAAGAGCGAACTGGGTCCCTTTAAGAGCGAAGTGGGTCCCTTTAAGAGCGAAATGGGTCCCTTTAAGAGCGACCTGAGTCCCTTTAAGAGCGAAATATGTCCCTTTGAGAGCAAAATGGGTCCTTTTAAGAGCGACCTGGGTCCCTTTAAGAGCGACCTGGGTCCCTTTAAGAGCGAAATGGGCCCCTTTAAGCGTGAAAATGGTCCCTTTAAGAGCGAAATGGGTCCCTTTAAGAGCGACCTGGGTCCCTTTAAGAGCTAAATATGTCCCTTTGAGAGCAAAATGGGTCCCTTTAAGAGCGACCTGGGTCCCTTTAAGAGCGACCTGGGTCCCTTTAAGAGTGAAATATGTCCCTTTAAGAACGACCTGGGTCCCTTGAAGACCGACCTGGGTCCCTTTAAGAGCGAAATGGGTCCCTTTAAGAGCAACCTGGGTTCCTTTAAGAGTGAAATATGTCCCTTTAAGAGTGACCTGGTTCCCTTCAAGGGCGACCTGGCTCCCTTCAAGGGCAACCTGGCTCCCTTTAAGAGCGAAATGGGTCCCTTTAAGAGCAAAATGGGTCCCTTTAAGAGCGACCTGGGTCCCTTTAAGAGCGACCTTGGTCCCTTTAAGAGCGATCTTGGTCCCTTTAAGAGCGACCTTGGTCCCTTTTAGAGTGCCATGGTTCCCAGGTCGCTCCTAAAGGGACCCATGTCGCTCCTAAAGGGACCAAGGTCACTCTTAAAGGGACCAAGGTCGCTCTTAAAGGGAACCAGGTCGCTCTTAAAGGGATGCGACCCAAGTCGCTCTTAAAGAGACGGCACCCAGGATTAAAGTTTCTCTTAAAAGGAAGTCACTGGTAAAGGGGCGCTCTTTTCAAGCACTATGTATATATGTGAAGGCTGTATACGAGATCGGAGCTTGTTCACTGAGCCTATTATAAACCTCAGTGATTGTGTACTGTGTGATCAATGAATGAGGATTTTCAAACACTCGCGATTCAATGTCAAACAAGTTATTGCCCACTCATCAGCTAATTGGTGGGTCTATTACAGTTTGGACGATAATTGCCCTGTGTAATTGGGTCTGACTCGTAAAACATATCTATCATTTGGAGACTGCAGCAGGATACATTAAAATAATCCAGCAGGTACACTGTCATTTTTGACAGGAGCACGTTCGGAACTCCTCGACGTGCTATAGACTGAATAGACTGCACTTACAATGCAGTGTATGGTGCTTTCGGGAATTCTGTCTACCACATCAGAAGAGAAGCATACCTGCAGGATAACTGCATTCTCCAAGTGACAGGTATGCTTTAAGTCTACTTGTGAAGACTCCAGGATTAGAGATAAGCAAAGCGAATCCGGCTAATCAAAATTCGCTGCAAATCGGGACGTCAATTCGCTTCAATCTGCGGAACGAATTTCCACCAATTCGTTGAGGAAATTCCCCAAAAAACTAAATGGCGAACACATATGCTGTCTTGAGCATCACTGGGTGGGAGAAAGGGATTAACCATTATCCCTAGCGCCCGTCCAATCAGCTGCAGACTCCTCTGTGATGTGAGCACACATTCCCCTCCTATATAAGGCGGTTCGGTAATGGAGGAGGCCAGTCGGCTGTGTGTGGAGGAGAGAGCAGGATGGCAGCAGGCAGTTTGAGCAGAGCAGGGAGAGACTAACAGAGTGATATAGGCACAGAGAGGAGAGTATAGGGGGGCTTATTGTGGGTGATTTTTTGTTGTAGTTGCCAATCAAGTGTCCAGTTTACCAAGTAACTGGGAGCCTTTAGGAATTCACTGGGACCAGTGAAAACACAGTCCATATTATTCACTCACTGGGCACTGTAAACTCCTATTGAGTAATACCAATTTACTGGTATCAGTGAATAGAGCGTGGGCCTTACATAATCAGTGCTTGCGATCTACTCCTACTGAGTTATAAACGTTGGGTTTCATTAGATTGGATGATTTTTTTAAATTGGGATTTTCCAATTTTTGACAATTTTACAAGTACATTATTTTAACAAATGTGACCTTCTGTAACAGTCCCAGTATTGTAGCTACTATAGTTTTGGCTGTTTTATTGAAATTCGTTAAGATCCGATTTGTGGCTGTAAATTAAGAACGAATTTCCGTCTGCTTCGCTCATCTCTATCCGGTATCTCCATAGAGCATACATTTACAAGTTCCTTGTTCATTGCTAGAGTGTCATTGAAGCCAGTGAGTACGTGAGTTGGTGCCAATGAATATTTAATCAATGGTGGCAGCATTAGTATTCCTGAGTGTGTGCAGTCTGTTTTGGGATAATATATGTATTTTGTTCCGCTTGTATCCTAAATGAGATAGGTGTTAGATAGTTATAGTCCTTATAGTTGCACCTACATTATGTATTCCATACATACACACATACTGTAGGCCAAAGGCAGGAAAAGGCAAGATTAGTTATCTAGCTATTAAAACCACAAAGTATTCTCTCTACAGACAACATGACAGCTCTGATGCTAAACGAGTGACAATCTAGTTCCCAGTGGTGAGAGTATACTGACATAGAGGTTGGCAATATTACTTATAATGTGGAAGATAAGCAATACGATAATTATATTTAAAAGCCTATTATTTTAAAATGTTATGCTCATCGAATTTTTAACAGATACAGAACCCCTTTAAAGTCAATTTCTCTGCTGAACGCCAGCATAGGTTCACAGCTCCGAGCTAATGAATTGCTTATTAGAAATTTGTGATTAAAATAAATGATGGAAAATAATCCCACGTGCCTTGAAGTTGATATAAATTACTGTATATTGGGATCCTTCTGAATTTTATCTGTTCCTGAAAAAAACGGAAAATTCTATTTCTGTCCTCTAAGAGGAGACAGTCATCCTGGCTATTTTTTATTCTATACAAGTAAGAATCTTCTTTATATGTTGGAAGTATAAAACATATAAATCAGCTGCTATATTTATTGCCTATTAGGGAAGGGTCCTCATTATAAAACAAAGGAAATTCTAACATTGAACACGCTCATTACTAACAATCTTAAAAAAAACTGCCTTTCCCCCCCCACACATTTTCACACTTTTTATTTTCCGTATTTTGATTATTTTACTGTATGGATAACCTAAGACTATGCTCATACATCGTCTTTTTTTGCCATTTGACAGTCGCCTTTTAGATACTCTTAAAGTGACTGTACCACCAGGCCCAGGCTGAAGCACTGGAGGCGGGCCAACCCACCCTTAGTGGGAGGAAACCCTAGCCCCTCTATGATAGGGTTCCATTGATTCTAATGGAGTCACGTCATGGAGGGGCTGGAGTTTCTTCCCACAAAGGGTGGGTCGGGCCGCCTCCAGTGCTTCTGCCTGGGCCTTGTGGTACAGTCACTTTAAGGCTATGTTAACACTACGTACGTCTCCGGAATAAGCATCCGGAGACTTACGTAGTTTGCGTACAATGGAAAGTATACGATATACGGCGGCACAGTTCACACTACGTAAGAACTTACGCGAGGATCATACGCGGCGCCGTATAAAATGAACCAGACCATTGTTTGAGGACGAAAATGCCGTAACTTACGCCTGTAGCGTAACATGCGGTCCTATACGTAGTGGTGATTTCTTCAATTTGCCAGCTTTTTGTGCCGATCCAAAAGGTTCTGTGGGGTGTCCGGGGCTAGGCGAAGATTTCCAAGTAAAAGACCGCTGTCAGATCGATACGTAGGGCGCTCGGGAAGCGTAAGTAGACTTCGGGCGTAAGTTCGTGCTCCGTACATAGCCGGCCGCAAGTAGCGTAAATCCCCGGCCAGAGTTTACAGCGTATATGTCCGGCCGCGAAAATATGCGGCCGGACATATACGCAGTGTGAACATAGCCTAAAAAGGGAGGCATCTGTTCAAGAAGGAAAGAATTTTGGACTGGAGCAGGAACTGTCCAGAGTAGGAGAGTTTCACTACTATGGGGATTTGCTACTGCTATGAACAGTTCCTAACAGGGACAGAGATGGCAGCAGGGAGCACTGGGTCAGAATTGAAAGAATACATCACTTCCTGCAGGACATACAGCAGCTAAAGTAGTGGAAGATTAGAATTTTTAAATAAAAGCAATTTATAAATTTCTTTCATTTTTTCAGTTTTAGGTTTAAGACTTTGAAATAGGTTCGGGGAATCTTAAATGCATCTCAGGAGAGAAAGAAGAGACTTTTCTTTTTTCTTTTCTTTTTAATACCAACAGGTGTTAGGAAGTTATACATATTTGTAAATTACTTCCACAAAAAAAAAGTATTCCAGTACTTATCAGTTGCTGCATGTGCTACAGGAAGTGGAGTTTCCTTTCCAGTCTGACACAGTGCTCTTTGCTGCCATCTCTGTTCATGGCCGTAACTTTCATGAGTAGTGATTAATTGATTTATTGTTAACATGTCTCTGTTTGACTGCAGCTAAGAGGGCTTTAACCCTTCTTTATTGGCTATCATAGGCTGAACAGTTAAAAATATGTTTATCCCAGGTATGTTTGCATTCAGTTACTGTAGACTTATCAACCACATCTGCTGGAAGTTTATTGCAAGCATCTACTACTCTTTTAGTAAAACAAGATGTTCTCATGTTGCTTCTTATCTTTCCCCCAACTAAATTGAGAAGGTTGGCCGGACTGTGATGCACTCAGGTGGCCAAAGCCTTGGGAGCAGTAAGTACTATATACTTTTCACTTTCTTTTTCTTTCTCCCATTGAGCTAACAAAGGTATTGGATTGTCCCTGGAGACATGTGTAAGCTTAGTGGAACATGCAGAAATGCCAAGCTGATTCAGCTTAGAACTGCTGCGTCCCATCCATCCTCTCTCGTCCATGCTGAACCAGGAAGTGAATGGGGACACATCAGTGCCGAGTTGAACTATCGAAAGATGAGAACACCTCTTTAAGTGCTTTAAATTGTCTGTACTACCACATTGTCTATAACTTGTAAGTACAAGGCGGTTTCCTTTGGTGAATGTAATGTATATAATGTATTATAATGTCCTAGGTGACTGCGGACAACAACAGAGACAGTCCCTACATGCAATAAGGTGATTACACGAAACAAGGACAAGACAAACTTACATACAAGGTGTAGTCAACAGGCTGGGATCAAACCAAATGGGCAGCAACGTACAAAAACAGGATCCAAGAGAATAGTCAGGTAACAGAGTGGAAGTTAGGAAAAGACAGGTAACAATACAGGAAAAGATATGGAGACACTTTCCCACTACAAAAACTAGTCTAATAGCCAGTTTAGATATCAAGGCACTGATACATTTTATAGGCGGTCAGGGACCTGGTCGAAGAGGGGATTGGACCAAACACACACACAGAAATAGACACAGCAAAGGTAAGTGGAAGAAAAAATATGTCAATCACCTAAGCAAAACAGAGGTTAACTGTTAAATGGCCAGAGGGAACTCTGGGAAGAGACGATGTGGCAGATAAATCAATCAGCAGAACAGAAGGAGTCTGCTTTCAATGTTCAGAGAAGTGCAAGTAAAACATAGAATACAAATATAAAATCATGGCTAAGAGCGAGGTCTCAGCCATATACCATGAGCTCAGGACTGTGTCGAGGTTTGAACAGGCATGGGAATAACACAAGAGAGTCACATCATAGGGGAATGTTAGAAAATGTTAGAAAACCCATAAATGGCCCATCATCTACAATAAGTATACACCAGACCCGCACAAGAGCCTCTACTTTATTCTTTTATAATAGTCTATTATGAACTATATAGAAAAAGAAGAAAGAAGACATGCAACTGTCAACGTGACCTGTGTTTTTGCTTTTGGAGTACTTTTTTATATGCCTTTTTGCGGTAAGTGAAGGACTGTGTTTAGAAAGCAAATGCATGTTTCCTGTTTATAGAATCGGGGATGAGTTTAACGCGGGATGACTGTTACATTTCTAAAATGCATTTATTTGTGTTTTGCCTTTGAAGTTTAACAAAAACTTCTCCGGGATCAGAGAAGACTTTGAACTTATTAACGATGAAAGGATTTTCTGTATTTCTATATTTGTATGCTCTTTTTTGTGTGTGATCATTATAGACGCAACTTATGTATGGGGTGGTAGTTTAGCTGCCTTGTGTATAAGCAATGTCATGATTGATTAGACTCCCTTTGTAACCTACCTGGCAGCAACCAAGCCACCTACAGTCATATGTGGATGAATCGTCTGTACATCAAGGGCTAGGCATTACCGTGTCTGTGGAGGGGACTACTCAGTGGGCAGTGAAGATGATCTAGAGTGATAAATAACTTAAAGCATAGCTTGGAAACGGCATGCTGTTTCTTTCCCTGGTCTATGATAGTGTCTGTACAAATATACAGCAATATAATGCTTCAGGTTTTATTGCAATGCCTGCAAGCTTTCAAATGTAAGCTCGTATTCTGTCATTTTTCCGTAAAAAAAAAATTAATAAATGTTCTTTTTTTGTAATACAGTGGATATGGGATTCTTTCTGAAATTCTTTCTATCATGTTACTCTCACTTTTTTTTCCCTTGAAGCAAAAACATCACACTTTCTGCAGTAAAACCACAGATTGGAATAATTTAGCGGCACTGAATTTAGTCTGATTTAGGACAGGCTGCTGATTTAATAAACAGATGCTTGTCCCTACATTTGACATGTCCTGTCTTTACATTGTATATATATACATTGAACATAGAACATGTTTATTGCAGCTATTATAGGCACAATCATCATCTTTAAATGTTCTGCACTTTAACTTGCAGCCAAAGTTACAATCCAGAATTATTGGACACTATATTTAGTTTTCATGTGCAAGCCGTCATTGTCAGTTTGTGGGTGGAATTAAACATTTTATGCAAATGAGGCAGCGTGAATGCCCAACATTTAACAAAAAAGTTATTTTTCAGTAGTTATTGAAAAATGACTGCGCTCCCCGCCACGTATAACTATGCATGTAATTTCATGGCGCCGGATCTTGTGTTGGAGACAGGATCTATGGAGACGGAGCGGGACGCTCTGTCCTCTAATACATAGTTATTCCCGGTGGGGAACATGAAGAATGGGCGCTGGGAAACTTATCATAGTGGGGGGCTGCTTATCAAATGATGCACAATAAGAAGATAAAAATATAGATTATATTAATATAAAGTACTACTGCCTGATTCTACTGAGAAGACTTGAATTTTTTTTTCTAAATGATCTCCACAACAAATTAAGTGTTCAGATGTAGAGAAAAGCCAATATAGGTTAGAAGGTGACTTGTGGCCTGTAAATATTTTGCAACTTAATCATTTAGCAAATAAATTTACAGGAATCTATGAATTTATTTAAATAGATATGAAATTGGTCTGGAAAACAATGTGATTCCAATAAATTATTTGTTTGCAGTTAGATTCACAAGAGGCTGTTTAGATTGCATCAACTCTGTACCCACAATCTGCCCCCCCAAACTGCTTGCACTATTGGATAGCTGCTTTTAATCCAAGATCTGTCCTGGGGTCCATTCGGCAGGTGATGCAGTCATTGTCCTAAAAACAACTTTTAAACTTGCAGCACTGTGTCAAATTGGTGTTGCCTAGAGTACCCGTGCCCTAGGCCTGTGACGTCCCTCCATCCCTCCTCTCCGCCCTCTTCACCATTAGGAATGCCCCAAGCAGGATTTCTCCTATTCATCACTTGTCTAAACACAGCACGCGTGTGGTGTCCCACCACGGGTGTTGCTAGTTTGGACACCCCTCGCAAAAGCCTGTATTTGAAAAGGGAAGTTGAAATGAAGTCATGTATAAATTTTGTGACTACATGTCAGCAGTATGTATATTCATGTATATATGTCGCTAAGCTGTGGTCATTTAAGGGTTATTGTTTGTTTGTGATCTGTATGCCAATGAGAGCTGCTCTTCTCTTCCACCTATCCTTATCTTTTTTCTCCTTGCACTCTCTTCTCCACCACTCACAGAGGTTGTTGCATACACCCTGTAGGAAGTTGTCACATGGGGAGAGGAAGTGTACACCCACACCTAGTTTAGTTCTCATCTGTTTCTCAGAGGAGCAAGACGCACAGATCAGGCATCCCCGCTGAGAGTGCCATAACGATATAACTTTAACTTTTAATATATCCAAAACAGAACAGAGATGGACTCACGTTTCAGTCGCTGGATTTTTCAGTTTTATTCTCAGTAGTATTCACATGTTAGTTCATGCTGGTAGCTGTGGGCTCTCTGGGTGTGCATAGAACGGAGTGGGCGTTCCTTACTGCCATGACGCGACGTTTCGGGGCTGACCCCTTACTCACGCATGAGTAAGGGGTCAGCCCTGAAACGTCGCCTCACGGCAGTAAGGAACGCCCACTCCGTTCTATGCACACCCAGAGAGCCCATAGCTACCAGCATGAACTATCATGTGAATACTACTGAGAATAAAATTGAAAAATTCAGCGACTGAAACGTGAGTCCATCTCTATTCTCCTATAAAATGTACCAGTGCCTTGATATCCACACTGGCTATTAGACTAGTTTTTCTAGCGTGCAAGTGTCTCTATATTTGTTCCTGTATTGTTACCTGTTTTTCCCTGACTTCAGCTCTGTTACCTGACTATTCTCTTGGATCCTGTTTTTGCACTGCTACAGGTTACCATGTTGCTTTCCAAGTGTGGTCATGGTATAGGTGGCAGATGACCAGGCAGGTCAGAAGGTCCCAGTGACTTGCACTTGGAAACAGGCAATGGTGGGACTGATGCATGTATGGGTAGGAGGCCAGCAGTCTTAGGCAGAAGAGCTGTGGAAGGTGGCACAGGTTTAAAGTCAGTCGTCCAGGTCAAGATTAATAACACAGTCATACACAAGTGCCAGATAAAGGAAAGTACGCTGCTCTAAAATAAAGTCCCAAACCACATACCTCTCAGTAAATCTGGTAAATCTGATTCTGCCGTATCTACTTCAGCTCTGAATTGGTAAAGACTGTCATCATGATTAATGCCTGCATGATTACTGCCTGCCGCTGGCCTGCACCACACCCCACTGCAGGGTGGGTTGGATTTGCTGCAGCAGGTGAGCCCCAGGTAACTACCCCTGGCTTGGCTTGTTAGCAGTGGTGGGCGAGGTGCAGCTGAAGACATATAGGCAGGACAGAAGACAGGTACACAGCAGTCATCTCAGGCAAGACTCACGGCCAGGAATCAGGAGTCACAGGCAGGAGAAATGGACAGGAAACACGGGCAGGAGTCACGGAGAGGAGTCATGGGCAGAAAACATGGGCAGGAGTCACGGAGAGGAGTCACAGGCAGGAGACACAGGCAAGAGTCATGGGCTGGAGTCACGAATACGAGTCACGGGCAGAAGTTATGGACAGGAGAGCTGGGACCGCAATGCCGAGGCACCAACACAGGGGTTGGGGCAGGGACAGACATTTATAGGGGAATGCATTAGTGCAACAACCAGTTAAAGGTGTATTGCCCCTTTTAATTTCCCCGAGCCAGCACTTGCGCCCTAGGAGGCAGGGACATGAGAGCCGGTGATGGATGGAGCGAGTGGGAGTGTGGAGCAGTGAGGTGCCCAGGGCAGAATGGGAAGTGGCGCCGGATTGTGGGCTCTAGCGTCCACATTGTCAGAGGAGACAGAAGAGCGGCGACCCAGAGCGCAGGACGCTGCCACTTCCATAAAATATATTGATCTTTTCTTGGGATCCCCCTTTATGAGTTATAATTGGTACTAATGATCCTCATTATTTAAAACTATTCACACAGCGGGATTTGTTGTTCGTCATTGGATATTTGCTATTGACGGCTGTCTATAATGACCAGAATAAATCATGCAGTGTGAACAAAGCCATGTAGTGTCTTTTTTAGTGGAAACCATTGAAAAAAAATACAGTTACAGTAACTAGAGTTTATTTCCTAGTATAATATATAAACTGCTAAGGCACACATGTAAGCTTTTACCTTTTTTGAATTATATATCATTCAAATTGTTTCCAGAGTGCAAAACAGTTCTGGAATCCTCTTGGGCCTTAATTTTAGAGCTTAAAGATCTAATTCTATTACCTGGAGAGCGTTCTATCCAATTACAAAACAAATCTTTGCTCGGTTGTGACCTCATTTAATGGAGCAACACATCAACTGAGATAGAGGTAACACTGTACAAAGTAGAAGTGGCATTGCAGGTAAAACAGTACCAATAACTGTGTCAGTATAAATCAGCCAGTATTAACCTCTTATTGCTGACACAATGCTTGTCCAAGGGCAAGATGTTACCTACACTATATTAACGTAAAGCAAAACAGACGTAGAAGCAGCTTTAGGCTATGTTCACACAGCAGTATTTTGCTCCATAGTTTGCATTAGTATGTGTAATCTAAAACCAGGAATGGATCCTATAGAGAGAAAGTATGATTCGAGAGATTCACCCATATTCAATGTTCTATCTTGGCTTACAAGTACTGATGCAAACTATGGACCAACATCCTATCGTGTGAGAGTGGCCCCAGGTGTTTATAGTTGAAAGCAGGTTAGAACGGTTAAAAAAAAAAAAAAAAACATTTTCTTTCAAGTCAACTGGTGTCAAAAAGTTATATAGATTTCTAATTTCTTTCTACTTAAAAATCTCAAGTCTTCCCATACTTATCAGTTGCTGTAAGTGGAAATTATGAATTCTTCCCAGTCTACTGCCACCCCTGTCTGATACAAGTACTGTAGAGGTTTTCTATGGGGATTTGCTATTGTTCTGGACAGTTCTTGTCTTGGACAGGGTTGGCAGCAGAGAGCACTTTGTTAGACTGGAAAGAATCCACCACTTCCTCCAGGACATACAGCAGCTGATAAGTACTGGAAGACTTGAGATTTTAAAATAGAAGTAAATTACAAATCTATATAACTTTCTGAAACCAGTTGATTTGAAAGAAAAAGATTTTCGCCAGAGTACCCCTTTAGTATCTGGAATCTCTAAAATCTCTAATAAGTTATTTGTTCAACATGTTCCTTTTAGTTTTAAACAGCACTCGCAGCTGTTAGTCAGCTTTTATCCCTACAACATGCTAACAAATGCTGTGCTTAAGATACTTCACGAAACACCATAACTAGAAGACACATAGATTGTCTGTACTACAAAGACCAGGATAGTCATAATACAGTGACCACATGGCAGCAGATACTAGTTGTATAGGAGCTCTTAAGCCCATATAAGGGCATGTGCAAACTGAGGAAAGTAGACCAAAATCCCGAGCGGAATCCCTGCTGTGGACTCTGCTCATTCCACCTGCCTCAGTGTCTCAATGTTAAATATAGGGCACCTTTGCTCTCTGCGGTTCTCCACTGAAAGAATAGATTAAAGTGCAGTTACATCAAGTGACTCATGAGGGGCATCTTCTTTGATTGGAAGTAACTCACTTTCTCATAGCCCAGTGATGACTTCAAAGTTCAACTGGTCTTTGCAGATTTGGCTGTTCCCTCTTAGTGCACCATAAGGTGAAAATGCTCTTGCTTATAATGTGAGACATGCTCATATATAGTAAGTAGAGGGACTACTGTGGAAGACCTAGAGCGATATATCATATGGGTAAGCATAAATCTTTTTAAGAGAGGCATATACAGTTTGGGACAAGTTTTTTTTTATCTGCTGTCAAATTTCATTTTTTTCCCCTCCCCTTATGGTTTGTGTTTAATAATAAAAGAGAGTACATAAATTATAGTTATGACTAAAAGCTTACAATAAATCATAGGACAAAGCCTGTAGGTCAAAAGGTTGTCGATTTGCAAAATAACACGATTGAGCTTGGCTTCAGCTATGCTTATAATTCAGTAAATTGATATGATGCTCCTTGAGGAAAATAGAAAAAAATGCTCAAGAGCCTGAGGCAAAATTTTCAAACAAGACTTTGCTCTCCTGTAGGAACGTTTACTGAGTCGGGTGGAACAGGAATAGGTTTTCAAATAAATGCACTGCAATAAAAGTGCTGCATCTCATCCGGGCTGGAAATTGTTCAATTCTGTTACCCTTTAACCCCTTCTCACCCAGCTCCCTGAGTAGTTCCAGCAAATTACTGCACTAGTACAGAGCGGTGATGGTGAAAGTACATGAGCTATGTTGCTGTATTTCAGCTGTATTGAACTGATTTTTCTCTAACAAAATCAATTGTAAAAAAAAAAAGTGTATAACCAAGGTTAAAAACTAGGCCACAGGCAGGCTCTATGTGAGGATCACAGATAACACTGATCAATGCTATGCAATGGCATAGCATTGATCAGAGTTAGCAATGTAATGAATAAATGTAAAAGTCCCCTAGGGACATAGTCCCTCCCCCAATAAAATTTTAAATTACCCTAATTTCCAATTTTATATATAAAACACCATCATAGCGTGCACGATTGTCCTATCTAATTAAAAATAACAATAGTGCTACTGTAAGGTGAACAGCGTAAATGGAAAAAAGCAGAAGAGCGCCAGAATTGCAGGTTTTTGTTACATTATATCAGGAAAAGAAATTAAGAGTAATTAAAACGTCCAATCTACACAAATATGGTGCCAATGAAAATAAAAGATCGTGACACAAAAACTAAGACCTGAAACAACCCTGCAAGTTAAAAAATAAAAATGCTATGGGTCTTAGAAGCTAAGAGGGAAAAAACGAAGACGCAAAAATGAAAATTGGCGTGGTCCTTAAGACCAAAATCCTTGATGTTCTTAACAGGTTAATAAGCCCCTACTAAAAAAAAATATTGTAGTTGATTTTACAATTACAATACACACTATGTGATGCCATTCATGAGATATGCCAGAAAGTTAAGTGTAAACGATTTCCATTTAAAAATTACTGCAGGAAGTTTTGTATTCTTTTCAGTCTGATATGGACATGGTGCTCTATGCCAGGGCCGGGATAAAGGGTAGGCAGGGTTAGGCGATGGTCTAGGGCACCAAATGACAGGGGGCGCAATCTGGAAGTGTAAGTGATTAATCTACTTACTCACCCATGTTGCCCTTTGCAGGGCTGGCATCAGCACCCCCCGTCCTCCCTCTGCACTGTAGTTACATGTGTGGTGCTCGACCGGTCACTTACTAGGTTGTACCTGGTGACGCCACTCCTGTGGTGGTTGGTTGGTGGTGCAGTACAGCTAAGCCGGTGATGGAAATGTTGTGACGCCAGTGCTAGTTAAGCTCACAGGTGTGATGGTTATGGTTATGGCTGGCTGTACTGTTCCACTGAAATGGTCAGTGACCTGCTGGACTGTGATAGGTCCATTGGGCTCTTGTCACAGTGGTCCAGAGTGGAGAGATGACCCACCTGGACTGCCGGTGCCGCCACCCACAGAAAGGGGAGAATAACCCAAGGAATATGTCATGGAGATGTGTTGATGCTGGTGCAATGATCACTGAATCCAAGTATGATAAATAAAATGGTCTAACTGATACTGGTAGCAGATACAGTAACTTTTTTGGGACAGACTTGTGTTTACTGGATCTGTGCTGGGAGATACTTTAAGTGCTGAGGTAGAATAGCAGTGCTTGGTAGCTTAGTGTTAAGCAGTGAAGAGTAGAGGAGTTTGTCATGAGAGTCCCAACCCAGGGAGTACAGGAGTTTGTCATGAGAGTCCCAACCCAGAGAATTAGTGTGCTCTGCCCGAACTTGAGAGAAACATACTTGAGAGAAGAATACTTGTGAGAAGAATACTTGTGCCCATGTTTCACTAACCATCTTCTGCCCTGCAGTGTCAGGGTACCCGTCCTATCAGGGTGACTTAAGCCCCAGTTGTGGTTAACCGGGTGTAGCTAAGTGTCTGAGCGTTTCCTCGTTTCACCTGCACTGTGAGATAGAGTATGTAGATCTTTGTTGTGGTAGCTTTGCTCTATCCAGGTCAGTTCCTCTGTCTTAGGAGACTGCCCTGCACTTTTCAGAGAGGTTCACGGTGTGGGCTGGGGTGATCTCCGACTTGTCCTCCTGCTGGGGTCTAACAATGCATAGTATCTGTAGATATAGTCTCAAGAGGAAAAGTCTCTGGATTCTCCATACACTTGTGTCACCAACTCACTAACACAACTCGACTGGACTGTCCCGGACAGGGACCCTGGCTAAATTCAGCAGGGATGCCTTTTCTGTGTGTCCTACTCAGAAAATAAGAGGGAAACTGACACTACATGTCCTCTCCCCAAGTGACTACTTCCTACAGGGTGTGTAAAAGCCCCTGAGAGTGGTGGAGAAGAGAGTATGCAGAGAAAGAAGTATAGAGATAGGTCGAGAAGAAAGAAGCATCTCCACTGGTCCACAGAATCACAGAATACAAAGAAACAGTAACCCTATAGTGACTACAGCTGTGCAATACATAAATACCGACATACACTACCGTTCAAAAGTTTGGGGTCACATTGGGGTCACATTTAAGGAAAAGCACTGTACTTTTCAATGAAGATAACTTTAAACTAGTCCTAACTTTAAACAAATACACTCTATACATTGCTAATGTGGTAAATGACTATTCTAGCTGCAAATGTCTGGTTTTTGGTGCAATATCTACATAGGTGTATACAGTAGATGCCCATTTCCAGCAACTATCACTCCAGTGTTCTAATGGTACAATGTGTTTGCTCATTGGCTCAGAAGGCTAATTGATGATTAGAAAACCCTTGTGCAATCATGTTCACATATCTGAAAACAGTCTAGCTCGTTACAGAAGCTAAAAAACTGACCTTCCTTTGAGCAGATTGTGTTTCTGTTAGGAACCTGTGACACCAGACACACAGAGACAATGAGCTCTAAGCTCAGCCCCGCTCACTGTCCTCTACCTACTTACCACTATTCGCCCTAAGATGGCAGCAAACAACTGGGCGGCAGTCCCTGCACTGGCTATGTGGAACACAAATACAAAACAGACAGACAAAAACAATGCAATCATAGTCAACAGTCCGGGTCAGCAAAAGCGGGCAGCGAAGTACAAAGCAACAGGCAAGAGAAAAGTCCAAATACAGGTACAAGGTTCAGGGCAGGCAGCAAACAAGGATAGTCCAATCAGAGAAAGCCAAGGGTCAAACACAGAGAGAGATACCATACAAGCTGAGCAGGAATTTAGAACTGCAATAACCAGCAAGGAGTGCTGGAGCTGAATACAATTTATGCAGGATCAGGGACTCAGTCCAGCAGCAGATTGGACCAGCCCCTGATCCTCTACACAGCTCACCTGCACAGCAGCAGGGTTAACCCTGAAGCTGCCAGGCAGCAGCGAGCAAGACGGGTGGGGCTGAACAACCCTATGTTCACCTGTGTTCAGACAGGACTAAGGAAACTGCAAAGAAACCTCAACTCAGCGCCTTCTCGGCCGCACAGCCCGAACCGAGAAGTGGCAAGGCACAGTCCTGACAGAACCCCCCTCTTATGAGGCGACTCAGGACCCTCATTTAAAGGACCTGGCTTAGAGGGATTGCGAGCATGAAACTGGCGAATAAGACGGGAAGCATGAATATCTTTGCTTGCCACCCAAGTTCGCTTCTCTGGGCCGAATCCCTTCCAATGGATGAGGTATTGAACAGAGTTCTGCACCCGGCGAGAGTCCAGAATTTTTTCTAATAACCAGAGCAGCAGGAGGAGTAAATGGCAACACCGGAGTAACGTACATTTTCAATAAAGATTTATGAAACACATTATGAATGTGCATGGTTTTAGGCAGTTGCAACCTGAAAGAAACAGGGTTAATGATTTCAGTGATGCCATATGGACCAATGAACTTAGGTGCAAGCTTTCCAGACGGTCTAACAATAAATAACCAACACCGCACTACCTAAGCAGTATATTAGTCCATGCACATCCAGCTTTCCAGACGGTACCTTGAGTTTCAGATTCTTAGTGGAAAGCCACACCTTGTCCCCCACCTGATATTCTGGGCCAGGTATGCGTCTTTTGTTGGATTGTTTTTTGGATACCTCCTAGGCTTTAACCAAGCTCCTAAGAGCTTGGGCCCAGACTTTGCACAGTCTTCTATAGGTAGCTTCAGCTGATGGATTAACAGATTCCGGACCATGGACAGATGAATATCTCGGATTAAAACCATAGTTACAGAAAAATTGTGACATTTTAATGTTCCATGGCCTCCCTTCCCTGCATGTGCACGCTTTGCGGGGTTGGCAGTCGCTGACCGACACGGTGTGGAGTTAGCGTAGGGACCCGTGTGGACCAGAGGACTTGCGCGGTGGTACACGGGGCAATATGGCTTGATCAATTCATATACAGACACTCTGGTGTTGATTTTTAATATAGGCCTAGCGGCATTAGTATCAGCCATAGATGGGATGTGCAGCCGTTCCACTCTCTCCAGTTCGTATTTTAATGGAATTGTTTTCCCTATTATTGAGAGCAAATTTAGCCAGAGACAAATACTCCTTCCATTTGTCCTGGGCACTGGAAACAAAGCATCTGAGAAATTGCTCCAGAGATTGGTTAACCCTTTCAGTCTGCCCATTAGTCTGAGGATTAAAGGCAGATGAGAATGACAAAGAAATCCCCAACCATCCACAGAACTCCCTCCAGAACTTAGAAACAAATTGCACTCCTCTGTCAGACACAATATTTTCAGGAACCCCATGTAATCGCAATAGGTGATTGATGAACAAAGATGCAAGTGTACGAGCATTAGGAAGTTTCTTTAGAGGAATAAGATGACACATCCTACAGATAACAACCCAGATAACAGTTTTTCCTTTGAAAGTGGCAAGGCACAGTCCTAACAGTTTCTGGAGCATCACATTTGTGGGGTCAATTAAAATCAAAATGGCCAGAAAAAGAGAACTTTCATCTGAAACTCGACAGTCTATTCTTGTTCTTAGAAATGAAGGCTATTCCATGCGAGAAATTGCTAAGAAATTGAAGATTTCCTACAACGGGGTGTGCCACTCCCTTCAGAGGACAGCACAAACAGGCCCTAACCAGAGTAGAAAAAGAAGTGGGAGGCCGCGTTGCACAACTAAGCAAGAAGATAAGCACATTAGAGTCTCTAGTTTGAGAAACAGATGCCTCACAGGTCCCCAACTGGCATCTTCATTAAATAGTACCCGCAAAACACCAGTGTCATCATCTACAGTGAAGAGGCGGCTGTGGGATTTTGGCCTTCAGGGCAGAGTGGCAAAGAAAAAACGCCATATCTGAGACTGGCCAATAAAAGATTAAGATGGGCAAAAGAACACAGACATTGGACAGAGGAAAAAACTGGAAAAAAGTGTTGTGGATGGATGAATCCAAGTTTGAGGTGTTTGGATCACAAAGAAGAATGTTTGTGAGATGCAGAACAAGTGAAAAGATGCTGGAAGAATGCCTGACGCCATCTGTTAAGCATAGTGGAGGTAATGTGATGGTCTGGGGTTGCTTTGGTGCTGGTAAGGTGGGAGATTTGTACAGGGTAAAAGGGATTCTGAATAAGGAAGGCTATCACTCAATTTTGCAACGCCATGCCATACCCAGTGGACAGCGCCTGATTGGAGCCAATTTCATCCTACAACAGGACAATGACCCTAAACACACCTCCAAATTGTGCAAGAACTATTTACAGCAGAAGCAGCAGCTGGTATTCTATTGGTAATGGAGTGGCCAGCGCAGTCACCAGATCTGAACCCCATTGAGCTGTTGTGGGAGCAGCTTGACCGTATGGTACGCCAGAAGTGCCCATCCAACCAATCCAACTTGTGGGAGCTGCTTCTAGAAGCGTGGGGGGCAATTTCTTCAGCTTACCTCAACAGATTAATAGCTAGAAAGCAAAGTTTGATGTAAAAACAATGTTATTTCAAATACAAATCATTATTTCTAACCTTGTCAATGTCTTGACTCTAGTTTCTATTCATTTCACAACGTATGGTGGTGAAAAAGTGTTACTTTTCATGGAAAACACAAAATTGTTTGGGTGACCCCAAACTTTTGACTGGTAGTGTACATATGTTCATACATAGAATACTGACATCTGGTGGTAACTCATAAACATCTTCAACACCACCTTACTTTTGAGTATAAAGATTTTGCCATACAAGGTGCTATACAAGGAACACCCGTGGTGGGACATCACACATGCAGCAGCACTATATGGTTGATGCTATGACTGCGCACTCAAAGCAGGGGGCTGCCAGTTGAAGCGATTATCATGAATACAGGAATATCAACTGTCCACCAATTGCCATAATTTTTTATGTTTTTATTTTATGCACTTAAAAGATTTTTTTTACAGTTTCCAACACAGGTAAAGAGGATTTATCACAAGTTTTGTACCATATCACTGGACGTTTCGGTCATTTACAACCTTTGTCAACATAGTGTACTGTGCTCAACATTTATAGGAGACACAGTGTGTGGGATCTGCATAGGAGTAAGTGATGGCGGATGGTGTAGTATTATTCAATGATATCATTGGTGATATATTTCTGTTTTGTTCAGAGGCAAAGTGTAATCACTGTATGGTGGTAAGAATGTCATAAAAAAACTACTGTATTTATTGGGGCTCTTAATACAGTGTGGGGGTACTTTCAGGGCATTATACTGTGTGTGGTGACCAATTATGAAAACACTGGGTTTATGGGGGGGGGCTCCTTTTACCTTCTCTGCCTAGGGCACCAAAACTCCTTGTCCCGCCTCTGCTCCGTGTTGCCAACTCTGTCCATGTCAAGAATTGTCCAGAGCAGAAGATATTTGCTATGGGTATTTGCTACATAGGTGTTTACATCATAACCTTTAGGGTGCCTTTACACGTACCGGATCCACAGCGGATTTCACATTGCGAATTTGCAGTGAAATCCGCTGCGGATCCATTGGCAGTTATTTTCTATGAGAATACATACGAGTATGTAAGTTACTCCCCCCGGCATCTGTACGTCCCGCTCGGCCAATCAGTGGTTGCAGCGGGACAGTGCACTGATTGGCTGAGCGGGAAGTGCAGACGCCGGGAACCCCAGAGCAACCCGAAGTGTGGAGCAGGTACAGTATGCTCCGGCTTGCTTTAGAACGGTGGGGGGTTAATGGGGCAGCATTTACATACTTTCAGCGGGATGTCAATCCCACTGCGAGTATGTCTTCTCATTCAAGTTAACAGACAAGGAATCCGCAGAGGGCTTCACAGATTTCGCGAATTACCTGTGAAGATGGCCTTTTTTTTTTTACATCAATAGACTGGCGCGGAGATGCCGGTGCCACTGTCCTTTTTTGAACCTATGCCCCCTGCTTCTATACTAGTTTCCCTGGCTACAACTTCTCTCTGCAGAGCTTTCTGCATAAATTTCCTTAGTACATCCATACACAGTGCCCCTGAAACAGTGTCACATACAGAGCCTCCTGAATAAAAAATATTACATACACACAGTGCGCTCCTAAATAGAACATGCCCACACTGTGCACCTGAAATAAATATGCCTTACTCTCTGACCCTAAATAAAAAAAATGAAGAACCCCACTGTGCTTCTGAATAAATTATGCCCTAAACTACATCCCTGAATTCACCATTGTCACACAGTGTAGTCCTGAATAAAAATGTGCCCCACATTGTGTCTATGAATAAGTGTTACCCACTTTATGTTTTGAAATGCCCCGACCACCCAGTAAGAAACACAAACTTGTTAGTGTTCTCATGCAGACACCCAGTGCTACCAGATAGAAATTGCCTGGCCTCTTCTGTTTTGCTGGAACAGAACAAAGCAGATGAGATGACATCACTGCACTGCCTGATTTACAGGAGGTTCTCAAGCCTTCTTTGGTCTATGGAGACTAACAAGGCACCTGTGCACCATCCTATACTGCTAGGAGATTTAATTGTATATGCATATCAAAGATGCACATGGAGTTAAATTCTAAGAAGGAGGGCAAATCCATCCCCCCTGACTTCTACTTAGAAAAGGTAGATATTTCCATTACTCTTTGTTAATACAATCTTGAAGCATTGGAGACTTTTTGGAGTTTAGGGTGCGTTAACATGTACAGGATCTGCAGCAGATTTGATGGTGCAGATTTGAAGCTGCAGATTTACATTAAATCTGCAACATCAAATCTGCTGCGGATCCTTTACGTGTGAAAGCAACCTTATAAAAAAATTGGTAGTGTTCTCATGCAGACCCTCAGGTCCTGCCAGATAGAAATTGCCTGGCCTCTTCTGTTTTTCTTAAACAGAACAAAGCAGATAAGATGACATCTTTGCACTGCCAGCTTTACAGGAGGTTCTCAAACCTTTTGTCTACGAAGTCTAACAAGGCTCCTGTGTACCATGTTTTACTGCTTAGAGCAGTCGGACTGACGAACCAGAGGACCGGAGAATCCTCCGGTGGGCCCCCAGCTTTAGAATGTGCACAAACACTGACTGACATATTTCTCACTGGTTCTTCATTGGTGGCCCTCAGGGTCATTTCCTCTTGTGGGCCCCAGATACCCCTGTCCGACACTGGCTAAGAGGTTTAATTGTATCTGCATATCAAAGATGCACATAGAGTTAAATTTTAAGAAGGATGGCAAATCCATTGTCCCTGTCTTCTACTGTTTGTTAATACAATCTCGAAACATTGGAGACTTTTTGAAGTTTATAAAGAATTAGCTGATGAGGGAAAATTAAATCAGCAAATAAGAGACTTCTTTCCAGGAAAAATGAAACCCAAAGCTGAAAACTATAACATCCCAAATGTATTTCAGTGATGAAATATTACCTCCTATTCATTGCTTGCATTTATTTAAAATTAGCCAATTTAGACACTCATACACTGTTTAGGGACTACATAAATCACGAGATTAAAACAGAAGCTTCAGGATTTCATATGAATCTCTGGTAAGTCCACTGTCTATTTAAGCATAACTTTGCAATTTGTTCATTTGATATAGTGATGCATTTAAAATGTGAGCTGTTATTAGAATTAGGAAAGTTAAAGCTTATTATGGCTAAACTATATAGGGACTTTTATTGCACTTGTAATTCAAAGATGTACTATTTTTTTTGTTACTATTATGCATCCAATGAAGCAGAGGAGGAAAAAGGAAAGAATTAGATTAAGTGGAACGCATGGTTGAGGGTTAATTGGAGGACCACTAGATTGTTAGATGTTTGGCAACAGGGTGTAATGTTGAAATAGTCCAGTTGGGAGTTTATGTTGGGACATGCTAACTAGAGTATCAAGGTACTCAAAAGTATGAATAAAGTGTGGTGCTTGAATAAAATTGAAAGTCTCCTCCCTGCATGTTTGGCGGCTTTAATTAGCCAATAACATGCGAGAAAGGGACTGAGAGATCTTCCTTGTCAGCAGCTATGTTGGTTTCTGGCAAAGCAGCGATTGGCCGACTGCATCACAGTGACCTGAGTGTATATAGACCAAGGTGTCCTGATACTCAACTCAGTCAACTGCTTTCTGTTAGTTTTCAGAAAGAGCCGCTGGATTAGGGCCCGGTTCCCGTGTATGGCGCCGTTCTATCCACAGGTCCTGGGCTGGAGCTGAAGCATGGGAGGCAGGCAGGCCGGCACGCCCCCAGTGGGAGGAATCCCCCGCCCCTGCATGACGCGGCTCCATTGATTCTTATGAAGCCGCGTCATAGAAGGGAGGGAATTCCCTCCCACTTGGGGCAGGTTGGCCCGCCTTCTGTGCTTCAGCTCTGGCCTGGGACCCATGGATAAAACGGCGCCATACACAGGAACCGGGCTTCCCCGTGAAGGCGCCGATCTATGCCTGGGTCAGATTAAAGAGGATGTAACTGATGGTAAATCTTCTTTAAAGCAAATGTACTTGATGGTACTGAATCCAGAGAGAAAGGAAAACACGGACCGGCACTAATACTGACACGCACTGCGTCCTCGGCACACTGTGACTGACCTCGTGGGAGGCTGGAAGTGTATAGTGAAGATATAGGTGGTGCTCTGCACACAGCAAACAGTTCATGGATCAATATGGCATAAAGAAAATGAACATGCGGCACTCACCCGAACTCATCTTCAGTCTTTATTGGGGTTCTTTGTACAAAACAATCCACTAGGACATCACGCAGGTGAGGGAGGACGAACAGGGGTGCATAAAGCAAAGTACTTGATGGTACATATACTTTAAGGGCTAGTAGTCTGTGTGACTGAAAAAAGCTAACCTTATACAATATACCGGTAGTGTATGGAATAGTATACTGGTATATAGCTAGTAATAGTCAGTTATCCCCAACTATCCATAAGTCCTTTTCAGGAGGGGTCTGTGTGACTAAACAAACAAAAAATAGCTGCTTCCGTACAGTATACCAGTCGTGTATGGAATATTATACTGGCATATAGCTAGTAATAGTCAGTTTTATCCACAACTATAAAAAAGTATTTTTTAGGATCTACAAAAATAAATAAATGATGATGATGATGATGATGATGATGATAATAATAATAATAAGTGCCAGTATTATACAGTCTAACCAGTGTCATAGTGCGACAATCTAGTGGTGCTCCCTCAGCAAGGGTGGACACAGACTGCATAGGGCCCCTGGGCAAAAAAATTTCCTGCAAACACCCCCCCCCCCCCCCCACCACCATAAGCAAAACATGCCACCACTTTCCTGGCTGCCCCCCATTCCCTTATCCCAACACACTACCTATCCTGGCTGCCCCCATCTCAACACACACTATCCATCCTGGCTGCCCCCCATCCCCACATACAATACCCCACCTGTCTCCCCAATGGTCCTCCAGGTCATCAGGGTGCTCAAAGCCACGATCGCCAACAACCAGGTGATGTAACTGGTGAGCATGTCCCAGGCCAGTGCAGGGGCGTGGCGCCACTACGGCCGGACGTGGCTCACATATCCAATAGAGTAGTGAGGTATGTGAGGCGGGCTATGACTCCTGGCATCTTGGTGCTAGCGGCCCAAGGGTGGCAGGACAATACATAACACCTATGTGGCGGTTCCTGGGGCAGCTGAGAGTCCGAGCCCTGTGGGCCCCTCTTTTGGCCTGGGCCCCTGTGCAGCTGAACAGACTGCACAAGTGATATGCCCGCCACTGTCCCTCAGTATATGCTTTGAATTTGTCAACTTATGAAGTGTGGCCTGGGGGAAGAGTTTCCCAGAGTCTTGCCTTTTCTGGGTTAGGGCCAATCATTGCAAGTCTTCTTCTTAGAGGCCTGGAACTCTCAAGTCTGTCTGGCTGTGGCCAAAGTCTACTGCCAGGAAAACATGCATACAGTCTATGGCTATATCTATGATTTAAGGACTCTCTAGGGTGGCATTCAACTTCTCCAGCCGCTAGGAGTCAAATGCCGAAAGTTCATGTTCAGAGAATGTTGTCATATGTGAACAATTTGGCAAGTTCGCTCGTCATCAGTGGCGGTCTCTGGCACCAAGCACCCCAAGCGATCGCTTGGGGCCCCCCAACGTCCAGGGGGGTCCCCCACACCCCGCTCTTGTGCTCAAGACTGCTGGACAGGGCCGCTGCCCCGCTCGCTGCTGCCATCTGAACTGTAACTATGAGCACTCGTAATGAGCGCTCATAGTTACATGCAGCAGCACTGACAGGGCGGGAGACATTGGCCCCCTTTCTGTCAGTCACTCTTATGGCCGCAGGAAGGGTTTTCCCTGCAGTCACAAGTGGCAGCTTTGTCCTTGTGGTGCCGGCACTCCAGTGACATCACTGGAGCATCGGCGCCGAGACAAGGGGAGTGCGGTCTCTTGTGATCGCAGGGAAAACCCTTCCTGCGGCCACAAGAGTGAACCCGGACCCAGGTGAGTATTAGTGTTTGTTTTATTGTGTTATATACTATATGGGAGGGGGAGCACACAGAGGTCTGTTTAACTGGGGAAGCGCACATCGGGGGTCTATATAAATGGGGGGAGCACACAGGGGGGCTATAGACTACTGGGGCTTCCCAGAGGGGTCTATATACTACTGGGGGCAGCACACAGGGGGTCTATATACTACTTGGGGCAGCAGAATGGGTTCTATATACAACTTGGAGAGCACACAGGAGGTCTATATCCAAGTGGGGGAGCACACAGGGGGGCTATATACTACTGGGGGAGCACACAGGGGTCAATATACTACTGGTGGGGCACACAGGGGGTCTATATACTACTGGGGGAACATAAAGGGGGTCTATATACTACTTGTGAGGCACACAGGTGGTCTATATATAACTGGGGGAGCACACAGGGGTCTGTATACTACTGGGGCAGCACACAAGGGGTCTATATAATACTGGTGGGGCACACAGGGGGTCTATATACTACTGGGGGAACCACACAGGGGGGTTATATACTACTGGAGGAGCACATAGGGGGTCTATATCCAAGTGGGGGAGCACACAGGAGGTCTATATCCAAGTGGGGGAGCACACAGGGGGCTAAATATCCCTGAGGGAGCACACAGGGGGCCTATATACTAGTAGGGGAGCACACAGGGGGTCTATATACAACTGGGGCAGCACACATGAGGTCTATATACTTCTGGGGGAGCACACGGGGGGGGCTATATATAACTGGGGGAACACACAGGGGTCTATATACTACTGGGGGAAGCAAACAAGGGTTATATACTACTGGGGGCAGGACACAAGGGGTATATACTACTGGGGGCAACACACAGCGGTCTATTGTTTTGGAACGCGCGTCGAGGGGGGGGGGCCCAGACATAACTTCGCTTGGGGCCCCAGAATTGCCAAGACCGCCCCTGCTCGTCATACATACTGCTTTTAAAGGGGTTGGCCACTTAATAGTAAAATTATTAAGTATACATTATTAGTAAATGTACTCACTGTATATACAGACAGCAGCTCCCTGTGTATCTTATAGAGCTAAAATAGGACACCCCTCCTCCAGTATATGCTGTCCTGCTCTGTGGTGAGTCTGTCCATAAGATTTCCGACATGGATGAGCATGTGACCATGCCCCGTCCCCAAGTGTCTAACAATGAGCCTGTGTATGCCTATGGTGGACACTGGGGGGGAGGGGCATGGTCACATGTTTCTCCAATGTCGGCCATCTTATGGACAGACTTACCACAGAGCAGGGCAGCACAGCTTGGAGAAGGGGAGTCTGATTTTAGCTCTATGAGGAACACAGGCAGCTGCTATCAATAAGGGCTGTGAATACACTTACTTAGGCCATGTTCACACTTTGTAAAATACCAGCCGTTCTGTGACCCAAGTGCAGTGCTGCAGTGTGCCCGCATTCCAATTCATCAGAAATGAAGATCACTGCTGCACACAATGTAGAGTGCGGCCGGAGACGCAAGCTCCATTGTGTAGATTGACATGTTGTCCGTTTTTTGTGTGGCCGCTAGCGATTCAGACCGGGGCGTATACTACGTGTATATGCTTCGGCTGGGATTCCCTCTAGCTGCAACACAATGTTAGTTAAGTATTAATCACGGCCGTTGTTGCAACTTACATTGTGTGAACATGGCCTAATACTGTACACTGAACTATTTTACTGTAAAGTGTCCAACCCCTTCAAATTAAAAGCCCACATGCTTCACATTGGAAAAGGTTTAAATCAAATCTTTCAACTACATAGGTATTAGTGAGGGATGGATTTCTTTGCAGCCCTCTGCTTCCATGTAGTTCTTCTTTTCTCCAGTTTACATATTCCTTCTTCTTTCATCCCTCTCAATCACATGTACTGTATATAACGATTATTATTTCCCTCCATCTCGGAATTGCCGCTTATAGTCTGAATCTCAGCACAAAAATCGTCTCTTATGACAATAAAGCTTCATTCCTACTTATTTGCAACTTTTATTTTGCTCATTGACTTTGAGCAGAGTTAAAATGATCGCATTCTCCTGCGTCGCAGAGTCCATAAAACTAGTGTTATATTCATGTTTAAATCTCCATTAATATACATGAGAGCGGCGGACAGATATTCTTATAACCAGAGGCCAGGCTTCTTCTCTTCAGCCCTGTTCTGTAGCACAGCAGTAACAGGAAAAAGGGGTCTGATATATGTTTCCAGCAAAGTAAAAGGCAATAAAACCAAAGTGTTTTATTTAACAATATAAAAAGGCTCTGCACTAAAACTCAGTTGGGGCCCTCTATCCAAATATCCTTGCTGTGAGTTGTGAATAGATTAGAAATCTAGAAGTTACAAAAAGTTTAGACAAAATGGTCACAGCAAACCGCTTTGGCAACAAATTTGGATAAATTCATAAGCGCGCCCCTATTGGTGGTGAAAAAAAATACAGTAAAATAAAATTACTGAATATTATTTACTAAATAAATATTTTTTTTTTCTAATTTTTTTATTTGATTTCCCTTTTTTTCACCCTTACCTTTTTTTTTTTAATCATACAGAATTGTGCTTTTGTGGGTAATTGACTGAAATCTCTATATAGTACTGCATCTGTAATAGGTAAACTATCAGCAAGGACCTGTTGATAGATCCTAATTCGGGAGGTTATAAAGAGGCACATGACACCTTTACTATAGTACACCAGTGTCATTTTTATGTAATAAGAGCTTTATTATTGTTGTATTAGGCCATTTAATACTCAAGGGGGTGGGAAATGGGCTTACTTTTACTGAAACAGACAGCTGACCACTCCTCTAGAGCAGTGCTTCTCAAACTGTGAGGCGGGCCTCACCAGTGAGGCGCCCCCTAGTTGTTGGTGAGGCCCAGCTGAGGAGCCAGTTTTCACAAGACAACTATGATCTGCACAGTCCTTTTGCTGTTAGCAAAAATCTTTATTTTAGCAACATTATTAATTTAATTTGTACTTGCTTTATTAGTATAGAGAGCTTGGGAGATGAGTGAAAGGTAGCCCTAGTATTATTTTCAGCTTTAAAATGGACTTTCACCACAGATAGTGAGGCCCAGGCACCCTCTTGGTCAGTTTGGTGAGGCCCAGGCATTGCCTTGGTCTGTTGGGTGAGGCTCCAGTAGAAAAAGTTTGAGAAGCGCTGATCTAGAGTAAGGGTCCCTTTGCATTAAGAGATTTGTTGTCCGTGGGTGGCAGCAAACGAGAGCTGGACAGCAAGATCTGCACTCGTTTACAATTGCCTTTTCACGGCCTGACAAATCAAAAGGCCAGGCTGCTGCATTGTTCTTGCAGCCATGGAAACAAACAGTATATATATATATTATATATATATATATATATACATATATATATATATATATATATATATATATATATATATATCTATCTGTGCTTTCAGTGTCCAGATCACAATCAGCAGTGTATTATTACCATCCACACTGCGTGTGATCCAGCATCCTGCTCTACTGGTTCTCCCCTTTTGTCAATCATTTTGAAGATACAGCAGCGGCTGGAGGACTGGAGGGCCAGATGCCAGATCACAAGCTGTGCTTACTAACCATCAGTGCTGCTTGTGATCCGGTGATGCATATCCGTGCTGTCAGTTTCCTTTAACCCTTAGAGGACTGGGCCAATTTCTATTTTTGCGTTTTCTTTTTTTTCTCCTTGTGCTTAAAAGGCCATAGCACTTGCATTTTTCCACCTAGAGACCCATATGAGCCCTTATTCCTTGCGCCACTAATTGTACTTTGCAAAGACAGGCTGAATTTTTTTTCATAAAGTACACTGCGAAACCAGAAAAAAATTCAAAGTGTGGTGAAATTGAAAAAAAAAACAAATGCATTTATTTTATTTGGGTGGTTTTTGTTTTTACGCCATTCGCCCTGGGGGTTATATATGTTCCTCAAGTTGTTACGATTACAACGATATGTAACATGTATAACTTTTATATTATGTGATGGCCTGTAAAAAATTCAAACCATTGTTAATAAATATATGTTCCTTAAAATCGCTCTATTCCCAGGCTTATAGCGCTTTTATCCTTTGGTCTATGGGGCTCTGTGAGGTGTCATTTTTTGCGCCATGATCTTTACTTTCTCTCGCTTTTTATTACAATTTTTCTGGATTTGATGTGACCAAAAATTAGCAATTTTTGCACTTTGGGATTTTTTTGCGCCTACGCAGTTTACTGTGCGAGATCAGGAATTTAATAGTTCTGACGATTATGCGTGCTGCGATAACAAACATGTTTATTTATTTTTTTATTTTTATTTATAACTGTCAACTTTGACAGCTGCATCTGATTACTGAATTAGTGGGTACGGCGATCGGACCGTGCCCGCTAATAGCAGCGGTCCCGGGCTACAAGCGGTACCCGGGACCACGGCGGTTCAGAGCGGGGCAGGTACGCCCAGGGAGGCCTAGAGGTTAATCATTATCGGCTGCACATCCACTGTTTACTTGCAACCAATAATGACAAATTTTGAAGCCTGCTCTAAAGACTCGATCAGCCGAGGATCGCTTTTGCCCAGTCCTCGGCCGATCGATGCATTTCTAGCAATGCTCCTGGCTTCTAATTGCCATGTGTAAGAAGGCGTTTATGGGTCCTTTTACGAGGACCCATCAATAGATCAATTGCTTAAGTGCTCGCTTAGTGAACAAGAATTAATGATTTTTTCATTTTAATGTACACCCAGCACCCAGTGACTTCCTATAATTTACACCCAGCACCCAGTGACTTTCTATATTGCACACCCAGCACCCAGTGACTTCCTATAATTTACACCCAGCACCCAGTGACTTCCTATAATTTACACCCAGCACCCAGTGACTTCCTATAATATACACCCAGCACCCAGTGACTTCCTATAATGCACACCCAGCACCCAGTGACTTCCTATAATGTACACCCAGCATCCAGTGACTTCCTATAATGTACACCCAGCACCCAGTGCCTTTTTATAATGTACACCCAGCACCCAGTGACTTCCTATAATATACACCCAGCACCCAGTGACTTCCTATAATGCACACCCAGCACCCAGTGACTTCCTATAATGTACACCCAGCACCCAGTGACTTGGTATAATGCACACCCAGCATCCAGTGACTTCCTATATTGCACACCCAGCACCCAGTGACTTCCTATAATGCACACCCAGCACCCAGTGACTTCCTATAATATACACCCAGCACCCAGTGACTTCCTATAATGCACACCCAGCACCCAGTGACTTCCTATAATGCACACCCAACACCCAGTGACTTCCTATAATGTACACCCAGCACTCAGTGACTTCCTACAATGCACACCCAGCACCCAGTGACTTCCTATAATGCACACCCAGCACCCAGTAACTTTCTATAATGCACACCCAGCACCCAGTGACTTCCTATAATGCACACCCAGCACCCAGTGACTTCCTATAATGCACACCCAGCACCCAGTGACTTCCTATAATGCACACCCAGCACCCAGTGACTTCCTATAATGCACACCCAACACCCAGTGACTTCCTATAATGTACACCCAGCACTCAGTGACTTCCTACAATGCACACCCAGCACCCAGTGACTTCCTATAATGCACACCCAGCACCCAGTAACTTTCTATAATGCACACCCAGCACCCAGTGACTTCCTATAATGTACACCCAGCACCCAGTGACTTCCTATAATGTACACCCAGCACCCAGTGACTTCCTATAATGTACACCCAGCACCCAGTGACTTCCTATAATGCACACCCAGCACTCAGTGACTTCCTATAATGCACACCCAGCACCCAGTGACTTGGTATAATGCACACCCAGCACCCAGTGACTTCCTATAATGCACACCCAGCACCCAGTAACTTTCTATAATGCACACCCAGCACCCAGTGACTTCCTATAATGCACACCCAGCACCCAGTGACTTGGTATAATGAACAACAGTCACCCCGTTTCTTGGTATACTGGACAATGGCTTCACTGCTCCGACAGAAAACCACCCACAATCCACCCTTCTCTATTATACATCTGTATCTCTCTCTATTTCTCTCCCTGCTCTATCTCCCAGCTGCAACCTGCTCTCCACTATACACAGCCGACTGGCCGCCTCCAGGAAGCCAATTACCTTATATAGAGGGGAAGGTGCTGACATCACAGTGGGGTTTGCAGCTGATTGGATGGGCGCAAGGCATTATGGATAATCCACTGTTCCAGCCAAAAGACAGTTCTGTAAGCCAACAAGTGGCGAATTTGAGAAGCATATCTGGCAAATTCACAAATTGCTACAAAGCAAATTTTATGCCTTATTCACTGTGAATAGGAATTTGTGAATAGAGAGTGACACTAAAAATGAACAGAGGAGGGTGAAAGAAAAGGTATGGGGAAAATAAAGATGAAGGCACCAAAACATTGAAAAGGTTTCAAGAGGTATATAAAAACAATGTTTCTATATTGAGCAGTTAAAAACTATCTAGTCGCCACGCACCAGCTGTAATTTTTACGTTTCAGATTGAAATAGAATTAATTGTTTACTTTCATCTTTTATATTTCAAACTGGATTAATTCAGATGATATCAAACACCTATTTACTAAGTTTTTCTAATAAGTATGTCAGCTGCAACTTCAAAGAACCCTCAGCTTTCATAAACTTGGCATTGCTTCACTAGCCTGGTATTTACCAGTCTTGTACAATCTGCAGTATTGTGATAATGTTTGGCATCCATTGTTTTCACTGGTTGTACTGCCGCAACACTCTAGTGAGTAAATGACCCTGCAGGTACAGAAGCCTTGCATGTAAGAGTACTAGAAATGTCAATATAGAGCAGAGGACTGCAGGCACTTTTGATTAGACAGAGTCGTAATCATTAGTGTTTAAATGCCACTCTAAAAGGGCCGGGGGGTTAATCAGCTCAAGATTATCAAGATCCTTGGTGGAGAGGGAGAAATGAAACCAGGTTTTATAATGAACAACACTTTCACATACTCTGATCCTGACAGTTTATATGAGTTTCAATTATAATCCTTTTTTTTTTTTATTTTGTTATTTTAATGAATAGGCAATTTTTTTTATATATTGAACTTGGTGGAAATCAAATGATAAATATAGTTTTGTCACTGCACTCCTTATCCAGGTTTTCTGTAGCAGCCATTTTTTTTTATTGTAAATTATATTGTTACCAGTATGTCAGGAGATCATAGTAATATAGAGGATTGTCGGCAGAAAAGGACCACTGGGTCCATCTAGTCTGCCCTTTTAGTATTTCCCTTCTTATTATCTTAGGATAAATATATATTTATCCCAGGCAGGTTTACATTCAGTTATTGTAGATTAACCAACCACATCTGCTGGAAGTTTGTTCCAAGCATATACAACTCTTTCAGTAAAGTAATATTTTCTCACGTTGCTTTTGACCTTTCCCCCAACTAACCTCTCACTGTTTCCTCTTGTCCTTGAGTTCACTTTATTTTTATTTATTTTTTTACTAAAAACACTTCTCTCCTGAACCTTATTTAGTCCTGTAACATACTTAAAGGTTTTGCTCATGTCCCCCCTTTCTCTTCTTTCCTCCAGACTATACAGATTCAAATCCTTAAGCCTTTCCTGATATGTTTAATGCCTGACACCCTCATTTTTATTTTTTTAAGGGAGGAACGATGACATTATATGTACATGATAGCGTGTTGCATTCTGTGACACGCTGTTTACAGAGACTACTTAGTGCTAAAGACAAAAAATGTCAAATACTTAAATGTTTGCTTTAAGGAGTATTTAATTAGCAAATTAATCACAAGACCAGGACAATGAACAATGGCAGCCATAGAAAAAGCTGTTCAATTATAACGTAGTGTTGTGGGAACCCTTCAAGATAAAAAAGAGGACCAAGCTGTTTTTTTATACTGTGAAATTTAGAACTTAAAATATCATTTACTAATTTATAAATTTATAATATAAGTGTTTAAAAGGATATTTTTCTCTATCAAATCAACTGGTGTCAATAAGTTATATAGATTTGTAATTTACTTTAAAAATTTTTATCAGCTGCTGTATATCCTGCAGGAAGTGGTGTATTCTTTTGAGTCTAAGACAGTGCTCTCTTCTGCCAGGAACTGTCCAAAGCAGTAAAGGTTTTCTATGGGGATTTGCTACTGCTCTGGACAGTTCCTGACATGGACAGAGGTGGCAGCAGAGAGCACTGTGTCAGACTGGAGATAATACATCACTTTCTGCAGGAGATACAGCAGCTGATAAGTACTGGAAGAGTTAAGAATTTTAAACAAGTAAATTACACATATATATAAGTTTCTGATACCAGTTGATTTGAAAGAAAAAAAAAATCGATGGAGTTTCCCTTTAAATGGTCACTAACCTTTCAAAAGACTTAACCAAAAATCAATAGTAGAAGTGAATATAAGAAACTATGTAATATATTTTATTAGAGACATATGTCTCTTTATCCAATTATCAGGTTCTTTTCCTCATCCACCCTTCCCTCTTAAATGCTTCACATTCAGTCTAGAAAACCTCTTAAAATCATTTTCAAGGCCAATCAATTCACTAGAGAATGAAGTTACCTGCTGCCCATAGATGTCTATGCAGAGGAGAGGGAGCGAGAATTTAGCTTTCACACACAGTGAAGCTGCTGAAAGGTCTAATAAAACTACTGTCTCAACCCAGTGTTAGATTCACAACATACCAGGGGCATTGTTAGGGTCTCAAAGTATATGCGGCACATGCCCTCTTTTGCAATTCTGATCCATAGTCCAGCCAGGACTCGCCACCATAATACATAAGTGGTGTCCCACCACATGTGTTATTGTCTTTACACCCCTCACAAAAGCCTGAACTTCAAAGTAGTAGTGGTGATGAACTAGTACCTAAATTTTGCCACTAGATGTCGCTAGTAAGTATATTGTATGCTTAAGTATTGCACAATCAATTATTAACTAATGGGTTATTGTTTCTGTGATTTGTGCACAAATCTCTTGCACTCTCTTCTCACCCACTCACAGCACATATTACATATGCTGTAGGAAGTTGTCAAATGGGGAGAGAAAGTGTAGCCACACACTTAGTGAGTCTTAGTCTGGTTCCTGTAGTGAGAGGATGCAAGCCAGAACGGTCCCTACAGCAGTCAAGTTAGGCCCTGGCTTATGCATAAGTCCAGTGTAGTCTGAGATGTGGTACAGAGCACTCTTTTCTTTAAAGGAGCACTTCCACGTACTATGCAGTGCTAAGTACTCTCAGAGAGGACAAGTCAGGGATCATCCCAGCCCATGCCGTGAACAAGTCTAAAGGTGCAGGACAGTATCCTGAAGAAAAATATAGGGCAAAGTTGCTAGAAGCCTACGAACTCTATCTTGCAGCGCGGGTGTAATCAGAAAACTCTGACCACTCTGCTCAACCCAGGTAACAAGGTCTGGGGCTTGTGTCACCCTCTAGGATGGGTTGCCCGACACTAGGGGGCAATAGGTAGTGCAAAGGCCAAGGAGTCAAAAGACAGCATTCTATCTAATTTCAAGTATTCTACTTATTCTACTTCTAAAGATCCGGCAGAGCACAGTACTACATTGGGTTGGGACTCTCTCAACATACTCCTCTCTACTTCTCTGAACCTCTTCTATCTTTCAGCACACAACCCATTACTCTATAGGCTCTAAGCACAGATCCTGTCTCCAAAGTCTAAAGTGTATTGTCAAGACAGAAGCCTTGCACAGTATAGCTTTGGAACTCAGGAACACAGGCTGTATACTGACACTGGCTGTATACTGTATAGTATTACTTACCGATTTTTGTCTGCAACATAAAATTACAGGCCATGCAAATCTTCCCTAATGACCTCTTTACTAGGGAGGAGTGAATAGTGAAATATTCGATAATTCGAAATTCGATTCAAATAGCTCCAGTTATTTGTATATTCGAACGAATATCAAATCCCATTATAGTCTAAGGGAGAAAAATACTTGGGACCTGGAAATCAATATTCAACCACTAGGAGGTCACCAAGTGCACAATGAAACCTCAGGAAATGATGCCAACACCTCTGGAATGCAAATGGGACAGCAGAGGAAGCATGCCTGGCTGCATCTAACACTAGTGATGAGCCAACATCTCAATTTTCAGCTCGAATCCTGAACACAAACAAATGTTCGTGATCTGTTCGTGTTCACCGAACATTCACAAACAAATTACGGATGTGAAGTAGAAGTGTACCTTTCGGTCTAGCGGTGTGCACTTGCATACGTATCAGTAGTAGCAAGACAACAGGCTTTATTTCGCAATCACAGTATACAGCCATATACACTATCAGTAGATGTCTGAACACACTGCCTGTCTCACAAAAGCTTCTAAATATAAGGTTTTTATACTTTTAGCCCTAACAAGGGCTTTTGGGGGTCCCTCCCTACCTAACTACACCTAAAAGCTTTCTCTCCCTGGTATACAGCCTGTCCCTCTTTAGCTCCAACCAGCAAGTGACACGAATCTGAAATCCCCTATTCGTATACTCAGGAGGTGACATAGTTTAGCCAGCCAATCACAGTTAAAGGTTTTTTTTTAAGTGCTGCCTATTTCTAGTGCCTGTCCCTCCCCCCTGCATGTTTATTGGGGTAGGAGAGCGAATCTGTAATGCTGGGAGTTGTGGATCAGCTGTGCCACCACTAGCGATGACGTATGCCGCACCAGGTAGCGGAGTCAAATTTTTACTGCGTTGAATAGCTATTCAATCGAATATTATTCGCTCATCAAAACTCTTTACACCTTTTTCTGATTTTTTTTTAAACAATCTGCAGCAGAAGATCCACACCAGACCATGTACATTTTTGTGCACTCCAGATTTTGTGGTGTATTTATAAATAAAAAAAAAGTAAAAACACATAGAGGTGAAGTTATTAAATGTGTCTAAAAGAAAAATGGCCCTCGTTGCACTAACAGCTCAGCTCTCATTGAACAAATAAAAATGATTGGCTGCAGTGAGCAACAAAGACCTTGGCCATGTTTTTACTTTTGCGTTCTGAATTTGGCCTAGATCATGTCCTCATGTCTTCCCCTGTAGCTGCCCTATAACTCTTATAACTGCACACAGCTATTAGTGAAGAAATAGGAGCATGCTTTTGACCACAGGTCACTTTTTACATGGATTTTGTTTTTTACAGCAACAGGTGTCAGGTGATTTTTTGTCTTTTTTAATTCACTGTACATATTACTGTACAGGGACTGCACAGAGGAGGCTATCACTACATGTGAGCTGCACAGAGGGTCATTACAATGCAGGGGCTGAACAGAGGGGTCCATTACTCTATGGGGGCTGGACCAAAGGAGCCTAATATAAAGTATAAGAACGGGTATGGCTGACAATAGTTAAGGCTATGTTCACACTGCGTATGATTCCGACCGTAGTGCGAACCGCGAATATACGCACGTAGTTTTGAGGTTGATGCGTTCGCTTGAAAGTATACAATATACGCCCGCACAATGCACACTACGTATGAGCTTACGGCCGGATCGTAATGAACACGACCATTGTTTGAGGATGGAAATGTTCCAACTCACGGCCGTGGATTTCCATGCGGTCCCGTACGAAGTACTTATTTCAACCAAATTGCACTTGATTTTTCGATCCAAAAGGTTCTGTGTGGTTTACGGGGCTGGGCGAAGATTTCCAAGTAAATGACCTGCCTCAGATCGGTTCGAAACAAGCTAGGGAAGCATAACTCTACTACGGGCGTATGTTCGCGGTTCGTACGCATCCGTCCGCATGTCTATTTTTCCCATGCCCGTAGTTTCAGCCGCACATGTACGGCGGCATACGAAATGCGACCGGACTGGTACGCAGTGTGAACATAGCCTCAAAGTGTAAAAAAAAAAACACCCAAAAAAACAAAAACTTGCAAAACAAAAAATAAATAAATAAAATGTTTAACAGAATTCAGACAGCAACTGGGCCTCTGTGTTTTCCAATGTCAGGTGGAACGTTTATATACACTTACTAAATCCCCTGTTTAGGTCTATTGAGGCACAGGTATGGCAGCACTCAGCACACACACGTTACAGTGTTACTGAAACGTGTTGGGCGAGATGGTTTAATGGGCTAGATGGTCTAACAGTCTCCTAGCCTCAACTGGTTTATTTGGTTGCGGACTGATAGGAGCTTATTATTTTTTGTGCATTGGCACAGATTGGTCGGCTGAGAGCTGTCAGTATCTTCTGTGAGTGTTTGAATATTAGAATTGATATCTGTAGATGCTGGACAGATGGTTCCTAGACACGACAAGACAGACTGACTTTGGAGAAATTTTCATTGTAAATAGTTCAATAAATTGGTATGAGATGTACTTTTAATGCATATCTAATAAATTCATATGTATTATTTATAAGCATATCCTTTATTATTCATTTCTAGTATTGACGCAAGGATTCATTATTATCTTATCTTTGGTGGGTATACCCCTCTTTACACTGCTTGTATGTCTTTTCCAATGTCAGGGCTGAATTTCAGTCCTGGTCTGGCCATGCTGGAGAGCTGTGCAGAGGATGACTGAGCGCAGCTGGGAGAAGACGTGTAAATACAGTGAGGGACTGGGTAAAGTGGATCAGTAGGGCCACAGCGGCAAGGGACACGGGCACGCCCACAGCTGAAAGTACAGGTTATGGCCGAAACATTTATGATTTGAATGTAGTCTTCTGGTAATTTCCTGCATGTGTTCATTCAATAGGGCCGCCTCTGCCGTGAAACGGAATGAATAATTGGGGGGTGATTGGGTGGGCAGTTGTCAGTTTGCAGTTAGCTCGTCGTGTGTGTGGGGGGGAGGGGGGTAGTAATGTAGTAGCATATACCCTTTCTCATGTTCACAATAACGTTTTTTGAGGCAAATAAATCCGCCCATACTTTCTCAAAATCCAGCCATGTTTGTGCTTCAAAGAACATTGTGTCAACACAGCCTAAATGAGAAAAGGTTTATACTGCTACAATACTACAGCTCCCACATGTGTAAATTAAATAAAAATTACGGCTGTAAATATTGATCATGTTCTTTATTTAAGGCCATAATTATCAAAATTCTGCCATGTTTTTGCCTTAAAAACATTGTGTAAACATAGGGCGAGATTTATCAAACTGGCGTAAAGTAGAACTGGCCCAGTTGCCCCTAGCAACCAATCAGATTCCACTTTTCATTCCTCACAGACATTTGAAAAATGAAAGGTGGAATCTGATTGGTTGCTTGGGGCAACTCAGCCAGTTTTACCTTACAGCATGTTTGATAAATCTCCCCATAGTGTTGTTGTATGCTGAAGTTTCCTCTTGGTGACATAGTTTAGTTTGGTTTAGAGCCCTCTCGGCCTTACTCTCCACCCTAGCTACACCTCTGGTTTTACGGGTAGGTGAAAGAATGAGTATCAATAAGTTCTTTTGGCCTTTATTCAAATCATTTGCTGTCTCTTTCTGTGACATTTCCCTGTACAACATTTCCAAAAATATTGCCACTCACGTCCATAAGATTTTTCTGGATATGCGGCTTAGACCTGTTTACTTTAATGGGACTGACGTATAATACCACTCATGGACAAATACTGTAACTGCCTTTTTTTTCCAATCTTATAAAACTTTTTGAAGTTTTGTTTGACAAAAGAAATAATACTTCTCAGAATAATTCTTAAATCAGGTCTTCAAATAATTCTCCGCCATCAATTTCTTTTTTTTCCTGCGAAAACGGCGCATCCATTAAATTGGAAGCATAGCATTTATGATCACAATGCAACATGCAGCGGCTTGCATTATCTGCTGACTGCTTTCCTTTAAAATTTCACATCTGAAGAAGAGAGTTTGATTTCTTCGCTCAGCATAAATCAGCGTCCCAGACTTTAGGCTTTCAATTACAGCTCTGGCATTGTTTATAAATCAAAATGATACCAGTTAAGAGAAAGTGGTCTCCAGAGACACATATCACCCTGGCTGGGATTGCAGGAAATGGCTGGTTAAGCTCTGACGAAGAGAAAGATATAGCAGTGCTGGAAAAGGGGAGAGGGCTGAGACAAACACTGCAAATTTACACTAATGGACTACTGTTAATTAGGAGTCTGTACAGGTCAATTAAACCAGTTATTTCTCAGATGGTTTACTTCCTTTCTGTCATCTCGGATGACTATAAGAAGACTTAATAAACATATAATTAGAGCATCATATGGAAACCACTGCTTCCAGTCATTTTAACATTTTCTTGGGAACCGAGACCTTTACAGTGATAGCAGGCAGCAGAGTGGCAGATAACATGGTGAATGAGGTTTCAGAGGGACTATCACTGCCATATAGCTAGTGCCTGTGTTTGTACACGGATGTCTAGGAATGGAAAATGAGCTAATCCTTTCGAGTTGCAACTGAAAAAAAAAGAAGAATATCTCATAAACAGCTATAAAGGTGATGATCATGCAAGTGACAAAAACTACCAGAAGGCAGTTGTCACCTGCTGGGGAGAAGTAAGGACATCCATCACCCTAATCGTTTAACCACATCAGCACAGTGATCAATGCTTATCAGCGTTACTTTCCGTAAGTCCCAACATTCCGATAGACGACTGTGGGCCTTATAAAAGTCTACAGAGGTATTCAATATTACTGCCTGTTAGAACATACTTTTGGAAAGCTTGGAGGCCTATTTTTATTCACAAACAATACTATAATTTAATGTATAAATAACATTACATTACAGCTTTAAAAAGTCATCAAATAAAAATCTAAAAATCTAATAAAATCGGTGCTTCATGCATCGGCCAGGCATGAAGCACTGGAGGCAGGCTCGTCAGCCCCCAGTGTGATGAAACCTCCCCTGTGACATGGCTTCATTCGAATCAATGGAGCTTTGTCATAGAGAGGACAGGGCCAGTGGCCCTGCCTCCAATGCTTCATGCCCGGCCGGTGCTGAGTAAAAGATCAGCACCATGCACAGGAACTAGGCAGCGACCCCCCAGTGTGATGAAACCCCCCCCTGTGACATGGCTTCATTTGAATCAATGGAGCTGTGTCACAGAGAGGACAGGGACAGTGGCCATGCCTCCAGTGCTTCATACCCCGGTTGGTGCTCAGTAAAATATCAGAGCCATGTGCAGGAACTAGACGGCGATTAAAAAAAGGACTGCGCCATTAGCACCCCTCCCCCCCCCCCCCCCCGGTTCATGTAAAAAAAACAAAAAGTGATATACCTAGTCGTACATTCACTTTAACTTATTTCTAAATTCAATATATTGTGAGATTTTTAGTGTGAAATTACCAGTTTACAACACCACGGGCAAAATTTACTATTGAAACGTGTGATTTTTCTACACAATATTTGTTGTTCTTTTCACCCAGCCAAATAGGACTAATTTAAAGTGACTCTGTACCCACAATCTGCCCCCCCCCCCAAACAACTTGTACCTTCAGATAGCTGCTTTTAATCCAAGATTGGTCCTAGGGTCCGTTCGGCAGGTGATGCAGTTATTGGCCTAAAAACAACTTTTAAACTTGCAGCCCTGTGTCAAATTGGCGTGGCCTAGAGTGTCTATGCCCTAGGATTGCACCACCTCTCTGTCCCTCCTCCCCATCCTCTTCATCAGTAGGAATGCCCTAAGCAGGATTTTTTCTATTCATCACCTGTCTGAACAGTGCACAGGTGCCTCAACGATTCAGGTGATGTGCAGTGTTCACACATGTGGTGAATAGGAGAAATTGTTCTAGGGGCATTCCTAATGATGAGGAGGGCAAGTTGGAGGGACGGAGGGGTGTCGCAATCCTAGGGCATGGGTACTCTAGGCCATGCCAATTTAACACAGGGCTGCAAGTTTAAAAGTTGATTTTTAGAACAATGACTGCATCACCTGCCGAGCGGACCCCAGGACAGATCTTGGATTAAAAGCAGCTATCCAAAGGTACAAGCGGTTTGGTGAGGGGCATATTGTGGGTACAGAGTTGCTTTAACAAACATTCATACATTTCTAAATAAAAATAATAGAAGAATATTCTCAAAAACTTTCACCTGCTACTGACCAGACATAGGCCTGCACCTTTTTGCATTTTTTTTTTTTTTTAATTGTGCAAATTATAAATTGTGTGCAAATCCCAGATTAAATTAATTTTTGGGTGAATACTCAAAACAGGCAAAAAGTGTAAAAACCAAATATTCCTTAATAAATGTTCTCCAATGTATATGAAGGTTTCAAAATCTCTGATAGAATGTTGTGATGTTTTATTGGACCAGTTTGAAGAGGAATCAGATTCTTTAGCCACAGTAGCTATAAGGTAAGGGTAGTCACATCTCTCTCTCTCTCTCTCTCTCTCTCTCTCTTATTCTCTTTCTCTCTCTCTCTCTACCTACCACATTAAACGTGATGAGAAAGTCGCCATTATAACGCTTTATTTTGCAAAACTGCTCTATTTAGTTATTGCTAAATACATGTGAAGTTATTAAAATACTATTTTTCTTGCAAGAATTATTAAACTCTGTGGCCTTGCATTCACATGCTTCTTCAGCAATTTCTACTTTATTGACTCTCTATTAAATTACCTCAATTCATAATTTTCTACTCAAACTCACACAACAGTAGCTCAAAGCTCTATTCCCTTTCTGTAAATTGAAACTGCTTTTTAATCCAGGGCCATGACTCAGCAGATAGAAGCACGTTTCATCAACTCCAAGCTTCATTTATGTGCTAGTACATCAGTCCGAGCCGTAATAGCTCCATGTTACATGACTACATTGGTAGATTGACATTTCAACCTTCCTACCTTCTTCTAAAAACAATAAGGGGGAAAATTTATTAAGACCGGTGTACTCGTAAGCCAGTCTTAAGTAAAGCCCCACCCCAAATTACCCTGCCAGATTTACTAAGAAGTGTATGCCTCTTAGTAAACGCGGCAGGACCCACGCATGTTGCAGGGCTTGCGCAGAAACCTACACCTGCTCCGAAGCAGGCATAGATTTGTGTCATGATTTATGCCCAATATACCAGGATAAATTAGGCGCTGAAGGAAGCCACGCCTCCTCCCTACCTTGCCGCATGTATGCTAAAATGGCTTTAATTTCTTCCACACAATTAACACCCCCCCCCCCCCCCAAAAAAAAAAAAAAATTATGGCTTCAAAGCAATAAAAGTAACAACTTTTGCTAAACAAAAAGAAGTTTCTTATGCTACATATTTACTGTGCACAAAATGTATGTAAGCGCAGTGTCCTGGTACCCTAGCTACTTCATGTATAAAGTTGTTGCGTGGCTATGGAACATCATGCTTAACAACTTAAAATGTGTTTGGGTATCGTTTGTTTTTTGTATGTACTCGTTTTCTGCTTATCATCCTGCCAAGGATGTGGTCTGTAGAAGCTGCTGAGCCATCAGTTTCATGAACGTTGCTCATATGGAGCCTTGGAGTTTGAATAACTTGTTGTCTATAACCTTGCTAGTCTATATTTTGAGTTGCCTCACTAACCTCAGCTGCTCACATGCCGCATAATAGCCTCATATGTATATTGACACACTACTTCAATCCCACTAAAAATTAATATGCATGTAACATCTGAGCCAATAGGTATTTGGGAGCCACCCAGTCCTCTTCGATAAATGCCTTTTTTGTTATCTGAGTATAAATACTTTGTGTGCCTTTTTCAATAAAGCTTGTTTCACGGTTTCTTAGGTGTTTGAGCCTTGACCCCACCTTCAAGCTTGTCAAGTCCCCTACTGATATTTTGGAGTCTGGCTAGGACTGGCAGGGGGGTAATTTTCACCACACTGGGGTGTATTGTGTGCAACAATTAACAATGTTGTATAATGGTCACATATAAAGAAGTAAAGATGTGATCATTTGTAGTATCGAGCTTGGTGCTCTATGGAGCATCGGGCTGCTTGGCACTGCCCGGTGTTAGAGTCAAAGTGCAAGTCTCCTCCCCGCATGTTTGAATACTGGTACTGATATACAGTAAAAAAAAAAAATAGCCATCCGACCCATTGAGCACCCCAACTATCACTGGATCTAATTGCACAGTAATCACCATGTTCTCACTATATGGGGGTAATATTGGGCTGCATATATGGGGTTTCTATTCAGTAGCAGTATTGGTATAATTTTAAGTCATTAGGCAGTAGTAATATGTGGTCATGGTTTAGCAGAATTTTTTTTTTTCTTGTATAGTGCTATAACCAGTAATATTGTCCATGATATTTAGTGACTTTGTGGTGATAACATATGGACTGGGTGAAGTGGTATTATTGCAATGGTAATATAGTAATATGTATGGTGGCATACAGTATGTTCATTTTAAAGTGGTATTATTTAATAAGTGTATGACAAATACAATATATAGGGTACAAAGTCCAATTTGCCATTCAATTGGCTTCAGGCAGCAAAAAAACCTATAATAAATGCATATATTAAAATTTTTGATGATATACCTTTATAATACATGTAGAGTAGTCTGAAAAATAAGAAAAACAAACAAATGCTATGACCTCTATTATGGGGCATAAACTCTACATGTGATCTCACAAACTGGGACTGATCCATGAGCTATACAATTCTACTGTGCAGAACACTATACTGCAGGGCCACTTCTCTAACTAGGAAATGCAGCTCATTGTCTGGTAAGACGCAGAGTCAATAAATTGATAAAGCACACTTGTGCTAACCTATTCCAACACTGAAAATGCATTCAAAAGGCACTGTGTGATCTTAAAGTGTAACTATCATTCTTCACGCACGGCAGCATATGCTGTCAAACTCCTGCCACCATGCCATGAAGCATGGCGGCAGGATTCTGACATCGTATCCTGCCACCTGTGAAAAATAATTATTTCATTTTGGGTCAATTATTGGTTGAAATACCTTTAATGCAGCACTTCTCCACATAGATAGCTGTTGTATCTGAGCAATAGTGAAAGTCTTTAGTGCTCTGTGGTGGATAAAAAAAACCTACATGCGCCTCAACCAATGGTGTCACCCAGCCTCTTTATATACCTGCACACATGGACACTGCCATGGGGACTAAATTTGTGCACAGTTTTGCTAATTTGCATATTGGTAGGTGGGAGGAGTCCATCCTCGATAAATCTCCCCCAATGTGTATAAAAAACAGGTAGAGCCTGTGGACTGGAGCCCCTCCTGTGATTGTCTCAAGTATTGGTGTGTTTACACAGAACGATTAGCGTTCAAATTTGTGCAATAATGGTCGCATTTGAGCGATTGGCTCGTGTAAACACAGCGAACGATCAAGTGACGAGTGAGAAATCGTTAATTGTGATCTTTCAACATGTTCTCATATCGTCGTTGGTCGTTCGCTTAAAATTCGCCGATCACTTTGTGTAAACAGTCTTTCAAAGATTCACCCTATGTGTGAGATGGGCTTAACCCCTTAAGGACAGAGCCTGAAATGGCCTTAATGACAGAGACAAATTTTATGAATATGACCAGTGTCACTTTATTCATTAATAACTTCGGGATGCTTTTACCTATCCGGCTGATCCGAGATTGTTTTCTCGTGACATATTGTACTTTACATTTCTGGTAAACTGGAGTCGATACTCATAACGAATCTTTATGAAAAAAACCCAAATAATGTGAAAAAATTTGAAAAAATGCATTTTTCCAACTTTTAAACTTTTTTGCTTATACAGAAAGTGGTTATACCACATAAATTATATATTAAATAGCATTAGCAACATGTCTAATTTATGTTGGCAGCATTTATTAAACGATCTTTCATTTTTTTTAGACAATAGGAAGCTTAAAACATTAGCAGCAAATTTTCAAATTTTCAGTAAAATTTCAAAATCAGATATTTTTAGGGACCTGTTCAGGTTTAAAGTGTATTTGAGGGGCCTGTATGTTAGAAAGCCCCACAAAGCACCCCATTTCAGAAACTGCACCACCCACACTCTGCAAAAGCATATCCAGAAAGTGTTTTAACCCTTTAGGGGAGTCACAGAAATAAAAGCCAAGTGTGTAAGAAATTTGAAAATTTTAATTTTCTGTGCAGAGATTTTATTGTAATCCAACATTTTTCATAATTATAAACCTATTACCAGAGAAATTCACCCCAATATTGATTGCCCCGTTTCTGCAGTTTATAGAAATACCCCATATGTGGCCCTATTGCGCTATTTGACGCAACTACAAGCCTCAGATATAAGGGAGCGCCTAGTGAATTTCAATGCCTCCGTTATATTTGGTCATTTTTGACTGTACCACTTCAGGTTGGCAGAGGCTCTGGGGTGCCAAAACCTAAAAAACACCCCTAAAGGGACACCATTTAGAAAACTACACCCCTCAAGGAATGTAACAAGGGGTGCGGCGAGCATTTGGACCCCACAGGTGCTTCACAGATTTTCCGAACAATATGGCGTGAAAAAAGAAAAAATATTTGAATGTTTCATTTTCACAAGGGTTTAAAAGAGAAAAAACCCACAAAACGTGTAGAGCAGTTTGTTCCGAGTACAGAAATACCCCACATGTGCACATAAAGCGCCATGCGGCCGCAAGACGAGCCTCCAATGGGAAGGTGCACTATTTGGCTTTTGGAGGCTGGATTTGGCTGAAATGGATTTCAAGGGCCATGTTGCATTTACAGAGGCCCTATGCTACCAGGACAGTGGTAAACCGCCACAAGTGACCCCATTTTGGAAACTACACCGCTCAAGGAATCTAACAAGGGGTGCAGTGAGCATATGGACCCCACTGGTGACGGGCACAAATAGGGAACAATGTAACGTGAAAGTGAAAAATTTCCATTTTTCATTTTCACAGCACAAATGTACCAGTCATCAAGCTGTCCATATGCTCACTGCACCCCTTTTTAGATTCCTTGAGGGGTGCAGTTTACAGAATGGGGTCACTTTTGGGGGGCCTCCACTGTCTTGGCAACACAGGGCCTTTGTAAATGCGACATGGCATTCACCATCCATTCTAGCCAAATGGCGCTCCTTCCCTTCGGAGGCTTACCCTGCACCCGCCTGGCGCTTTATGTTCACATGTGGGGTATTTTCATACTTGGGGGACGTTGCGCTACACATTTAGTGTTTTTTTTATCTTTTAACCCCTTGTGAAAAAGAAAAAATAAAGACTAGATCAATGATTTAGTGTAAAAAATTTTTTTTTTTTACACTAAATGTTGGTCTAGCCTTAATTTTTTTCATTTCCACAATGGGTTAAAAGAGAAAATAAATGCAAAACGTGTAGGGTAATTTCCCCTGAGTACAAAAATACCCCACATGTGGATATAATGGGCCATATGGGCACAGGGCAAGCTACCAGAGGGACAGAGCGCCATTTAGAGGCTGGAATGGAGGATGGAGGCCATGTCACATTTACAAAGCTCCTGTGCTGCCAGGACAGTAGAAACCCCCCACAAGTGACCCCATTTTGGAAACTACACCCCATAAGGAATCTAACAAGGGGTGCAGTGAGCATATGGACCCCACTGGTGACGGGCACATATGTAGAACATGTGCTGTGAAGATGAAAAATACCATTTTTTTCATTTTCACGTCCCAAATGTGGTCGTCACCAGGGGGCCATATCCCCGCTGCCCCCTTGTTAGATTCCTTACGGGGTGTAGTTCCAGAATGGGGTCTCTTGCGGGGGGTTTGTACTGTCCTGGCCGCACAGAGGCTTTCTAATTGCATCATGGCACGCCTCTAATGGGAATGAGGGCCATGCCTATTTAGTTGGGGAAAAGGGACAATTTTAATTAATTTGGGGGTATTAGGCCAATTATTAGTTTATAAGGTTGAAAATGACAGGTGTCCATCAAATTCAACCTGTGTTGATCCAGAGGAAGGCAAAAAACCCTCGTGAGGCAGACGACAGTAGCCTCATCACAGGGGAAAAATTCCTTCCCGACTCCATATTGGCAATCAGACTAATCCCTGGATCAACGTGACCCCTGAAATAGGAATAAGGGACAGAATTTAGAAAATTTAGAACTCCAATGACGTGTGGTACGCCTTGAAGCAATCCTTTATGCAGAGGCCGGGGTGATCAGGACAGGTGTCACAGTGGTAAGTGGTGTCCTTCCTGATCCCCCTTTTACGGCACACTCTGCATTTCTTTTGGGATCTCCCCTTTTTTCCAGTGTGGGGGACTTCACCTGGAAAATGTTGTCCCTGTACGATACGGGGTCCTTCATATTCAGAAGTGCTGGGGCCCGCTCCGTGGCTGCCGAATATCAGGGCTTTGATCACTGCTTCCTGGAAATCAAGGAATTTCCCCGGGTGGCCGGCATATCAGTACAGCACAAAAGCGTTGTACATCGCTGTCTGTACCAGATATACGGCCACCTTTTTATACCACGTTCTGGTTTTTCTCGTGGCGTTATATGGTTTCAGGACTTGATCTGAGAGATCAACTCCTCCCATATACTGATTGTACTCTAGAACACAATCAGGTTTGTTCACCACGTTTGTGGTACCACGTACAGTGACAGGGGTGGTGCTATTCCTGTGAATTGTGGTCAAAATAAGGACATCGCGTTTGTCCTTATATTTGACCAACAACATATTGTCACAGGAATAGGCCTTGCTCTCCCCCCTTGGCATTACTTGTCTAACAGGGTGACTTGGTAGACCTCTTTGATTTTTTCGGATCGTGCCGCAAGCTACAGTAGCTCGGGCAGCGAGTGACCGAAATAGGGGGATGCTGGTATAAAAGTTATCAACGTACAGGTGATAACCTTTATCCAGCAGTGGGAAGATCAGTTCCCAAACGATCTTCCCACTAACTCCGAGGATGGGGGGGCATTCTGGGGGCTGGATTTGGGTGTCCCTACCCTCATATACTCTAAATCTGTAAGTGTACCCTGAGGTACTCTCACAGAGTTTGTATAGTTTCACGCCATACCGTGATCTTTTGTTAGGAAGGTACTGGCGGAAATGGAGTCTTCCTTTGAAGCTCAGGAGGGACTCATCTACTGAGATGTATTTCTCTGGGATATACATCTCAGTAAATTTGGCTGAGAAATGCTCTATGACCGGCCGTACTTTGTACAGTCGGTCATACGAGGGATCATCTCATGGGGGGCACCTTGCATTGTCATTGTAATGCAAGAATTTTAGGAGGGCTTCGAATCGAAACCGTCCCATGGCCATACTGTAAAGTGGGGTACTATAAATAATATCCCCACTCCAGTATTGCCGAATTGTCAGTTTTTTTACTAGGCCCATGTGCAGCAGGAGCCCCCAAAATTTTGTCATTTCGGCTGCATCAGTAGGGGTCCACGCCATGGGCCTAGCAAAAGAAGAGGAGGGGTTCTGGGCTATAAATTGGTGCGCGTACAGGTTTGTTTGCGCCACCATCAAATTGATAAGGTCATCAGAGAAATAGAGCTTGAAAAAGTCTATTTCTCTGAGACCTGTGGGGTTAATTTGGATTCCCGCCGTTGCCATGAAGCCAGGAATCCAGGGGGGATTCTGGGGGGCGGGGGGCAGGATGGGGTCACCTGTCTGGGGGGCAGGGGGCGGTATGGGATGACGTGTCTGGGGGGCGGGGGGTGGGTTGGGATGACGTGTCTGGGGAGCAGGGGACGGGATGGGGTCACCTGTCTGGGGAGCAGGGGGCGGGATGGGATGACGTGTCTGGCGGGCAGCCCGAGGCGTCCTCCTTGGACGCTTAGGTCGATAGTCATCATCACTGGATGATGATGATGATGATAATGATGATGAGGATGAATGGAGGAAAGAAGGATCCCCCCATTCATCCTCACTGGCTGTTTCGGTGTCGGAGGCAATAAGCGCGTATGCCTCCTCCACCGAAAACACTCTCTGGGACATTATTCGGGGATTGGTGTATGGGGGGTATGTAAATGTGATGTAGTGTAGTGGTGTAGTGTAAAACTTTATTTCAAGTAGTGTAATGTGTAATGTGGGGTAGTGTAGTGTAATGTAGTGTTTTATACGTGTTTTTCACAGTAAGGGGGGGGGAAAACCTACGCCAAAAAAGAGGAGTTTGTGATCAGCGGCGCACTTACGTGCGATGCTGATCAGCACTCAGCGGTGAAAGGGCGCAAAAAAAAAAAAATAAATTGGGAAAAAAACAAAAAACCCTCTTTACTCCAAAGCCACTAATTAGTGTATTATATACACTAGTCAGCCGCTAGGGGGCAGTACAAGTACCTGGACGAAGATATCCGAAGAAAAACGACGAAAGCCGACGAGAGCCGAGCGAAACCGACAGGAGCCGAGCGGAGCCGAGCGGAGACGACGGAGAATCACGTGGACGCCGCGGGACCGCAGATCTTCCGTCCGGACGCCGGGATCCGGTGAGTATGGTCCTCACACACCACACACACCTTCTCTGCACCTCTTGGCTAACTAGCTGAGGGGTGTAGAGAAAAGTAATAATATTTATTTTTACTTTGATCGCCGCTATTGGCCGGCCCGGGCTTGGCCGGCCAATAGCGGCGATCTGGGGGGTGGCACCATGGCCCCCTCCAGTATACACAGTAATGGTGATTGGTGCTGTCTCGTACAGCACCAATCACCATTAAATTCTGGGGCCCCGGGTCACCGATGACCCGGGAACCGGAAAATTGCTGTAGTTGGCTGATTTGAATAAATCAGCCAATTACAGCGATCGTCTGCACGGGGGGTGTAATCCACCCCCCATGCTGACAAGCTACGATGGTCTGCTGTGTATTACAGCAGCCATCGTTACCGGATCACCGTGTGTTTACACACAGCGATCCGGTAAACATCGGGCGTATGTGTACGCCCGTTTGCGTTAAGTACCAGGCTGCGGGGGCGTACACATACGCCCGATGTCGTTAAGGGGTTAAGCAATCTTAAAAACAATCGCAATAATGATTTTTCTAACGATTATTCTAACGATTTTTCAAACTGATTTATTCGTCTAAACGCTGATCTTACAGGGGCATCTCTAAAACAACTTGTGAAGTCATGAACCAGAAGAGAGAACATTCTAGATTTAGTATTAGCTAATGTGGATCAGGTTTCTGAAGTTACAGTGGAAGAAAATGTAGGTTCCAGTAACCACCAGTGTTTGAGATACAAACTGTCGGTGATTGTCGTCCGTCTGATGGATCTGTGTAACCAATCCCTCCTAACGGAAATGTTCCTGATGATTGGATAATGGCCGATGTTGTGCTCATCCACAAGAAGGGTAGGAAAGGCCAATTACAGGCCACATGTATGTGTGTACATTCCATATGTATTCTTCACCATTCTGATCATCATTATCTTTATTATACTCCAACTCACCTCACCCCCTCCTTTTAATAAACTCTCATTGTACGCTGGGAATTTAAACAGGAGAAAGATTGGGAGGTGATCACACTCCTTCCATCCTTGGTGTCTGACTATCTGGTTATTCCTTGGGGCATACCTCAATCTCATTGGATGTAAATTCTTTTTTTTTTTTAGATAACTTGATACCATGGTGGGGGGGATTGCTTACTGCTCCACTATATTTACTTTTTTATTCTTGGCTTGTGTTTGAGAAGAAGGTGTTACAGTGTGAGGCTGGCCTTCTTGCTAGGCCGGTACCTGATTTTTCAGTATAGGGATTTTTTCCCAAGTATCAGGCGCCAGTATCTTTCTTGTCTAGCTTTGATATATTGAATAACCTGAGGCGAGGAGCCCACTTGCGGTGAGAAATATCAAGTGTGAAGATCGTGAACTGTGAGTAGACTACTTTTATTCTCATGTATACATTTCCGGTATTGGATATTTATCTGATTGCAGACAGGATATCTTTCCTTACCCTTCTCATACTAGCCACAGCTTATTTTCATAGTTGATGCCCTTTTGGTTAATAATTATACCTTAACCCCTTAAGGACCGGGCCAATTTCCATTTTTGAGCTTTAGTTTTTTCCTCCTTGAGATTAAAAGGCCATAACGCTTGCATTTTTTTTACCTAGAGACCCACATGAGCCATATTTTTTTGCGCCACTAATTGTACTTTGCAATGGCAATGGTACGCTGCGAAACCAGAAAAAAATTTAATGTGTGGTGAAATTGAAAAAAAAATAAATAAATAATAATAATAATTTTTTGTTAATTTGGGGGAGGGTTCATGTTTACGCCATTTGCCCTAGAGTAAAACTGATTTGTTATGCATGTTCCTCAAATTGTTACGATTACAACAATATGTAACTTGTGTAACTTTTATTTTATCTGATGGCTTTTAAAAAAACTAAAATCTCTTAAAAAAATAAATGTTCCTTAAAATCGTTTTATTACCATGCTTATAGTACTTTTATCCTTTGGACTATGGGGCTGTGTGATTTGTGTCATTTTTTGTGTCATGATCTGTACTTTATATTGGTACCCTGATTGCACACATGCGACTTTTTGATAGCTTTTTATTACATTTTTTCGGGATTTGATGCGACCAAAAATGCACAGTTTTGCAATTTTTTTGGCGCTTACGCCATTTACCGTGAGAGATCAGGAATGAAATAAATTAATAGTTTTGGTGATTACACATGCGGCGATACCAAACAGAAACATGTTCATTTATTTATTTTTATTTATAAAATGGGGAAAGGGAGGTGATTCAAACTTTTATTAGGGGAGGGTTTTTTTTAGCACCATTACGGCGCAGACCATTACGGCGCAGATGCGGGGATCCCTCCTCCGGGATCATGTCGCGCGGGGTAGGGGGGGGGGGGGGTAGGGGGGGCGATCCCCCCCCCCCCACTAGACAACCAAGGAAGGGGAAAATCCACATTTTAAATTCAGCTGTCAACTTTGAACGCCCTTCACAACGCCAGGATGTACATTTATGCCCTTGGTCGTTAAGCGGTTGAAGGTTCATATTGGGATTTTTTTATTATATTTAAAATAAAATTTATATTGCAGTGATGGGTTTTTTTTTTAAACTTATATTTTACTTGGTAAATATGCAGTGACACATAAATATATTGTGTAGGTTTAAAGCTTCTAGAAAGAACCTAAGGAGAATACAGAACTGGTTTATCACCCCTTCTGTTTTCTCTTTGGCAGCCTTCACAGTGCTCATTGAACACTATGTAGTAAATAAAGGCTATGACAATGCAGCTACAGGTGCAGTTTCGCCTGTAACTAGGCCTTGTATGGATGTCCCAGATACAGTGCAAAACCTCCATAATATATTTTTAAAGGGAACTTGTCACCAGTAGTTTCCACTGCTGGCAATAGGAGAATGTTGTATGCATTAACAATGCAATACAAACTTAGTGGTAGGATTGTCAGTCATTATCATGCAAAAAAAAAATTGTTATATCGTTCAAATTTAAACAATATTCTATTCATGTATATACAGGCTTTTGAGCTGCCAATAAAATGACTGTTTTTCATTTGTTAATCGTTCGTTAATCTTTCGGTGTTTGTGCACATCGCTTGTTATTAGGATCCTTTTCCAACTAGAGTATACAAGCAACCATAATTACTATCGCAATTGCGATCATAGCTAACAACTATTGTTCTGTGTCTTAAGGCCCGTGCACACTGAACAAAAGAGGCGGAACTTTCGAGCGGCTCTGCTCTCCGCTCAAAGAATCAACATGTTTCAGGTCATTCCCAAAAACGAAAAATCGCTTAGTCTAATAGGACTATTATTATATAACACTATTATTATAACACTTTAACCCCTTCAAGTAAAGTATGAAAATGAGACTCAACCACAGTTACTGGTGCAGTGTCCATCCATCCCTGTGTCCTGTGCTGAATCCTGTGCTGTAAATGGGTATGTTCACACTGTGGAATAGGCGAGGCATTGAAGAGGAAGCCACTCTTATTTCAGCTTGAAATTCCTCCCGAAAAATGTACAGAGCAATGTCCCATTGTGTTCCATGTTTTTTCCGCTCTGTTGTTCACACTGAAGAATTTCCAAGAAGAATTTTCTGCTGCAGATCCGCTTTCCGTCTAAAGTATTGACATGTCACTTCTTTGGGCGGATTCTGCGAGAGGAATCCTATAGAAGTCAATGGGGCTTGAATTCTGCTTGAAATTCTGCTTGAATTCCGATTGCATTCCCCTTGAATTCCGTTCAAATACTGCTCAAATTCTGCTCTATTCTACCAGAGCTGAATAGGCAAGGAATTTTGAGCAGAAAACTTTCCTCTTCAATTCCTCACCTATTCCTCAGTGTGAACCCACCCCATCTGCCTAGGACAGCTATGACCATGCCTTCTTCTCTGTGATTAACAGCCCAGACTCTTGGCTCTAGAATGGGTAGACACTGCAGCAATGAGTGACTTGCATATTTATAATGAAACTGCTGGTGACAGGTTCCCTTTAAAGGGAACCAATCAGCCCAATCGGGCTGATATGGTTTCCTCAACCTCTGTAGAGGCGGGGAGATAGTCATCTGAGCGGCTTCTGCCCGCGTCTAATGGCCACGCTCTGCCTGTTAGCATGCTCCGAGGGGATGAATGACAGGGAGAGAGGTCCGTTACTGGCCTCTCTGCCTGTCAATCATCCCATGGAGTGCGCTGACAGGCAGAGCGCAGTGACTAGTGACGGATGGGGAGCCGCCCAGATGACTACCTCCCTGCCTCTGCCTGTCATGCGCCCACTCAGCCATTCACACTGCTGTATAGAAAAGTTTCTGTTACTGTCCTCCTGCACAGCTCTGTTATTCTCACTTCATTGTCCATGCTGAACACAAATACCTTACCCAATGCTGCCATGTGACCACACAGACCTCTGACAGCAGCCCTGCTTCTCTATTCTAACCTGTTGTACTACGCTACTGCATTGTGGGTATCAGCATCTCCATTCTGTATCTACAAACTGCTGCTGTCAGGTTTATGCACATAGTGTTAATTTTACTTCTATTCTGCTGTTTCTCATTGTTTGATTCATCTGTTTTACTTGTTATTCAGAATTAAAAAAGACATTATTTTGGGGGGTGGAACCAAATGTCTGCATATCAGTGATTTCCTATGGGAAAATTTGCTTTGGTTTAACCCTTTAAGGACCGTGCTAACTTTCGTTTTTGCGTTTTCGTTTTTTCCTCCATGTGCTTAAAAGGCCATAGCACTTGCATTTTACACCTACAGACCCACATGAGCCCTTATTTTTTGCGTCACTAATTGTACTTCGCAATGACAGGCTGAATTTTTCCATAAAATATGCTGCGAAACCAGAAAAAAATTATATGCGCAGGGAAATTGAAAAAAAAACGCAATTATTTTTCTTTGGGGGGGCTTCATTTTTACGCCGTGTGTCCTATGGAAACTTAGTGTTATATATGTTCCTCAAGTCATTACGATTAAAACGATATGTAACATGTATAACTTTTATTGTATCTGATGGCCTGTAAAAAATTAAAACCATTGTTAACAAATATACGTTCCTTAAAATCGCTCTATTCCCAGGCTTATAGCGCTTTTATCCTTTGGTCTATGGGGCTGTGTGAGGTGTCATTTTTTGTGCCATGATGTGTTCTTTCTATCAGTACCTTGATTGCGCATATGCGACTTTTTGATCGCTTTATATTACATTTTTTCTGGATTTGATGCGACCAAAAATGCGCAATTTTGCACTTTGGGATTTTTTTGCGCTTACACCGTTTACCGTACAAGATCAGGAATGTGATTAATTAATAGTTCGGGCAATTACACACGCGGCGATAGCAAACATGTTTATTTATTTTTATTTGTAAAATGGGAAAAGGGGGGTGATTCAGACTTTTATTAGTGGAGGGGATTTTTTTATTAATAAAAACACTTTTTTTCACTTTCACTCACAGTAATATGAAGCCCCCTGGGGGACTTCTATATACACAGAACTGATCTCCCATTGAGATTAATCCTGTGTATATAATAGAGCAATGATCCATCAGATCGGTGCTCTATTATAATGGTCTGCTGCAGACCATCTGAATAGATTGCCGAGCCGGGATCAGCGTCATTCCGACGCTGAGCCCCGGCCGGCTCATTAGAACGGATCTCCCCTCCGCGATCGCATCGCGGGGGGGAGATCCCCCACTGGACACCAGGGAGAGGGGGCACAGCTGCTATTCAAATGCAGCTGTCAGCTTTGACAGCGGCATTTGAATAGTTAATTAGCCGGCCGGCTAATACACGCGGTCCCTGGCTGCACTTAGCAACCGGGGACCGCGCGCTGCAGAGAGGGCTCACGCCGGGAGCCATGTCTGTTTACTCTTAACGGCCGCATGACGGGTATACCCGTCATGTGTCGTTAAGAGGTTAAGAGTGGATTTGGATTACAAGCACGGCCCAGGGAGAAATTATGCTCGTAATCCAAGGCACCACTATATTTAAAATAAAAATTCCCCTCTATAAAAGGATATAATTCCACAATACAATAGGAAACAAATAAAAAAAAGACACAAAATAGAATTAAATAATTTTGAATTAAATAATTTAATTTCCCAAGAAATCAAAAAATAAAAGAAGTTATGGACATGAAACCACCAAGTGTGCAAAGTGTCTGGTCAGTAAGGATTCAAAGGCTCTGGTTGTTAAAGGGTTAACCGATAACCTAAAGCTATAAATGAGATGAAATTTACTTGCAGGCTATTAGACTGCTGAAAACACAGCTAGACCTAATTCAAATACATTTTAGTGATAAAATGATATTGACTCCAAGTAATTAAAATCATTTCCATATTCAAATAGGGGCTGATTGAGGAGAAATTACCTGCCTTAATTGCTTCAAAGAGAATTATCAAGACTGTGTTAGCAAGAGAGCAAACAAAACTGCGCTTGACCGGTTTGTAACAGTTACAAAATGAAATGAAAGAGCGAGGAGGTGGGAGGTAGGCTGAAGGGCTTAGCTGGAGTCTCGAAGCCAAAAGCATTAAAAAGAATTTTATAGAAAGTAAGGGGGCGAGAAAATTAAATAGTACTTGATTCATGGAGGGAGTATCCAACAGAGATGGTAGAAGGTGATACAATAGTGAAATTAAACAATGGGTAGAATTAGAAATCTGCTTATGTGTGACATAAGGGGAAACGACAGTCAAATAAGGTACAACTGCTAATTGCAGGAAGTAATGCTGCCTTTACATGGAGCGATAATTTGCTTAACGATTTCGAAGTAACGATTTTTTTTTAATAACTTTCAGCGTTTAGACGGAATGATATATCGTACGGGAAAATCGTTTTGCGATCGTTTTGCAATCATTTTGCGATTGCTTAAGTCTATCCCGCACATAGGTTAAATCGGTGAACGACTGTTTACACGGAACGATCTGCAAATTTTTTGTGAACGACGATTTGAGAACATGTTTGCTGCGTGCGATTATCGTTTGAATTCGATCGTTATCGTGCAAATTTTTTTGTCTGTTTTTTGAAAGAAAAGGAAGAAAAACGGATGCATTTGTGTGCATCCATTTTCATCCGTTTTTTCCATTGACTTCCATTATTAAAAAAAAAAAAAGGAACGAAACGAATCCGTTTTTTTTTTTTTTTTTACGGAAACAAAAGTAGTGTTCACACCACAAAAAAAACGGATCCGTTTTTTTTTATAATGGAAGTCAATGGAAAAGCAGATCAAAATGGATGCACACAAATGTATCTGATCTTTTCATCCGTTTTTCACAAAAAACGGAAGAAAAACACGGATAGCAAAAACGCAGTGTGAGCCTAGCCTTATACCATAACTATTGGTCATTCTTATGCTGCGTTTACACGGAACGATAATTCGCACGATCGTACGATTAACGATGTCGGAGTAACGATTTTTTTGCATAACGATCAGCGTTTAGACGGTACGATATATCGTACAGAAAATTCGTTTTGCGATTGTTTTGCGATCGCTTACGTCTATCTCGCACATAGGAAAAATCGGTGAACGACTGTTTACACGGAACCATATGCTATTTTTTTGCGAACGACGATTTTAGAACATGTTGTAAGATCAAAATGAACGATTTCTCGTTCGTCGTTTGATTGTTCGCAGCTTTTACCCGTACGATTATCGTTCGAATTCGATCGTTATCGTGTGAATTTGCACGATAATCGTTCCGTGTAAACGCAGCATAAGATGCAATATACCAGTTGATGATGCAATACTGATGATGAAAACTTTTCCCAGTATTGTATCACAGGCTATGAGAAATATAGAAAGTAAATCTATATATTGAAAATTAGAGCCAATTTCAAAATTTGAACATCATTTTTTATCTCAGCACCCCAAATTTAGTTAAGTTCAACTGTTTTCATGTCGGAACCTTTTTTGCTGTTGACCAGTGTAATGATTCAGTGTAAACGCAGCATTATAGATACAAACCGGGTCTACATGTTGGGGCGTATAGAGGAGCCATAAAAATATTATGATGAAATATTAATTGAAAAAAAGAGAAATCCCGACAATTATAAGCAATGTTAGAAGAAATGAAGTTTAGTACATGTATATTTAGTATATATTTTTAGTATATGTTTATAAGTATATTTCAGCAGTGCATAGTAACCTGGTTAATGAATCCCATGTATTTTGGTGATACTGCTTTGGATATTGTTTTTTTTGTTATGCAGAGATATTTTTTTCTTGTTTGCGGACAATTCCCAGTGAATGAATTTCTCCCTTAGGGCAATTGCTTATGAAACACGAAGCAATTGATACGAGGGACGATTCCAATTGGGAAATTAAACAACTGTCTCTCCACACTTCCCAATATCGGCTTCAGGCAAGAGAAGTGTAATATGAGAAAGCAGGGCTTAGGATTTAACTGTCAAAGAAAGGTAGACTTGATTTAGGCAGCAGAATGCTTAGGTTTTTTTTTAGCCCGTAGTATAGAGGTTCAATTAAAGGTATGGTTTCACTTTGGCTGCAAACCTTAGGTAGTCATGTAATGTCTTGTGTATACATTGTAAAGACCTTGATACATGAAGACTAGAGATTAGTGAACCTCAAATGTGCAGACTGCCTGAAAAACATGCATACAGCCTAAGGCAGGGTTCACACCATGTAAAACAGCAGCCATTCTGTGACACAGCCGTGTCATAGAGCGGCCGCTGTCTGTGAAGTTCAGCCCGGTCGGTACTGCAGTGATGAACTTCATTTCTTTTGAATTAGAATGCAGGCACATTTGGGTGTGCCCGCACTCCAATTAACCATTGCAGACAATGTAAAGTGTGGCCGGAACCTCACTTTACATCGTCTGCTCTGTCAATTTTGTGCGGCCTCTATTCAATGAATAGCAGCGGCAAAAAATCGACATGTCAGTTTTTGGTACGGACGCATGAAATTCCAGCTGGAGTGTATACAGAGAGCACATTCCGGCCAGGATTCCATAGGAAACAATGTAATTTCAAATTTTCAATAAATAGTGTCCGGTGTTGCAAACTGAAACAATGACCATTATTTATTGAAAAAATATGTTGTGTGAATGTGGCCATAGGCTGTATTCATGTTTCCAGGACTCCCTAGGGCTGTATCATAATTCTTCAGTTACCGATAATCAAATGCAGCACATTCCTCCGGTTCCTCCGCTGAGGGTTAAGGTTTGCTCATCTCTAATGAAGATACAACGTCTGAGACCCAACTCTTTGTTTATATGAATAATTTGAAGAAAATAACTTTAACCCTTTCCATTGGAGATCCTCCTGGTCTGTATGTGCCGTATCAACTATGCATTGTAGATAGTACCTCAGCAAGTTTCTATGAAATGTGATTGAACAAGGTATGTTGAGTTGACTCCTCAGTAGACCGGCAATGTTGGCCATTACTGGAGGTACCTGCTACCTGTTACCAACAGACTGATAATGTAAGGTTTAGGGTCTGAATTGTAGCTTATGAGAAATTCTCAACACCCTAAAACTATTACAGAGCCTACAATCAACTGTTACTATAAAGACTTACTGTAACTTTTGATTGGGGGTCAAGTTTTAACATCAAACTTTGTAGCACCTCACATCATGCCCTATCTCCAACTGGTTTGTCAGTAGCGCACAGCAGCTCTGTGAGTGGTAGCAGGTTTTTTCATGTGATAAGTAGTCTTTCCATTAGCTCTGAAAAGGATATCAAACAAGACATATCCAGCCAAAATGAATCAATTCACCTGGAATTCATGCAAAGAACAAGCCTTACAGGAATTCTTCCTATGACAAGCAACAAAACATAAGGATGATTAGTTTAACCCTTTGATGTGGCTGCTAGCTTTTTTTCTTGAAGGAAAAGACAAATCTAACCTGCTGATATGTCCCTATTGCTCATTGGGCGCTATTACCTTCTTTCTCAGCACAATTTCTGTGCGGTTTGTAGTTAAATCACTAGGCTAGTAAGGAGGTTTGATGCACTGGAGGCGGGACTGCTGCCCCCAGTGCACCGATCCGTCCTGGCCCCGACCAACCCACTCTGCTGATATTCAATAGAAGCGGCTGGCTGGGGGGGGGGGGGGAATCGGTGCATTGGGGGCAGTTATCCACCCCTAGTGCAACAAAACATCTGATTAGCCCAGGGATTTAACCATAAACTACATGCAAACAGTGCCCCATGTGCAATAGGGACATATAAGCAGGTTAGATTTGTTTAACCTGCTGATAGTTTCCCTTTAAAACCAAAAGACAGTTTTTCAAATTGCTTAACGTCGCCTAACGTTACCCACGGCTGATATGAATGATCATTAATTCCAGCCGTAGGTTGTGTTCACACAGAACGGCTGTTGTTCATACGAGGTGTGAACATAGCCTTAGGATGTTACAGAGCGTAGAGGTGTAACAACAATTCTTCACATTTTCAAGAAACTTTTAAAATCTGAATCTTTAAAGAGGTTGTCCAACATTTTTTTCTTATTGGAAATGAGAATAATTTGTAATCTGTCCCTTTCCGTGAGTGGTTTCCTCTAACCTTTTTTCGCCTCTGTGTCCCAGGGCCTCCTCCTCTGTTGCTGCTCTTTGGATTTGTGTATGTTTACATAAAGAACTTCAAGGTCACAGGGGTCAGCAGTGACATCACAGCTCTGCAAGCCTGTAGCTCCACCCACTCTACCCATAGGCAGGTAATATCTGTATTACTACAAGTGTCTTTTGAGCAGCATGGCGGCTCAGTGTCTGCCAGTTACTTATGTTATCAAATCAACTAGTTTTTTTTCACACTTTTATCTGTTGTAGGAATACAAACCCCAGCACACATGTACATGATAGGAGTTGTAGTCCTGGATTACATATACACTACAGTAGCCATCCTACTGGTGGGCGGGGTCTCAATGAGGCAGGATTCTGTTACAAGTTTACCTCAGCAATAGATTGATAGATGACATGGTGACTGACATGAGGTGAAGTATCCTCTCTCCTCTCCATATTACACCCAGCAGCAGCACTGCCCTAACACTGTACATCCTTACACTACAATAGTAACAATATAGGGAAAGATTTATCACAGCCTGTGCAGGGGAGAAGTTACCCATAGCAACCAATCAGATTGCTTCTTTCATTTTTAAAAAAGGCCTTGGAAAATGAAACCTAGAGTCTGACTGGTTGCTACGGGCAACTGCTTCCCTGTTCCTCTGCACAAGTTTTGATAAATCACCCCCTCATACTTCCTTTATTTACTGTTTATAGCTCCAACCTATGCTGCAGTGCTGTACAGAGATTGTAGTCTGTCATGCTGCCCTTACTGCTGCAGTTTCTTCTGGGCTCAGATTTTAGTTACATGTTAGCGGTGTGAAACCCCGCCCACCTGATGACTCACTGTTCCCTCACTGGCAGGAACAGGAAACAGAAAGGGAACAGAATATCACAGGAAGTAAAGAAAACACAGACAGAGTGGTCATGTGACTGAGCCTGAGAACACAGTAAGCGCTCTAAATAAAAAATAGAAGTGTATGTAGAATATGCAACATCCACAGAGGTCAATGCAATGCTAGTTTATTGAAAAATCCTGGACAACCCCTTTAAGGTTGTTCTAAAGTAAATTTGAGCGACCTGTACGTTGAAAACCCTATAAATCCCCCAATTTTAAAAACTGTTTCACAGAAATTAAAACAAAGATTTTCAATGTAATCAATTTTTAGTTACACAGCAGCTCTTTTTCATACTAATACACATTGAGATGATGAGAGACTGATGCCTCTGGCTAGGGTCTTTCATGAGGTGCAGTTATTGGATATTTGGAGATATAGATTTCCATGTGACAAATGCTATGATTGTACTGATGATACACCAGCTAACCTACTTTACCTGTTTGCTTTCTAATCATACTCCTCTTTGTGTTGAACTACAATTGTCTAATGTGATCAGATGAGATAAGCGAACTGGCTTTCTGAGCCGAGATTCCTTCCAATCTTTGCAAACTTTGCTCAATCACTAACTGACTGGCAAGGTACAGTGCCGAGGCCAGTGATTGGCTGAGCAGGTTATCACTCTAAAAACCAGAGAGATAGCCCGCTCAGCCAATCACTGGCTGCAGTGCTGTCTTGTCTCTGTCAGTGATTGGCTGAACCAGATTTTAGCTGCTGTAGGGAACACCATATACTGGTGGGGACACTGGGGGAACGCATACAGGTAGGTATAAATGAACATTTTTTTGTAACCATCCTAAAACAGTGACAGCACACTCAGATAATCACTGACCGCAGTGCTGTCCCGTCTTATTCAGTCATTGGCTGATCGGGATTTTGGCGGCTGCAGCGGACACCAGTCACCAGAAAAGAAGGATATCAGGGGAGCACATACAGGTAAGTATAGATGAGCAAATTCTTTGAAACTCCCTAAGACAGCTTAACACCTGCAGTCGTTTTGCTGTTTTAGTACGGTTCATTTCAGGTTCGGTTCAGACAATAAGAAACTTTTGAAAACTTTGCTCGTCTCTACTCAAAAGGTATGGGAAACCAGGTGTGCAAAATTTGAACCCAACTCCTGGTAATACTTACACCCCAAGAAGCTGAAATCTGGGCGATATTTCGTAGACAAATTCTTATAGCGATTGTTGTAATTTTTGCTGAAACTCCGAGAAAACTGTAAAAAATAAATAAAAATCAAGGTGGTGAACTTTTTTCCCTCTTCAATGTAATAAAGGTAATCAACAACAAAAAATATTACTAATACTTTCTTACTTTATTAAGGGAAAGAACTCAATAGCGAATAACCTGATGACACAATGTACTACATAAAGCAACAGCTTGTTGTTACCAGCTTGAGTCATTGGATTTGCACATTATGTTAAGGGACTGTCACCAGCCATTCACATCTCTTGACAATTTGTCTTGACTGACATGTAAATAGCTGAAACTGTAACTAGCAAGTTCACACCTTTAGGACTATTTCACAGCATTAATAAGTACAGACAACACTGCCTTCTGCAGGTGTTTATTATGACAGGGAGGGAAGAAAGGCAGAGGCATGGATTTTTACAGTATGCTAACACCTCCTTTTTTCATTTTTTTTTCTAAGCTCTCCGTTAATTAGCTACTTTCAGCAATTACTTTATCCCACCACCGTCATCACTTCTCCCTCTACCCATCATCTTTGTGAAATGCTATAGAAAGGCGTCAAAGCCTCTCTTGTGGGCTACGGAATAACAAATGTGCTTAGGGTAAAGAGCTATAATGGATGTAAACATGATTTGCAGTGAAGAAGAAAATGTAAAAAAAAAAAAAATCTTGTTCAGCTGAGATATAGGAGACTGCTCATTACAATAGCGCGCATGCAGTTCATGAAGCCCAGGAGGATGGTACCCTGGCATTAGCTCATCAGAACCACAGATGCATGCTTCAGCACAAGAGTCTTCCGCAGAGAGCCACCGGCTTACCAATGTAATTACCATGTCAGTGACGGCTGATTACCGGGAGCTGCTCGAGGAAAGAGTTTACAAAAGAGAACTTGGTTTCTTGAGCAAGGATTTCATGTTTACAATGAAAAAGGAATGGCACTGAAGTGGAATACAATAAAAGAATAGATGCTGTCAACAGAAACACACGGTGCAGATACATTCGTAACATATTATCTAGGGATTCGGAAGAGTGCAAAAAGTAGCTCATAAAACACAACACATTGGAACATGCCGGAAGGATCAGATAGGGGTCTGTATACTTTGTCAAAAGTGGCACTGGCTCTCCAAATACATACATATTATCACTGACCAATAAGAAGAACAGGTTCTCTGGCTCTCAACTAAGATACCAGTAATCGAATACTGTATGATCATTGATAGAATCTAAAATCAAATGTTACTAATATAAGCGAGCAAAGGATACAAGTGAACATAAGGAGAAAAACAGATGTTCTACATGAAAAGGATAAATGGTACAACAGGGTAAAGCATAGGATGTGAGATTTATATCTGGGAAGAAAGCCTTTATTTATCTATGATATACTGTATTCTGTCTTTTCCAGATTTCCAGACTTCTACCAAAGCATACGAGCCCTAAAAAGAGCCTTTGTGTGTGACAACCTTACTAACTACACAGACACTATCCCTATTTAAATAACATAACCAGAGATGAGCGAACTGGGTTTGGGTTTGAGTCGATCCGAACCCGAACGATCGGCATTTGATTAGCTGGGGCTGCTGAACTGGATAAAGCTCTAACGTTGTCTGGAAAACATGGATACAGCCAATGACTATATCCATGTTTTCCACATAGCCTTAGGGCTTTATCCAACTTCAGCAGCCACCGCTAATCAAATGCCGAAAGTTCGGGTTCGGATGGACTCGAGCATGCTCGAGGTTCGCTCATCTTTAAACATAACCCATAAGAAGACAATGAAGAACTGCATAATTTGCATTAAAAACAGAGAAAATTGTTGGCAGAAAAAGACCACTTGGTGCATCCAGTTTATCATTTGGTATTACCTTTCTTATAATCCTAGGATAGATATATTGTATGTTCATCCCAGGCAGGTTTACATTCTCTTGTTGTAGATTTACCTACCACATCTGCTGGAAGTTTGTTCCAATCATACTATTCTTTCCCTTTCTCTGTATGGTCTTTGATATATATGTAGTGTGATTTATTTACATGTTCACTCTGCTGGTAGGATAAAAGTGAGTTTATAATAAGAGTTATTGAGTGTGCAGCTTTCTATGACACGCAGCTTGTTTCTTTTTATTGTGTATTGTTTTTTGCGTGTTTAGCTGCACCTTTGGTCCCTTATGTGGATTTTGGCCGTTATTGCGCGTACAGTGGCCATTACTTTACGTTGTTTACACACAGTACAGTGATTTCACCGTTCTTTTCTCTGTCCTTTTTATTAAACTTAATGAACTTTTTAATTAAAGAGACATCCAAAAGGGCCATCTTTAGCTTTGAGCTAGAATAATGTTTCAATGGCCATCAGTGCAATGAAACATGTCAAACCACAGCCATTATTTGACAAAGCAACGGCCATTGTTTTGGGTTTCAAATAACGGCTGTACAAAAACAATATGTGAACGACCGCTTTCTCCCTAGTGTGCAGTGGGGAGTTCTGATGTGGGTGCGCGCCCGCATCAGAACTCTGAGGCCCTAAAGATCATCCAGCTGGTACTGCAGTTCTGACCGGAATGATCTTTTCTGAGACCGGCCGTTCCATGAACATGTATGAACATGGTCTAAGGCTGTAAGAAATCACTACCCCTAAATCCTTCTCTTCTGAAGTCTTTGCCAACACAGTACTGTTGATATGATACTCGCATAGTGAATTTCTTCTCCCCAAGTACAATATTTTACATTTGGAAACATTGAACTGCAGTATCCATTGTTTGGACACCATATCTAGTAATGCTGAAACATTTTCCACATTACAGACACCTCTTGAAATATCAAACCTATTGCACACTTTTGTGTCATCAGAAAACAGACAAAGTTTACCTACCAAACTATCTCCTATGTCACTTACAAACATATTAAAAAGAATAGGACTCCTGTGGCCACCACTTGTAACCAGTCTCTAAAACATATTCATTTGTGGGTATAAGGGGAAACTGAGCTGTTGAACTTTGTTGGTTAAAAGAAAACATGGTCCAATAAAAGTACTAGCAATTGAAACAATGGAAAAAAAATTAACCTAAAAAATTGGATTTCATAATTTGTGCTACGTATAGTAGCAGGAAAAATAGTCTAAAACTATCCATTTAAGTAAAATAAATACAATATAAATATAAGATGTTCGCACACTAGATCAGTGTTGTCCCAACGCTGGAACGCCCACCAGACTCTAATATCCCTCAAACACATGCACACTTTGCTTGGCTAAAGAAAAAAGTGCATGCGTCCTCAACTGAGAAAGGGGATAAGCTGCTTTCAGACACCTCTGGTGGCAGCTGATCTCCCCTGAGAACAAAAGTATTAGGCATGTTGAAATCCAACAGCTTCTTCCCACTGATATCTGCTGTCAAGGGAAAGTTGAGCTTGGCCGACATTAATTTAATTCACATGGCCTCCTTAAATGTATTTAATCCTTTATGAGCTTTAACAGCAAGGTATTATCAGGGGAAAAGACGAACAAAAGGCAGTATGTGCATGAAGAATACATCGAAATGACAGACTGGAACATGTCGTAGTTTAGAGTGTTCATCTGCAATGCATAGTGACTTATACTTATAATGGATTGTTGTATAATCTATTGTACTGTGGATCCAAACAGCACTTGACAGACTTCACTGACTTACAGTGGGTGCCTGCTGGGGTTCCACAATCTATGGTATTGACATAGATGGTACACACTATGGGATTTTGAAGCCCTCATTGTTGACGGCTGTCAAAAATTTAACCAATATTTGTTAATGACAGCTGTCTAAGGATCATCATTACCGACGGCCCCAAAATCCTCTATTGTGAACTTAGCCTATATGTGATAGAGAAAGGTATGGTAGGTTAATAACTTGCTTATAAAGTCATGCAAAAAGTGAATTATTTGTTGCTATTAGCCCTGGCGTAGCTAACATAGGGCAGGGTAGGCAGTTGCTATGGGGCCCGTGCAGTAGGGGGGGGCCGGGGGAGAAGGTAAGAGCGTGTACACTCATCTATATGGTACCATACTGCTTCTTGGTTAGGTCTTATGTAGTGATTTTTGGTACCGAGTGGCACCCCCTTGAACAGATAGTTGCCCTACTTTGGTAGAGCCCCCTTTTTTTTCCTTTTTTGGCACAAAGAAAGGGTTAACAAGCAGGAGATAGAGATCTCTGCTTCACTGCACTGACAACCTCCGACCTCTGTTCTCCAGCTGCACAATCAAGTAGGAAAGGAAAATGTGCAGAGCTCCGTGCAGAGGTCAGGGGTTATCAGTGCACCAGTAGAAAAGCATATATATATATATATATATATATATATATATATATATATATATATATATATTTTATATATTTATATATATATATATATATATATATACACACACACACACACACACACACACACACACACACACATACGCAGTGCTTTGTGTTGTGCGTAGGGGAGGGGGGCTCCTTAAAATTTTTTGCTATGGGGCCCTGTGAATCCTAGCTATGCCCCTGGCTATTAGAGATAATATGCATTTCTTATAAATGCTTTCCACTATTCCACTAAAATTTGAAATATAGGTTTATGTTACATATGAAAAACAAACCTAACATAACATCAAAACTTTACAAAAAAACATTCTGATAAAAAATAGTTCCTCCTGTATAACATATTAACATAGAGGATTTATTCAAAGGAAAAGTCCAGTGATATTGAAAAATGGGAGAAAGGCAGGGGGGTGCGGGAAAATAATAAACAAAGTAAAATCACAGCTCCCCATGCCTCCATAGTGCCACTCTCAGGTCACACTAATGGACCCTGGATGTCATATTCGGCTGGAATCTGGTTACGTAACATACCTGACTCTTCCACCTGCAACTTGCCTGCTGAGCCAGGTAGTGACTTGGGCGGTGGCTGAGCGGGCAATCACGTGGCATGATGTTGCCGCTGGAAGAGCTAAAGGTGGCTGGCGGCTGTCAACAAGACAAGGAGCAGTGCCACCGGGCACAGGGATAGGTAAGAATACTTTGTTTATTATTTTTCCGCACCCCCTTGCCTTCTTCCGTTCTTCATTTTCATGGAACTTTCTCCTTTAAAAGCTCAGAGCACATAAAAAAAAAAGCTCAATGTGTTTTATGGGAGCATTGGGCAGAGAAAACATTGTAACATTTTTGTGTCTTATTCTAACGCTTAGGTTGAGGATTCTTGTTTGTCTGCCAAAACTGTGGGGGCATTCAAAAAAAATGTTGGGTTGTGGGAAAAGCATCATTGTATCATTATAAAATTCAGTCTCCAGTGTGAAAGACAGGAATGAACCTGCCAGTAAGAGTCTGTGTTCCAATAATCCTTCTCATAGTCGGATGCTTTTCAAAAGCTGAGCACAGCCAAAGTGGGGAATTGGGGAGGATCTGATTGACGGGTAGAGGCAATGACAGGAAATCACACTTAATGTCTACGTTAGGATTTCACCACACACATACCTGGGAATCCCTCGCACGCTTCAGTGGCCTTTAGTAAGCTTACAATCTTTTTTTTTTCATTGATTTTATTTTCTGTAAAGCAATATATATTTTTTTTTTTGTTTCGGAGCACCCCACAAGTGAGAGAGACTGCTTTAAGGAATTTTAAACAAAGACTGTCCTACATAGTCACACAAGAAGAATTATAAGAGATGAGGTCCCCTGGAAGCTCAGCTTGTCTCTCTTCATCCGAACCTTCTCATGTTCCATATTATCACACAATGTGTGTCTGCAAACAGTCATCCCCAGAGCTGCTTGTCATAATCTATTATTTACCAGTTTTCATTTTACCCGTCTCTACCTCCTGCTCTGTCTGTCTGTCTCTGCTTTCTTTAACTGTAAGGGGTGCCAGGTTATTGAAATAACATCTTAGCATCATTTAAATCAAATGTGATATACATTATAAGAATAGCCCCTTACATATGTTGGCCACTTAATAGTAAAATTGTTCAGTATACAGCATTAGTAAATGTACTCACTGTATATACTGACAGCAGCTCCCTGTGTGCCTATTGAACTAAAATCAAATTCCCCTCCTCCAGGCTGTGCTGTCCTGCTTTGTGGTGAGTCTGTCCCTAAGATGGCCAACATGGGGGAGAATGTGACAATGCCCGCTCCCCAGTGTCCACCACTAAGCATATATATGTCTATGGAGGACACGGGGGCGGGGCATGGTCACATGCTTCTCTATGTCGGCCATCTTATGGACAGACTCACCATAGAGCAGGACAGCCCAGCCTGGAGGAGGGGAGTCTTATTTTAGCTCTATGAGGTACACAGGGAGCTGCTGTCGGTAAGTAATGTGAGTACACTTATTTATACTGCATATAAAACAATTTTATTATAGTGGACAACCCCTTTACTTATAGAATTGCAGAAATATTCTATACGTTTATTTAGGCTCATGTGTTAACATAAAACTTACTTAAAATTGGCATTCTTGTTCTTGGTGACACCAAGGGCATAGTCCCAGATATCATCTTTATCAGTGAATATATTGTGGGGGTATACTAGCAGTATAAAGACAATGAAGTGTCTCTGATGTCAGAATGCGTGACTCGTACTTGCTCATCTGGCCAGCTTTTGCTGCTGATGCTATGATCCCCGCTGTCAGCCAGGACATTAAAATTTCCCTTGCTTCATGGAACTGAAGAGAATGAGAATATATCTCAATCACTGCTATTCTGTGATCTACACAGAGGAAATAAAGACATTTCAACTTGCCAGCTGGTATCAGGGCCCTTAGCATTACCTACAGTTCTACAGTAATTGCAGCCCTATGAGGTCTAAATAGTATTTTCATATAAATCTAAACCAAGTGTGTGTCGCTTTGGGGGTAAAGAAGAGAGGTATACAGGAAAAAAATAATATAATTGAGAAAAGAATTGAAATACAACAGTATGGGATGAAACTAAAATGCTTGTGGTTATCTGTGGCAGGTTTGCATGTACTTCTGCTATCTTTCTGTTGTGGCATGGTGGGGCTGTAAGAGGCAGTTCTATGCCTCTGGAGTGGGAATTGGAGTTCAGGTGGAGCTCCTGGTCCAGATACTCCACTCCAGTCCAAGAGCTAATGAGGCTCTGAAACCACCTGGTGGAGCTCTATTAGAGACCCCAGAGCTTCCCAGGTGATGGCTCTCAGGTGAAGACTCCCAGGGTGGGAGAACAGGCAGCACTAGGCCTGTGGGAGCTGCAGACAAGAAGTCTGGGTGAGACCAGTGGAGCTGGTGATATTGAGCATTAGGCTCATAAGTGACAGCTAGGGAAGCTGTAATGTGTTAGTCAGTGGCTAGACAGCCCAGGTTTTATTTTATTGGCAGTGTTGCCTATGTCTTGTGTTATTTGAACGGATAAATAAAGCTGACTGTGGTCCGTATAAAGCATACAGCGCTGACTGGACTGCAATTTGTGATGTGCCAACCGTCTCAGGCCCAGGAGATGGCGATCCCAGCGAGTGAGTAACCCCCAGATTGTCACATATGGTGGAGGATTGCTGTGGGCAAGAAAATGGCACATGAAGTTTGTGGCTGGATTTAAAGAGCCTGAAGCCTTATAAGAGGTTGTGTCTCTGTGGAGCAAGAGATATACAGAGACTGTGTTTCAGCTGGATTTAAAGGGCCAGAAGCTTTGAGAGATTGAGTCTCTGTGGAGAGAGACATACAGAGACTGTGTTGCTGTGGAGAGAGACATACAGAGACTGTGTTGTCTGGATAAGGCCAGTTTTGCTTATGTTTGAAGCTGGTGTTTCTGCTGCTTAAAGAATATAGTTGCCATGGGTCTAGCAGAGGACTATGTCAGACGTATATGGGACATACAGCGCCGTGAAGACATGGCTAAACAGATGGGTTATAACCTTGTGCAGTTTGAAGCAGAGCGGGAGGCTGTTGAGGCCCAACTGCAAAGGACATTGGATAAGCGAGCGTCTGTACAAAGTGCATGTACTGCTACACAGAGCTGGTGTCCAAATACCCGCACTGCACTGCAGGGGGCTGCCAACCAGAAAGCACAGGTGTCCAAGCCCAGTGGTTGCTGTACCAAGGTCCCAGGTGCATCCTGGTCTGATTCTCCAGATAAAAAGCGTGAGGGTGCCGTCCCTAAAGCCAACCAGCCAGAGCCAGGCTTGAGATGTATGAGAATGGACTGTTGTATAGTTGGATGCGCTTTTGCCCAGTGCCCAAGTGTTAAAAAGTCACTTTTGCAGAGGCGCCATGATGTTGTTGCTAAGAGCAACCAACCCCAACAGCAAGCGGCAGTCACTGAGCAGAGGGAGCCATGTTGGAGGTGCATGGGAGCGAGTGTCTGTGCATCTTATTGTCCTCTGGTCAGGAGATCAGAGAGATTTAAACCAAAAACCTGTAAATTGCTGGTGGGTGGCATCCCACTGCTGGTTGACCTGGATTGTCGCCAGGAGGTGTCCAGGGTCCATCCGGATATTATACTGTTCGTGAAGAGTCGACCAGAGCCGTATGGTAAGACTATTCTAATTGACTTTAAAACCTGTTATGGGACAGTAAATCATGTGCTGGAGGTCTGTGCGGAGCTTGAGGTGGAGTTCATACTTGGCAGAGACTTTCCTTATTTCTGGCAGTTGTGGGAGGGAGAGTCCCCAGTAAAGTGTACTGTACCACTGCCTAAGGGGGAGGAGCCAGGAGAACCATATACACACGTCCCAGAGATACCAGTGGGCGGAGCCTCACCATCTGACTGTGTGAACTGTGACCAAAATAAGTCCAAATGTTCAGCAATGCTACCAAGTGAGGAGAAAAATCCTGTGGCTAACAAGACCATCCTGATGTCTGATGAGATTATTGCACAGTCTGAACATGGACTTGAAAAGTCAGATGAACTTAATGATAATGTATTGCATGCAATGTGTATTGAAAATGTCACCCAGCAGTTATGTGATAGCAGTAAGGTAATGTCAGATTTGCTGCCTAACATGCATTTAACCCATAACTATGTCCCACAACCTAAGCAGGTAAATGATGGGTGTACTACAGCGTTAGTTCCAGTGAATGCAGAGTGTGAACTAACCTCTAAAGCAGAAAAAGCAGCAGAGGGGATTAGCTCTAGTGTGCCCCTAAAGGTCATGATGTATAATGACCAGAGGATTGCATGTGATGAAGGTGCAGTGCTGCCCCTAGAGGTCATGGTGTGTAAGGACCAGAGTATTGCATGGGATGCATGTGCTGTGGTTGAAAGCAATACAGAGAGTTTGGTGGCCTTTACTGAGTCAAGTGAGGCCAATGTGGTTGCTAGTGACAACCAGATATCTGCTGCAGATAACAAGGAGGGTAATCAGACTCACAAGCCCATGGGTTCATATTATGCCAAGAGAGTGACCTACAAAGTCAAACAGCATGTGAGAAGTGACTGTGGCAGTAAGCGGTATGTATGCTGGGTTTGTGGGGCGCGTTTTTCCCAAAGTGATGCAGTGAGAATGCATGGGGTGAGGAAACATAGTGAAAATGTGTTGTGTATTCTCACACCTAAACTATGTTCCTACAAAGGCTGTGCTGTGCCCAAAAGATATCTCCGAAATAAAAGGGGAAAAAGTGACCAGTGTGCATATGGTTGTAGACTGAAATGTTGCATGGAGATAGCCAGATGTGCTTGGCCTGGTAGGAAGCCGTATGCACGTGGTTTGTCTGAGAGCGCCCCCTGTGTCTATGACAGTAAGCCTGGTGTGGGTGACTGTGTTACAATGCAGAGCCAGATAGACCTGAGTGGTGCATCCAGTGATGTTAGTGAGGGTCACACAGTAGCAGCATCCAGTGAGGTTAGTGGTGGTCACACAGTAGCATCCAGTGATGTTAGTGAGGGTCACACAGTAGCAGCATCCAGTGATGTTAGTGGTGGTCACACAGTAGTAGAACAGCCACCGCTTATTGTTATAGAATCTCTTCTTTGTCAGGTCCCAGAAGCTGTTCCTGTGACTAATGTGAACATGCCTCAAGTAGCAGATGATGAGATGGTGGCCAGAGAAGGTCAGGATGAAGAGCTTGTGTTGGCTCACACATTACCTCTTACAGGGAGTCTTGAAGTTACTGAGGCTGATGTGAATAATGAAGAGGTAACTTTGGAGGAATCATGTCCTCAGTACCAAGATGTGCATGAAGGAGCTGATATGAAGACTTTCACTTTGGAGACTGAAAGTGAATGCAGTCTGTATGTTGCCCTGTCTGAAGTGAGAGGTAGTGAGAACTGTCAGTCAATGTCTGAGCCGAGTGTCACTCATACAGTCCCATCCAATGTAGCTGGAAGTGAGAGGTTTCATGTTGCCAAGGGTAACAGCCTGGATGTTACCAATAAGGGAACCCAAATTACATATGAGAACAAGGACTGTGTGCACGCTGAGAGTGGTTCTCAGTACAGCCGTCCGATGCATGTCTCCACTTATGGACGTGGTCATGAAAGAAATGAACGGCAAAGTGAGAAAGTGGGGTACGGTGGTTCTGTGTTATGGAAAATGCGGGGAAAACAAAAAACCTCATGAAAAGTGTGATGTGTGTCCCCAGGAAAAGAAAATGTGTCACATCTTACCCCAATGTAGGACCTTTGACCCAGGAGGGGGTGTTAATAAAGTGACAAGTCCTATGGCCTTTGTCAGGGGGGGAGGATATGTGGCATGGTGGGGCTGTAAGAGGCAGTTCTATGCCTCTGGAGTGGGAATTGGAGTTCAGGTGGAGCTCCTGGTCCAGGTACTCCACTCCAGTCCAAGAGCTAATGAGGCTCTGAAACCACCTGGTGGAGCTCTATTAGAGACTCCAGAGCTTCCCAGGTGATGGCTCTCAGGTGAAGACTCCCAGGGTGGGAGAACAGGCAGCACTAGGCCTGTGGGAGCTGCAGACAAGAAGTCTGGGTGAGACCAGTGGAGCTGGTGATATTGAGCATTAGGCTCATAAGTGACAGCTAGGGAAGCTGTAATGTGTTAGTCAGTGGCTAGACAGCCCAGGTTTTATTTTATTGGCAGTGTTGCCTATGTCTTGTGTTATTTGAACGGATAAATAAAGCTGACTGTGGTCCGTATAAAGCATACAGCACTGACTGGACTGCAATTTGTGATGTGCCAACCGTCTCAGGCCCAGGAGATGGCGATCCCAGCGAGTGAGTAACCCCCAGATTGTCACACTGTGCATATTAATATTTAAAGATATTGTTAAGTTACCTTAGTTACCTCACTGCAGTTTTCCTGAAGTCTCAGGCATGTTCACACTACGTATGAGACACACTACGGCCGGGTCACGGAACGGCTGGTCTCCGGCCGGATCATCTTTCTGGCTGCAGGGCTCTGATGCGGGCGCATCAGCGTGCGCCCGCATCAGAGCTTCCCATAGCCCACAGTGAAGCAAGCGGCCGGAGCCGCTCGCTTCACTGTGTGCACTGACAGGTCTTTCTGCGGCCGGAATTCACTGAATTCCGGCTGCAGAAAACTGACCTGTCAGTTTTTTTTGGAGCTGCATGGGATCCCGGCCGGAGCGCATACGATGTGTGTACGCTCCAGCCGGGATCCCATTGAAGATAAGCTATGTTACACACCGCAAAACTACGGCCGTAGTTCTGCGGCGAGAACTATGGCCGTAGTTTTACGTAGTGTGAACACAGGCTAATGGTCATGACATGAACATTCTCTTTGATTCTAATATATATAAAAAATTTATAGCTCATATCATGCTTACCGATATAACAAGAAATGTGTCTTTCTGCAACATTTAGTGCATCCTGGAGAATATTACTCTGTAAGTACATTTACAAGCTGGAGCAATACACCCATCATATTCACAGGTGTTCTGCTCCTAACAGGACACAGTATGCAGCTTACAGATATGTATATGAACAGATAGCTGTTTACTATCTGGCCCCCAGGAGGTAAAATTGGAATGTTGTACACCCCTACTTAATCCCTTGCAGGCCACGATGGACAATCTGGCCCCAGGAGGTTAAGTGAGGCATCCACATTTAACCCCTTGGGTCCAGGCTTAATAATCTGGTCCCCATGGAGTTAAGTGAGAATGCTATGCATTCCCACTTAACCCCATTGAGGCCAGATTGATGGGGAGGTTATACTTTAGCTCCCCAAGCCATCCCAAGGTAGTTTATCAGTATCAGATCAGTAGGATATGTCAGTTTAGGCTCTTTGTCCTACTAAGGATCAGTTTCTTTACTCTTTCTATACTGTCCTGATGAACAAAGAGGGATCCCAGGCGTAGACCAGGCTGACCCAGGGGACGGTTACTCTTCCTTTGGACATAGCAGTGCATCTTTGACTACAGGTCTCTCCTAACAGAAAATCTGTATCTGTGCTAAAGGCACCCATCATCCCAGAGTGTGACACCAGATAAAGTTACCTTTACCTGGTTGACATAAGACTTAGTGGACCACCTGTACAGGGACACTACACAAATACCTGCAACATTTTCCAGTTTTCATGGCAATCTTGCAATTTTTTGTGTTGTATTCCACCAACAGTTCGACATATTTACTATAATGTAAACCAGAAATCGTAGTGGAAATCCACCTCAGCTCAAAGCTGGCATAGATTCCTATTTAGTGGTACATAGACAGCCACAGATGCACTACATTTATTAAGGTCTCTGAAATAAATAGGGACACAAGTGTTTTATAGATATGGGCGAAATTGCTAAAAGTTTGGGTTCGCACACACCCAGACAATTGGCATTTCAATCCTGCTGCCTGTAGAAGGTGGATGCTGCCTGAGGACTGCCTGGAAAACATGGATACAGTCTATGGCCATGTTCATGGTGAAATATGAAAAAATACATTGTGTGAACATAGCCCATGACTCTATTCATGTTTTACCAGGCCTCCTTGGGGCTGAATCCAAGTTCTTCTCCAGTCTTCAAGTGCAAATGATTGGACTCGATTGCTCGAGTTGCGCTCATCTCTAATTCTGATGTATATTGTCTGATATAACTCCAATATTTTACCTATAACAAACTTTAGTTTATACAAACATTTGAACAACAGCCCTGTTCCTAAATAGTGTGTGTATTAAATATCAAGGTGAAATATGACAGTGCTGCCCTAATCTTAATAGAAATATCTATTAAATTACCAGCTATAGGTTGACCCTTACCGGGTAACGATTTTTAATTCCTTTTATTAAGTGCCTGATCCACATTAAGGAATACATGAAAAATCATCTATATATCATGACAACTTAAAGATGAAATAAGTCTGAACATTTTATGGAAATAGGAAATTGGGCCAATTATTTTATGCTGTAAAATTCTGATTTCATGCAGCATAGCAGAATGATCATTAAACCAGTTCAGTTTTATTGTTCATTTAGGAGTTTTCCCACTTAGGTCTCCATATGGCTTTTTCATTGGTGTTAGGTATCTTGACGCTCTTTCCAATGTACTTGGGAGCTATACCTCTCTCCAATATAGTGCATTCAAGCATTACTGCTTCCTGCTACTTTAGTTGATAATTTTATTGCTTTGCACTTTAATGTATTTCATTTTAGTGAAGGGTGCATGAAAAAGGGTTATCCGCGGTTATCCGCTGTTATCTCTTAGTATTAGAAACTGGGTTTGATACAGCGGTGGTCCATCTCAATTCTGGTTCTTTGCTCAGATAGCCACAGCTATCACATCCATCCAAAACGTCTACTTAAAAGAACGTATATATAATAGTGCTACCGTCAGGTATGGCAAAGGCAGTCTGACAAGACACGGACATTCAGCCCTAAGCTGACCCCACCCACTGTCCCTGTCTACTTGCCACAAGACAGTCCTAGGCAACTACGGACAACCACGAAGGCATTCCCTACTCTCGACACTACTAAACACAATAAGCGGTGTCAGACAAAACAGGTCAGCAACAGTCGGGCGGCGTAATACAAAAATAGTAAGCAGGAGAATAGGCTGGTAAATTTAAACACAATTCCGACAGACTGAGTGCAAAAAACACAGACAGAAACTCAGCACTTTCTCAGCCGCTCAGCACGGACCAAGGAGTGCAAAGTCATATTCCTAACAAATAGATTTGCAAGTAGAGAAAAAGGCACTCACCCACTGTAGTGAATGTATTTTATTGTAGCATGTAGATATTCACAGGGAGGGAGACATGCAGGTTAAGGTACTTGTCCAGGATGACTATCTTCATCTGAATGTCTCCCTCCCTGTGAACGCTAGGTGCTACAATAAACTACATTGAAGTCCCTACAGTGGTTGAGTACCGGACTATTTCTCTACTTGCATATTTGGAATTGTTACTGTCTATCTGAGCACCGCTCACGTGAACTGTATTGCTGTCCCAGGAGTATCCAGTGACTGTAGATTGGACAAGATACCATATTTAGCTACCGGAGCAGGTCATCTGTCTCTACTTTATGCATAAATATTAGATTGCTGCTGATGCCTAAGCCACCACTGGAGAAACAAATCGCTGATCTCAGAGAGGCCAGCCAAACGATAACGCTGCCGGCTGCTAATGAAAGCGCTCAATGCTGTGAAATCCTAGGTGCACTGCCCCCTAGGAAACATGAATATGCAAAAGAAGAGCCTGAGGCTCCACAGGCTTTTCTTTTTCATATGCCACCACTGGGCCACCTCAATTTAAATAGCCAATATAGCTGAACTTTTGATCCATATAATTGTATAAGCACCTGCTAGCAGACGTAAATCATGACATATCAGGTGTGGGAGGAGGCCACACCTGATATGCCTAGCCCATCAGATAAGCAGGGCGTTTGTCAGGCACGGGGTTGAGGAATCCTCCTCTTCAGACTGAACACTTGCAAAATTATTCAAGTGAATATGGTCAGGGATTCATCAGTAACATTTTTCAATTTTTCAGAAGGTCCAGTAATGACAGCATAAAAGCCTCTGGGAGATGATAGAATAAATGCTGTTGTATCATAGCCTGTACCCTTCTAACTGCAAGCAGCTGAGCTAATGTGAAATATTAAATTTCATATCTGTCTTGTGAGTTTATTATTAAATCACTCAGGCTTAGTATAGAGCGAGCATGCTCTATGAAGCATAGTGCTCGGTCGAATTCAGTGCTCGGGTCAAACTGCAAATCTCCTCCCCACATGTTTGGCATGCTTGGCAGGGAAGACCTGGCAGGTGTAGAAACCACATATTCATTTCGAAAAGGTAATTTCCTATGTTCTAATCTTCTATTTTTTTCATAGCAGCTTTTCCTGCTGTAAAAATGTTAAGCAGCATCGTGTACATCCGCAAAATATGTGTTTATGATCTTTACAATGTTGCAATTACTGATAAAGACTCTAATTTTTTTGAAAATCCCGCCATTCAGAGTTTCTAGAGATTCTTATTGACTGTAAAAGACCTTAATTGGCGTGGGAAAAAATTTCATCAATCTGTGTAAAATGTGGTATAATGTATCAGTTGTTTCCCCACAGCGCTCTAATAGGTGGACAATGATTATTACTGGTAAGATAAGCGCTCATTGTAGTAAACATATGTAATACTATGTATTCTATGAATGAGTTTCATGAATGACCTTAGCGGCCGTGGATCTAGCTCCTCAATAATATTGTATTACTGCTAAATGGTTATCCCCGCCATATCCTAATGTATAATTAACAAATTATATTGTACTTTTTGTTCTTATTTTTAACTTTTTTCACATTTCACATTATGGCACAGACCCCACTTATAGTAGTGACATCACAGGGAGATGTGGTCTTCACATAGTTTTAGTTGTGCTCAATTAAGGCCACATCTCCCTGTGGCATGTACTTGATTGTTACTGGAAACCAGTATTGCTTTCTAATTCTCACCTGCTAAGGGCATTGGCCTGTCTGTCATGTGAAACTGCAGTAGCACGATTTAAACAGTTTTGGAGCTCCCAGTGTCATAATGAATGATGATTCCTGGAGTTTTGAGGTTGGATCCACAGTTTATAGTATGTGTACAGTCTGTGTATTCCAGAAGTCTGAATTCCACCTTAGACCATGTGATGCTCTGTGGTTTCTCTCTCTTTCCCTGATGCAATGAACAATCAAGCACTTACCAGGAACAGGTATATTATATCTGTGCCTTCTGTGTGTGTATATAGAAATATAGGTATAATTACATAACAGTAGACTGTATATGAGTACATATAGACATTCTAAGTGTGTGTGTGTGTGTGTGTGTGTGTGTGTTGGTATAGCTATATATGCTGTCTATGAATGTACATGTACTAGGGGTCAGCTGCTGTAGTAAGTGTAGATCCAGGCCACATTGCAGTGTCAGCATCTTGATAAATTATACTGTATATGCACATATATTACTGTCCACATGTGCTTGGTACCCAGCGGATAAGAAAATAGAAAGTTGTGGGAAGTTGTGATCTCTATGGCTATGTTCACATGACGTTTTTTCCTTTCCATTTATTATTTTTTAAAAATGAAGTCTGTCATCTAAGTTCAAAATGACCATAGTTATTTCGCGTCTCGGACGCTAGTCATTACAATGACAGCTGCTGGTACATCTGCTGGTATTCTAGTTTAGATGGGCGGATTACCATTTGGGTGTGTCTTTAAATGAAAAGTCCATTGAATTTAATAGTAGACGGTAATAGGACAGTGAAAAAAGAAACTATGTGTGTGAACAACTAAAAAAGAACGACCGTTGTTTTCAAAAGACGTCCACTAATAATTGTCATGATTAGAGATGAGCGAACCTCAAGCATGCTCGAGTCGATCCGAACCTGAACTTTCGGCATTTGATTAGCGGTGGCTGCTGAAGTTGGATAAAGCCCTAAGGCTATGTGGAAAACATGGATATAGTCATTGGCTGTATCCATGTTTTCCAGACAACCTTAGAGCTTGATCCAAGTTCTGCAGCCCCCGCTAATCAAATTCCGAACGTTCGGGTTCGGATCGACTCGAACCCGAACCCGGTTCGCTCATCTCTAGTCATGATCATTTTTTTGACGTCCGCACTAACAACGTCCATGATTTAATGCACTGTGCGCATTGGGCGGCTGTCATTCCATTGACTTCAAAACATTACATTGGCTTTAGCTATAATTTAACAATCACAGACTTCGTTTTATAAAGAAAAGTGGACGCCTTTTTTTTTATTGTTAACATGTCTATGTCATGTAATGTCTCTGTATAAAATGTATGGTTTTTGCCATTTGTCATATACTGTATATATTACTCCTGTGGTGTGTGAAGGCCTAGAGGATGTGTAAATCATATGACCTGTAAGCAGCCTGTATAGAAAACATGGGCACCAGGTGAAGAGCAGACCAAAGGGACTTGCTGTAATATCCCTTTCTCAGGAACAATGTCAGTTTCTTTTAGAAGGTATAAAATGTGTAGGTTTTTGTCATCTCTGTGTTATTAGTATTATTATTATTATACTAGTCTGGCTTTAAATTGGGTTCTCTGCCAATATCCAGTCATAAGCTTTGGTTTTATAAGTAAGATGTGAGAGAATTATTGTATCTGGTTATAGCTTTCATGATTTATTAATAAAAGTTTAGGGAACCTTTCCTGTATCAGTGATCGTTAAAACTCTTTTATATCCCCAAAGGATGGCAGCTGAGATACTGAATGTCAGGCTGTGCAGAAGAAAACAAAAACTGTCATAATTATGATTATTTGATGACTTCATGACATGAGTTTTCCCTGTCTCCTTCTTGTGTACCGTACTTCAATATGTTTCCAATGATTGGAGTCAGCAGAATTCTAAAGCCTCTTACCTACAGATCTATTATGTGTCATCAGACACGATCCATTGTTTAACCCCTTAAGGTCTGAGCCAATTTAAATTTTTGCACTTTCATTTTTATGTGTTTAAAAGACCAGATTGCTTGTATTTTTTCACCTACAGACCCACAGGAGCCCTTATTTTTTGCATCACTAATTTTACTTTGCAATGACAGACTTTATTGTTGCATAAAATATGCTGCGAAACCGGGAAAAAATGTTGACTCTTATTAGGGAAGGAGATTTTTATTCACATTATCTAGAAGCCCCCAGGGGGACTTCTATATACACAGAATTGATCTCTCAATGAGATCAATGCTGTTTATTTAATAGAGCACTGATCCATTAGATCAGTGCTCTATTATTCTGATCTGCTGCAGACCAGATACATAGAATACCAAGCCAGGATCAACGTCATTCTGACGCTGAGGCCCCGCTGGGTAAGGAGAAGGGATCCTGCTCCGCAATCATATCGCAGAGGGGGGATCCCCCCACTAGACTACCACGGATAGGCACCGAAGTGCATTTAAATGCAGCTGTCATGTCTGATGGCGTCGCAGGGCCCCTCTCTGAACCCGCCTATTGGTGCCATGAGGTATGAGATACGTCATGGGTCGTTAAGGGGTTAAATTAAGTTTTATGTCAACATAAAATGTAAGAATTTGTGGTGATATTTTTCCCCCCAATTTTCCATTTGAAATAATCCTGAAATCTTGCAGTTTTCATTTTGGCCACTAGGCTTAAAACTAAACTAAGGCTTCCTAAACAAAGAATATAGTCTGCAGATGACACCACAACAGCGCACACCTCAAAAATAGAATATATAATCAAATTTTATTAATACATGATTTCAAAAAACACCAAAAACAAAAAAGAAACACCATGGCAGACATAATTAAAAACAATTAAAAAACCATATAGGTATATAAACAGTCCAAGGAGTGAGAGGATATGATAGCCCTCTCACTAACACAGGGACTCCACAATTGAGCTCTTCTTTTTCCTCCATCAGTTCTGACTCACAGATTTATAATGGACTATATTTATCAGTCATTTATTATTATTTTTTCCATTTATTTGTTTCTACTTAAATTTTTCCTATCTAATAAAGCTAAGAAAGTGTAATTGAGTACAACTTTTGATTCAAATAACACTGTGTATTGTATATGATGGATATGTGGTGTGTTTCTTTACACCGGTGATTAGGGAGCGTGTACCGAGAATAAAAGAATAGGATTAGATAAAAAAAGATTTTGCGCATGCGCATAGGAGATTTAAAAGACATGGTATCACAATAAGAGATAATAATTGCCTGACAATAGGCTATGATAATATTCTGTTTGGAATATATGAGTACGAGATTTGGTGTATAATTTGATACGTTTCAAGTATATCGACAAGAAGGTGTAGCACAGTAATACGAATACTTCAATAATTGAACGAATATATGTGGGATACATTCTTCTATGGTCGTATTAAGTGATCTGATGTATTATATCATTGTATCTGAATATTGGATTAGGGATGAGAACCAAGTATATAATAGAGTGATAGAATGTTTATAGTACCTAAATTTTCTTTTGGGACGATACAATGTTTATAATGTTTAAATCTGTGCTAATTAAGTACTAAGATATATGTAATATGTTAATGATAACCTTACAAATCGGTATCTCAGATATAACATTGCAGTGCACTATGGAGCACAGTTTTCGTTCCTTAATATAGGATATGTATGGGAATGCACCAGAGAATTAGACCTGTAATACTGGCTGGATGTTGGGCTTTTGAATGCGCATGCGCTTAACACTTGTTACATTTGAGACGCATAGTGGAACGCACACATGATCAGGTGACCGAATACACGGTCAGGTGATCTACCGGTGGTCAGGTGATTTATCGGGTCCCGCGCATGCTCAGATTCCATAATTATGATGACGCATAATGGAACGTTTGGACGTGCGAACAGGTGATCCATCATGTTCCGCTCATGCGCAGTGTGAGCGGTGAGACGCCGACGGCGCCATCTTTGCTCTGCAAACTCTCGGTACACGCTCCCGATCATTTGACTACACAGGTAGTTACAATTTAGAAAATTGCATTATGAATTGAATGTATTGTGATGTGTATAAAAAGAGCACCCTGGCATGTTAGACTCCACCCCTGATGAAGTCACTACGGTGACGACACGCGTTGGGTCTCAGTCAGGACACTGGTTCTCATGGTCATAGGGTGATCAGACTAAAATTGTTTTTGTGATCTGTGTATTTATCTGGCGTATTATGATAATTATAATCTTTTCTAGATTTTTTCTTTTTGGCACTTAAGCACTTTATAGGATAGCACTTTATATTTTTGTGACAGATGTGTTACACCAATTGAGGGTTTCATTTAATCACTTGTGATATTTGGGTTCTGTTATTACACGGTTGTCAATATTATATTATATGAATTTTGTGACGCTAGGTTATATTGCATCATAAGTTAAATTTTCCATACATGTTGGTTTGACCATGAGATGAGATAGTTTGTTCCAGTGTTTTCCTGAGTTAGTGAGAGGGCTATCATATCCTCTCACTCCTTGGACTGTTTATATACCTATATGGTTTTTTAATTGTTTTTAATTATGTCTGCCATGGTGTTTCTTTTTTGTTTTTGGTGTTTTTTGAAATCATGTATTAATAAAATTTGATTATATATTCTATTTTTGAGGTGTGCGCTGTTGTGGTGTTCAGCTTTTTTCTTCTTTTTGTGGTTTGTTATATTTGGACACCAAGCTGCACCCCCATTTGGTGGAGCTCCCTCTTTCTTTGTTGTTTTTCAATATAGTCTGCAGATGTTCTTTGTCTCATAATATACGGTCTGTAACAGCACTGGTCTCCACAGTTGTACAGTTTAGTACACGCCTTGCTAATCCTAGGACTGCACAAAAGCCCCCAAAAATTCTCTTCAAGGCAGCACTCAATCTTTTAGTGAAAAAACAAGAGCCTTTATTCCACCATGGAACTGCTTGAAAAAAGTTGTTACCGAAACATCTTGGAGAGAATTTTTTTGGTTCATTGTATCATGTCCATGTGGCTTACCATAAAGTATGGTACTAAATGCCATAAAAACAGCTTAGGCAAGATGTACTACAAAAAAAATAAAATAGAAACAGATCCACCTTTAGGCTGGGTTCACACTACGTATATTTGAGTCAGTATTGTGGTCCTCATATTGCAACCAAAACCAGGAGTGGATTAAAAACACAGAAAGGCTCTGTCCACACAATGTTGTAATTGAGTGGATGGCCGCTATATAACAGTAAATAACTGCCATTATTTCAATATAACAGCCGTTGTTTTAAAATAACAGCAAATATTTGCCATTAAATGGCGGCCATCCACTCAATTTAAACATTGAGTGGACAGATCCTTTCTGTGTTTTCAATCCACTCCTGGTTTTGGTTGCAATATGAGGACCACAATACTGACTCAAATATAATCTGTAAGAACAAATCTAAGTAATACAGACTCTTTAAAGGCTTTGGGCCACCCCAGGGAGCAGAGTCTAGGTGCACTATACGTGTGCACCCTTTCCCAGACCCATGATGTGGAAGCTGGAAGTCTGCGGCTAGAAGGCACCAGGTCGCTCCACAAGTGTGGTGTAAGGAGTAGCTGGTTCCCAAGAATCATGGGAAGAAACTGAGCATAAGTAGTCAGCAAGCTGGACCTTCAACAGAAGAGTGAGCACAGTTTAAGAAACGAGACAGGTATCGTAGTCAGACAGGCAAAGTCAAGCAGCGTCATAGGCAGGTCAGACAATCCGAGTCTGCAAAAGGAGAGGTACACAGTACAGACAGAGGTCAGACAATAATCCTAATGTTAAGAACAGGCACAGTTCAGAGACCACAAAAAGTAAGCAGAATAGCAGCAAACACCTTCGCTTGGAATGCAAAAATCCAACAATGCTCAGGAAGAAAGGAGAAGGCGGAGCTGAATTAAATAGGTGCAGGTGGCAGTAGCAGGTGGAGACAAGCTGTCTCTATAAATCCAGAGCAGTTTGCTGCCTGCACACCCTAGTGGCCAGAGGTGTCACAGCAGCAGATGGTGGAAAAATATGATGAAAGACACAAGCAGCCCCAGTGGACAGGAAGGCGCTGCTGCTGTGGGTACAAGGGCCGGTACACGTTACATGTTACAAAGGGTAACGTAGCATGCAAAAATTGATGGCCTATCCTCAGCTATTAATATTTAATCAATAGGGGTCCAACTCTTGGAACCCTTATAGTTTCACAGTTTGAAGAATACTCAACCAAGCTACTCAGCCCATTGAGTGTATATTTGCATTCATCCTTGTATTGCTATAACAGCTGTGCTAAGAACTGCAGCACTGACTCACTTTAATGGAACTCACTTGAACGCTTCAGTACCTTGCACTACCTCTAAAATATGCAGCGATGCAAGGACAAGCGTAGGTTGTATATACCTAAGATGTACTTTGTACTACTGACCCATTCAGCAAGCAACATATGAAGAAAAGAGAAAAAAACAGCTTGTAATTGAGTCATGATCAAGATTAGAAAAGCCTATGAATTATACAGTGGAATTGACAAATCACCGCTTAACACCAATATTATCGAGTTGGTATTTCTCAAGGTGCCAAAATCATTATTTTCTTTAGGCGTGAGTTCTGTCTTGTATTTAGATGTTACTGCGGGATCTTCAACTCCTGCAGAGTTAAAGAAAAATAAATAAGAGGTTATGATCAGCAATATAGGAAACAGGGATTTTGGCAGGTCAAATAGTGCTTATGTCCCATCCATTTGTTATGTTTGCAGAGCTGCTCTTGAGATGTGAGCACCGGAGATGAAATTACGGTCTATGGATCAGTACACTTAATCCTTCATTTCTGAAGAAAACTTTTGTGGTACAATATCTGCAGTCTGATTCCTGCCCTGAGAGCAATAAACCCATTCAGATTTTGCATGTTATTTTAATAGTTTAGTAAAATAAAGTAAGTCTGGAATAATCCGGTTTAAACTATTTTAAATCATCTAAAAAAAAAATAATTAAAACCCATTTACAAATAAGGAGGTAATATTTACTACAATTAGAGGGGGGACTATATTAATTTTTTATTGTTTGTTGAGCCTAAAGGCCCTATTACATTGGCCGTCATTGGCTGATTATCTGCCATTATGGCCAATAATCGCTTTGTGTAATAAAAAGCAACGATCAGCCAACATGCACAGTTTTTATTGATCGTTGTCTTTCAACATCTTTAAACATGTTTAACCCCTTCAAGACCAAGCCTATTTGCACCTAAAAGACCAGGCTCATTTTTCAAAATCTGACCTGTCTCACTTTATGCTCTTATAGCTCAGTGATGCTCTAACGTATGCTAGCGATTTTGAGATTGTTTTTTTCATCACATATGGCACTTTATATTAGTGGCAAAATTTGGCTACTACTTTGTGTGTTTTTTGTGAAAAACATCAAAATATCATGAAAAATTGAAAAAATTAGCATTTTATGAACGTTGAAATTCTCGTATCACATAAATTAGTTACTAAATCACATTACCGATATGTCCTCTTTATTCTGGCTTCATTTCATAAACATATTTTACTTTTTAGGGTGTTATGGGGCTTAGAAATCTATCAGCAAATTACCACATTTTCGTAAAAGTTTCCAAAACTGATTTTTTTAGGGACCAGTTCTTTTTTTAAATTGATTTAGGAGGTTTGTATACTGGAAACCCCCATAAGTGACCCCATTTTGGAAACTAGACACCTTAAAGAATTAATCTAGGGGTATAATGAGCATTTTAACCCTACAGGGGCTGGAGGAAAGTATTCACCATAGGCTGTAAAAAAATGAAAAATTAAAATTTTCCAATAATATATACATTTAGATGAAAGTTTCTCATTTTTAAAAGGAACATGAGAAAAAAAGCACCCCAAAATTTGTAACGCAGGTTTTCTTGAGTACTACGGTACCCCATATGTGGGCATAAACCACTGTATGGGCACAAAGCAGGGCTCAGAAGGAAGGGAGCGCCAATAAGCTTTTCCATTGCAGATTTTGCTAAAGAAGTTTCCGAGCGCCAGGTGCATTTGCAGAGCCCCTGTAGTGTCAGCAGAGAGAAAAAAACCCATAAGTCACCCCATTTTGGAAAGTACACCCCTCAAAGAATTCTTCTTGGGGTAGGATGAGCATTTTGACCCCACAGGTGTTAGAGGAAAGTATTCAAAATTAGACAGTAAAAATGAAAAACTCTAATTTTTTCCAATAATATGTTCGTTTAGTTTGAAATTTCTCAATTTCACGAGGAACAAGAGAAAAAAATTACCACAAAATTTGTGATGCAGGTTCTCCTGAGTAAAAAGGTACCTCATATGTGGGCATAAACCACTGCATGGGCACACAGCAGGGCTCAGAAGGAAAGGAGCGCCAATTAGCTTTTTTAATGCAGATTTTGCTGAAGAAGTTTCTGAGCGCCAGGTGCGTTTGCAGTGTCCCTGTAGTGCCAGCGGAGTAAAATCTCGCCACAAGTCACCCCATTTTGGAAAGTGCACCCCTCATAGAATTCATCTTGGTGTGTGGTGAGCATTTTGACCCCACAGGTATTAGAGGAAAGTATTCAAAAGTAGACAGTAAAAATGAAAAACTCGAATTTTTCCAATAATATGCTCCTTTAGTATGAAATTTCTCAATTTCACGAGGAACAGGAGAGAAAATTCACCCCAAAATCTGTAACGCAGGCTTTCCTGAGTACAACGGTACCCCATATGTGGGCATAAACCACTGTATGGGCACGCAGCAGGGCTCAGAAGGGAAGGAGCGCCAATTAGCCTTTTCCGTGCAGATTTTTCTGAAGAAGTTTCTGAGCGCCAGGTGCATTTGAAGAGCCCCTGTAGTGTCTACAGAATAGAAACCCCCCAAAAGTCACCCCATTTCGGAAAGTACATCCCTCAAAGAATTCATCTTGGGGTAGGATGAGCATTTTGGCCCCACAGGTATTACAGGAAAGTATTCAAAATTGGCCAGTAAAAATAAAAAACTTGAATTTTTCCAATAATATGTTGGTTTAGTTTGAAATTAGTTTGGAAAAAATGTACCCCAAAATCTGTAATGCAGGCTTTCCTGAGTACAACGGTACCCCATATGTGGGCATAAACCACTGTATGGGCACGCAGCAGGGCTCAGAAGGGAAGGAGCGCCAATTTGCTGGAGCAAAACTGCAGCTAGTAATGGTTATTAGAATAGCGCAGTTACTAAATTAAAATAAAACAATTTGATTACAGGTAATGTGTGGTGGTTCCGGACAGTCTGGGGTGGTCTTGGGTGATCTAGAGGTGGTTACGGGCAGTCTGAGGTGGTTACGGGTAATCTGGGGTGGTTACGGGTAATCTGGGGTGGTTACGGTCAACATGGGGTGGTCACAGGCAAACTGCTGTGGTTACGCCAACCTGGGGTGGTTAGAGGCAACCTGGGGTGGTTAGAGGCAACCTGGGGAGGTTACGGGCAACGTGGGGTGGATACAGACAACCTGCTGTGGTTACAGACAATCTGGTGTGGTTACAGGCAACCTGCTGTGGTTAGAGGCAATGATGGGTGGTTACAGACAATCTGAGATGGTTACAGACAATCTGGGGTGGTTACGGACAATCTGGGGTGGTTACGGACAATCTGGGCTGGTTACAGACAATCTGGGCTGGTTACAAACAATCTGGGCTGGTTACAGACAATCTGGGGTGGTTACAGACAATCTGGGCTGGTTACAGACAATCTGGGGTGGTTACAGACAATCTGGGGTGGTTACAGACAATCTGGGGTGGTTACAGACAATATGGGGTGGTTACAGACAATCTGGGGTGGTTACAGACAATCTAGGGTGGTTACAGGCAACCTGCTGTGGTTACGGATAAACTGAAGTGCTAATAGGTAATCTGAGGTGGGTACCTGTAATCTGGCATGGTTACGGGCAATCTGGAGGGGGTCACTGCCAATTTCGGGTGGTCAGAGGCAAGGTGCGGTGGTCAGAGGCAAGGTGCGGTGGTCAGAGGCAAGGTGCGGTGGTCAGAGGCGACGTGCGGTGGTCAGAGGCGACGTGCGGTGGTTAGAGGCAAGGTGCGGTGGTCAGAGGCGACGCGCGGTGGTCAGAGGCGACGTGCTGTGGTCAGAGGCAACCTGCGGTGGTCAGAGGCAAGGTGCGGTGGTCAGAGGCAACCTGCGGTGGTTGCATGCAATCTGGGGGGTTACATGTAATCTGACATGATTACGGGCAACCTGGGGTGGTTATGCGCAACCTGCGGTGGTTACAGGCAATCTTGGGGGGTTACGGGCAACGTGGGGTGAATACGGACAACCTGCTGTGGTTACAGACAATCTAGGGTGGTTACAGGCAACCTGCTGTGGGTACGGGCAACGTGGGGTGGTTACAGACAATCTGGGGTGGTTACAGGCAACCTGCTGTGGTTACGGATAAACTGAAGTGCTAATAGGTAATCTAAGGTGGGTACCTGTAATCTGGCGTGGTTACGGGCAATCTGGAGGGGGTCACTGCCAATTTGGGGTGGTTAGAGGCAAGGTGCAGTGGTCAGAGGCAAGGTGCGGTGGTCAGAGGCAAGGTGCGGTGGTCAGAGGCAAGGTGCGGTGGTCAGAGGCGACGTGCGGTGGTCAGAGGCGACGTGCGGTGGTCAGAGGCAAGGTGCGGTGGTCAGAGGCAAGGTGCGGTGGTCAGAGGCAAGGTGCGGTGGTCAGAGGCGACACGCGGTGGTCAGAGGCGACACGCGGTGGTCAGAGGCAAGGTGCGGTGGTCAGAGGCAAGGTGCGGTGGTCAAAGGCAACCTGCGGTGGTTGCATGCAATCTGGGGGGTTACATGTAATCTGACATGATTACGGGCAACCTGGGGTGGTTATGCGCAACCTGCGGTGATTACGGGCAACCTGGGGGGGTTACAGCCAATCTAGAATTGTTACGGATAGAATGAAGTGCTTATAGGTAATCTGGGGTGGGTACATGTAATTTGGGATGGTTACAGGCAATATGGGGTGATTATGGACAATCTGGAGGGGGTCACTGGCAACGTGCGGTGGTTACGGGCAACGTGCGGTGGTTATGGGCAACGTGCGGTGGTTACGGGTAATCTGGGGGGTTACGTGCAATCTGACGTGATTACGGACAACCTGGGGTGGTTACAGGCAACGTGCGGTGGTTACGGGCAACTTGCGGTGGTTACCGGTAATCTGGGGGGGTTAGGGGTCATTTGGGAGTAAACTGCAATTATTACTATAATAAAAAGTGTGTGTTTTATTTTTTTGTATGTTTGTCACTTTTTGTACTTTACACATTCATTTTCACAGTATTACTATGATTACAGTGATATTTTCTATCACAGTAATGATAGTTCAGTGACAGAGACCAAATTGGTCTCTGTCACTTTAAATTTTCAGAGCTGGCTGGTTGTGGAGCGCATGCGCACTTCATAACAAGCCAGGACGCCGAAGAGGAAGGAGCTCCAGGATCAGGTAATGTATAAGGGGTAGGGGGGGTGACTGGGGGACGGGGGTGACATCACTTTTTATCCCGTCACCAATCATTCATGGTGACAGGGGATAAAAAGTGCCTGGAGCACATGGCACAAGCCATCAGCGGTATATAGTATATACTGCTGATCGCTTGTACCGGGACCCCACAGGGGGGGTCCCAATGACTGCCCCATGCTCTCTGCTACCTCCGTTGGCGGAGAGCATGGGGTTTTCATTCATTTTTACTAAGAGATCACTGTGAACAGATATACTCTGTTCACAGTGATGGCGGCGGCAGTGATGAAACTTTCAAGATCTTCAGAGATCTGGCCCATCTATCTGACCAAGCTCAAGCTCCTATGGAACAAGAACATGCATTGTTGGGTACCTAGTCCATGTACAGAATCAAACCCCATGGTCACGTGAACTCCTCCAAAACCTAGTTCGATCCTGATTAACTCTTGCAACACTCAGGGACGTGCGATCTCGTGGGATTGGTGACTATACATTACAATGATCGTTACTATGATTGTTTACGCCATCTGATCCCGACAAATGAAGGAATGATTTGGAATTGTACAGAACGATTAGTGAACTAATGCGGAAATTCAGCAAACAATTAATGAAGGATTAACAAATAATATAACGATTTTTTGCACGATAATTGTCCCATGTAATTGGCCCCTTAGATATGAACCTTGATCGGGAGGCATAACTGGTCGACCACAAGACAGCACTATTGACTTTGAGACACACAGGTCTTAACTCACAATTACCCAAGAAAAGATATGTTTCTCTATTTTTCTTTTAGTATTTTTTTATATTGAGTATTTTTTATTAAATTTTACTTCTTATATTGTAACCTACATTTGTGTCCTTTTGTTCCTATTTTCCACGTTTTAACCATTTACAAACCTCATGGCATGTTGATTTTGTTACACCCCCCCCCCCCCCCAGGCTACTAAGACCTTGGGAATATTTCTTAAATATTTCCCATCTATGTTAACTGCAAACTTTCTAGAATGTCTATTTTTATGCTGCTAATAAAATGTTTTTTTGTTTTTTTTTAATTTTCAGTAGACTGTATATGATGTACTTATAGTAATTATACATAGAAGCCAGTTAGAATATGTTATTATTTGCTAGAATTACAGCAATGACAGCTATTATCAGGGAAGGTGGATTTATTGTTTTCTCCTTTTTCATTGCACTTTTCTGGCTTGCATTTTTCATTTATACCAATAACAAATGTGTCTCTGCCTCCATGTAGCATGATATGTAACAAAAAGAAGTAATAAAGGAATAGCGTCACTGGAGATAGATTGCCTCCATACATCATGCCCATACCTGTGGAAGGAAGGCTGGGTTCACGCTGTGTTTTTGAATATACTTCAGTGTTTCTTATGCGATATGTTCTTCTGTTGCATACAAAAATGTGGTCAGTACTGTTGCACTATTATGCTAATTCTGTAAATTTTGTATTCATGGTTTATCCTCAGAATAGGCAGAGCCGCAGACAGCTGTTTATGGTAGTGGCGGTACAGGGTTACTGCAGCCTACCTTCAATTGAAGCAAATGCAGTGCATCAACGTGGCCAAACCCATTCCTTTTGTAGATAACCCCCACTTTGCAAAGAGAGAAATTTTACATCCAATGTGTAAAAATAATGGATTTTTTATTTTATTTTATTTTGAGAAATCAACAGGTTTGTGATGACAATCAGATATATGGAAAGATGAATGTCCAGCTCCAGACTAAGGGCCCTATTCCACGGGCCGAGCAACGATGGAAACGAGCGCCGATCTGCTAGATCGGCACTCATTTACTGGGCCTATTCCACAGCCCCGATGATTGTTTAGCGAGGGCTGCAGGGACATCGTTACCGATGTTACCATCGTGCCCTGGCAGCATCATACATTATCTAGCAGGGCTTCTCCTCCGCTCCGTCTTCCTCCCGGTCCCATGGTGCAGCATCAGCTTCGGTGCGGCCTGACTGAGCTGTCTGATTGGCTGAGCGGTCTGACAGCTCAGTCAGGGGCGCTCCAGAGTTGATGCTGCGCGTGGGACCCGGGGAGGAAGACGGAGCGGAGGAGAAGCCCTGCTAGGTAATGTATGCTACTTGGATCGTCGGTCGCCGCCGTGCACGGCTATTCCACCGTAGCAATGTGCGGGTGGCGAACAGCGACTTTAGGTTTGAACCTAAATAAAGGATCAGCCGGAGATACTTTCATTGGCTGATCATTCTCTCCATTCCACCAAGCGATAATCGGCCAAATCGGGCCGATTCGGCCGATTATCGCTCCCATGGAATAGGCCAATTAGTTCCCTTGCAATGCTTTATTGAAGTAAAAAGACTTTGGACTATGAGGTGTTGGTTTTTACTTCAATAAAGCATTGCAAGGTAACTAAGTCTGGAGCTGGACATTAATCTTTCCAGGTATCCTGAATGGCTGTTTGCCGAACAGCAGTCCTGTGCACCGTCTAAAGTTCCCAGGAGAATCGGTGAGCTGCAATAGTGTGTTTCTATGACAATCAGTTATATACTTGCTTTATTTTTCTTTAGTTCTCTATGTTTAAATCAATGCTATATATGGCCAAATTCTCGTCCGTGCTGACTCTGTACCAATATTTGATCTTTTTTCTGTTCAAAAAAAGAAGCCAAACACAGGAAATCCCATGCAAGGAAAGACTCTTGTTCATCATTCAGGTTGGGAATCAACTGAGGGCAATTAACAGGCTAATTATATTATTAACTTTTGCTAATTATATTATCAGCTATGTGTGCCTACCAGGAGACAATGCTTTTGCAGTATAAAATCACTGTGTGGTTACAGAGGTTTTGGTGCTGTGTGACAGGAGAGCTGACCATACAATACAAGCACCCCTAGGATTCTCTGCTACTGAATTGTAATGCACAACAGCTGTATATATGTGATGTGAAGACTTGCTCTGCATTCAGGAATTCCATCTGCACTCAGGAATGGCGGTTATTCAATACCAAGCCATGTCTCTAAGTGCACAAAAGGCTAGGACTTCCTGTGTTTTTGTCTCCTTTTCTGGACAAAGAAAAGACAGAATATAGGCATGGTGGAACCATAGACAGCAGTTTGATAGGAAGGGAGACACCTAGTGGTCATATGTATAACACTAATTTAAACAAAGAACATTAAAATAATTAAATAAATAATTAATAAATAAATTTACAAAACTGCTTGCGATCACAACCCCTTGTTGATTCCTTAAAAAAAAAAAAAAATGACAATTCCTCTTTATGGTAATTTCACACGTTACTTGCTTCAGAAATTTCTGTGGGTGACATGTGTATGCTCGAGAAACAGTAGCGGATTATGATAGGTCCGTTTTGGGCAGTAGACCGGTGCACTGAGCTCCTGGGGGGCCCATGGCCACCCAAAAAGACTTATAATTTCAGCGGTGTATTGTTTCCTGGCTACAGTTCTGCCATGATTTGCAAAAAAAAAGCAGCTTTTTTGCCACAATTTTGCACAAATTAGGGCATCATGGCAATATCTATGAACAACACGCTAACGCAGCCATAGTTACATTAGGGTAGGGGGCCCAGGCTTGGTGAACAGCCGGGGCCTATGGTAAAGTTAATCTGTCCTTGTCAAGAAATACCCTCAGAGCCTTAGAGCCAGTTTACATGGAGTAAAACTGATGGAATTCTGCAGCGGAACTCTCCGCCGCGGAAGCCCGCCAGCCTACGTGTCATACTGGCGGTCTATGGGAGGCTCGAGCGCCTCCTCCCTTAACACGGAAGAATTGACATGTCAACTCTTCCGAGTGCAGAGGCGCAGAGGAGCCACACGAGCCTTCCATAGACTGCCAGTATGACACGGAGGCTGGCGGAATTCCGACGATTTTACTCCATGTGAACTGAGCCTTAAAGGGAGTTATAGAAACAGCATAAGCTGTCTTGCTTTGTAGAATTGGGGACAGGTGGGTCAGGGGATCCTTTTTCCCCCATAGATGATCAGATATTTACCCATCAAATAGACCATGCGTTTCTAAATGGGAAAACCCTTATGTTATCCCATGTTCAATTGCTGATCTGGATTTATATCTAGAGAGCTCTCCTACCTCAGGCTGTTAATATCTTGATTTTGAAGCAGATGTGTGCAGAATCCTAATGCTAGAGACAACCATTGTAGTCTGTGTTCTGTTATAAATCTCCAATAAAACCAATACCAAGTACAGTACCAACAAAATGCTTATAAAAAGAAGAGAGAACGCTGATAGCAGAGACAAGCAAATTAGGATTAACTTGTGTTCTTAGAAAATCACATTCAAAGCACAATATTTTATTTACAGGTCCAAAATTAAGGGGAAAACTGTTCTAAAATTTGCAATTTTAGGTAAATAGACGGCTCATATGTCTATTAGATACAGCAGGTTTCACTGCTAGAATATTAACCCCTTCACATCCACAATACTGCTTTATACGTTCCTGCTGCTGATGCCCCGTGCAGCAGGAACAAATGTAAACATTTGTGGCCGTGAAGGGGATTTAATGTGTGCACGGCCATTTCAATACAATCGATCCTGCAGCTGCCTGTCATTACCCCTTAATTGCCGCGATGCATAGTGACAGCACCATTTAAGGAAGTCAGTAAGTAAGCACCTGTCACTGAGTGATTGGGACCTGTGCTGACTGTGCTGACAGTGCTGACAGGCGAAGATCTCCTTACCTCTGTCATATCAGATCGTCCAGGGTCTATGAGAAGATCGCTGATAGTACTGGTCAATGCTGTCCTATGGTATAACATTGATCAGTATATGCAACCTAATGATTGCATATTTAACTGTAAACAAAAGAAAGAAAAGTAAAGTTTTTAAAAAATATTTTTTTTAAAAAAAGGCCACTGAAAATAAACCTCAATAAAAGTGTAAATCACCTATTTTCCCATTATAAAAAAAATGTAAAATAAACACATGTATTGTAGCGTATGTAATTGTCTGATCTATTAAAATATGAAAATATCAAAATTTTTCAAATGATACTAATAAATGATTTACAAAAAATGACGCCCCAACCAGCCCTGTAGGTGCAAAAATAAAAGCTTTATTGCAAGTAAGATAGCACTTCTTCCTTGTCACCTGGACATCTGTGCATTAATGTCCTTGAGTCATGAAGGGGTTAAAGATAATCCTGGTCGCTTTTAAAACAAGAGATTCTCTAGTGACTGTGTATATGGACAATGGATTGTACAATACAGTGACTGAGCTCAGGGAAATGCATTATTACATCCAGGGTTTTGGCATTATAGGCTTATTAAGTATTTGGTTAAGGAGAATTTGTCTCCTAATTACAAAATTCGGCTTGAAGAAGATTGGATGGAAATCAAACTTCTATATTACTCTTCATGCTTCCATCAGCACTCTTAGAAGATGCTTTCATACATAGCACAATCTGTTCTGAACTTACCATAAAACTTGGATCATCCTGTGCCAGACAGTTGGACGAAAGACAGAACTGAACAGTTGACCTATTACAAGCAGGACTGCTTTAACCAGAGGGCACATGGTGCACGTGCACCGGGCCCACTGGTTAAAGGGGCCCACCCTGAGCAGGGCCGGCCTTTGCTCTGTGCGACCATTGCGGTCGCACAGGGCTCCGGCCACCAGCCTGCCAGGGGGGCGCCATCGGGATGGGTAAGTTACCCATCCATGGCGCCCCCTGCAGGGCCCCCCCGCCTGCTGCTGCGCTCTGTACTGTAGCTATGAGCGCTCATAACGAGCGCTCATAGGTACAGGCAGAAGCAGCAGCAGCACTGACAGATCGGGAGCCATTGGCTCCCTCCCTGTCAGTCATCCCTGTGGCCGCAGGCAGTGCTTTGGCCGCTCTTCCGTAGTGGTATCGGCGCTGAGTGACTGAGTGATGCGCCGACACCGCGAGAGGGGAGAGCGGCCTCTTGTGACCGCAGGCAAAGCACTGCCTGTGGCCACAAGGGTGGAGTGATGAGAAGAGGAACGCGTGGACCCAGGTGAGTATAAAGGTTTTTTTTTTATTTGCTATATGGGAGGGGGGAGCACAAAGGGGGGCTATATAACGGGGGGCAGCACACAGCGGGAGTCTATACTACTAGTGGGGCCTATACACTACTGGGGGGGGCACACAGGGGGTATATATAACTGGGGGGGGGACCCAGGGGGTATAGATATCTGGGGGGAAGCGCACAGGGGGGTATATATAACAGGGAGCGCACAGGGGGGTATATATAACTCGGGGAGGGCACAGGGGGGCTATATACTACTGGGGGTGCATAGGGGGTATATATAACTTGGGGAGTGCACAGGGGGGCTATATACTACTGGGGGGTGCACAGTGGGGTATATATAACTGGGGGAGTGTACAGGGGGTTATATATAACTGGGGGAGCGCACAGGGGGATATATATAACGGGGAGCGCACAGGGGGAATATATATAACTGGGGGAGCGCACAGGGGGTATATATATATATATATATATATATATATATATATATATATATATATATATATATATATATATAACTGGGGGAGCGCATGGGGGGTATATATAACGGGGAGCGCACAGGGGGTATATATAACTGGGGGAGTGCACAGGGGGGTATATATAACAGGGAGCACAGAGGGGGGCTATATAGTACTGGGGGGTGCAAAGGGGGGTATATATATAACTGGGGGGGTGCACAGGGGGTATATATAGTACTGGGGGAGTGCAGAGGGGGGCTATACACAACTGGGGCGCACATGGGATATATATATACAACTGGGCGGTGCACGGGGGGTATATATAACTGGGGGGTGCATGGGGGTATATATAACTGGAGGCGCACAGGGGGTATATATAACTGGGGGAGTGCAGAGGGGGGCTATACACAACTGGGGCGCACAGGGGATATATATACAACTGGGCGGTGCACGGGGGGTATATATAACTGGGGGGTGCACGGGGGTATATATAACTGAGGGCGCACAGGGGGTATATATAACTGGTATATATAACGGGGAGTGCACATGGGGGCTATATACTACTCTGGGGCGCACAGGGGATATATATATAAATATATATAACTGGGGGATGCACAGGTTTTATATATATATATATATATATATATATGTATATACATATATATATATATATATATATATATATATATATATATATATATATATATATATAAATGGGGGGTGCACAGGGGTTATATATAACTGGGAAAGCGTACTGGGGGGAGCACAAGGGATATATATACTACTGGGGGGTGCACAGGGGGACTATATACTACTGGGGGAGCACAGGGGATATACATACTACTGTGGGTGCACAGGGGGAGTATAGACTACTGGGGGAGCACAGGGGATATATATACTACTGGGGGCTGCATGGGGGGTATATATACTACTGGGTGATGCACGGGGGGTATATATAACTGGGGGAGCACAGAGGGGTCTATATACTACTGGGGCAGCACCTAGTGGTCTATAGTACTGGGGGAAGCACACAAGGGGTCTTTATACTACTGGAGGCAGCACAATGGGGTCTATATACTACTGGGGGGTGCACAGGGGGTATATATACTACTGGGAGCAGCACCTATCGGTCTATAGTACTGGGGGCAGCACACAGGTGTCTATATACTACTGGGGGCAGCACACAGCTGTGGGGGAGCACAGAGGGGTGTAACTACTATATAGGGGTACATAGGGGGTAACTACTGTATAGGGGTACATAGGGGGGTAACTACTGTATAGGGGTACAGGGGACCTTACTACTGTATGTGTTGGAGCCTAAAATGTTTCTCTGGCAGATTCTGGAGAGAAGATTGACAGCCAGGAGAAGACTTCATGGTGGCCCATGCTGGATGGAGTGAAAGAAAAGGTGAAAGACTCTGATGAGCGAAGACGCCCCCTGTGAGTAAATGGATGTAACTGTTATAGGGCTGTAGTGATAGTGGTCATGGTGTGGCGGTATTATATAATGGTATCATTGGTGATATCATTATGAGGTAACTACCGTATGTATTCGGGCTCTTAATACAGTGTTGGGACATTTTCAGGGGATCATACTGTGCGTGGAGTTCCGATTCTGATAACGCTTTGTTGGGGGGGGGGGCACTCTTGAGGCCTGTGCACTGGGCCCACCAATGTATTAAAACGGCCCTGATTACAAGGCTTAGGTTAGGGCTTTATAACTGTGCTTACCTTTGCCTACTTCATACACCATTAGGCTATGTTCACACTACGTATGAGACCGGCCGTTCCGTGACCCGGCCGGGTCACGTAACGACCGGTCTCTGTCCAGATCATTCTGGCTGGTACTTGAGATGATGATCTTTCCGGCCGCAAGGTTCTGATGCGGGCGAGCATTTAATGTGTGCACGGCCATTTCAATACAATCGATCCCGCAGGTGTCTGTCATTACCCCTTAAAGCGGCGATGCATAGTGATAGCGCCATTTAAGGAACTCGCATCCGTACCTCCCACAGCACACAATGAAGCAAGCGACCGGAGCCGCTCGCTTCATTGTGTGCACTGACAGGGTTTCCTACGGCTGCAACTCATTGAATTGCGGCCGCAGAAAACTGACATGTCAGTTATTTGCGACGCCGCACGGGATCCCAGCCAGAGCGTATATGATGTGTATACGCTCCGACCGGGATCCCATAGAGGAATAGGCAATGTTCAACACTACATAAAGTACGGCCAATTTTGCCGATGGCAACAACGGCCGTACTTTTACGTAGTGTGAACATAGCCTTATAGTTATATGAGGCTTTCCCTGGGTTTCAGGCTCCATAATGCTGTTCTGGCTGCAACATAACAGAACCCCATCAGATTTGTCTTGCTGAGCTCCAACAACAGTGAAATGAACCTAGTGCTGCCTGTTTCTTATCAGCATGTACTGTAGGTCATGCTTATCTCCTTCTGCTGATTTTCTAACTTTAGTGTAGAATGAAAATGATCTAAAGATGAAAGGGTTAGTAATGTTGTTGGTCGGATGGAAGGTAGAAGGGTGCTACACAAAAGTGTTGGGAACCACCTGAAGCTAAAATGGAAAAATATCTGGAACACTATGTACAAAGTAGAAGCTGCTTGCTGTAACACTCACCCCTAATGATGCTGTAATTCATAAGCCGCTTTCCCTCTTGAACTGTAGAAAAAGGACGTGGCAAAATAATCTGAGCTCATGGCCAAAGTCGAGCTTATATACATGCCATGACTAGAGAGGATCGAACAGGGCCGAGGTTCAGGTTCGTACGAACCCGAACCATTGGCATTTGACTCCCACTGCTTTCCCATTCAGTGGGGAAGGTGGAGAAAGCCCGAGTACCGCCTGGAAAACAGGGACACAGTCTAGGTAATAAACTGTATCCCTGGTTTCCAGGCAGTACTCGGGCTTTCTCCACCTACCCCACGGAACGGAAAGGCAGCGGGAGTAAAATGCCTGTTGTTCGGGTTCGAACGACCCCGTTCGGACCTGTTCAATCATCTCTAGCCATGACTAAGGACCTGCATGTCTGAAACATGTTGGCTTAAAGGAAAACTATTCACAAACAGAAGCATTTGTAGGGAAAATACGAGTACTCTTTATTTAAGAACTAAAAAATAAAAAAAAAAACCATATACTGACACAGAGACCTGGACCAGGGCCTGTGAAGCACCAGCTGATTTGAAAGGAAACGATTTTTGCTGGACAACCCCTTTAAAGTAGAGCTTATTGGAGTAGTTAGCTTAGGGGTACAGTACATTTTTTATACGAATCCAGATTGTGGATGAAAAATCCATTCATAAGGGCCTATTACACGGAGCGATAATCAGCCGAATCAGGCTGATATTGCTTTGAGTAGTAAAGACAATGATTAATCAAAGAGCCGATCATCGGCTGATCATTGTCTTTGAAGTGACAGTCAACTCAGCCAATCACTGGCTGAGACGGGACAACACAGCAGTCAGTGATTGGCTAGTTGGCCTGTCACTTGAGAGATGGCACCAAAAGCTGCAGAGACTGAAGAATCCTACAGACAAGGCTGGAGGACACCGGAGGAAGTGATCAGGTAGGTAATTGCTTTATTATTTTAAACATATATATAAATATATAGCTAGAGATGAGCGAACCAGGTTCGAGTCCATCCGAACCCGAACGTTCGGTATTTGATTAGCTGGGGCTGCTGAACTTGGATAAAGCTCTAAGGTTGTCTGGAAAACATGGATACAGCCAATGACTATATCCATGATTTCCACATAGCCTTAGGGCTTTATCCAAGTTCAGCAGCCACCGCTAATCAAATGCCGAAAGTTCGGGTTCGGATTGACTCGAGCATGCTCCAGGTTCGCTCATCTCTATATATAGCCCTTGCTACACGATAATCAAGTCGTGTAATAGGCCCTGTAAGCAAATGCCAATTTAGCAGTGAGTGAGGGCAGAGAGTTTCTTCCTCCAGCAGTCGGCCCAGCTCCCAGGGCTGCACACAAACTCCACTAATAGTGGACCTGCGCCCTTGCACCCGTGTTTTGTGGTTGGAGGATTTTGTTGTTCTATTGATCTATGGAGGATATCGGGAGTGGCTCCGGTCTGCTTTTACATGTGCATCTGACTATCAGGTGAGGGTTACCATCTCTACCCCTCCCTACTTTTACCCAGTTGATCCTCGCTATGGAGCGCTGTCTCCTTTCTTTTTGCCTATAATTTAGCAGATTGGCACAGACCTATCTGCAATATCAGGCTTTCAGGCCCTAACCCAGACCTGGTACTTCCAATCAGGGCTGTGGAGTCGGAGTCGTGGAGTCGGAGCTAGTTTTGGCTGGAGTCGGAGTTGGAGTAAAAAAAAATGTACCGACTCAGACTCTAGCTTTAAAAAAATCTTTAAAAAATGTAGAATTGAATTGTGATATGAATTTTACAAGTTTTGCTCATGACTATATATTATGAGCAACATTCTAATAGGACACTGGCCCTATTACATAAGAGGGGTCATGGAAAAGTTGTCGGTCACTATTTGGCAGTTTGTTTCTGAGCTGGAAGAGTCTATTGTGTGTGGGGAGATCTGTGCTGTTCTCTTCCTGGATGCTGGATGATTGTATATGAGCAGCAGTATAATATGAAGATATCCTGTGTAAAATAGAGGAGGAGAAGACATAAGTAGTGTAGCAGTAACCTCTGTCCTCAGTGTGGTGTCTTCTCTCTGGGAGAAGATTGTGTGTTTTTCTTCGGTGTTCTATGGCTGCAGCAGGCTGTGTGTGTGTGTGTGTGTGTGTGTGTGTGTGTGTGGTATACTAGAGTATAATTCCTGCGGCTGGGCTGAGGATGGCACCTGTCCACAAGTGTTTTATTATTTATTCTAGAAGTTAATATGTTTTATATTAAACTGTTATGTGTATTTCTCTGTACCAGTGTAACTGGCAGGAATAGAATGGGTTACATGCTTTACACTGCACACCACACAAGACAGCGACACCTACTTTTTTTAGTGGGAACTGCTTTAGCTAATGTTGTAAGCCTAGAAAGTGCTAGCACGTGGGCGGAGTATGCAAATAGGCCCCCTATAAAAGGTTGGCAGTTGCAGTGTTTAGCAGAGACAAGTGACTAGCTGTTGAGGGAACATCACCTCAGGAGAGACCATCACCACAGAGTAAAGCTGCTGAGGGGAACAAGGAGAAAGGTTATTACCAACAGAGCAGCTAAAGAAAACAGCTGGAGGTGAGAGAAAAAGAGAGAGACTTTGAGAGACAGTTTGTCAGGTGCACCCTCGGGAAAGGGCCAGCACATATACATCAGTGGGAATCCTAAAGCCAGAAACCCAAGTGGAAAGACTTGACTGTAAAAGGTAGCAGAGTTAACGTGGGCCTCTGCACCCATCTTCCTGAATTCGGGGGGTAAGATTTACTAGAACCCTTGGATACCTCTGGGACCCGAAAGTTGTGGTCTAAGTCCCGGTCCTGTAACCATAGCAGTAAGCTCCCTAGCTGACAGGGAGGGTAAACAGACTCAAGCACCATTGGGGGAGAGGTCCACAGGATCACAGTACCCACCAGCGTCCCACACGTACTGACAGACAAGGATCTGAGGCAGATCATCTTGCTACACACCACCAGACTCTCCATAAGCACAGTAACCCGGTCAAGGCCGCCAATATTAACAGCTGTATGCCACAGGACTGTAAAGCACCTGCAAGTCCATCAGTAAATGAGTTATTGTTATACTGCCTCCCTCCTTGTCTCCCTGTTGTTCTGGTCTACCTGTACCACACCACCATCAAGGGCCACACTACCGGACAGCAGTATTTGGGGTTGGCCCCGGGGAAACAACAGGTCCACACCATTGACCACCTTACACACAGGTGCAGCCCCCCTACAGGAACCTCTGCAGTAGCCCACAGAAGATAGAGAGAATTCAGGGAAGCGCCAGAGAGTCCCCTGTACCTGTGGAAGCCCTCAAGAACACCTGTGACCGTGACATGTCTATCAGTAAATCTGTGGTGCACCACAAGTCCCATCCATCCTGCAGGTACAGCACCCTCTCACCCTGCAGTCCTCAGTGCATCCCCTCACTCAGGAGCTCAGCGCTACACTCAGGAGAGGTATAACCAACATCATCCTCTCCTCATTTCCCCTCACTCTCTTCCATATATGCCCCGGCTCGCTGCATGTGTGTGAGCGTGTGCTATGGCTGCAGTAGGTTGTGTGTGTGCTATGACTGCAGCAGGCTGTGTTTGTGTATGCTATGGCTGAAGCAGGCTGTGTGTGTGTGTGTGTGTGTTTGTGCTATGGCTGCAGCAGGCTGTGTGTATGTGTGCTATGGCTGCAGCAAGCCGAGTGTGTGTGTGTGTGTGTGTGTGTGTGTGTGTGTGTGGTGTGTGTGTGTGTGTGCTATGGCTGCAGCAAGCTGTGTGTGTGCTATGGCTGCAGCAGGCTGTGTGGGTGTGTATGCTATGGCTGCAGCAGGCTGTGTGTGTGTGTGTGTGTGTGTGCGTGCTATTGCGTGCCCCCACAGTGACCTTCTATATCACTGTGTGACCTCTATATCACTATGTGTGACCCCTCTCTATATCACTATGTGTGACCCCTCTCTATATCACAATGTGTGACCCCTCTCTATATCACTATATGTGACCCCCTGTATATCACTATGGCTGACCTCTATATCACAGGGATCTGGCATTGTTAGTGTTTCTTTAAGTATGGTGAATATTTAGTTAGAAACATAGAAGACTGTCAGCAGGAAAAGACCACCTGCTCCATCTAGTCTAGTTGTGAGTTGTTCAGGACATGGAGGCTGGAGACTGGCTGCATCCACCGCACACACAGGAGAAGCTGCTTTATATACAGTATTCCTTTATTCACTCAGAAGTCGCCCCAGGATCATGTAGGACATTAGGGAGAAGCTGCTGAGCCAGTGTGATAAATAACTCCCCTGGTATCTGACCGGCCATTTATGAAGGAGCAGGAGTCGGAGTCGGAGTTGGAGTTGGTCCTGATAAAATTCAGGAGTCGGAGTCGGAGTTGGAGCTGCGGCTTACCGACTCCACAGCCCTGCTTCTAATAAATCTCTAATTTCACAAATTTGGTTGCAAATTTTCACCTAACTTTCAGACTTGTGGACATCCAAAAGATAGAGAAGTTTATAGCAGATACCCTAAAATCCTATTAATTAAATCCTATTATGTACTGACTGTGAGGGATTGGTAGATCCCTCTCGATACTCCCTTTGCCATCCATTGGCACTCTTAAAAATGCTACAATGGCACAATTATCTGGCTTGTGTTACTAGAAGCTCCTATTATACTTTTAGAGAAACATCTAGGCTAGGCGCAAATGAGTATGCTTTGTACCGGATTTTACAGTTTCCTGCTTGAATTATGTCAAATCACATGGGATAAAATGGTTAATTATTCACAGATAACTGACATTTTTTTTAGATGTGTCAGAGAGTATCTGTAATACCTTGGTCTATTAATGGTGGATGCAAACTGTGGCATTGTGGCAAAGGCAATGGTTAAAGGAGAAGTCCGCCGAAAATTTTTATTAAAGTATTGTATTGCTCCCAAAAGTTATACAAATCACCAATATACACTTATTATGGGAAATGCTTATAAAGTGCTTTTTTCCCTGCACTTACTACTGCATCAAGACTTCACTTCCTGGATAACATGGTGATGTCACAACCTGACTCCCAGAGCTGTGCGGGCTATGGCTGCTGGAGAGGATGATGGCAGAGGGAAGCTCAGTGTCCCTCCAGTGCCCTGTGTCTCTCAGTGTCCCTCTGCCATCATCCTCTCCAGCAGCCACAGCCCGCAAAGCTCTGGGAGTCGGGTCGTGACATCATCATGTTATCAAGGAAGTGACATCACCATTTTATCCAGGAAGTGAAGCCTTGATGCAGCAGTAAGTGCAGGAAAAAAGCACTTTATAAGCATTTCCCGTAATAAGTGTATATTGGCAATTTGTATAGCTTTTTGGGGGGGGCAATTCAATAACTTAATAAAAATGTTTGCCAGACTTCTCCTTTAAGGAACAGACTTAGACATAGAAGGCAGCAGTTCTAGTACCTGTATCTCAAAGTACACAATTTATATTAGTAAAGATCATGTAAATGTAATAAAACATACAGAAGTATAGAAATTAGGTATTGCTCACACAGCTCAGCTGAATAATAACAAAGTAAAAAGGTTATGGCTTTCAGAATATGGAGACATACCACGTCCCTGCATCACTGCATCAGGGAGGCGGCATCTGCAAGAGACGCAGAGGGAGGAGAGTGGGGGTGGCCACGGGCCAAAGCATGGACAGGACAAATCTAGGTAATAAATATTATGTTGCATTTCTCTGTCAACATCTGCTAAGTTATTGAAAAAAAAAAATATTAAAATGGAAAATGTGGACTGACCTCTCAAGTCCACCTGAGAAGCAAGCATTACTTTATTCTAAAAAAAAAAAAAACTAAAAGAATAACTTATTTCTGCCAAGGTCTTCTTCCCATCTGATCCCATTTATTTCTTCTTCAACCTCTGTGGTCGATATTGCCAGACGTTTCTCAATTTCTGACATGAAATATCAACTATTTAAACACCACAAATTAACAAGCAAATTATATTACAAAGATTTTAAGCAGGCCGTTCATATCATGGTCTATGGAAGCAATAATTATGCATTCTCTTCCCAACAAAATAAAAAGGATTGACCATGAAGGAAATTAATTGATGTCGTTTGTCAATTTTCTGATGCAAAAAAAAAAGTTGAATATTTTAATGCAAAAGCTGTTTGTGAAAAATATGTGACCTTTTACCACTTAAGACTATGGGGGAGATTTATCAAACATGGTGTAAAGTGAAACTGGCTCAGTTGCCCCTAGCAACCAATCAGATTCGACTTTTCATTCCTCACAGACTCTTTGGAAAATGAAAGGTGGAATCTGATAGGTTGCTAGGGGCAACTGAGCCAGTTTCACTTTACACCATGTTTGATAAATCTCCCCCTATGTTCCCACCCAGTATTTTTATTAAATAGTGCAAAAGTGCAAAAACGTAAATGTGCTTTGACCTTAAGGGTACAAACCCACTTGACGTATTTGCTGCGTGAATCAGTCTTAAAAATAAGCAGGCAAAATGCAGGTTGGCTTTATACGATTGTTCTGCGTTAAAATACGCAATTGCGTATTTTTGAAGCATGAAGCTTGTTGTTAGCAAAGCATCAGTTGTTAACAACCTGTGCGAAAAACGCATGTAGCTTCATGCTTCAAAAATACGCAATTGCGTATTTTAACACAGAACAATTGTATAAAGCCAACGTTTTGCCTGCTGCGTTTTGCCTGCTTATTTTTAAGACTGATTCACGCAGCAAATACGTCAAGTGGGTTTGTACCCTAAGAGGTCAAAAACAACCACTCACTAGAAGAATAGTTTATGCTAGCACCACCATCATGGCGTGTATAAGTAGTACATTAGAGGGTGGATATTAAAGTATACTATCGTAGTAGAAGAGAATCTGTATGCACTCACCACTGTTGTAGATAAAAACTCCTTTATTCGTGTATCAAACACACAGCATATAACAAGTGGGTGGAGGACGCCAAACCTTCCACTGATGACAGCTGTTTCACTTCCCGGCGCTTCCTCAGTATTCCTTAAAGTGTCACTGTCGTGAATTTTTTTTTTGCAGAAATCAATAGTCCAGGCGATTTTAAGAAACTTTGTAATTGGGTTTATTATCCGAAAAATGCATTTTTATCATGAAAAAGCAGTTTGAAGCTCTCCCCCCTGTCTTCATTGTTCTCCTATGGAGAGAGCTAAAGAAAAGACCAAAACAGGACAACAAAGAGTTAATCTACAAATCCCTCACCCGTTATCTCTTCTGACCATCACCAGTGACCTGTCTGAGCTCAGATTACAGCTGTCACCCAGCTCCATGCCTGTAATCCTCTGTTATCTGCTTTCTGCTGCCGGCTAACTCCCTCCTTCCTCCTCCCCCCTCCCCTCTCCCTAGAGCAGACAGGGTACGTCTCCTGCAACAAGTCACAATTTTCAGATTTTTCAGAGTGGATGAAAAAGAGGAAGGAGGGGGGGACCTGGGAAAAGGCTTTTTACATGCAGATAATGGCAGATTTGGCTAATAAACCCAATTACAAAGTTTCTTAAAATCGCCTGGACTATTGATTTCTGCAAAAAAAAAAAAAGAATACGACAGTGACTCTTTAAAGTATACTATTAGTGATATAGGGTAGATTAAAACATAAACCACAAAATCCCCTCAACTAGAGGGGCTTTTGTTGTTTATGTTTTAATCTACCCTATATCACTAATAGTATAGTTTAATATCCAGCTAGTAGTCTGCAGCTTCTATGTTTTAACATAGGAAGCCACTAAAGGGTGTTTTTTTTCTGGCCTTTTGGCCCTTTAAAGTGTGTTCCATTTAGGGCTCACTGTCTGTCCTATACTTGACATGCAGCTAAAATCTAGGTCAGGTCCTAGCCGGCGATGACTTCAGTCTGTAACATATAAACAGTCCCAAAAAAATTGTGCATGCCTCCTAATAAAGTTGTAGCTCATTGCGTCAGTGCAGCTTAACTAAGAACCAGCACGTAGAAAGACGGTCTTTAGTAAATCTGTTCAAATCCATCAAATTTTTCTAATGGCAACAATAATAAATACATTTTTGAGGAATAATTTGAAATAATTAAAATGCCGAGTTATGTAACCCCTGTGAATAGAAAAAGGGGCTATATTTTTAACATATATTTTCAGAATGGTCGTATTACGCACAGGAAATACATTGTGATTTAAAGTATTCATTTGCCTATGACAAATGTCAGTGAGTTTACATTCGAAATAACAGCACGTCTACATTTATAATCATAGGTTTTCATAGACAGCAATAAGGTGAAACCTACTGACACTTTCAAGGCTTGTAATAAAGGTATATTTCCATCAGTTCCACCCACTGAACATCCTCCTTCCATGCAAATGTGAGTAACATGTATTTACACAGTTCTCTCACCAAGAGATCCTGCTTCCAGTCCTAAGAAATAGAATAGCAATCTACTGCTCCACTCCCACACACCAACTGTAACATCAAGTGTGTGGGAGTATCAGAGAGAGACAAAAAGATACATAGAATTTCATATTGTGTATGACACAATTTTCCTGACTGTGAGGCCCTTTAGAAAAATCAAACATTGTTCATGACTATCAAATAAAGTTAAAAGTTGGAGTCTATCAACTACTGCACATGTGGACCTGTGTTTACATAAGTTGTCAAAGTTCTAGTTAAAAAAAAAAAATATATATATATATATATGTCTGACAATTATTTATACAAGTTAGCAAGTTAGATATGAGACTATGATGTGGTTTTTGTATATATATTTATTTAAAAAAAAATCTGTAAAGTTAGGCCTTATTCTCATGTTCTGTACACAGTCCATATATACCGATGGTGTGCAACGGAATGTAAGATAGTAACATAGTGACATAGTAAATAAGGTTAAAAGAAGACAAGAGTCCATCAGGTTCAACCTAGGGAAACCCCACTGTGTTTATCCAGGGGAAGGCAAAAACCCTTATGAGGCAGACGACAATTGCCCCATCACAGGAAGAAAATACCTTCGTAACTCCAACGGCAATCAGAATAATCCCTGGATCAACGTATGACCGGAAATCTAATGCCCATAAAATCATCAGGCCTCCCTTGAACTTATTTAATGAATCTGCCATGACTACATGTGGCAGAGAGTTCCACAGTCTTACCGCTCGTACAGTGAAGAACCTGCGTCAATGTGAAATCTTCTTTTCTCTAGACGTAGAGGATGCCCCCTTGTCATGGTTACAGACCTAGGAGTAAATAGATCACTACAAAGATCCCTGTACTGTCCATTCATATATTTGTACATTGTAATCAGATCACCCCTAAGACGTCTTTTTTCTAGTGTAAATAACCCCAAGCTTGATAATCTGTTCTGGTACTGTAACCCACCCATTCATTTAATGACCTTTGTTGTCCTCCTCTGCACCCGCTCCAGTTCAGCCATGTCCTTCTTATATACCGGTGCCCAAAACTGTACACAGTATTCCATGTGTGGTCTGACCAGTGATTTATCAAGAGGCAAAACAATGTTCTCATCTTTAGCATCTATACCTGTTTTGATGCATCCCATTATTTTATTAACCTTGGCAGGTGCTGCCTGACACTGATCACTAAAGTTAAGTTTACTGTCCACCAATACCCCCAGGTCCTTTTGTTATACCCAGTGTTTTATTATTTAGCACATAACTGTACTTATTACTTCTACGGCCAAAATGCATAACCTTACATTTATCCACATTAAACTTAATTTGTCATTTTACCGCCCAAGCCTCTAGCTTCTCCAAATTCCTCTGTAATATGATATTAATATGGATTGCTGGAAACAGTTTAAATCTTTGCAGTAGTGTACTGACACAGTCAGTTAGTACCACAGTCAGTTAGTACCACAAAGTACCAAGTTAGTACCCTTTAAACTGTTTAGGAGATCCCAGCATCATAAAAAAATCATTTGGCAAATAAAATATAGCTCCAATTAAGAGAAGAGATGAGCGAGTAGTGAAATATTCGACTTTTGAGAATTTGAATCAAATAGGCACCAAGATTTGACTATTTGAACGAATATTCGATCCCATTATAGTCTATGGGAAAAAAAATTCTCGGCACTCGGAATTAAAAATTTCACGAGTTGGAGGTCACCAAGTCCCCCATGAAACCTCCCTAAATGATGCCAACACCTCCGGACTGACACTGGGACATTAGGGGGAGCATACCTGGGTGCACCCAACACCCCAAAATCGCAGTATAATGCCACTCTCCGCAGTTGAGAAGGAAAAATATTTGTGAACGCTTAACGGCAATGTTCACACATTTCGTTCGTATTTCTTGCGCAGCATTACATACATGATTCCAATGTACGTCTGTAGAGCGTCATGTTATTCGCGCGTATCACGCATCATGCCGTACGAACGTTACTGGAACAGTATATATGACGTGCCTTTTTGTGGGCTACTGGAACAATATGTATCATGTGTCTTTTACTGGGCTAAGCACTGAGAAGTGCATTGGATGCAGACTCCAGAGATGACTTTTTCGCTGGATCTTAGCCCTGAAAAGGACTTTTGGGTTCTGTAGTAAGCCTGCCTAACCAAAACACTATTAAAACCTATCTCTCCCTGCTCAAAGAACTCTCCATGACTAGGTTGAAAGCGCATCTGCGGTTGAGAGAAGGAAGTCAAGTCTTAAATATTCGAGGTCCTGTGGTTTAGCCATCCAATGAGGGTAGACGTTGTTTTTGCGCTGCGTGCGTACTCTTAGGGTCCCTCACGGCCTCCCTGCATGGTGATTGGATTAAAAAAAAAGTGTGATGAGAGGGCTTTTGAATGTTTGCCGCGTATTCGACACACTACTCGATTGTATTTATATCGCTGGCTGACTGGGATGGAACAGCACCATGGCCAATGATTGGCTGAATGTTCTGTCACTCTATAGACAAGAGTGACACCCTGCTCAGCCAATTACTGGTTGCGGTTCTGTCTTGTCCTAAGACGAGTGACAGACCACTCATGGTACAAAAAAAAAAAATCTCCAGTTTCTCTTCTGTACATATAGTTCTGGCAACTGTGTCTGGTTGGGAGTGAAGTCTGTCAGTTTTAATGGGACTATTTCTAGTTTTATCTCTTTGCTCCTGAACAATTATCAGAATGAATTTCACCTTTGAATTGTTCATACATTTTGGAAGTGTATGGAGAAGAGGAGAGGTAAGGGCTGAAAACAGACTTGTCAAGGCAGATTTTCTGAGGGCTATAACTGTGAACAGGTCACAGCAACAGGGCCAGGATAAGGGGTAGACAGGGTAAGTAACCGCCTAGGGCACCTGTGTCTACCCTGCGCAGAGCGGAGCATTTGCTGGTAATTGCTAGAACCAGGATTCCAGGGCACTTGCCTTGGATCTCTGGGTTTGAAAGATCAGCTTTCAACTGAAAGCAAAGTTCTTGAAAATAAAAGCCTTTGGCTGTTCATCCTGCTGCTTACCCAGTTGGACACAGACTGGTTTTGTCCTAAAGTCTACAGGGTGTCTACCTCTGTGCCCTGCTCCAGGCTCAAGCACATGTACAAAGATGATGTCATCAATGTGTATCTGCATCTAATCTGCAAAATGAGGTAAGCATAGGCTCTGGCGGTAAGAAATGGGAGTAGATAAGTATAAAGTGTTTTTTGTTTGTTTGTTTTTTATTTGATGTGGAAGGCACCGGATTTATACTAGAGGGTACCTATCTGTACTGGGTGGGCAACTGTATACATATTGAGGATCATGTATGTACCTACTGGGTGCAACTACCTACTAGGGGCGCCTAACTAACTGTACTGGCAGAAACTATCACCACCCTAGGGGGCTCATATCTTGTGTACAGTGGGGATAACTATCTACTTACTAGGGGTAACTTCTTACTGAGGACATCTAACTACCAATATTGCAATTTGAGAGACTATGGGAGGGGAAAAGGCAAGGGTCAATTAAAAAGTGTAAAATTAAAGGGGTTATCCAGAATTAGAAAAGCATGGACACGTTCCATTCTTCCAAAAACAGCCACGCTCTTGTTCTCAGTTTGGGTGTGTTTTTTTTTCACCTCAGTTCCATTGAATTATAATACCACACACAACCTGAGGACAGGAGGTGGAACTTTTTATGCAAGGAAGTAGTTGTGTTTCCCTTCTACCCCTTCTAAGATGTGTACCTAATGCTGTGGACATAAGAACCTTTGAGGCGGTCTGACCCATATTGGGGCAAGGGGGAGAAAGAAAATGCCTTCAATCTGAGAATATGTTATTTGTGAGTCAGGTTACTGAATGTAACTGCACTGTAATCACTTATCTGTGTAGAGCTGATATCTACCTGTTTTTGGTTACTGGATGGGGGCATTTTTAGTTTTTATGGCATTATGAATTTCCACAGCCTTAAGCTTGTTAAAAGTTTGCTCAGAAACATCTTATCAACCTTTTTCTTAACCTCTTAAGGACATAGGACGTACCGGTACGTCCTATGTCCTCACTTGCACTTCAAAGCGGGGCCGCGCGGCGGCCCCGCTTTGAAGTGCCGCGATCCCGGGTGCCGCGTGTAGCCCGGGACCGCCGCTATTAGCGGGCACGGTCTGATCGCCGTGCCCGCTAATTAGCTAATCGGAGGCAGCTGTCAAAGTTGACAGCTGCCTCCGATTACCGGAGGCAACGTTTCCCTGGTGTCTAGTGGGGGAGATCGCTCCTCCGGGACCTTGTCCCGGAGGAGCGATCTCCGTTACTGATGCCGGCCGGGGACGCGTCCAAGATGGTGCCGTCCTCGGCTCGGCACTCGTTCGTTTTCGGCTGCAGCAGCCGAAAGCAAACGAGTGCCGATCTCATGGATCTCTGCAGCATATCTATGCTGCAGAGATCTCAATGAGAGATCACAGTGTATATACTAGAAGTCCCCCAGGGGGGCTTCTAGTATATGTGTAAAAAAAAAAAAAAAAAAAGTGTTGTTAATAGTAAAAAGCCCCCTCCCCTAATAAAAGTCTGAATCACCCCCCTTTTCCCAGGTTTTAAATAAAAGTAAACAAATAAATAAATAAACATGTTTGCTATCGCCGCGTGCGTAATCGCCCGAACTATTAATTAATCACATTCCTGATCTCGTACGGTAAACGGCGTCAGCGCAAAAAAATCCCAAAGTGCTAAATTGCGCATTTTTGGTCGCATCAAATCCAGAAAAAATGTAATAAAAAGCGATCAAAAAGACGTATATGGGCAATCAAGGTACCGATAGAAAGATCAAATCATGGCGCAAAAAATGACACCTCGCACAGCCCCATAGACCAAAGGATAAAAGCGCTATAAGTCTGGGAATGGAGCGATTTTAAGGAACGTATATTGGTTAACAACGGTTTGAATTTTTTACAGGCCATCAGATACAATATAAGTTATACATGTTATATATCGTTTTAATCGTAACGACTTGAGGAACATGCATAACAAGTCAGTTTTACCCCAGGGTGAATGGCGTAAAAACACATTTCCCCCAAATAAAAGAAATGCGTTTTTTTTTTCAATTTCACCACACTTCGAATTTTTTTCTGGTTTCGCAGTGTACTTTATGCAAAAATTCAGCCTGTAATTGCAAAGTACAATTAGTGACGCAAAAAATAAGGGGTCATGTGGGTTTCTAGGTGGAAAAATGCAAGTGCTATGACCTTTTAAACACAAGGAGGAAAAACCGAAAACGTAAAAACGAAAATGGGCCATGTCCTTAAAGGGTTAATAAGCAGCGGGCAATACTAGTTCCATCATCAAGTACTTTCTTTCGAGTAGCCCGCTATTTGAATAAATCTTAAACTTGTTAGAGCGTGCTCACCTATGTCTAGTCTTTATGTAGTGTGCTCTCTTTAGTAACAGTATGGTAATATTATTCAGTCAGTGTGTAGTAGTAATGGTCATTTCGTACCCCTTGTATACTAGTAGCATTGTAAAAGTGCTCATGATATACTGTACATTGTACCCTGGTGTCATTTTGTTGCTGTAGGAATAATTCTTAGAGGCATACAATAGATGTACATGTTATCTAATAAAAAGAAGTGTTATATCACAAAGTATTGTGCTGGGCTGTATTCCCAGAAAAAAAAAAATATATGGCAAGAAAAATGTGTCAAAATTTGCATCAAACACGTTAAAAAAATGTGTGGCAGAAATCATCTCTGTGATACAAAGTAAAAGACTAAAAACATATTAAAACAATGACAATCTATCGTTCACAATTAATACAAGATACTTGCCCTATCTCAAATCAGGTTTTCATAAAATTGCAAGATTTTCTACTGTAGGTCTTCATAGGCATCCCATTTCAGTCTAATAATCCCCACATACAGCCATCTTTCTATTATCCTTATCACTGTGTGATTTAGTCTTGACATATGCAGGAAAGAAAAGCAATAGCTTTGTGCAGTAGCACTCGTTCTATTTTTATATCTAGCCATGGAAATTGCTACCTCTCTGTACAATGTAGTGCATACAACACTGAGCTTGAATATACCATACTGCTTTCAGTTTGTCAGGGAAAAACAGCTAATGGTCGGTTAGGAATGACACTTTTAGAATAGACAGGAGTGGGATGGAAAGCTGGCAATTTTAAACATTACCTTTTCAGTGTAGGTATCATTCTCGCTCAATCACTTCCCAGTATTCAGGGCCCAGCGCTCTCCTCTGACTGCTCAACTCTAGGTGAAGGGGGATTTCACAGTCTCTTCTCCCCCTTATTATTTCTTAACTATATTATAAGAGAAAAGTAGAGAAAGAGGGGGTGGAAAGAGAAAAGTATACCTGTCAAATACCCATGAAATGTATAGTACAGCCTAGGCAGAAGAAACATCATTATATTTTACAGTCAATACCACACATACATTTATTATGAAATAATAGGTTAAAAATGTCAGGAATGCTTTGGCATTATTAAATAGCCCGCCTAGGTAAAGAATTTTCTGGAACACTAAGCTCGCTTGATTATTTACTGATGTTGGTCAGCATGGTGAAAACATAATAATTTGAAGAATATTGTAATGATCCAATGAGTATGGAACCCGCATGTTATCCTATAGGTTTGACTCCGGGCCAAATTCACAAACAAAGTCTAATTATCCTGTAGGTTTTCCTTCTTTTTTTCCTGCTGTAGGGAAGGCTGGGGTTCACACTATGTTTTTGCAATCCATTTTTAATCCGTTTTTGCAGAAAACAGAAAGAAAAATGGATGCATTGACTTCCAATATTAAAAAAAAGGGATCAAAATACATCCTTTTTTTTTTTTTTACGTACACAAAGTTCAGCTACGTTTTTGTGCACTGTAAAAAAAAACAATGTTTTTTTATAATGGAAGTCAATGAAAAAAAAACGAATTAGAACAAATACATTCGTTTTTCCATCCGTTTTTTGCAAAAATGGATTGCAAAAAAGTGGTGTGAACCCAGCCGAAGCTGCTAGACTTCTGCTGCTAGAGGATAACAAGTTGCTCCTAGAGAGTGGCTCCGGTTAAAGGGGTTATCCAGCGCTACAAAAACATGGCCACTTTCTTTCAGAGACAGCACCACTCTTTTCTCCAGTTCAGGTATGGTTTGCAATTAAGATTCATTCACTTTAATGGAGTTACAAAACCTGCACCCAAACTGGAGATAATAGCAGTGCTGTCTCTGGAAGAAAGTGGCTATGTTTTGTAGCCCTGGATAACCCCTTTAAGGTAATGGCTGGTTAGGCAGGTCGAAAAGCCACAGCACTGACACGGGTAGAGGTGAGACAGGTGCATTAGGCCAGTAGAACAGTTAAAGCGACTCTGTACCCACAATCTGTCCCCCCCCCCAAACCGCTTGTACCTTCGGATAGCTGCTTTTATTCCAAGATCTGTCCTGGGGTGTGTTCAGCAGGTGATGCAGTTATTGTCCTAAAAAAAACTTTTAAACTTGCAGCCCTGTGTCAAACGGCCGTGGCTTGGAGTGTCTGTGCCCTAACTTTGCACCACCCCTCCGTCCCTCCTCCCCGCCCTTTTTCCTATTTCTCTGTAGTAAACACTGCACAGGTGCCTTAATGATCCAGTCCATGTGCCATGTTCTCACAGCTGATGAATAGGAAAATACCTGCCTGGAGCATTTCTAAAGATGACGAGGGAGGGGAGGAGGGATGAAGAGGTTGTGCCAGCCTAATGCATACACAATCTAGGCTCCAGGCATTAGGCACAGGGCTGCAAGTTTAAAAGTTGTTTTTTAGGACAATAACTGCATCACCTGCTGAACGGACCCCAGGACAGATCTTAGATTAAAAGCAGCTATCGGACAGTACAAGCGGTTTGGGGTGGACAGATTGTGGGTACAGAGTCGCTTTAAGAGAAGCTAAGCAAGTGGCAGATCCAGTAGGTGGTGCTGGTCAGTAACAGCTGATATGGCAGAGCTGGAAGTGTTCAGGTAGCAGCTAGCTAGTTGCAAATGGAGAGGTAGCAGAGCTGGAGACAGTGGTGTAGCTACCACAGAGGCAGGAAAGGCGGTTGCTATGGGGCCCGTGGAGGGAGGGGGCCCAGGGAAGATAATAGCCTCCTGTGTCTTTTTGCTTAACCCCTTATTTACTGCAGTGTGTAAGTGATCCAGTGTTCTCTTACATGCTGCAAAACAAAAAAAGGGTTAATACAGAAGACAATTAGCTCTCAGCCTGACTACTCCGATAACCTCTGACCCCTGTTCTCTAAGCTCCTGCAGAGACCAGGGGTTATCAGCAAAGGAGAGAGTCTTCTGTATTAACCCTTTTTTGTGTTGCAGCATGTAATAGAAAATTGGGTTACTTACATACTGCAGTAAATAAAGGGTTAAGCAAAAGTTAGTCTGCTCCTGCACCTATGTATGTAACCATAGGATTCTGCCTCTGGCCACAAGAGATTTTTCTTTTGGCCACATCACCGAATAAATATATATATATATATATATATATATATATATATATATATATATATATATCTATATATATATATATATATATGTGTGTATGTGTAGGGGAGGGGGGGGGCCCATACAGTTTTTTTGCTATGGGGCCCCATGAATCCTAGCTACGCCCCTGGCTGGAAAAGTTCAGATAGTGTCTAGCCAGAACAGTCTAATTCATACACAGGAGGGTGAATGAGGTAAATAAGGGTCAGGCAGATGCAACATCAGGAATGAGGTCAGATTCAGGATAACAGAACACGTCCCTTGACTGCCACCCCCACAATGGCAGAGGTGGCCACCTGGCTGCTGGCCCCACTATAATGGATGGGCCCTTGACTGCTGTCTCTAGAAAATTATTATGTTATAGGGTCTTTATACATTGTTGCCATTGTTTCTAATACATTTTACACCTATTGGGTCTGTACCTTTGACCCTTTAATATTTATTTTGTGTACAATAATTCAGTAAAATATATGTAATTTTATACAGTATGGTGTCTTTGGTATAGGTTCTCTACGTATACCAAAAATCAGATTAAGGCTATGTTCACACTACGTATATGTCCGTCCGTATATTTTTCGCGGCCGGACATATACGTGTGAAACTCCGTCCGGAATTTACGCAAGTTGCGGCTGGCTACGTACGGTCCGCGAACTTACGCCCGTAAGCTATGTACGCTTCCCGAGTGGCGTACGTAGCAATCTGACAGCGGTATTTTACTGGGATATCTTCGGCTAGCCCCGGACACCCCACAGAACCTTTTGGATCGGCAAATCAAAGTGGAAGAAATCACCACTCCGTACGGGACCGCATGTTACGCTACGGGCGTAAGGTACAGCATTTCCGTCCCGAAACAATGGTCTGGTTCATTTTTAAGTTCGTACGTAGTGTGAACTGTGCAGCCGTTGATCGTATACTTTCCATTGTACGCAAACTATGTAAATCTCCGGCCTCTTATTCACGGAGCATGCTACGGCCGGAAACTTACGTAGTGTGAACATAGCCTTAAAGGACAACTCCGGCGGTACCCCCCGAAAAAAAAAAAAAACACAGACACACACAGACACCATACTCACCATCCCTCCGGTGACGATCGCCACTCCATTCGCCCGCCGCCTGCCTCACCGTCACCGGCGTCTGCCGTCCAGCGATGTCTCTGACTTCCGGGTCCTGGGGATGGAAAAGGCTGCCAGTGCGCTTGCGCACCGGCAGCCTTTTCATTGGCTGGAGCACATCACATTGCTTCCAGCAACCTCAGCTAATCAGGGCTGAGCAGGCTGGAAGCCATGTGATGCGCTCTAGCCAATGAAAAGGCTGCTGGTGCGCATGTGCACCAGCAGCCTTTTCCGTCCCATTCACTCTCTATGAAGACGCCGGGGAGGAAGAAGACCCGGACCGCCCCCCGGCTCTGACATCGTTGTCACCAGATGCCGTCCAGGAGAAGAGGACCGTGACGATCGTAATAGGTAATGTATACATTCTTTCACTTCCGGGTGGAGGGGTCGGGGGTCCGAAAGTGGGGGAAGGGGGCCAGACCGGGTATTTAACCACATTACAAAGTTATATAACTTTGTAATGTGTGTTAAATAAGCTAAAAAAATTTTTGTTGGAGTTGTCCTTTAATGTAACCTGGGCACTGGGCTGTGGACCCAACCTGCCCCACCACCGTCCCTTGACTGCCACCCCCACAATGGTAGAGGTGGCCACCTGGCTGCTGGCCCCACTATAATGGATGGGCCCTTGGCTGCTGCCTTTAAAGAAATGGCCCCCTGACTGCTTCCCCCACGATAGAAGCTCGTCATCATTCATGGCCCTCTGACTGCTGCTCTCACAGTTGTAGATATGGACCCCATAATGAATATATGAAGATCAACCATTGCTGGGCAGGAACGGCTGCTGCTTATCTTCTCGCAGGGGTCCTGGTCCTCTTCCAGCACAAGCAGCGCATGCTACACAGACACTACCTGCCCCGGAAGTCCCAGCTGCCTTTACTGTAAATTGCAACTCAACAGTATAAATTACCGGGATGGCGCTGCAGTGCAGCACATCACTCAGGGGCCCACAGGAAGATCGGAGGATTCTTCAGTGGACCCCTGAGTAATGTGCTGAGTAGTAGATAGTACTTAATATGATGTGGAGGGTTTGGATGCCTCGGGCCCCTTAGAAGCCTTGGGTCCCGGGTGGCCATCCAAACCGCCAACATTATAATCCGCCACTGATGTATACTGTACATACATATGGATACATAAAAAAGGTGCTGTTTGGATATTCTGGTAGTAATACAAATAAACAAAATTTTCCACTAGTAAAATACCAGGAGACTCAGCACCAGACTTCGGCTCCAAGCTTATCTAGCCTTTAAATGAATACAATTTGTGTCCCTATAGCTATATATTCAATTTATTAGGCAGTGTGTCTTAAAAATGATGTTTCTTAACTATTGGTTATTCCCGGTAGTATGGAAGCAACCATTTTCTCTGCCACTCTTTTCTTATGAAAGCTGGTAATGATTGCAACACGAGAGATAAGAGCAATATTCACCATAATGGGTGTAAACAAACTGACAGCTATAATCTTCTTGTAGAAAACAAATGGAGATGTGGGAAACCACTTGACAATGATTTTTCAGGTACCGTCTTTTCTATAGAATACGTACACATATATTACTGCTTGGAGAAGTTAGTAACATTGTATGTGCACAATAAGTAAAAAAAACTTATTCATGGGCTGCTCATTATTCAGATTTTTTGATTTAGGCTAGGTTCAGACTATGTAACTGTGCGGCTGTATTTGCGGCTGTAATTGTGCGGCGGTATTTTTGGTGGTTCATGCGTACGCTGGAAAGTATAGGATATACGGCTGCACAGTGCACACTATGTATGAATCTACGGCCCGATCGTAAACGGACCCGTAAAAAATAAACAAGACCATTGTTTGCGGCTGGACATGCGGCCGAGGATTGACAGGTGGTCCGTACGGAGTACTTCAAAAATAGCCGGCAATGATGCCGAATGCCGATGCCTCTAAGAGTTAATATATTAAATTAATAAAACACATTTTCTTTGTAATAAAGTCCCTTTCGTTGGTCAATAATTTAATTCTAACGAATCCATTATTTTGCAATTAAATATACTGTTAAAATAAATAGATATATAAATAAATGTATATGCACAATGATGGATTCGTTAGAATTAAATTATTGACCAACGAAACTGAATTTATTTAATCAAAAATGTGTTTTATTAATTAAACATTAATTAGTACAGGAAGCTCCATAAGCCGTTAATTCATATGCCGGCAATAGAGCATTCTGTACTAATCATCACTTTACTTTAATGAAAACATCAAATGTTTCTTCTAATTATGTTATCAGAATAGCATTATTAGGAGAAACATTTAGAATTATATGTGCGCTCAGCTGATTGGCTGATCGACTCAGCGCACATATAATTAGCGGGTCCGCAGCACAGTGACTTCATTGTGCTGCTGACCAGCGAAGAGGCAACATCGGGGTGAGTATAGAGCTCTCCCCACCCCCTCCCCAGCACTGCACCCCTCCCAGCAAGGAAGGGGGGGTCAGTTAACCCCCTCCTTGCTGGGATGGGTGCAGTCTGACATCAGTCTGGCCCCCAAGGGGTTAAGGGGGATGCAATACATCCTCCCTTAACCCCTTGGGGGCCAGACTGTAAGCAGCGATCTGTAAAGATGCTGCATACTGGAAGGTGCACAACACCGCTCACAATGATGGGTGTTGTGCTCCTGTTTGTGTGTTTTTTGTGTATTTCTCCCTTTTTGTTTTTCAGATATCGGTATCCTGTGGATTACGTCGGATTACGTGGACTACGTCGATGACAAGCGTTTTTTTAATGTTTTTTTTTTATAAAATGGTCAATGAGGGGTGTGGGGGTGTTTTTATTTGAATAAAAAAAATTTTTAACTTGTGTCTTGTCTTTATTTCTTTACTTTATAGACTTAGTAGTGGAAGCCGTATAATAGACGGAATCCATTACTAAGTTGGGGCCTAGTGTTAGCCGGTCTAAAATGGCTAACACTAACCCCCTATTATTACCCCAGTACCCAATGCCACCAGGGGTACTAGGAAGAGCCGGGTGCCAGTGGTCCCGGAGCGTCAAAATTGGCGCTCCTGGACCGGGCGGCAGCAGGCTGGTAAGATTTAGGCTGGGGAGGGCCTAAACCAATGGCTCTTCCCACCCTGGTGTTACCAGGCTGCTGTCGTTTGGTTTTTAACCCGGCTGGTTATAAAAATAGTGGGGACCCTATGCGGTTTTTTTTTTAAATAAATAAATAATTAATAAAAAAAAAAACGCATAGGGTCCCCCCTATTTTTATAACCAGCCGGGTTAAAAACCAAACGACAGCAGCCTGGTAACACCAGGGTGGGAAGAGCCATTGGTTTAGGCCCTCCCCAGCCTAAATCTTACCAGCCTGCTGCCGCCCGGTCCAGGAGCGCCAATTTTGACGCTCCGGGACCACTGGCACCCGGCTCTTCCCAGTACCCCTGGTGGCATTGGGTACTGGGGTAATAATAGGGGGTTAGTGTTAGCCATTTTAGACCGGCTAACACTAGGCCCCAACTTAGTAATGGATTCCGTCTATTAGACGGCTTCCACTACTAAGTCTATAAAGTAAAGAAATAAAGACAAGACACAAGTTAAAAAAAAAATGTATTCAAATAAAAACACCCCCACACCCCTCATTGACCATTTTATTTAAAAAAAAACATTAAAAAAACGCTGGTCATCGACGTAGTCCACGTAATCCGACGTAATCCACAGGATACCGATATCTGAAAAACAAAAAGGGAGAAACACACAAAAAACACACAAACAGGAGCACAACACCCATCATTGTGAGCGGTGTTGTGCACCTTCCAGTATGCAGCATCTTTACAGATTGCTGCTTTCAGTCTGGCCCCCAAAGGGTTAAGGGAGGATGTATTGCATCCCCCTTAACCCCTTGGGGGCCAGACTGATGTCAGACTGCACCCATCCCAGCAAGGAAGGGGTTAACTGACCCCCCCTTCCTTACTGGGAGGGGTGCAGTGCTGGGGAGGGGGTGGGGAGAGCTCTATACTCACCTCGATGTGTCCTCTTCGCTGGTCCGCAGCACAATGAAGTCACTGTGCTGCGGACCCGCTAATTATACGTGCGCTCAGCCGATCAGCCAATCAGCTGAGCGCACATATAATTCTAAATGTTTCTTCTAATAATGCTATTGTGATAACATAATTAGAAGAAACATTTGATGTTTTCATTAAAGCAAAGTGATGATTAGTACAGAATGCTCTATTGCCGAGATATGAATTCACGGCTTATAGAGCTTCCTGTACTAATTAATATTTAATTAATAAAACACATTTTCGATGAAATAAATTCAGTTTCGTTGGTCAATAATTTAATTCTAACGAATCCATCATTGTGCAATTAAATATACTGTCAAAAATAAATATATATATAAATATACATTTATTTATATATATATATTTTTTTAACAGTATATTTAATTGCAAAATGATGGATTTGTTTAAATTTAATTATTGAACAACGAAAGGCACTTTATTACAACGAAAATGTGTTTTATTATTTTAATAGATTAACCATGAGAGACATCGGCATTAGTGCAGAGGATCGCAAACCCCGGTAATAGCAATTCATGTAAACTGTTTCCCTGCTTTCCCAGATGCATCCAGAGGTGTTTGCATCACTTTCTTAAGATTTTATTTGTTATTTTTAGTTGAACCAGATTTCAAAGTAAATGACCGTATGTTTTGAGCCGCATGTCTATTTTTTCCCACGGCCGGAGTTTCATCCGCACATTTACAGCCGCATAAAAAATACAGCCGCACAGTTACATAGTGTGAACCTAGCCCCCAAGTGTAACTATTAGGGAGCATTCACAAGCCAGCAAATTTGCGGACGTGTGAATGCCCCCTTAGAGATGAGTGAGCACCAAAATATTTAAATGCTTGTTACTCGAGTCAAGTATTTTTCAATACCTGACTAACAACCCCTTTAAAAATCAATGGTAAATTGGAGTATTTAACCAGGTGTCCCCTGCTCAGCAGAGCGGAAGGTACCTGGTTAGTCTGAATGTGAAGCTAATCTGGTTGAAGGGGTACTCCAGCAAAAAGCTTTTTCCCAGTAATTTAAACACATTACAAAGTTATAGAACTTTGTAATATGCTTCAATCTGCCCCCTTCCCTATCTTTTCCCCCCTCAGGACGTGAAGTAAACTCATTCTTGCCTAATGAATGTTGACCCCAAGCTGCTCTGTGGCAGCCATTTTGTGACAATCACATCATCAAGATGGAGGCGGGTCTAAGCCCTGTGAAGCCAGCTTCCCTTTGTCAGATGACACAGGTTGCTGAGCTCTGATTGGCTGAACAAGATGTAAGCCATCTAACAGTTCTACAGAGTAAGTTAGACATCACAGGAGACAAAGTGCATCATGGGAAAGCCCAAACCAGGAAATAAAGAAAAAGCAAAGCCACCAACTGGAGCTTCAGGGACCTGCAAACAGCAGAAAATTCAGACTCAGGAGGATGGTAAATGTAAAAACTATTTTTACAATTATTTGTTTTTTGTCAGCGCTGGAGTACCCCTTTACTGTGTGTGTTTGTGGAGAGGGAAGCTGGGAAATATTACTTAGTACTTTGGTCTTCCATCTATCTTCATCTACTATTGCAGCTCAGCCAATCCGTGGCTGCTGCTGATTGGCTGAGCGGGCTCTGCTTGGCCAATCAGCAGCTACAGTGCTGTCTCAGCCGCTAATTGGCTGAGCCGCGATAGTGAAGACAGCAGAAAATGCATCATCTGATTACATCTCCATATTCATGGAGACGCGATACCTCTCTGCAGAACCAAAAGGTCTGATTGTGACAGTTATAGTTTGAAAAGGCTCTGGAAATGCATTATGCCATAGCCAGAAAGCTTTTTCAAAGGCTGCATAGCCTTTCAACTTGCTTTTTGTACACAAGCACCCGAGCAGCATGCAGTACTCTAGCAAATGATAGATATAGATAGAATGATAGCTACAGTTTCAAGAGGGACACACTTAAAAAGAAAATATTCCTTTTGAAACATGAATGGGAAACCTTTGGCCCTCATGCTGTTGCAAAACTATAATTCCTTTCATGCCTGGACAGCCAAAGCATTGATGGGATTGTAGTTTTGCAACAGCTGAAGGACCAAAGGTTCTCCTTCCCTGCAGAGTGGAGGGTACTTGGTTAATCTGAAAGGGACAGTCTGGCCCCCAGGGGGTAAAACTAACCCCCTGGGGCAAGACTGTGTGTGCTCTGTTGGGGACCGTGGTGGGATTACACTTATGATCATAAGAATCCCATCTATTTCATTATAGCCTCCAAATTCTTAACAGTATTTTAACCTAAAACGGTATATTTTCATTTCAGTTTTGCTTTTGCAAATGATAGCAAGTAACAAAATTAGAATGAAAATATGCTGTATTAAGTTAATATACTGCAAAGAAGCTGGCAGCTATAATGCAATAGAAGTGATCCCCTTCCTGACTATTACATTATAGCCGACAGCTTGTTTACTATATATTTACTTAACAACGCATATTTTCATTCTAATCTTGCTATTTTTTATTTACAAAAGCAAAACTGAAACGCAAATATGTTGTTTTAAATTAATATACTGTAAAGAAGCTAGTGACTATAATGCACTAGACGTGATCCCCGATCCTAACAATGGTAAGTATAATCCCAACCTCTCTCCTCAACAGAGCAAAGTTTGGCCCCCAGAGGCTTAACTTTACCCCCTGAAGGCCAGACTGTCACTTTCAGTGGGGGGTGGGGGGAACCTGGTTAAATACTCTGCAGGCTTCTCTGCAGCCTTTCAACAAGTTTTTTTTTTTTTTTTTTTTTACTGAGCACCTGAGCAGCACGCAATACTCTTTCGAGTATCAAGGACTTTCAAATAGCCTGATACTTGAGCGAATACTATACTCAACAAGCATGCTCGCTTATCTCTACTAACAATCTAATTTTCCTACTTTATATACAAATTGTATGGGCTTATTTCATAGCAGGCCAGTTGGCCTATGTTTTGGTATGGGGGTTAAATACAAAAATACAAAACTCAAGTAACATGTGGCTCTGTTTAGATTCTAGTAGGTCAGCTGCACTATGAGTCACAGTCAACTAAAATAATTTTCTCATAATAATTGCCATGCCATTAAAATATATGGGACCACTCAAGGTAGCCAATTAACATAGAGGCAGTGTGTATTCTTAAAGGGGTATTCTGGGAAAAATTAACTTTTCCCTTATCCACAGGATAGTGGAAAAGTAGGAGATCACAGGGGGGTCTGACCCCTGAACCTCCATCAATCTCTGTATCTGACCCCGCCGACTCTGTCATGAATAGAGCCCCAGGTCGTCATGCGACCCGTGGCTCTATTCATTCCTATGAAGCGATGGAAAGAGCCGAGTACAGTGCTCTTCCAGCAAACTTGACTCTTTCTGTCACTCCATAGCAATGAATAGAGCAGCTGCTTAACCCCTTCTGATGCCGGCCGCCTCCCGCTCCGCTCTGTATACATTACCTGTCCTCGCTCCACAGGGTCCCGGCGTCCTGCTCTCCCGCCCGGCCAATCAGTGGCTGCGGCAGGGCAACACACTGATTGGCCGGGCGCGAGAGCAGAACGGCGGGACCCTGTGGAGCGAGGAGGTAATGTATACAGAGCGGAGCGGGAGGCGGCCGGCATCAGAAGGGGTTAAGCGACCGGAAGATTTACATACACGCAGCGGTCGTTCAGACCGCTGCGTGTATGTACTGACAGTGATCTGCCAGGACCTAGCCAACTCGCAGCGTTATTAATGCTGCGAGTCGGTAGGTGTGAAGGCACCCTTAATCGTCATTCGATTCAAATAAGTACACTTGCCAAACCCACCTTTCCCCATGGATCACACACTTAACGACTATCCTGATCAAAAATGTTGGGTCCTACAAATAATACATATACATTCAGGAAAAAAAATGCTATGTTTGGTCAATAATCTGTGGGGTGAATTATAAAGTATGTGGGTGTCGCAAACAGCAAAAATTCACCTATTTTTCCACAAACACCCATGTTCTGTGTGGTTTTCTACCATTTCTGATGCTCAGAGAGGCAGGGAGACACAAGGACAGGGGGCACGGTTTCTCTTAGATGGGGCATGCACCATATTTATTTACACCGTTAAGGGAGGAAAAAAGGGTTAGTGAAATCTACATCTTCTCTGAGCAAGGATTTATGCTGTGCACATCTACATACATGTGTGTCTATGTGACCTGGCGGGGGACTTTTTAATAGGACCAGCGTATGAGATGCCCCCTACAGGTACAGTGTAGATATTCCCCAGTATAGATCAGAATGCCTTTTCAATAGTATGCTGTGGTAGACAGCATGTTCACGTCAGTCATTACAGTAAACTTATTTGTGCGGTAATACATCAAGCTAAAAGATTGTGTGCGCTGGCATTATACGGTATTTGTAGTGTGAGAAAAGCATAAAAAGATAAATATTCCACAGAGAGATAGAAGATATTTGAGCTAAAAATGGATGTAGCTTGTGTGCGTCTATGGTTTAATGTGAAAAGCTTTTACTCTGCACTTAACCAATCCCCTTCTACAGCCTGGCTGAGCTCCGGTCGCTCTATGAGAATCTTGTAGGGTATAAGATTAACATATAAATACACAGGAGTGAGAATGCCAGAAAGTTCAATTATTTCACACTCAATCTCCCTGAGATTGGACCTCTCTAAACCTATTTCTGAAAACCTTTCCATCATTTGGAGACTTTAAATCACTCTCCTGCTCATCGCTGCTTGTCTAACAGGGCCTGGCACTTTAACCCTTTGCTTTTTTTAGAATAGGATATGGTACTGTAAATTCCAGCCGAAGAAACAAAATTGAATGATCGTGGTGCATTTCTTCCTTTCGTTCTTTCATACATACCACAACATTAATTCACAACATAATATATAATCATCTTATCTTTTCTTCACGTATTCAATGCAGCGAGAGTGCACATGGATTATCTGCATTACAGGGATCAGCCTGCAGCTATGCCATAAATGTTTAAAGTGGGAAAGCCAAACTGGCCAAGTGTAGCTTTTATTAGACTTTTTTTTATTATAAATTATACTCTTAGGGCAGAGCTGCACTTAGCATATTTGCTGCAGAATTTCCATTTGGAAACTATGCAGTATTTACAGTTGCAGTGAAGTGGATGAAATTTAAAAATAAAAATAAAAATTAAAAACTACGGTGGCAGATGCATTTTGCTGGTGCATATGCTGGGGGCTCAAAGCAAGTAAAAATCATCAATATATCAGCAGTGTTGTGGATTTTACAGAAACATTGTGGACAATTTGGATTTTTAAATATCCAAGTGGTACCTGTATTCTCAACCACAATCCGTTCTGGCAGGATGCTTGAGAACCGAGCAATTTTTTTTTTATCCATAAAAAAAATAATGTAAATGTGTTTAATTGGTTCAAGCATCCACCATTAGCAACTACTGTACCTGTAGGTTTCAATAAAAAATGTACAATACAATCACTACAGTACATACAGACCATTCTGTAGAGGGGAGGTGTAGAGGGGAAGACTCGAGCAGGTGGCAAACAACAGAGAACACAAAGAAGCAAAGCCACTGAGTAATGCCAAGATTGCTTGCACTGCGTCAGTGTCGTTTTGTGCAATATTTGATGTGTCGCAGAACAGTTTTACACAAGACTTCAAGACTGGGTGCCGAAAATGTGTTTGAGAACCGAGCAAGTGATTGGGTTCTGAAGCAAACTTCCAATATTGAAAATATTGTTTTAGAACTGTATTGTTCAATCCAGAACAGTTTGAGAACAGAGGTACCACTGTATTTTTTTTATTTCGGTTTATTGCAGATCTTTATTAAATGTTATTTTGTGGCCCCTTAGCCACCTCCACGTTGTACATTATATAGTTAGATTATATGTGTCTTTATTAGAAGGAAACAACCTCCCTGAAAGTTTCTGCATGTACAATGGAAGTCGTCTACTCTATTCACTGCACTTCACAGTGGAGCAGGGCATCCTCTGCATGCTGTGCATGATGACATTATTTTATTGTTTGCAGAATCTGTTTAGATAGCTGTTTACAGTCTGGCCCCCAGGAGGTTAAGTGGATATGTTATGCATCCTCACTTAACCCCCAGGAGGCCAGGCTGTGATTCACCTACTGTCCTACCCACTGCAGCAGGGTAGGGGTTATGTCACTTAACTCGTTTCTTACACGTAGTAGACAGAGGTGCACTCAGCACAGCAGTTGGAGCACAGTTTGGCCACAGGGGGTTAAGTAAGGTTGCACAGAAAATCTATTTAACACCTTGGAGGCCACACTGAAAAATTCAGTCACCAAGGGGCTAAGTAGACATAATATGCCACCCCACTTAACCCCTTTGGGGCCACACTGGAAAATTTAGCTGCCAGGGGATTAAGTAGACATGTTATGCAACCCCAGTTAACCCCTTGGGGGCATACTAAGCAGTCTGGCTGAAGAGATTTCGGTGTGGTAACATAGCATATCCCCTTAATCCCTTGGGGGCCACACTGAATAATTTGGCTGCCAGGGGGCAAAGTGCACATGCTATGTGACCCCACTTAACACCTAGAGGGCAAGACTGACCAGTCTTGCCCCTAAGGGGTTAAATGTTGGGAAAGAGGGGGTTATACTTACCATCCTAGGCTCCTGGATGGTAAGTATACACCACTACAGCCACTGATTGGGTAAGTTATTTGCTCATGATTTTGCTCAGGCAATCACCCTCTGCAGCATTATCATACCTCAGTCGCTAATTAGCTGACTGCAGATGAAGAACAAGATAACGTACAGTACATGGGGAGCCCAGGAAGGTAAGTATAATTTATACCATCCTCCGCCCTAAGGGTAAAGGCTGTAAAAATTCAATATGTATTTCACCAGCATAACCGTTTAAGGACACAGCAAGTTTTTGTTTCTGCTCTTTTGTGTTTTCTTCCTTGTGTTTAAAAGGCTATAGCGTTTGCATTTTTTTCAGTTTAGACACATACTGAGTCTTTTTTTTACAACAATAATTTTACTTTGCAATGACATACTTTATTTTTCCATAAAATCTGCTGAAAAGCTGGTAGAAATTATTTGCATGGGTAAATAAAAAAAAATAAAAAAACTTTGTTTTTTTTGAAGGGTTTCATGTTCTGTGCTTTTTACCAGTACCTCACTTGCTTATATGTGACTTTTTGATAACTTTTTATTCTTTTTTATTTTTTCTGAATGTGATGTGACCAATTTATCATGCTGTGATACCAAATATGTTTATTATTTTTTTTACTTTATTAAAAAAAAATAGAAAAGGAGTGATTTTAACTTTTATTATTGAATGGAATTTTTTTAAATACATTTTTGTAGTCCCTCTTGGGGACTTCTATGAGCAATACCATGATTGCTGATAAAAATCAATGCAATACCTATGTATCACATTGATCAATGTTATGAGCGCTTCATTTCTTCAGGCAACTAAAGGCAGCCTTAAGCAATCGCTAATCCAGAACAACTCCAGGACACAGAAGAGGACCCATGTTGTAAGTAGAACAGAACGGCTTCCTGTGATCACATTGCAGGGAGAAAATTTGTTCAATATACCAGCAGTTCAGATTTTAGATAGAGCATACACACTCAACACTAGGTCCGTGGACTTGCTATAGACTCCATCTGCTAACAGTGAGAAAGAGAAAGCTGAATGCATTGTCACTGAGGGTCTTTAAAAACTATAATATATGTAATTCCTTTTTTTTTTTTTTTTTTTTTTCAGGTGTAAATTTCAAATAGAAAAATTCTATTCTCTAGCCAGGTTTTTTAAAGTGTTTTGTAAAACTGTTTTAAATTATCTAACTTTTTGTTCTACTTGTCTTTAGTCTGATTTTGATTAATGCTTTTTGGTTAATGTACTTTGCTGCTGTGCAGTTTACTGCTTGTCTAATTGGTTATAAATGCAGTAAAGAAACTTGAAGCTGTTTTCATAGTGTGTTAAAGGGGTTGTCTGGGACTTTTCAATAAACTAGAATTGTATTGACTTTTCTGGGTGTTGCTTGTTCTCCATTCACTTTCATTTTCAGCGCTTCTCTTTTTTGCAGGCTGGATAACATGGCTTTCTTCCTGTGATTTATTTATTTTCTGTGATGTCACATTCGCTTTGACTTCCTGTTTCACAATTGGGATGTCACTGTATCAGTCATTAGGTAGATGGAGGCAGGCATCCCTCCCATTGGTTTGCTGGAGTTCCACATCGATTTTTGCCCTGAACTTAAAGACAGAACTAACATCAAAGACCAGTAGAAGCTGCTGCAGTAAGGGCAAAATGATGTGAAGGAGACCAGGGGCTGATAATAACCTTTTGGATGATGGCTCAGTGGTTAGCACTGTTGCTTTGTACTACTGAGTCCTAGCTTTAAATCCCACCCACAACATCTTCAAGGAGTTTGTAATAGACACCTTTAATTGAACAGTTTCCACTACTAAGCCTGTAAAGTGTACAAAAAACAATACACCAGATAATAATTTTATTGAAATAAAAACACCCCCACCCCTTGTTAGACATTTTATAAAAAGAAAAAAAATGCTGATCGTCAACATAGTCCACCAAATCAGATGTAGTCCTTAGGAAATCAGTATCTGAAAAACAATAAAAAGATATTAAAAATATTAGTAAATGGAGGACACTCTCCCCTGCTGTGCTAGCCATCGTGGCTACCTCATCCCCTTGTAAACTGCAGATGGGATGCAGACTTGTAAGTCCAGGTCCTGCCTGTGGTACAAAAAAACATATGCTACCACCATGGCTCCATGGCTTCGCTTCTGTCGGTCTTTCATCTTCCTCTAACTGCAGCCTATAGCGATCATGTAACATCATCAAAGGCTACAATGGACCTGAAGTTACAGCCAGGAGCGTGGAGGGGTTTGTGCTTCCCCACTGAGAAACAGAACACCCATCATTATTGGAGGTGTTCTGATCCTCTACAGTATGCAGCATCTGTACAGATAGCTGCTTACTGTCTGGTCCCCAGAAGGTTAGGTGAGAATGCTGTGCATCCCCACTTAACCCTATGCAGGCAAGCCTGTCCATCACTTTCTATGCTGAGGGCTCTGTACCCTATCTAAATTGTTAAATTATATTGTTGTATTGTTTCCATGCAGCTATAATTCAAAATTGAGCAACTTTGTTAATAGGCTTAAAGGGGTATTCAACCCAGGAGCGAAAAAATAAAATAAATGCTCCTTAGCTACTTAGCTGGTCTTATACACAGCCACTAATTTTGAATAGCAGCTTGGGGTATTGTGAGATTCTTTGAGATTATGAGGGAATTCTGAGGGAATTGTGTAGTCAGGTTCCTTAATTCTTTCTATAGCACACTTCATGGAATTAAAAAGGCGCCACAGTAGTGCAGTTTAACAGGATTTATTCAGGTATATACAGTAAACTCCAGTAGTCCTTATCCTGGCCTGTCTCTAGACCCCGATCCTGGCAACTGCTAGTACCAGATCCCTTGTCCATGTTCCTGGTCACAGCTTCTGGCCTGTTTCTTAACTCTGTGCACCAGTGCTGTGACCGTATTCAAATCCTGTTCTGTGCTCTATTTTCCTGCCCCGTGTCCATGATCTTTTGTCATGTTCCCCACTTGGTCTTGTTTCAGTTTTCAGGATTTTCTTGAAGGAAGTCCATACATCATTTGGTAGAGTTTAAGAGTAAAAAACAGGAATCCCCCCAGGGCTTTATTACATTGAAAGATTATTGGCTGAAGAGGCCAATATTGTCCAGTGTAATAGGACAAGTGACCAGCCGATGAACAAACAATTACTGATTCGTTGGCCAATCATCTTATCTTGCCATGCGTAAAAATTTTGGGATGTACAGCCAATGAATGATGGCAGCATGCAGCCCTCCTGGAACAGTAAAGTCATTGAAGGAAAATTCTGGTGGGAAAAAAAATCCTTTGCAGGCAGGGGGTGGGGGAACATTATAAGGAATCGATAATCATCCATCCATGTGCCCGCACCCTCAGCGCCGCATCACCACTCCTGGACTCCCGTTGTCTCCTGCAGGTCTTATAGCTGCAATGTACCAACTCAGTGCCTGACCCAGCAGGTTAATGGATTGCCTACTCAGCCAGTCCATGCCTGGGCAGGGACACCGCTGCAGTTACTGCTGAATGCGCAATCCATCCATCCGCTGGGTCAGGTACTAAATGAGCAGGAAGTAGGAAGCTAAATGAGTTCTGGCAGCTGTCAGAGAGCAGGTGATGCGGCGTTGCGGGAAGGGTAAGTATACATTATTTGTTATGTTTGCCCCACCCCTGCCTGCAGATGATTTTTTTTTTCACTAGACCTTTCCTTTATTATGCTCACTAAATATGCACCAATATGCAATCTAAGGTTTAATTTTCAAAAGATGGTAACCAACAGAAACTGTTGGATTGTTATAATCAAGACCATTTACAATTGGTGAAAAAAAAAAAAAAAGACCATTTACAAAGTGCTTGTATTCTTGTATTTTTCATTTCAGATGCATTAGAGCAATACAAATTATTTCTATGAAGCTTGGCCTTCGGGTCTAAATGTAAGGAAAGCAGCGTATGAAATTATGTATTAAATGCAATATGGATAGTGATGAGCGAATACTGTTTGATCGAATAGATATTCGATCGAATAGTAAGGTATTCGATCTATTGAATATTATCGAATAGTTCGCAGAATATTCGATAAATATTCGATAAGCGTTCAAATCCCGCAGCTTCCGGTTTTTACCTCCAAGGGGTCTAATAGATGTTTTTCAATCATCTAATACTTGTTCCCATAGACTTTAATGGGATTGAATATTCGAATATTCGGGAGATATTCGTACGAATATTTGAATATTTCACTTTTCGCTCATCACTAACTATGGAGTATCAACATATTCTATGCTCCCCATTAAGGAAACAATAAGTCTTTGTGATGTTTTTAGTTGACATGAGATGCAGGAAATGCATTTAGCACATATTCCCTTTAAATTGAAAGAAAACAGAACAGACCATTCTTTGTTGTCACTGACCTTGGAGGCATTAGAAATTAGCCGGGAACTGACATATAATTCTTCCCGGTGGACATTATGCCAAATAAATTGTAGTCCAAATGTCCTTTTCTCATCATGATTAATAGAAGATATATACAATGACAGCTGAATTCACTAGAATTAAAATATCATAGTTATGTGTGTTAAAATTCTCCATGCTTTTATTATGTTACTTATAATTATTTCTTTTTGTTATCATTTTCTAGGAAGTAGTTACATATGAGTAGGGATACTTTTCTATTACCAAGGTCCTGCCCTGTCCACTTGCCTACAGATGTCAGGCTTCTTTCAGCACCCCATCTTACTCTTCCCCAACAGATTTTTTAAAAAGTTGTGTGGGGTGAGAAAAAGGGTCAGAAGGGGAGAGGGGAGCGACTGGAAGAGGAGGTGAGGGCCAGCGCTGCCATTGGAAGAGAAAGTTAGGGGGTCAGGGTTGCTTTTATTGGGTGAGGGCAAAGGAAGAGGTGGAAACTGCCAGATAGGAACAAACACAGGACTGCTGCACCTGCAGTTTACTGCAGGTGGAGCAGTATTTAACCTCTTCAAGACAGAGCCCTTTAATGCAATGTTCCTTCCCGCCTTCTAGAGTCATAGCGCTTTTACTTTTCCACCTACAGGGCTGGTTGGGGTGTAATTTTTTGTGCCGTGTAACAAAAAAATTTTGATCGCTTTTTATTAATTTTTTTTCTGATTATATAATTTTAAAAAATCAGCAATCCTGGTGTGTTTTTTTTTTCGTTTACGTCATTCACTGTGCGGGAACAATAATGTTATATATTAATAGATTGGACAATTCTGAACGCTACGATATATATATATATATATATATATATATATATATATATATATATATATATACATGTTTTGTTTTGTTTTTATTTATTTTTATTTCTATAATGGGCAAGAGGGTTTTTTTTAACTTTTATTGGGGGAGGGGGTATAAGGTTTTTTTTATACTTTCAAAATCTTTTTTAATTGCACTTTTTTTTTTTATTACTTTTTTCACAGTAAAACATGCAATCATTAGATTGCATGTACTGATCTATGCTATGCCATAGCATAGCATAGATCAGTGTTATCGGTGATCTATGTGTAGCGCCTGCCTCAGAGCAGACTCTTTTCAAAAATCGCCGATCTGACAGGATGGAGGTAAGAGGCTTACCCCAGCCCGTCGGTACATGTGGTCGGAACTTCCGCAGCCATGCTCAGTGACAGATGATTGTTCTGTCACTGAGTATCTTAAACGCCATGATCGCTATAAATCACAGCATTTAAGGGGTTTATGAGATGCAGCTGCTGGATTGCATCTGGCTCTCATTACCCTCGGCTGTCCGGACGCTGATGTGTGCGGGACCGCTCTCACCGCAGCAGTCCCGCACACATCAAACCCCTTCACAGTCAGGAACGTGCGTATATGTTCCTGCTGCACTTGGTATGTGCAGCATGAACGTATATCTACGTTTTGCTGACGGGAAGTGGTTAATGCTGCACTAGAGTGTTGAGTTATTACAGGTGGTGCAGTATTTAATGCTGCACTAGAGTGTTGGGTTATTGCAGGTGAAGCAGTATTTATTTCTGCCCTGCAGTGCTCGGTTACTATAAGTAGAACAGTATTGCTGCACTGTAATGTTGGTTTGTTGCTGATAGGGTAGTATGTTTTTTTTTACTAAACTTGTGGTGCTGTTTTGTTGCTAGTAGAGACATATTCATTGCTGCCCTGGGGTGCTGGTTTGTTTCTGCTAGAGGCTATTATGTGCACTACACTGTGCTATTTTGCATTGGGTGGAAGTAGGTGTTTGTTGGTGAGTAGAGAGTAGCCAATTGCTCATCTAAACGAAACTAAACACTTTGTTTCATCTGTGCTTCACTTATTAAACTTCCGGTTTTTTAGCACTGCTCCACTCCCTGCAGCTCCACCCCGGGTGCTGGGGAAAAGCCGGATCCAATCCTGGGGTACTGGGAGAACGTTCCCAGGATTGGATGCAGCTTTTCCCGGCATTGTGGGAGGAGTTGCAGGGAGTGATTCGATCATCTCTATTTGTGAGTGTTCCTCAACCTGTGGCTCCTCAGCTATTGGAAAACTACAACTCTCAGCATGCCTGGAGAGCCTAACACTTTTTGGGCCTGGTAACAGCTTTGGAGCCACAGGGTTGGAAACACTTACTTTGCAGTAGAAGTAAGAACAGTATGTGCCCCACCCAGCTTGCAGCAGTGTCTCTCCAATGACAGATCGGACAAAATAGAGAGACGTCATATATTAAAAAAGAAAAACATGCACAAAACATATTTAGCGCACACCTGTTTTAGGGTAAGTGTAGCTTGTGACTATCTCTCAGTGATAATTGTGGCTCTTAAGAAAATGAAGGTTGGGAACCACTGGTATATAGAACATACAGTGACGTTACAATTCTTCGAGTGCTATTGTCTTTAGTTAATAAAGCTTTATCAACTAAAAAGACGCTGCTAAAACACTAGCTACTTAGGTCCTGTGCCAAAGCTTAAAAAAAGTTCAAGCCTATTTAAATCTATAATTAATACTAATTGCTTGATGGAATATAAGTGGTTAGGAAAACGTTATCCTCTCTTTTATCCTTTTCCTAGATCTCTAGCATTAAATAGGCTAATATTTTTAATGAAACTGTGTTACTTTTGGGGCATAGCCAGATATAGATGGCGATAGTAAAAGAATTTACTGACAGGAAAGTCTCTTTTACATAGCTTGATAGCTACTGTAATGTGAAAGCTCCTTTTAATTTTTTTCAGGAGGGAAAGGGGGTCACCCCTCAGAAAAATAACATTGTTGTCATAGTAATTGTCATAGCTATTTAGGCTGGGTTCACACTACATATATTTCAGTCAGTATTGTGGTCCTCATATTGCAACCAAAACCAGGAGTGGATTAAAAACACAGAAAGGATCTGTTCACACAATGTTGAAATTGAGTGGATGGCCGCCATATAACAGTAAATAACGGCCATTATTTCAATATAACAGACGTTGTTTTAAAATAACAAATATTTGCCATTAAAGCGTAACTGTCATTTCAGGGTCATTTTTCTGAAAACATTAAATATCAACAGTACAAGCGATTTTAAGAAACTCTGTAATAGGTTTTATGTACTAAAAGAGTTTCCTTCTGTAGTGAAAAAGCAATCTCCCAGCCTCCCCCCTCACATCAGAAGAAGCAGGATTTCTGTGCCCATTATGTGGCTATGGAGAGGGGAGGGGCTGTTAGGAGTGACTGAGCATGGAGGATTTCTGCACAGCACAACACCCTGCAATCTTCTCTCAGTAAGTTCATAGATAAGCACTGACCTTTTTGACACCTGAATTTAGCGTTTTAGGTGCCCAGGGAGCTGGAAAAATGTTGTGTGAACATAGCCTGAGGGAAAAAGAGATGGGGGAAGTTTTCGAAAATTCAGCTCGTCAATTCAGCTCTCAGCCAATTACTGGCCGCAACGTGATCTATTTATTTAATATTGATGATTAAAACTGACATTATAATGAAATCCTGAAAGTTAATATCTTGAATATTTTATTACACTCCAATCCGCTAATCACCACAAAACAATTGTTAAGGTTTCCCAAGCCTTTAAATGGTCCCTCAGGAATTACACAATCATGGGGAAGACTGCTGACTTGACAGTTGTCCAGAAGGCAGTCACTGACACCCTCCATGAGTTTTCTCCATTAGTTTTTTCAGTATGCTATCTTCACCTGTTTTATCCCTGCCATGTCCAGTGCTCCTGCCCTGGTCCTACATGCCTCCTTTGTTTACTTCCCTGCAGAGATTACTGCCCAATCACTGGCTTCAGGGGTCATTGTGACAATAAGAGATTGTATTATTTTCTTTTTAAATAACTCAGACAATCCCTTTAAGCGATTATGTTAGCATAATTATTCAGATCAGGGATCACATGTGTGGCATTGTGTGACAATAGTAGTGAAGTGTCCCAGTACATGGGTCACTAATGGCCCTATTACACCAACAGATTTATCTGATAGATTTCAGCAGCCAAAACCAGGAACAGGCTATTAACAGGGAACAGGTCATAAAACAGGTCTTTACAAATCCATTCCTGGCTTTGGCTGCAGAAATCTGTCAGATAAATCTGTTGGTGTAATAGGGCCCCAAGCTTTTGACCACCTGTCAGAATGTAACTCTCTCAAGAGTCACAGCAAGTGCTGGCAGCTATGTTTTCTACTCTGCCACTAGACTACGCCGAGGATTCTTCAATCAGGGCAGTAACTCCCTAAGGAAAGGCAGAGGGACCGACCCTCAGTAAGGCAAAGATTCTAAGAGCCGAGGCACCTTACTGAAGCACGCTCATCCACCTGAGGATATATTTAGTGAGAGCTCAACCTAGAGGGAGAGACAGTTAGGTTAGGTTTACGTCTCTTTCTTTCTTCATGTCGGACATGCATGTCATTCACATCAAAGAAAGGATGTAAACGTATATTATGATATATAAATTCTCTTGTATATTACGACATATGCACAAAGTGTGCCCTTTGTGTGTATGTTTTGTTTAGAATGCTTTGTTAGTATGCAAAAGTGTGGTAGACCAGACTTTGTATACTTTGTAAATCAAGACGGTTGCAAGATGTAAACTTTTATAAACAGTGCTGTCTATGGGCAATGCATGCACATCTTATGCACAGCGTATGCAACTGATACATAAATATATATATATGTTAAAGAATTACACATTTTGGAACTTATTGTACTGGATACATTGACCTATACTGACACTGTATGGCAAAAAGTATGGCAAAAAGTGAGACGTGAGCCTAGCCTTATTCCGTCTCAGACTGTGTCTAATGGGGGGGTGGGGGCATGTCATCTACTGGTGTTGGTCCACTGTGTTATATCAAGTCCAAAGTCAGTGCAGCCATCTACTAGGAACTTTTGGAGTACTTCATGGTTCCCTCTGCCAACAAGATTTATAGGGATGCTGGTCTCATTTCCCTGGACATGCCGCACTTCCAAAAGAACCAATACTTGGTGTAATAACCATGATATGTGGGGCATGTGCGCCATTGGCCAGCAAACTCATATGACCTAAATTAGCTGTAAGTCGTAATTACCAACATTAAGAAATAAATGCTTGAAATTGATCACTCTCTCTGTGTAATGAATCTATAGTATATGAATTGAATTACCAAAATCGATAAATTTTTTAATGATATTCTAATTCATTGAGATACGCCTGTATATATATTTTTTTGTAGCAATAATTAATAATCATATTAAATTGGTCCATTATGGGCTTTGTCGTTTGTGTGTTCATAATAGCGCTGAACATTTATATACTTGGGCAGCTCTTATTGGATTTGTCAGCCTTATAACATTGAATCAATTATTAGATTAGATAGAATGTGTATTTTCTAAAGCAATTACCTGCCAATCAAAGAACACAACTTGGTTGTGCTCTTTAAACAGGATTGGTGGGTAATTGCTTTAGCAAATACACAGACCAGTCTAATAATAGATTCAGTGTTGCAGCCTGTTTATATTTTAAGCAATCAAAAAATGCATCAAAAATGCAATTCAACTGTAAAATGAGAATACAGCCTCAATCATTTAGAATACTGTTTTATGGAGGGATTTACTGTCAGTAAGTGACACATTTTGTACACAAATCCCATTACCTCCATTAAAAAATATATATGTTAGTCATAGTGAATGCAGTGTAATAGTATAGGGATGCTTTCAAGACCCAGGAGAGGTAGATGTTTCTAAAGAAGAATGCACAGTCATATGTTTGTAAAGTGAAGCTAAGATATAATTTAGTTAGGGTCCCTTTGTTTCTTTATTATAGACCCATGACGCACCTGTCACCTACTGTTGCTGCTTATTCTTCTTTATTTTCCAATTTGTAACAACTGTGCATTTGTACATTTATATGTCTTGTATATGTTTATAATCAGGTTACTCTATTTTTAGTTTTATGGCGGCTTTAATGTTACGTCTTGTTTTGAAAGCATGATAAAGTTAAGAACCTTACTGTTAGGTTTGGGACAGAAGGACACAAGACAAAGCGAAAATAGAGATTGAAGGACTCCCAGAAAGTCCACAACATGGTTTCTGTCAAAAGTGTCTGGTAGGAGCATCTTAGATTTGTGATGGATTACTTGGACAGGAGCCGTTATTGGGGTTTGCGTCACTAATGACTGGGAAGTCGTCAGGGTAAGTGTTTCCACCCAATTGGACAAGTGGGAGACAACTTAAGCTGAGTAGACAGCTCATCTAGGTGGTCACAAGCGATGGTTCGGTATTCATGCCGATCCGCAGTGAGAGCCTAAGTTGGTATGGCTTGCGATAATGTTAGTTCTGGGACAAAAGGACACAAGATAGGTGAGGCCCTTGCACTGGCACCCGCCCCGCTGTCCTTACCTGCTTACCGCAATCTGCCCTAGGTGGCATCAGGTCAGCTCCTAACACTTACAAGGAGGCAAATCAATATTTACAAAGCGCACTAGATATTTTGTGACTAGGACTACACTTGGACTTTTTTTCTTTTTACACTATGGTAGAAATTGGCAGCTAAGATCATTTAGAAACCCCAGCATTCGCCAACTGTTTATAGCTACATGTAATAGCGGCAATTGACAATTGAACAAACATTTAATATATTACTTGTAAACAGTCCCAGGGTTCTCCTGCATCTGCATGTATCCCGTCACCACGTGCTGCAGCTTCAGAGCGGTCTGTCTAAGCTGACAGGACGCTCAGCCAATCACGGGCCGCGGTGATCCTGGCCAGTGATTGGCTGAGCGGCCTGGTGCCGGGACGCATGCAGAGCGCAGGAGAACACTACGACCAAGAGCGGGTAATGTATTAACTGTTTGGGCAAGGACTGCACGGACATCATACCATGTCCGTGCAGCACTTGCTAAACTAATATTGCACCATAAAGTAGGCCCAGTAAACAACTGCCGGTCTAGCAGATCGGCGCTTGTTTACAATATTGACCAGGCCGCCATTGGCTCGTGTAATAGCACCCTTATGCAGTGGGCCTAGTTGTAGTCAATGAGGGCTTTCATTTAGTTTTAAACCAATCTTAAGATTCATCCTCAGGAAGGAGTCACCAATCTGGGTCACACTTTCTGATGGCTATAACTCGTTCTATAACTATATCTCTACAGAGATGTATTGGGCTTAATTTTTGCACAACTAGGTCTCATAAAATCGGAGAACTTTCCTGTCAATTGCCTGACAAATTGCCAGATTTGTCTTTAGTAACATGGATTACAGGAAGTGAGGGTATATAGTATATACATGCCATAAAACTTTTCAAGGAAATAAACTTGCAAATAATATATACAATTGATAAATACTTAAAATAGAAATCAGAAATAATCAGGATTTTCTAAATGTAGATATAAGAAATATTTTTAACTATGAGTAGACAGTTTTACTTTAAGCTAACACCTATATCTATTCTTTAGCGTTTGTAGCTAAAGCCTTCCAGGATTCCTCTTGAATACAATTTCCGTAGTGTCCCAAGGGAGATATTCTGTGCTTAATGGCAGATAAAAATATGATTACCTCTGTCTCCTTTTTCTGTATTACTGCATGATAATATATTATATACGATTTTATATTGCGTACAATGCTTTCTCCCAAAGCCAGGAGCAATGTACTGAGAAATCAGATACAAGAACATATCACCTAAAAACGACACAACTAGGGTGTCTTTCTCAATGTTTCTGTGTCATGAAAAGCAACAACCTTTACATTGGGGGAGTTCCCACTCAATAAACCTTTCTGTAGGTGCTGCCATTTTTTTTATTTCTTTGCTATATTTGAACTTTCATACCCTAAACACAAAGGTAAGAAAATAGATTTTTTTTATATTATAAGAATAATTTACATTATAGTGTTACATAGTTTGCTGTTTCTTAGCAGCAGATCTCCACTCCAGGGATGATTTGCTCTATGACATTCATATAACCTATTCAGAAGATGTCCTGATAAGATACTGTTAATCCTTTAGCTAGGATGTATTGAAATGTTCTGCAGATTTCCAGGACCAGTCTTGAGACTATGTTAACACACAGTATTTTTGCTCAGTATTTTCGTCAGTATTTTGCAACCAAAACCGGGAGTGGATTAAAAACACAGAAAGGCTATTTTTTATGTAGCCTTTATGTATTTTCAATCCACTTTTGGTTTTGGTTGCAAAATACTGAGCAAAAATACTGTGTGGAAACATAGCCTTAAAGCGACTCATGTGGTTAAGCACTTTTACTATTTTGGGCATTTAATGTGGTGCTTTACTTCCTATTGTTCATATGATTTAGCAGTTTACACAGGAAAATTGCCTCATTTGGAAAGCAGCATAATCTTGTCACAGATGATGGCAAGATCAAGGTATTTTGGGGCATCCTTCAATCTCATTTCAATTATATACATGTCTGGGCTCATAAAATCCTGAAATTAGACTTCATTATATATACAAGATATTAAAGTGAGATACATGGAGTGGAGAAGCCTTGTTTTTTTTTTAGAATGTTATAAAAGTTTTCCATGCACGTAATGAGGAGAATTTATTAGGACCAGTATTAAATATGTTGGTCATAATACAATGATATTGTGGAGCAAGATACTTAGCTTAGCTCTTGATAAATCTGCTACATCTTTGCCGTTCCATGCAAAATTTGCCTAAAACTGTTCCAGCTATAAGCTAGCATATATTTTTGCTATGATTTAGTGTAGTTTTCTGGTGTGATTTATAGAAAATTCTCTGGGCCACAAGAATCACACTCCTCTTGTTATGCCCAGACCAATGTGGTGCGTAAAGGTTAAATCACACATTTTTTGCACATAAAAGTGGTGCACAAAGCAAACAAAATGCACTTTAATTCTTTCTTTAATTAAACACAAACTAAATGGTGCCAAAAATGTCTATTGTCAAGATTCTAGTTTTTTTACACAAAGATATACATAATTCATTATATTTTGGGCTTTCAGGAGGCTTTTTATCATACAGCTAGCACTATATCTTTACATATAGGTGCACACATAGGTATAGATATACATATAGGTGCACTCAATGATCCCCCTCAATGGTTTGATATTTTTTCCGTTTAACTTTGTTGCTCCTAGCCCCGAATGTGAACTTTTACAGAATATAGAATCCTGTTCCATACTGACGAGGGGCAACACTCAGAAACAGCTGTCTGTAGATGGATACCTGGCTTTGGTATTTCCATGGTCATATCATCAGACTCATAATTGGATTGGATATTGAGTGAAGGGACCTATAGGAGCCATCCCTTTGCTAGGTCCTTCCCTGGAGGGATATCAGTCTAGTCCTGTGTTTTGAGACTCCTAACTGAGTTTTACATCATGGCCCCTGGCTAGGAAACCATATATCCCAGCATGCATTGCACCTCAGAGCCAACTGCTTGGTACTCGCTTACCATTGGCTTATTCTGCTTTTGCTTTGGCTGGGTGATCACTGATAAATGCGAATGAGCTACAGGAAATATGTTACAGCTTGGCCCACAGAAGAGATGAAGATCACACGTTTTCTGTCTCCACATATAGTCACTGGGCCCTTCTGTTTCCATATAATAGATAGGCCCCTCTGTGCCCTCATATAGTATTTAGGCCTTCTCTTTGCATTCCTACAGTAGTTAGGCCCCTTTGTGCCTCCATATAGTAGTTAGGCCCTACTTGCTCTCCATATAATACAAGTGCCCCCTGTGCCCCCATATAGTAGTTATGCCCATGCTTTCCATCCAGTAGTTAGGCCTCTCTGTGCTCACATATAGTACTTTCCTCTCTTTGTGCCCCATATATTTGACTCCATATATTATATGTGTTCTCTGTTCCCTCATATAGAAGTTGAATACTTGGCTTTGGTACGTATTTCCATGGTCATATCATCAGACTCATAATTGGATTGGATATTGAGTGAAGGGACCTATAGGAGCCATCCCTTTGCTAGGTCCTTCCCTGGAGGGATACCAATTTAGTCGTGTGTTTTGAGACTCGTAACTGAGGCTCTGCGGACCTTTTTGCATATTGAGTTTAACATCATGGCCCCGTCTAGAAAACCATATATCCCAGCATGCATTGCACCTCAGAGCCAACTGCTTGGTACTCGCTTACCATTGGCTCATTCTGCTTTTGCTTTGGCTGGGTGATCGCTGATAAGTGCGAGTGAGCTACAAAAAATATGTTACAGCTTGGCCCACAGAAGAGATGGAGATCACATGTTTTCTGTCTCAGAATAAAGAGGAAGGACAGAGGAGTGGGAACAGAGTGGACAAGGCAGTAACGATTTTCAGCAGCTTCGGGGGTGAGTCAGCATGGGATACAGATAAACAGCCCAATTCATAAAATAGAAGCCCATTTTATGAATATTAGCCTGCATGCAGAGCCGTCAGACAACCCCATCCTGTAGTATAAAATAATCTGTTCCCTGTCAATAAAAAAAACAACCTTGATGTGTTATCAGACACAAAAACTCAGCTTCTGCATTAGGGCAGTTGCAAGGAAAGGCCATGATGTAAGCAATGAAATAAAAATAAAGGAATAAAATGGAAAAAAAAAATTCACCCTCCAACCACACATCGATTTCAGACATCCTGCACGGCACAAATATGTTCTGGAGCTGGAAACTGTTGGACCTATTCCCCGAGTATCTGTAGTGATGGTATACTGTAGCCTCAGCTCATATTGAAGTAATAGACTATTAATTTTTTTATCCTGGGCAATCCCTTTAACAAATTCCTGTCACACAGAATGTATATTACAACAAAAAATATATATTTATAAATAATTCCCCACATCTGCCAATTTTGGTTTGTCTTTCCCCAGCCCTATTTATTTTGCTCATTTACTAAAACAGTTTTGGATGATTATCCATATATGCAGAAACTCAGTTTAAAGCTAACGGAGAGTGATGCATTTAAAACGCAAATTGGTCCTTTGTTATTGGCGCTATAGCAATACCATACGTTATACAATGTATACAGTGTACGTAATGAATATATGTCATTGTTATGCACAGGAGAACCAATTAATTTTTGTATGGGGTAAATATATATATATATATTTTTTTACTTTGTCTTACAAGTCACTATAATTGCATTGATATGGATTTTTAACTGTTATGTAATAAAAGATTCATAGGAAAAAGTTTTTCCTTTTTCATTGAAGTCCCTATAGAGGATTTAAAAATGCCATCTTTTTAAATATTAAAGTCTTACTGTCATTTGCAGTATTGTCAACTTGACATTTCTTCACTCCTGAGACCTGCTGCGTTCTTGAGCTACAAACAGGGGGAGTGCACACTGTCAAATACAACTCCAACTCACAATCCAATGCAACTCCTTCACTAGAGTTCCTGGAGCGAACAAGTCAGATTTTCTGCCAGCTGGTGAGTTGAGCACACTACTGTGCACTCCCCCTAGCTGTATGTCAGGATTGCAGCAGGCCTCAGGAATGATTTCATCAGGTGTGATCAGTGACCTTTGACATGTCTGATGACATGTCAAAAGTTACTATAAATAACAGTAACGTTTTAATAAAGTGTTCTCAGTTTATTTTTAACAATTACTCTGTAAGGGCATGTTCACACTGAGGAAAATTGGCAGAATGCTGCAGCAGAGCTCGCGTCTCCGCTCCTGTCGCTCTCTGCTAAGAATTGATATATCAATTCTTTGAGCGGAATGTGACGCACACGGAAGCGCAAAAGCCCTCCAAAATACTGTGGGACACTGAGGCAGGCGGGATTCTGGGGCGGAAAGCTCCACTATGGAATTCTGCTGCTTTTACTAAGTGTGAACATACCTTAAAGATAGATATCTCAGTTAGAGAAGAGTGGACTGAACTTCCCAAACCTGGATTTGATCCGAACTTTGCAAAAAGTTTGGTTTTGTACTGAAGCAAACTTTTGCAAAGTTTGAAACAAATTCAAAAAGATGGCGACGGCACATCTAATATATATATATATATATATATATATATATATATATTTTTATTATTATTTTTTTTTTTCTTCCCATCTGTCTGTGCTCCCCCAATGTCTCCCTCAGCCAAACACTGGACACGGATGTCCTGTTTCAGTCAGTCAGTGGTTAGCTGAGAGGTCTTTCCCTCTTGTCTCAGGAGTGACAGCCCGCTCAGCCAATCACTGGCTCACTGAGTCGGGAGAGAGCCGCGGACAGTGATTGGTTGTCACTCTTGTCTTGAGAATAACAGCCCACTCAGCCAATCACAGGCCGTGGGCTGTGCTGTCTCAGTCAGTGATTGGGTGAATGGTATTTTGGCAGCTGCCAGGGATACTGGACAGAAGCATATTGGGGGGAGCTCGGACAGGTAGGTATAGATGCAAATGTTAAAACCACACTAAAACAGCTAAATGCCTGCAATGTTCATTTAAGGTTCAGCTCGGACAAACCTGCACTTCATTTTAAAGTCTGACAAACCTGCCAAATCGAACTTTAGAAAAGTTTGCTTATCTCTAGTTACAGTTTTTGTTAGCCTCCGACCACTATGTTAACTCATTATCATACTGTGATTTCATTATATGCGGCCAATAGGATGACAGAGAACCCCACACGATGTCCCACCATCTGTTACATTGCTAATTCACATGAGTAAATATATCATCGTGCCACATCTGTTGACTACTGTACATTGGGGGGCTGCACCATACATTTACCGTGGCACATTTGTTTATACTATGTAAGTTGACTTAATTGCTGCAGTTACTGTTATATTTGTGTTTATTATGCTACCCAACATATTTGCGCTATATATTTGCGGTGTACACATTAACAGGAAATTACTGTTGAATTCTTCCACGTGAGTATGAAACATGATTCTAAATTTGCTAGAAGAAAGAAGGGCTAGATGAAGTACTGTAGCACATACATTCAGGGACCAAGGCTACATCACCAGCTGACTACAATAGGAAGGACAGAGCCTGGTTGAGATGAAAGGAAGTAAGTGGATCGAAGCATAGAATGCTTGGACTTTACAAATCAATACCACATCAGGCTGACTGACATTTCTGCTGCTCTACTATTCCAGGCTGAGATAGGAGCAGAATAGCTGCCCTACGAACCCTGATCATTTCTTTCTGCATCATAAGATGAGGAAAAGCAATGAACCCCTAGAGACATTGCTCAGGATAGAGTTGGGAAGCAGGATTGGTGGGAGGTAACGACACAGCTATAGAGAGGTCAACAGGTTACTTAATCTTAGGCCAAACCTTTTCATTCTGTAGATTTGATTGTTTTGGCTTGTAGTATTGTCTGGGAATCCAGCATAGCGTGAAATATGTGAAGGAGAGGCAGAGAAAAAAACAAGAAAACACAGTTTTATTAGTGAAGAATCCATTAAGTTAGAAGGCGACAGATGCCTACCAGTATTGCCTTACGTTGCCCTTCCTGTATTTCTTGTGATTTGTAACAAGTCGAATGATTTCTACAAAAGGGTTAAAAATATGGACGACCTTCATACCAAGGCATCGATATCACCAGGCATCTGGGAAGCAAGCTTCAAATCTTTAGCCCGATACCCCAGATCTCCCGGCAACTGATTGCGGTCGCAAATGCAGTCAATTGGAAAGACGGGGCAGTTCAGTTCAGGGATGGCAAATCCAGGCAAGTGCCAAGGCCTAATTGCCCTCAAGATACTGTGCCTAGCCCTTTAACTGTAAGCTCTAGTAATGAGCACTTACCGGTCGATCCCGTTGAGGTCAATATATGCACAGTGGGGAAAATAAGTATTTGATACACTGCCGATTTTGCAAATTTTCCCACTTTCAAAGAATTGAGAGGCCTGTGCTTTTTAACGTAAATATACTTACCTGTGAGAGACTGAGGGGGAGATTTATCAAACATGTTGTAAAGTTAAACTGGCTCAGTTGCCCCTAGCAACCAATCAGATTCCATCTTTCATTTTCCAAAGAGTCTGTGAGTAATGAAAAGGGGAATCTGATTGGTTGCTAAGGGCAACTGAGCCAGTTTCCCTTTATACCATGTTTGATAAATCTCCCACAGAATCTATAAAAACAAAAAGTACAGAAAATCACATTTGGTACTTGTGTCCCCCTTCTCCAAACAGATCTTCTCCAGATCTTTCAGGTTTCGAGACTGTAGCTGCGCACCACTGAGTTTTAGCTCCCTTCAAAGATTTTCTACTGGGTGTTGGTCTAGAGACTGGTTAATATTAGAGATGAGCGAACCTGGAGCATGCTCGAGTCAATCCGAACCCAAGCATTCGGCATTTGATTACCGGTGGCTGCTGAAGTTGGATAAAGCCCTAAGGCTATGTGGAAAACATGGATATAGTCATTGGCTGTATCCATGTTTTCCAGACAACCTTAGAGCTTTATCCAAGTTCAGCAGCCCCCGCTAATCAAATGCCGAACGTTCGGGTTCGGATGGACTCGAACCCGAACCCGGTTCGCTCATCTCTAGTTAATATGCAAGAAAGGGGGTGGCGAGTCTCAAAACATGGGAATAGCCAGATATCTCCCCAGGAAAGGAAACCTGTTGCTAAGTAGTGCCTCACAGTGGGGAAATCAGCAAACCACCCTGATACGTAGCCCCTTAAGTCTCACTCAGTTGCACAAATAGGGAAATACCAAGGTGGCCCCTTTTGTGTCAAAGTCTAACTCAGTTGTGAGTATTGCAACATGACAAGGGTTTAACAAAGCCAGGCATCCATCCAGGGGGTATTGCCCCTGATCAGTGTGAAGTAGGATTCTAGGGACTGGCTAAGCCACTCCAGAACCTTGAAATGCTTGTGTTTCGAGTCTTTGTCATGCTGGAAGACCCAGCCAAGAATCTTCAATTCTCTTACTAAGGGTAGAATGTTATTCAAAATATCACAATACATGGCCTCATCCATGCTCTGTGGGTATATTTTTGACCCCATCCTTACCCCATGAGGTGAGATCTTGCATGGAACCCCAGACCAAGGAGGAATGACAGTTATCTTGTGTTTCTTCTAATTTCTAATAATTGTGCCAACAGTTGTTGCATTCTCACAAAGCTGCTTGCCTATTGTCATGTAGCCCATCTCAGCCTTGTGCAGGTCTACATTTTACAATATAATGGAACTTTTAGTTTTACAATAGCTGGAGAGCCAGAGGCTCCCCATCCCTGCTTTAAAGTATATACAACCAATTTTCCTGCAAATGCTTTTCACGTTGCTGTCAGCAGAATATAGGCATTGTTCATAGCATCTATATTCTGCAAAAGGAATGAAGAGCAGGCCTTTTTTAAGTGTTGTCAGTCATTACAATATTCACCATGTTTCTTGAATATGCAGAATACAGGCAACTTTTCCGCTTATCCCAAATTGTTTCTGCTTGTGCAAAAAGCAATTTTGGTAATAGATGTTTATTTGTAAATTACTGGTAATGCTTTTTCATAATATGCAAGTGAATATTTACCAGGCTGAATATAGATAATCAAAAACTTTTATTACTTGTTTTGAGGCTGGGAGTAATTTCAGAAGCTATCAACAAAAAAGCAGTTTCATGGCATCACTGTTCATATCCTTACATTGCAGCCACTTTGAGAAGGTTAGACTTATAGCATAGATTTCTTGATATCTATAACAATTTTTTTGTTTGTTTTTATTTATTTTTTTCTTTAAAGAACCTGTCAGGTAATTTATACTGTCCGAGTGTATAATAGAGGGATATGCAGAGCTTAGTGATATAAAGGTTTATAAGATTTAGGAGTAGATTATTTCCTATAAGGACTTCTATGAGAGACAGTGAGAGTTTTGCTTAAATCCCCCCTTCACACACCTAGTAATTGACAGCTATCTATGTATCAGTATAGGTATATAGATGGCTGTCCATAAGTTGGTGAAGTAGAACTCTCGCCGTCACATTTAGGAGTCTTAGCGAAATACACTCTGCTTTTTACTCAGAAATTCAAACTCTTATAAACCTTTACATCACTGAGCTCATAACATCTCACTATATTATATGCTGCTTAATTCACATGACAAGTTGTAATGTTAAAGATCTGGACCCACTGAGCTACGGCAAGCAATGGAGAGACCCACACCAGGGAGTGGAGTCTAAGGGGCAGCTGGACGTTACAAGAGCCCACCACAAGTCAGGACAGTCTTGTTGCAGCAGGCGACCCCCAGGTCGCTACCCTTGGTTTGGCTTACTTGCGGTGGTGGGCAAGGTACAACAATGAGCAAAGACAGGCGTAGGAGGGCACACAACAATGGGGTCAAGGTACGGGTGGGAACATTTTAATGGGCACAGAGGCTTCAAGAAGGGCACTATATATACAGCTGGGCTACAATTAGCAGCCAATTAAGGGTGCGCTGGCCCATTAAATTTCACTGAGCTGGCACGCGCACGCAGTAAGAGTCATGGACATGGCCACCAGTGAAGAGAGGAATCAATATTAGCACGACAGGTAAGAGAACCCATTGGGAGCTGGACTGCACGTTTGTGTCCCCGACCCTAGAGACTAGGTGTCCACCGCAACAGAAGAGGGGGATCAACAAAGTGGTCATGGCCCGTGGTACAGTCATGGCTGAACTTATGACACAAGTTCACTTTAAGTTGTAAGTTCTTTTCAAAATAGTAGTAGGGACTGCCCTGTTATTTCCCTATTTGTGCCCTAATACTCGCAACTTAAAGGGGTAGTGCGGCGCTAAGAAATTATTCACAGAATAACACACATTACAAAGTTATACAACTTTGTAATGTATGTTATGTCTGTGAATCGCCCCCTTCCCGTGTACCACCACCCCCGCCCGTGTACCCGGAAGTGTTGGTGCACTATACATTACCTGATCCGTGTCACACATGTCCTACATCTTGTGCCAAACGTCATCTTCGGACGGACGGCCGAATCGCTGCCGCCGTCCCCCCTCTGCCGCGTCATAACTGTGCTCAGCCGCGATTCGCTGAGCACAGTTATGCCCAGCCGGCTTCGGCCGTCCGTCTGAAGATGACGTTTGGCACAAGATGGAGGACATGCGCGACACGGATCAGGTAATTTATACACGGTACACGGGTGGATGTGGTGGGACACGGGAAGGGGGTGATTCACAGACATAACATACATTACAAAGTTGTATAACTTTGTAATGTGTGTTATTCTGTGAATGATTTCTTAGCGCCGCACTACCCCTTTAAGGGGTTTCATATCAGGGTGCTTTGGTGATCCCCCCACTGGGAGGCGCACCTTAGCAACAGGTTTCCTTTCCAGGAGGGATATCTGGCTATTGAAGTGTTTTGAGACTCGTGACTGAGGCTTCATTGACCTTTTTTTTTTTTTTGGCATATTCTAATTTTTTAGGGGGCAATGTATCAGTGAAGACTCTTGAATGAGAACTCCATTAAATTTTTGGGGGCTGATCTCCTTGAGCTCAGTGATTGTTGTATTTTGCCAAACTAGTACACTATTATACCCCATGTCATCATATATGTTCACTTCTTCGCATCTCTTTGACGTATACTTGTCATGCACCAAGTGTCTGTCTTAAAACAGTTCTAGGGCAGAACCTATTCTAATCCCAGCCAGAAGCAGAAGCTGTGAGATGCGCACATTCCCTCCTGCAGTGTGCCGGTACTGACTTGCTGCGCTATCCTTGGCAGAACTAAAGTGTGCAGTGTGGATAGCGGTAATTAGTCTGGAGAAGCAGAACTCCAGCGGGACTTCAAGCCAGCATTTCTGTGATGGAAAGGTTAATTCAGAGCTTTGTCTTTCAGTCACTTAATGTCAGGACCATCTCAGGCAGACGGAGATATCTACAAATCACTTCCTCCTACTGTTGTGCCTCAGCTAGGAATTTATTGTAGCTGCAGATTGATCATTTAGCATGATAGGTTTGTGCTTAGGTGCGAAGAAGGTTGAGCGACAGGTATTTTGCCATCTCTCACTCTTTGTAGTTCGGTTGATAATTTAAGGCCAACTCTCAACTATAGAAAGTTATGTATTATTATTTTATCGTCTTAAGTGTGGGGTGCCAAAAACAAGATTTGGATAAGCAATCTGGAGACTCGGTTGTCATAGTGACTTAAGCAGTGCCAGTCACCTAAATTTCCCTTGTTCTTTTTCTGCTATTAAAGTGTTCTAGGGGAGTAATAGATAAATACTCAATCCACTTAATAGTCACTGGGAAGTCTTGGTTGGAGAACACTGCTATAAAGACATCTGTTGATTCTATGAGGGGTATTTAAGATTGTGCTCATCAAACCCACCTCTACTATTATTGTTTGCTTGTGTCTCATTGAGTACCCACAGCAGAGGAGCAAAGCCAAGATGCATTACAATTTCACTGTAGCTTCAGGTAAATACTTAGTTTAATTGAAGCTTTGCAGGATTTTTTTAGTTGTTTAAGTTTTAGTTGTTTGTTACCATGTTGCAAATATAGCTCCAAATAAAATTAATACAAGGATAGGTAGAACAAGTTCTGGCCCGAGTTACTGGAACAGATGTTGGGCCTGCTGGTGGGTTCTGGTGTTTTGGAGGCTACTTGTTACGGTGGCCAGGAGTGGTAACACCCACCCCCGGACACACGGCAACCGGACCTTGGTTAGGGCTAAGATGAGGTGGAAAGTGTAGGTGCAAGTCCGGCGGTAGAGATAACAAAGTCCCACTTTAAACAACTTTCAAACTTTACTTATAAAAGGTCAAAATAGCCATAAACAGTGCTCAGGTACTAATACTCCAATAGATAGTTAGGAGAGTTGATAGAAGAAACAAATGTCAGGGACTGGTTAGAAGGGCCCTTGCCTAGGGTACTAAGAACTGTGGTGTGGTGAAATGTGGTGGTGTCTTTAGAGTGTTTAAAGAAATTCACATACTCACGTATGGATCAGTCTCAGTTATCTCACCTAACTGCCTTCTTCCCCACAGTGTCGGTTTTCCGTCCTACTGAGATAGTACAAGTGGCTTGCTTGTACTGTGTTCTACTGCAGGTCCAGTCTTGAAATTATCCATCCCTTTTCTCTAAGGTGGTAGACTGTCCTGTTTTAGCTGTATGTCCTCAGCGTAGGCAAGGGGTTAAGACTCCCTTGTCTCCAGTTTTGTTGGGGTTTTGTCTAACAACCCATGAAGGTTGGGAAGCTATCTGCAGGAACAAACTATATACAGGTACACATCCTGCCTGACCTGTAGCCAGGCACTAACTGCTCACTAAAGGAAGTTGTTACTAGAGTAGAAGAGGTGTGTGCGGCTAGACCTAGAGCTAGCTGCAGCTGTGCTTGTGTGAGTGGGACATCTAGTGGTTCGAGTAAGGAACAGCGGCTACCTGTGCTAACCTGTGACACTAGAAAGTTACACTTTCACCAAGGTGTAAGAAGAAAAGAAAAACACATAGTGGGGCACTACATGTGTACTACTAACTTTCCAGGCTGGGGATTTCTGCGACCGCCTAGGATCGACTGTACTTTCTTCTCATCTATTGCTTACTTCGCTACTTAAAGCCCTATTACACAGAGTGATAATCTGTCCAATAAAGCCAATTTGGCAGATTATGGCTATGTTCACACTGCGTACGAGTCCGTCCGTAGTTCGTACGCCGCCATACATGTGCGGCTGAAACTACGGGCGTGGGAAAAATCGACATGCGCCCGGATGCGTACGAACCGCGAACATACGCCCGTAGTACAGTTATGCTTCCCTAGCTTGTTTCGAAGGGATCTGAAACAGGTCATTAACTTGGAAATCTTCGCCCAGCCCAAAAAAACTCACAGAACCTCTTGGATCGAAAAATCAAGATCAATTTGGCTGAAATAAGTACTTCGTACGGGACCGCATGGAAATCCACGGCCGTGAGTTGGAACATTTCCGTCCTCAAACAATGGTCTTGTTAATTTTTCACGGCGCCGTATACGATCCGGTCGTAAGTTCATACGTAGTGTGCACTGTGCGGGCGTATATCGTATACTTTCAAGCGAACGCATCAACCTCAAAACTACGTGCGTATATTCGCGGTTCGCACTACGGCCAGAAAGATACGTAGTGTGAACATAGCCTAAAGCTGTATGTAATAAAGACAACGATCAGCCGAAAAACATTCATTGGCTCATCGTTGTCTTTCAACCTGCTAAAAAATCATTGGGCGCTGTAAAAAAAGAAAGAAAAAAAACAAAAACGTATTTATTACATTGATGGCTATTATTTATTACATTAGTCACACACAAACCAATTTTTTTTTGCTAATTCTGCTGCCTGTGGGGAAGGGTTACTAATTATAGTGACTTTTTAGTTGTTATATTACATATAAGAAAACATAAGTTATAGTGTTGGTTACCTATACTGTACCATGTTGTCTCTTCTGGCAGGTGTGTCTGCATTCTATGTTATTGAAATAAAGCCTGAGTGTTATACTGTAAGTGTACTGGATTTCTGCCAACAGCGCCTGTCTGTCACATGCCACTCATTAGAGGGCCCTATCAATATTGTTGCCCTAGTCTTAATTTAATCAGCATCACAGCTTTGGATATGGACTTCATTAAAGTAAAGGTTCACCTTGGCAGTTTTTATTAACAGACCCTAGAGGAAGAAACTGTTTAATATGTCATTGTTATATAGGAAGCATAGCTCATAATTACATGAATACAATTAGTCGTAATAAAGAAAAAGTCCAAGTTTACACAATCTGGAAAGTATCCAGAAAATTAAGCATTTGTAATTTAATATAATTTAAAGGAAACCTGTCACATCAAGCAAGCTGTCCTATCTGCGTAACGGCATGTTGTAGGGCAGGAGTTCATGCAATTTTTTTTTTTTTTTTAGGAAAAAAACTGATGATGGCAGGTAAAAATGATCATGATCATTATTTACAAAGGTCATTATGAAAAAACAGCAGTTATTTTGCCTAAATAGATGTTATGAGAACATAGCCAAACAGTGAAATATGTAGTTTTAGGGGAAAAGATTCAATATAGTTTATAATTTAGTAATGTAAATCACTGCTTAGGAGTCCAGTGGAAAGTCCTGACATCTATCTATGTGTGCACACTCCTAAACGCTTTCGGTCAGTCACTGAATACCACTAAGCTCCTAAGCACAGAATAATTTACATTATTGAGCTATGTTCACACAATGTTTGTTCAGCTGTTTAAAATAACGTCCGTCATTTTAAGTCTAAAATAACGAACGTTATTTAGCTGTCTGGCCTCCCCTTAGTGCAATAATTGATGTTTGCACATTATTTTAGTTTGGGGTTACTGACTGGACTTTGGGTGTATCTTAATTGAAAAGTCCATTGAATTTAATACTAAAAACAGAGAAAAAAACGGTGACAAAAGAAAAACTGTGTGTGAACAACCAATAAAAAATGTTCACTGTTTGCAAAAGACGTCCGAAAATAATTATCATGTTCATTATTGTGACGTCCGCAGTAAAAATGTTATTCAATACGCTGTGTGCATTGGATGCCATCTTCCCATTGACTTTAATGCATTGCCATTGCAGTCAGTTAAATCGCGGCAAAAACGGACGTTATTTTAAATATGAAAATCGTCTGCCTTTTGACTATTTGTGACGTTGTGTGAACATAGCCATAAAGGGGTACTCTGGCGAAAAAAAAAACCTTTTTCTTTCAAATAAACTGGTTTCAAAAAGTTATATAGATTTGTAATTCACTTCTGTTTAAAAATCTCATGTCTTTCAGTACTTATCATTTGCTGTATGCCCTGCAGGAAGTGGTGTATTTTTTCCAGTCTGACACACAGCTCTCTGCTGCCACCTCTGTCAGTGACAGGAACTGTCCAGAGCAGTAGCAAATTCTCATAGAAAATCTTTCCTGCTTTGGACAGTTCCTTACATAAACAGAGGTGGCAGCATAGAGCACTGTGTCCGAGTTTAGATTCTAACATTTGCAGAACTCCTCATTATTATTGTTTGGGAAGTAAAATTCTACAATAATTCTGCACTTCTTATAGACACCTATGGAGATGTATGTTTTGAAGTCTTTTTTTTTTATTATTTTAAACGTATAATTCGAATTTGATGTATTTATTTCTTATATGGCTGAATACTTATGCACAAAATAAATAAATGAATAAATGAATACTAAAAACATGTATTTATGTTCTTCTATTCTGAATCATAACTGTTTATATTTCTGCCAACTAGGCTATATGGTAGCTGCAAGATGAGTTTATGTTTATTGGTACATTTTTGGGATACAAACAATACATTTAGAAAGTCTTTAGACTCTTTTGTTTTATTTTTACATTTTGTTATATTGCATTCCTGTGGTAAATAATAATAATAATAATAATAATAATAATAATAATAATAATACGTTTCCCCCATTCTGCACTCAGAATTTGCTGGGGGATCTCTGGTGACATCTATTTTAGCTGTTATGATTCCCCTGGCCATGTTATGGCTATGTTCAGACAAGGTTTTTTCAGCTCTGTTTAAAATGATGTCTGTTATTTTGAGTCTAAAATAACGGACGTCATTTAGCTGTCTGGCCTCCCCTTAGTGCAATGACTGGTGTTTGCACATTATTCTAGGTAATGCTGCGTTTACACGAAACGATTATCGTGCGAATTTGCATGATAACGATTGAATTCGAATGATAATCGTACGTGTAAACGCTGCGAACGATCAAACGACGAACGAGAAATCGTTCATTTTGATCTGACAACATGTTCCAAAATCGTTGTTCGTAAAAAATTCGCACATCGTTCCGTGTAAATAGTCATTAACCAATGTGTGAGATAGGCTTAAGCGATCGCAAAACGATTGCAAAACTATCGCAGAGCGAATTTCCATACCGACATCATTAATCGTACGATCGGGCCAATTATCATGTCGTGTAAACGCAGCATTAGGAGGACTAATTGGCCTTTGGGTATGTCTTATTTGAAAAGTCCATTGAATTTAACAGTAAAAAGGGAGAAAGAACTGTGACAAAAGAAAAACTTTGTGAACAACTAATAAAAAACATCCGCTGTTTGCAGACGTCCAAAAATAATGATCATGTCCATTATTTCGACTTCCGTGGTAAAAACGTCTGTTATACAATACTTACCCATTGCACCTTCTCCTCAACTCCCTGAGTCTAGTAACAATTGAACCCACACCATCTTGGGTGCACAGTACTGGGGTATGCCCCAAGGGACTTGTTACCACTAGTGTTGAGTACTCATTACTCAAGTTGAACATTTTTCAATTAAATCAATGGGAGACTTGAGCTTCCCCCTGCTTGGCATAGCGGAGGATAGACCATCGGAGATGTGCAAATAAAAATGTAAAGATTTAAAAAAAAAATGCAATACATTACTGCAAGACACATTAGAACTCTGGCGGTATGCCATCAGTTGACAATAAGTAACGTATTGAATTTTTTTGTTCTAATTTTTGTATATTTCCATGCAATAATCCATCAGAAATCGGGCAATGCGGCACTTGCTTGTTTATCCACGATACTTTATTAGGCCATATTCACGAGACAATACAAAAGACTAGGCTCAATAGAGAACTATGCACGATAGAGCATGCCCGCTCAGCACTAGTTACCACCTGACTAGTGCAGCCCTTGACATATGACAACTTTGTAATAGTTGTACCCACTCTAACCATCTGTGTTATGGTTGTATCCTCTCTGCTTCTAAAACAAGGACCCAGAAGTTCCCCCCTTGTGTTACTTATGAAACTCAAAAAATATCAATGTGCTCAAACCCATCACCAGGAAACTGATATCCAGAGACATGCTTAAAAAGGGATATTTGGACAGATAGTTATTTGCCAAATTGACAAATGAAAAAGAGCCTAGAAATAACTATGAGTGATAGCCAAATGACATGCTTTCTGAAACACTTACTGGAAAGGAAAAGATAATACTCTGAACAGTTGACTGTCTGTCAGAGTTGCCAACTTTTCTTAATTTCCAGGGAGAGTGTTACATTATTATCATTAGCTTGTGGTTTCCAGGCCTTAAAACTTACAATTTATCTGCAGTCATTGCTATAAAACATCTTGTGGAAATGACCTTCAAGACACTTTATTTAAACTGTGGTTTTTGATAATAATAATAATAATTAAAAAAAAAAAAAAAATGAACGACTTACCTGATTTTATAAGTTTTAACTGTAGTCTGTAAAGGGGTTCATTTCATATCCCTGCTTACATGTTAAAGACTGCATGTATATCTTTATCCTTATTTTGCTGCTTTCATACAGGTATGTGTAATATATTGTGTTGTACCCCATCTTGTATATATATATGCAGGGGCGTAGCTAATGACTCCTGGGCCCTGGTGCGAGAGGTCAACTTGGGCCCCCCCCTTCCTCGACCAAGTGATGCTATTGCTATATGTGTATAATATATATATATATATATATATATATATATACACCAAGACAGATATTACGAATAACGATCTTAAGATCGGAAGAGAAAATATTATCACCACACATATTACCGCCATATAGTTACTGACCAAATCCTGTATACTAAGACCAATAAAACATAGTACCAGATAGCAAGTAACAAATAATTCCACCACATACTGACTAACACCACCACTGCTACTGACTAACACCACCACATACTGACTAACACCAACGCTGCTACTAACACCACCACCTACTAACACCACCGCTGCTACTGAATAACATCCACTGTACACGTATCACCGCATCCAGTCATATAGAGGTGGACGCAGCTCCACACAGGCTCTAGACACCATATACATTACAGTGCAGTTACATCAGGTGACTCACAGGGGACGTCTTCTCTGATCGGAGTTCTTCCCTCTTCATCTTCTTCTCCATCTGCTCTCGGCCATTATGAGAACTTCTCCGAGCCACGAATCCACAGAATCTGCCAGACAGACATATTAGACTCCTCACTCTGACACCATCGTAATCTCTCTACAAACTGCACATTTGTATTGGCCTCATTTAGTGGGTAACCCTGACACTATGTGACCTCCTTATAGTGTATGCCCTATATGTAGCCTCCTTATAGATGGTCCCCACTCTGTGTATCCACCCTTATAGTATATGCCTCCTACTATGTAGCCTCCTTATAGATGCCTCCTTTGTGTATCCCCCCTTATAGTATATGCCTCCTACTATGTAGCCTCCTTATAGATGCCCCCTCTGTATATCCCCTCTTATAGAAAGCCCCCTCTCCCCTATGTTGCCCCCCTTATAGATGCCCCCCCATTATAGATGGCCCCTTCCCCCCTTATAGATGCCCCCCCCTTATAGATGGCCCCTTCCCCCCTTATATATTGCCCCCTTATAGATAGCCCCCTCTCCCACCCTCCTATAGATGGCCCCCTCTCCTATAGATGGCCCCTTCCCCCCCTTATAGATGGCCCCCTCTGCTATAGATGGCCCCTTCCCCCCCTTATAGATGGCCCACTCTCCCCTCTCCTTATATAGATGGTCCCCTCTCCCCCCTCTTATAGATGGTCCTCTCTCCCCCCCTTATAGATGGTCCCCCTCCCTTATAGATGGTCCCCCTCCCCCCCCCCCCTTATAGATGGCCCCCCTCTTCCCCCCCTTATAGATGATCCCCCTCTTTCCCCCCTTATAGATGATCCCCCTCTTCCCCCCCTTATAGATGGTTCCCTCTCCCCCCCTTATAGATAGTCCCCCTCTTCCCCCCCTTATAGATGGTCCCCTCCCCCCTATAGATGGTCCCACTCTTCCCCCCCTTATAGATGGTCTCCTCCCCCCCCTCCCTATAGATGGTCCCCCTCCCCCCCTTATAGATACCCCCCCTCTCTTGCCCCCCTTTATAGATGGCCACCTCTCCCCCCTCCTTTATAAATGGCCCCTTCCCTCCTATAGATAGCCCCCTCTTTCCTTTATTAAAACAAATAAAAATAAATAAAAAAAAACACACACAACTCACCTAACAACGCGCTCCCCCGGTGATCCTCTTCTTCTTCAGCCTCCGTCTGCCCCGGATCATGCGCTGCTGCCGGGGGTGTTGCGTCCTATCCCCGGCAGCGCGCGCATCATAGAGTTCCCTATGCTGGGACCTCCAGCACAGGGAGCGTCTCTAATGTGCGCTCCCTGTGCCGGAGCAGTGAACTCTATGATGCGCGCGCTGCCGGGGATAGGACGCAACACCCCCGGCAGCAGTGCATGATCCGGGGCAGACGGAGGCGGCCTCTTGTGATCGCAAGCAACACAATGCTTGCGGTCACAAGAGTGATTGATGAGGGGGGGCCTCAGGGGCCCAGCGGGCCCCGCAGGCCCCCCTTGTGGCGGGCCGGGTCGCAGCGGCGACTGCTGCGACCCTGGTAGTTACGCCACTGTATATATGTAATTAAATGTATGCATATGCTGTAATGTTAGCAGTCTCATATTGTTGACAGTAAATAGCCTAGGACATGAACATCTATGGTAGTCACTCTATAAATTGTTTCGTTATAAGGATATCATTTAAAGGTAACTTATCATCAGCTTAGATGAATCTAACCTACTGATAGCCCCTTATTGCAGGAGGTGCCGAGGATGAAGGCACCTTACCTTCATCCCTACTGCCATTCCGGTGCACTCTTCCACCCCATACCCCTGCCCCCGGCCGGGGTGCTCCATTGATAATCATTAAAAGGGGTGGGCCAGCCAGAGGTGTATAGGCGCTATGGGGATGGGCAGTGCTCCTAACGGGTGCTCCAGTGCTCCCAACTGTCTCAGCAGAATGTAAAACAACCAACTAAGTGCACAGGAGTGGTGCTGACAATGAAGGTAAGAGACATACCATAAACCTTTTTTGTTGGCCCGTAGTGTTAATAGTTGTCACTAGAGCTCCGTATTGTTGCCGAAATTGATAGCCACATTGTAATTTGTTTTGTAAGTAGTCAAACTGAGTCCCCATTGCTGAGCAAAGAAGAGAACTATGCATGAAGGGATAAAGCAACATCTCAAAGAAGGGGCTTGGTAAAGGAGGAGCTTCAGAAAAGTCACTTAAAAGTGCTGCAGCTAAAGTCCTGTGAAGCACACATGAGCAAACGACACCACCTAAATTTGCACCAAAACATGGTCTTTTCAAAGAAAGTGGCGACAATGGGGCTGCCAGTGGCCTATAATGTGTGAAATGAATTGTGGACTTTGTGAATGTAAAGTATGTAACTGCGGGAGTTTGTTTGTTGGTGTTGTGATGGTGCCTTATAAATGTACCATGTGTGAGGGTTTCATTGTGGGATGGATAGTCTTTTCCTTTGGAGGCCTCATCCCTGTATAAGGCTATGTTCCCACTGCGTATGAATCCATCCGTAGTGCGAACCGCGAATATACGCACGTAGTTTTGAGATTGATGCGTTCGTTTGAAAGTATACGATATACGCCCGCACAGTGCACACTACGTATGAGCTTACGGCCGGATCGTATACGGCGCCGTGAAAAATGAACAAGACTATTGTTTGAGGACGGAAATGTTGAATCTCACGGCCGTGGATTTCCATGCGGTCCCGTACAAAGTACTTATTTCAGCCAAATTGAACTTGATTTTTCGATTCAAAAGGTTCTGTGTGGTTTACGGGTCTGGGCGAAGATTTTCAAGTAAATGACCTGCCTCAGATCGATTCGAAACAAGCTAGGGAAGCATCACTGTACTGCGGGCGTATGTTTGCAGTGCGTACGCATCCGGCCACATGTCGATTTTTCGCACGCCGTAGTTTCAGCCGCACATGTACGGCAGCGTAAGACCTGCATACGGATTCGTACGCAGTGTGAACATAGCCGAAAGTTGCAGACAGTGGTTTGATTCAAAGGAAAAGATGTGAAGACTGAAGAATCTGTGATGGGCCTGTTTTATGATTAATAGTGATGAGCGAATACTATTCGATCGAATTGATATTCGATCGAATAGTAAGGTATTCGATCTATCGAATATTATCGAATAGTTTACCAAATATTCAATAAATGTTTGATAAGCGTTGAAATCCCCCAGCTTCTGTTTTTCACCTCCAAGTGGTCAAATAGATGTTTTTCAATAATCGAATACTTGTTCCAATTGACTTTAATGGGATTGAATATTCAGGAGATATTTGTACGAATATTTCACTATTTGCTCATAACTATTGATTAGGCCTGGGCTTGTTTTGTAGAGCTGGAGGCTAGAGTGGTCATTGGGAGATATATATGGGTTGCAGGTTGGGAAAGGCTTGTTCATCATGAAAGAGTTGGTTTGCTAGAGGCTTCAAATGTAGTGATGGGGATCTGCAGACATGAAGTAGAGTAGGTCTACAGGATGTGGGATAAGTGGACAGTGTGGAAGTACCTAATGGCCTCTGTGAAATTACAGTTGCTTGACTGAGGTTGAAGAATTTGTGGAGGGGGGGGGGGGGGGGAGTTTATTTTAAAAGGCTGTAGACTTTGTGAATGTGCTTATCGCCAAGAGGCTACTCTCTTCCTCTTGTGCATCTGCACTGGACTGGAAGCAAGGAGCAAGAGCCAAGAAGAGGTGGATATGCTGCTTTTGTATGTTTAACATATAAATTATGGTGGGCTACCCACACAGGCAGGGCCGCTTTAACCAGAGGGCACATGGTGCACGTGCACCGGGCCCACTGGTTAAAGGGGCCCCCCCGAGCAGGCCAGCTGTTGCTATGTGCGACCAATGCGGTCGCACAGGGCTCTGGCCACCAGCCTGTCAGGGGGGAGCGCCATGGATGGGTAATCTACTTACCCCTCCATGGCGCCCCCTGCAGGGCCCCCCCGTCCGCCACTGCCCCCGCCCGCTGCTGCTGCGGCGCTTCAGCGCTGCAGCAGCAGCGACACTGACAGAGAGAGAGCCATTGGCTCCCTCCCTGTCAGTCATTCTTGTGGCCGCACTTCCTGCGGTCACAAGAGGCCGCGCTCTCCCTCTAGCGCCCAAAGTCACTTGAGCGTCGGCGCGAGGGTAAGAGGAGTGCAGCCTCTTGTGACCACAGGAAGTGCGGCCACAAGAGGGAAGAGAAGAGGAACGCTTGGACCTAGGTGAGTAACAGTGTTTGTTTTTTTCAATGTTATATGGGAGGGGGAGCTATATACTATTGGGGAGCACAGGGGGCTATATACTATGGGGAAGTCACAGGGGGCTATATACTATGGGGGAGCACAGGGGGCTATATACTATGGGGAAGTCACAGGGGGCTATATACTATGGGGGAGGACAGGGGGCTATATACTATGGGGGAGCACAGGGGGCTATATACTATGGGGGAGCACAGGGGGCTATATACTATGGGGGAGCACAGGGGGCTATATACTACTGGGGAGCACAGGGGGCTATATACTACTGGGGAGCACAGGGGAGCTATATACTATGGGGGAGCACAGGGGGCTATATACTATGGGGGAGCACAGGGGGCTATATACTACTGGGGAGCACAGGGGAGCTATATACTATGGGGAGCACAGGGGGCTATATACTATGGGGGAGCACAGGGGGCTATATACTACTGGGGAGCACAGGGGGCTATATACTACTGGGGAGCACAGGGGAGCTGTATACTATGGGGGAGCACAGGGGGCTATATACTATGGGGGAGCACAGGGGGCTATATACTACTGGGGAGCACAGGGGGCTATATACTACTGGGGAGCACAGGGAGCTATAAAAATGGTGGAGCACAGGGGGCTATATACTATGGGGGAGCACAGGGGAGCTATATACTATGGGGGAGCACAGGGGGCTATATACTATGGGGGAGCACAGGGGAGCTATATACTATGGGGGAGCACAGGGGAGCTATATACTATGGGGGAGCACAGGGGGCTATATACTAAGGGGGAGCACAGGGGAGCTATATACTATGGGGGAGCACAGGGGAGCTATATACTATGGGGGAGCACAGGGGAGCTATATACTATGGGGGAGCACAGGGGAGCTATATACTATGGGGGAGCACTGGGGAGCTATATACTATCGGGGAGCACAGGGGAGCTATATACTATGGGGGAGCTATATACTATGGGGAGCACAGGGGAGCTATATACTATGGGGGAGCACAGGGGGGCTATATACTATGGGGGAGCACAGGGGGCTATATACTATTGGGGAGCACAGGGGAGTTATATATTATGGGGGAGCACAGGGGGCTATATACAATGGGGGAGCACAGGGGAGCTATATACTATGGGGGAGCACAGGGGACTATATACTACTGGGGAGCAAAGGGGTCTATATACTATGGGGAGCACAGGGGAGCTATATACTACTGGGGAGCACAGGGGTCTATATACTATGGGGAGCACAGGGGAGCTATATACTATGGGGGAGCACAGGGGAGCTATATACTATGGGGGAGCACAGGGGACTATATACTACTGGGGAGCACAGGGGTCTATATACTATGGGGAGCACAGGGAAGCTATATACTATGGGGGAGCACAGGGGAGCTATATACTACTGGGGAGCTATATACTATGGGGGAGCACAGGGGGCTATATACTCCTGGGGAGCACAGGGGGCTATATACTACTGGGGAGCACAGGGAGCTATATACAATGGGGGAGCACAGGGGGCTATATACTATGGGGAGCACAGGGGAGCTATATACTATGGGGGAGCACAGGGGGCTATATACTATGGGGGAGCACAGGGGAGCTATATACTATGGGGGAGCACAGGGGAGCTATTTACTATGGGGGAGCACAGGAAGCTATATACTATGGGGGAGCACAGGGGAGCTATATACTATGGGGGAGCACAGGGGAGCTATATACTATGGGGGATCACAGGGGGCTATATACTAAGGGGGAGCACAGGGGAGCTATATACTATGGGGGAGCACAGGGGGCTATATACTAAGGGGGAGCACAGGGGAGCTATATACTATGGGGGAGCACAGGGGAGCTATATACTATGGGGGAGCACAGGGGAGCTATATACTATGGGGGAGCACAGGGGAGCTATATACTATCGGGGAGCACAGGGGAGCTATATACTATGGGGGAGCTATATACTATGGGGAGCACAGGGGAGCTATATACTATGGGGGAGCACAGGGGGGCTATATACTATGGGGGAGCACAGGGGGCTATATACTATTGGGGAGCACAGGGGGCTATATACTATGGGGGAGCACAGAGGAGCTATATACTATGGGGGAGCACAGGGAGCTATATACTATGGGGGAGCACAGGGGAGTTATATACTATGGGGGAGCACAGGGGGCTATATACAATGGGGGAGCACAGGGGAGCTATATACTATGAGGGAGCACAGGGGACTATATACTACTGGGGAGCACAGGGGTCTATATACTATGGGGAGCACAGGGGAGCTATATACTATGGGGGAGCACAGGGGAGCTATATACTATGGGGGAGCACAGGGGACTATATACTACTGGGGAGCACAGGGGTCTATATACTATGGGGAGCACAGAGAAGCTATATACTATGGGGGAGCACAGGGGAGCTATATACTACTGGGGAGCACAGGGGAGCTATATACTACTGGGGAGCACAGGGGGCTATATACTACTGGGGAGCACAGGGGGCTATATACTACTGGGGAGCACAGGGGGCTATATACTATAGGGGAGCACAGAGGAGCTATATACTATGGGGGAGCACAGGGAGCTATATACTATGGGGGAGCACAGGAGAGCTATATACTATTGGGGAGCACAGGGAGCTATATACTATTGGGGAGCACAGGGGTCTATATACTATTGGGGAGAACAGGGGTCTATATACTATGGGGGAGAGCACAGGGGGGCTATATATTATGGAGAGCACAGGGGGGCTATATACTATTGGGGAGAGCACAGGGGGCTATATACTATTGGGGGGAGCACAGGGGTGCTATATACTATTGTGGGAGAGCACAGGGGGGGGCTATATACTACTGGGGAGAGTGCACAGGGGGGGCTATATACTAATAGGGGAGCGCTCAGGAGGGCTGTATATAACTGGAGGAGCACATGAGGGGCTATATACTACAGGGACACCTTAAAACTATGGAGGCACAGAGGGGTGTAACTATGTAGGGGTACAGAGGGGTGTAACTACTGTATAGGGGTACAAGTGTATGTGTTGGAGCCTAAAATATTTGTCTGGCAGATTCTGGAGAGAAGATTCACAGCCAGGGGAAGACTTTAAGGTGGCCCAGGCTGGATGGAGAGAAAAAGAAAAGGTGACAGACTGATCAGAGAAGACGCCCCCGGTGAGTCACTGGATGTAACTGCACTCTGTTATAGGGTTGTAGTGTTAGGGGTCATGATGTGGCGGTATTATGTAATGGTATCATTGGTGATATCTTTCTGTTTTGTTTAGTGCAGTTTTTATGTAAACACTGTATGGTGGTAGGAGTGTTATAAGGTAACTACTGTATGTATTGGGGCTCTTGATACAGTGTGGGGGCAAATTCAGTACATTATACAATGTGCCAAAAGGGAAGGGGGGGGCCCACTCTTGAGGGCTGTGCACTGGGCCCACCAATGTATTAAAACGGCCCTGCACACAGGGGTCCTACATACAAGGGTTGGGGGATACCTTCAGAGGAGATACTATCTACAGGGGGTTTGCTACTTACAAATAAGATACTACCTTCAGTGGCCATAATAGGTTTTGTGGGAAACCACCTACAGTCTGGCACCTCATGCAGCTCCATCAATATTTAGCAATTTCAACTTCTACAGGCAGTGAAGAATGTCCAGACATTTCTCTTTATTTTTTGCTGATTTATTTTGCGTAATTCGGGGCTGAACGTTGTTATTGATCATTTTGCTCCCCATCAGCTATATTATCCCGTTAATGCTATTTAATCAGCAGTTTGCTGATTAGACGGAACAAACGGAATGATTGGATTAAGCAAATTGTGGCTAAAGATGATTTCTAATTATTTGCCTTATCTTTAATCTTGAGCAATGAATTTAGTTTACAGAACAAAACTATCATACTAAGAAAATAATAGGCGAAGACACCCTAGGAAACTGACCAGAGCAAAATATTCAGAAGTATAGTCGAGACTATATTTGTAGAAAAATGTAAGTTCTCCCCAAAGAAGCAATTTCTAGAAATTTCCTATGTCTGGAAGGTCCTAAGACTTATCTTGCAATTCAGATAATGAAGCTTCTTTGCAAGACCCCAGCAGCATACCAATTTATACCAGTCCACATGGAGTTTCTCACGGCTTTGACTGATCATGATTAGTGACTGGCATATAGACTCCCTAATGACTGTTTAGAGAAGCCATCAGCATGCGTTTGCATGTGTGCATGAGGTATACTTATACTGTTTACTATTTTTGTTAATAGTGCTGGTATACAGTAGGCATAGGTAACATTCTGGGTCATAATGACAACTTTTCATAGACGCAGATTAGCCCCATTGTATGACTCTAATCTGCAAAAGAAATAACAGTAAAATCCAAAGCATGAAATCTGCATCCAAGGGATAAGAAAAGGATTTTTGATATGAAAAATATGTCATCTGTGCATGGTCTTGGTTTGCTGTATAGTTAAAGGGATATTCCGATCTAAATGCGTTATCCACTTCCTATGTGAGATCAAGGTAAAAAATTATCCCCGTAGTAAATGCTGTGCATCACATAAGCATGGCCAGTGCTCTATTCATTTTCTTTGGGGCCACAGAATTTCTGAGTGCTGAACATAGAGGAGGAGATTTATGAAAGGGTGTAAATGTACACCTAGTGTAAACTGTACAACCAATCACAGCTCCTCTTATATTCTACCAGAGCTGAAAGCTGAGCTGTGATTGGTTGCTATGGGCAGTTTACACCAGGTGTATATTTACACCCTTTCATAAATCTCCCCCATAGTGTTTGGCGGGTCCATAGTGAATAAAAGGCATGCAGCAGTCATGAACACCAGACTTTATCCCTTCCTATCCCTATTTCTTTAAATAAAGCACAAGCTAAAATGAATACCTATGTGACTAAGTCTAACAATTCACACAATACAGCTTTAGGCTAAGTTCACACAGCGTAAAATAAATAATGACCGTTGCAACACGATTTATTTGAAATGAATATAACATTGTGTCCTATGGATTCTCGGCCAGAGAGTATACACTCTGTATAAACTTCGGCCAGGATTCCATGTGGCCGCATAGAAAACTGACATGTCAGTTTTGTGCAGCCACTATTCATTGAAAACACACAAAACTGACAGTGCAGACAATGTAAAATGTGGCTCTGGACGCACTTTGAATATGAGAAAGAATCAATCGCACTGAAAGCCTTCAGGCCAAATCACTCACTATTGGGTCTCCACTGACCCTCCAATACCAATATCAGAAAAAAAATAGTGAGAGTATATACGTGTAACACATGAGAGTACCTGAGTATCATAAGATGATAGTCCTCTTGTCGAGCGGGATACCCGTGTAGAAATGAATCCTGACACTGGTGCTGCAAACAAATTTGCTTCTTTATTTTTGGGCAATATACTCGGTACACTTCAGCTCACCGGCTGATCCACACACCCAAGCGTCCACCTGGTGTCCTGCGGACGTTTCAAAGGATAAGGCTCCTCCTTCCTCATGCTCATATTTTTTTTCTGATATTGGCTCTGGACGCACTTTACACTGTCTGCTATGGTGATTTGGAATGCAGGCACACCAGAATGCACTTGAATTGCAAATCAAAAGAAGGGAAGTTCATCCGGCTGGTACTGCTGTATCGGCTGGCGTGAACTTCACAGACAGCGGCTGTTCTATTACAGCGGTGTCATACACTGTCTGTATCTGGACATAGGCTGTGTTTCCACTTTGGGAACATATCCAGCAACGGTGGCCATCTTGTTATATAGACGTACGCTAATAAAGATCATGATAATTATTAGCGGACGTCTATGTAATGAGATGGCCACCTTTGCCTGATATGTTCCCAAAGTGGAACCTTACAATGCAGTCCTTCATCCATAATCTATAAGAGAATGGATTATCAGAGATACTATATAACATAGAGTTAATGCTAGAATCCATATATTCATATAATTCATCTATTGTCTTCTTGTGTGAACAGCACAAAATACCTCTACACAGCTAAATTTTTCAGGACCGTATCAGAATTGCCATGTGGAATGTAATGTTCCCACCACAATCCCTGTTCTTGTTGTGTCTGTTTTGTCATTGGAGACAAAATAAAAAAATAACGGCAATGCCAGACCCATTATATGCTGAACACCGACTGTGCCAAACCAACCCCATCAACTTTAATAAGATCTCTTAGGTTTCCATTATGATGCTTGGCACTTTATCTCACAAACAGTGCTTATGTTTACAGATACTTTTTGTAAGTAAAAAAAAAAAACAAAAACAGGAGAAATGTCTAATGTATTAGAACCAAATGTGAATATTACAGACCTTACAGCTTTTGAGGCTTTTAGATGTGGTTTGAGTGGCATATAAAGTTTTTTTTACTGCAGCCTTAGAACATCAATTTAATCCACTGCCTCAACAGTAATTCTAAAGAAGCTATGATTACTGTTATAAACTAGTTCTCGCAGGGTTCTCCCTCCAGTACGTGTGTCATATATTTGGTAAATTGATGACCATTGCCATTGCCTGTTAGATTTCCTCCAGCTCTTTGTTTAACTTAATTGAACAATAGACATGGTGTCCTGTGCTAATAGGGTGATCTCTAGAATAATGATTTGGCAAGAGAAAAGTTAAGGGCCTTAGTGTCACAGGTATAGTGCCTTCAGGCTCCTGTTACGTCGCTGACTCCGTAAAGTCTCGTCCAGAATAATTACTTTGCTTTTTAAGCAGCCTAAAGATTTTTTAATTGAAATAGCAATATGTGTTTAACCTTCTGAATATCATTTAAGTGATTTTCACTTTTTAAAGGTGGGTTTTTACTGGAGGATGATGGACAAAGAATAAGGTTAATAAAATATAAGGAACATAAAATAAAATAATACAGATTGTCCCTTGTACAGTAACCCTTCAAATCTAACGAACTGATAAAATCATCATGTTGTTCCTGCAATACAGAAACTTTTATAGCTTAACCCCTTAGCGACCCATGACGTATCTGATACGTCATGGTGCCGCTCGGGGTGTTCAGAGCGGGGTCCCGCCGGGACCGCGCTCTGAACGGCGCTGATCCCGGCTGACACGTGCAGCCAGGCAGTGCCTCTATTAGCCGGCGCGGTCTCGTTGCCGCGCCGGCTAATTAAGCCTCTAAGTGCAGCTGTCAAACCTGACAGCTGCACTTAGAGGCACTGCGCCGTACGTCCCTGGTGTCTAGTGGGACGGATCTCCCCCCCGCAATGCGATCGCGGGGGGGAGATCCGTTCTTCTGCCCATGCCAGGCCTCAGCGTCGGAATGACGCTGATCCCGGCCTCGGCAATAGATTGCTATGGCCTGCAGCAGGCCATAGTAATCTATGACCGATCTAATCGATCTTTGCTGTGTATATACACAGCATTGATCTCTATGAGAGATCAGTGCTGTCTATATACAAGTCCCCCAGGGGGGCTTCTAGTTACAGTAAAAAAAAAAGTAAAAAAGTGTTTTTATTAATAAAAAATCCCCTCCCCTAAAAAAAGTCCAAATCACCCCCCTTTTCCCATTTTATAAATATAAATTAATAAATAAATAAACATATTTATTATCGCCGCGCGCGTAATCGCCCGAACTATTAATTAATCACATTCCTGATCTCGCACGGTAAACGGCGTCAGCGCAAAATAATTCCAAAGTGCAAAATTGGGCATTTTTGGTCGCATCAAATCCAGAAAAAATGTAATAAAAAACGATCAAAAAGTCGTATATGCGCAATCAAGGTACCGATAGAAAGAACACATCATGGCGCAAAAACTGACACCTCACACAGCCCCATAGACCAAAGGATAAAAGCGCTATAAGCCTGGGAATGGAGCGATTTTAAGGAACGTATATTTGTTAACAATGGTTTGAATTTTTTACAGGCCATCCGATACAATATAAGTTATACATGTTATATATCATAGTAATTGTAACGACTTGAGAAACATGGACAACAAGTTAGTTTTACCATAGGACGGACGGCGTAAATGCAAAACTCCCCGAAATCAAAACAAATTCGTTTTTTTTTTTCAATTTGACAGCGCAAATGATTTTTTCCCGGTTTCGCAGCATATGTTATGGAAAAATAATGCCTGTCATTGCAAAGTACAATTGGTTTCGCAAAAAATAAGCGCTCATATACGTCTCTAGGTGAAAAAATGCAAGCGCTATGGACTTTTAAACTTAAAATGGAATAAGCAAAAGCGCAAAAACGAAAATAGGCTTTGACCATAAGGGGTTAAAGGAGAAGTCTGGGCACAGACTTTATTTTTTTCCAAGGGAGGAGGTGGATGAACATAAAAACATGGACTTACCTCCCTGACTCCAGTGCAGGAGTCTGCTGTCCTCTGTTTCAATCCCCGGCCGCTAGCTGGTCTAGGACATGACGTTCCTAGTGGGCCTTGCTTCACAATAACCAACTAAAGCATACAATATGTCTCAATTTGCTATATACAAATAAACCAGAAATGGACTCTGGACCAGAGGGGACTTTGGATGGAACCTTCCAAACCGGCCCAACCAGTCAGCAGCTATAGTGGGGTCCCGCCTTTTCCTCTGATTGGCTGAGAAGGCCTTGTTTCACAATGACCAACTGGAGGATGCAATATGTCTCATTGTGTTATATAAAAACAAACCAGAGATGGACTCACGGTTATGCCGTCTTCATACTTTCTTTATTGATTAAATTCAAAGTCTTTCCATTGTACTGATAGGGCTGTTTGATGTGCGTTCACCGGAGTTTGTGTCCCATCTGCTGTGCAACGTTTTGGTGGAGGAGCCTCCCTTACTAATACTGGAATAGGTAATAGTTTATAGGCTGAATCCTGGAATTCCAGGCTGTACCCGGGCTGTCTACTCTGTCCCCATGGACCGGGAAGGCATCTGGCATTAAATGCGGAAGGTTCGACAAGGTTCGACTTCGATCGAACCCAAAATTTTCCCCATGTTCGATCATCGCTAGTGTACACATCATGCCTTACACGTCATGTCCCAGGTCCCACTCATGAAGACACAAATTATGGATGGTACTCTGGATAAAGAAGGGGGTGCACGTGGCAAGGGAAGCCCAATAGCACAGTAGAAAGTAGATCCCGGCACTCACCATGCTCAAAAGTTTATTGCAAAAATTACATATCCATTACAGGCACAGGACGTTTCGGCGTCGGCCTTTCTTAACTGTCTCAGATCCCACTCAGACCTAGAAGCAACCGGGGACCAGGAACTGAGCAGAAAACAGCGAACACCTGCACTGGAGCCAGGGAGGCAAGTGCATGTTGTTATGTTCACCCACCCCGTCCCTAGCAGTTTTGAAAAAAAAAAGTCTGTGCCTGGACTTCTCCTTTAAATACCATATTATAGAATACTGCACTATATAAACATTGTTTTACTATAATTAAAATAATGTGGTCCCACTGATAACGTTTTTATACAATATATGTACAGTACTAATAGATACGTTTTTATGTCTGTTTTCTAGCATTGTTGTTATCCTATATGTCCACATATTATATTGGCAAAGCTACTCATTTTGTGACTAATGACTGATAATGCAGGGTTATTGGCCAACAGGATTAACACAGCATATGAAGATGATTTTATTATTGTTGTAGTAGCTTTTATGTAAGGCATCTTCAACAATCTATGGTCCATTATTTACACACACAAAAAAAGGAAAATTAAGTTTCGATCATTTCTATAAACCTTACTCAACCTTCACAAGACTTTTTAAACATTAGCATGCCTCCAGTGAAAAATAAACTTTACAGGGCTCTTAGATCCTAATGTACAGTCCTTTGTGAAGCTTTTCCCTTCAAAGCTCAGCTGTTTGTGCTGCGGGCCTCTCCTTCTACCTAATTAAAGGAGTTTTCAGGGACTTCAATATTAGCTATTTTAGTTGATGCAGCATGCACTTACTGTCTGTCATGTTGATATATATTTCCCCTCAGATATAGTTCTCCAAGTGCAAGCCTCCATTTCCCATAATGCCTCTGGCTTTGTAGAAACTTGGTTTCATCAATGCACTAGCTCTTAGTCCTAAATACAGCAAGTAGAAAAGAGGTTGGGCAAGACCAAACCAGCATGAAAAACCTCTGAAATCTGCAAGTGTAGGTGGAGAGAGAAATGGTGTGTAGAGATGAGCGAACCTGGAGCATGCTCGAGTCGATCCGAACCCGAACTTTCTGCATTTGATTAGCGGTGGCTGCTAAACTTGGATAAAGCCCTAAGGCTATGTGGAAATCATGGATATAGTCATTGGCTGTATCCATGTTTTCCAGACAACCTTAGAGCTTTATCCAAGTTCAGCAGCCCCAGCTAATCAAATGCCGAACGTTCGGGTTCGGATCGACTCGAACCCGACCCCGGTTTGATCATCTCTAATGGTGTGGTTTAAAAAAATATTGCAGTATCGCTTAGCCAACAATGCACGTTAAAGCACAACCAGCATAAAAATTTAATAATAGCAGCAGCGCGTTTCAGCTCAAACTTACTACAAAGCCTTTTTAAAGCATAATACTATCCCAGTATAGTATATAGCCATATACCAACCCACATTTTCTTCCGGGTCACATCAATATCTCTTACAGATCACTAAAAAAAAACACCAATCATCAGTCAATTCTCTTTAATTTCACAATCAGTTCATGAAAGCATAAATAAATAAATTAAAAAAAAAAAACTTTTTAGCCAGAAAGAAACCTTCTTATCATAAACTTGCTGGGTGAGTGAATACTATTAAAGGGGTACTCCATTGAAAAGCTTTTTTTCCCAGTAATAGAAACACATTAAAAAGTTATATAACTTTGTAATATGCGTCAATCACCTATCTGCCCCCCTTCCCTATCTTTTTTTCCCCCTCAACCCCCCACCAGGAAGTGAAGTAAACTTATTCTTACCTAATGACTGTTGACCCCAGGCTGTTCTGTGGCAGCCATTTTGTGACAATGACACCATCAAGAGAGAGACGGGTCTAAGCCCTGATAAGCCAGCCTCCCTTTGCCAGATGACTCAGGTTGCTCAGCTCTGATTGGCTGAACAGGCTGTAAGCCATATAACAGTTTTACAGAGTCAGTTAGACATCACAGGAAACAAAGTGCATCATGGGAAAGCCCAAACCAGGGAACGAAAAAAAAAATGAAGACACCAACTGGTGCTTCAGGAACCTTTTTTTTATCAGTGGCAGAGTACCCCTTTAAGTCTACAGGAAAGGTTTTTACGAAGTCTACGTAACTCTAGGGCAAGCCACCAAAGTTCAACATGGAGATAATGTTCCATGGATTCTACCTAATAGGAATCAGATTTACCTATCTGTAGGTCTCTAATACACATGGAATGTCATTTAATTTAGGCCTCAAGGTAACAATTACTTAAGGACTTGATCTGATTTTAGTAGCGGCCATTGTTTATTTAAAATACTTCTAATAAGTTGATTACTATCGGTAAAAGCTGTAGTCAAATTCATAAACAATCCTGGTGTCCTTTTTTCCCCTTAGTTTTGTTTTTAAACACATCTCCTCTTGTACTCCTAGGCTTTTTATTATATGCCTCTTTTATTATTTCCTTGGGGTACTCTTTCTCCTGGAACCAATTTTTTAAAACCTTAGCTTGGAATTTAAAAAGTTCTAGCTTCATACAGTTCTTCCTAATAAAAAAAATGGCTGTATGGTATATTAGTTACCCACTTTTATCTACTATTTTAATTTAAAAGTCTGTTATAGTCAACCTGTTTAACCTATTTGCATAACTGGGTGCGGCCTGAGTTCCCATATCGGTCCCCTTTGGTGATACAAGTGGTCATTGAAACTAAAAGCATTATGTGTCAAAATGAATCTCATCCCTTAAACTAAAAATTCAACTTAGGAATTTTTAAAATGCTCATTCTCCTTAAAAAAAAAATCGTACATTGCTCCCAAATCTAGACTGTGTTCTATATTGTGTTATAAGAGTTAGAAATAAATAATCTTCTCTCCACTCCATTTCATAAAGATCTAATCAATGCACTAGAATCTTATAGATAGGAAGAGAATTTTACAACCAATTCTTGGAGGAACAAATCTAAAAAATGTAATAGATGTGCAGTAAGGCTCCCAATTCCTTATATAATGGGTCTTACTCGGGGGTGTATGCTCTTGTAATAAAAAAAAAACAGGGTCTTGGGGTGATCCACCATTTAAAAAACTATACTGTTTATTTAAAATTCCTTCTTCAACCATGTTTTAAATACTTAGACTCAAACAGTTTTTATTAATCTGGTAATATTTACTATCTCCCAAAATCCTGTCTGCTTCCAATAAGTAATCTACTCTCTCTTGGACTGCCACACTCCCTTTCTTGTCCAAAGCTTTAATTCTTATATTCCCATTTTTCTTCAGGTTTTCTTTATTATTTAAATTTTCTTACCCTTTTGGTCAGAGATTTTTTCTAAAATTTTCAAAGACCACATTAAATAAGATCTGGACATGACCCCTTTGGTGCAATGGGTAAAAGGAAGAACAACCCGGACTTTCTGTTTTAAGAACAAATCTTCAAGTATATCTGTTTCAGAAATCTTACTTTCCCAGCATATTTTTTTTATGTTATTTTCCTATTTTAACATGTCAATGCAGGTTGCCCTTCAGTTTTGGTATTGGGCTATTGATAGCAATTGGGTGATAAAAGTTATTGTGCTTGTTGACGTTACGACAGACACAAATTGTTTAGAGTTTTATGTATTTTATTTGGAATATTGTTTGATTATGCTGTAATGGGCTAACTTTGTACGCCTAGTGTTATTTGTGTATTTACCAATTGTTCACGGAAAATTTTAAATTCAATAAAACTCTTTGGAAAACAAAATGCCCATGCAAGAGTGATCATTCTCACAAAGCAATTGTGATCCAAAAGATCAAAATCATTTTCTATTTGCGATGGACAAAAAGAGAAGCCTTTTTAAGGACTGAAAGTCCCATTTCATCCAAAGTGTCAGTGGATAAGTTAAAGCGACTCCGTACCCACAATCTGACCCCCCCAAACCACTTGTACCTTCAGATAGCTGCTTTTAATCCAAGATCTGTCCTGGGGTCCGTTCGGCAGGGGATGTAGTTATTGTCCTAAAAACTATTTTTAATCCGGCAGCGCTGTGTCTAATGGCCAGGGCTTACATTTGTATATGCATTGGGCTGGCACTACCTCTCTGTCCTTCCTCCCCACCCTCCTCATTATTAGGAATGATCCAGGAACATTTACTGGTGTTTGAGCTTTGCACAGGTGTACTAACGATCCAGCCCATGTGCCGGGCTGCCACAGGTGGGGAATAGGAAGCAATCTGCCTGGAGTATTCCTAATGATGAGGAGGGTTGGGAGGAAGGACAGAGAGGTTGTGCCAGCTTAATGCATATACAAATGTAAGCCCGGGCGTTAGACACAGCGCTGCCGGATTAAAAGTGGTTTTTATGACAATAACTGCATCACCTGCTGAACGGACCCCAGGACAGATCTTGGATTAAAAGCAGCTATCTGAGGTACAAGTGGTTTGGGGGGGGGGGTCAGATGGTGGAAACAGAGTCGCTTTAAAAATTTATACACTGGTGTTTTCTTTCTAAATGGTCCCGGATCTTTTCTGTTTTGTGACCTCACTTCTGATTCTTCTTCCACATCGTCCTCTACACCCTCACGTAATCATTTTTTTTTCTTACTACCCCTGTTTTCTAAGTATCTCAGAATTGTGTTGTGTTGGACCACTTATTATCTGGAGAGACCGCATGAATTGGTGGTTTCTTTTATTAGCGATCTTAAAGGGGTTGTCCAGCGGAAATCTTTTTCTTTCAAATCAACTGGTGTCAGAAGGTTATATAGATTTGTAATTTACTTGTATTTAAAAATCTCAAGTCTTTCCATACTTATTAGCTGCTAAATGACCTGCAGGAAATGTTGTTTTATTTGCAGTCTGACACAGTGCTCTCTGTTGCCACCTCTGGACGAGACAGGAACTGTCCAGAGCAGGAGAGGTTTTCTATGATGATTTTTTGCTTATGGCAGTGATACCCAGACATGGAAGAGTGCCCATCCTCCCCCACTTTATGACTGGTACATTGCAATCCTACATATCCATAGGATGGAAGAATTTATGGTGGACATAAAGCAATGTTCGGAGCATCATTGTGCCATGTGGTAACCATGGCTGAATTTTTTTTCCATGCCTGAAGAAAGACAATCCTCAAAATACCTTCCATATTTCTTATACGAAGAACCAACCCTGCTCCCACAATAACTTATTCTGAAACAATTAGGTGCCTGGCCGATCTGACTGGACAAGAAGCATCTTAAACTTATCCAATGTGGATTCAATCCGAGGGTAGTGTTTGTTCAATGTACCATTACCTTGTTGTATGGTCTATGAGTGATGCATTTGATGTTTGCATAAAATGACATCCCCACCGATTATTAAGCTTTTATGCTATGTACTACAAATAGATGTCTCAGTCAATGCTTAATTGCTTTTTCCAAATGTTTTCTCATCATTCCCCTCCCTTATTTTTTCATTTCTGTACCCCTTTTGAACTAATCTTTTATTACTTCAATAAAAGCTGTTTTCAATGGGGAAAAATACAGCTTTACATATTTTTACAGAGGCATCAATATGCAACATAATTGTAATTCACTTTATTTTAAAAAAAAAAAATATATATATATATATATATATATATATATTTTTTTTTTTTTTTCTCTGTGTAATTTAAAGTTATAACATTAGCCACCAGCAGTCACTGTTTCAGCTCCTGTGCCTATTGTCAATACATATTTGTCTAGGTTGACAACTGCGGGGCCTGGACACAATACAGGAAGTGAAGTGTGGGCTTTAATTAAGACTATTTTACAGATAAGGAGAAAAGATCTGTGTCAAAAAGATATGTTTTGTCATTGCCCCAACTAGCCAGAATCCTACTCCACACTGAAGAGGGGCAAATACCCCGAAACGGCTGTCTGTGGATGGAAGCCTGCCTTGTCATGGCAAGCCCTTGTCATGATCGCAATACTCGTACCTTGAGTTAGACATTGACAAAAAGGGACCACCCTGGTATTTTCCTATTTATGTTCCAATACTCGCAACTGAGTGGGACTTAAGGGGCTATTTATCAGGGTGGTGTGGTGCTCTCCCCATCATGGAGGCACCCTGTGGCAACAGGCTAGAAATATCTGGCTATCCCGTGTTTTGAGACTCGCAACCGAGACTCCACGGACTCTTGTTTTGCATATTGAAAAGATATATGGTCAGCGCCCAGTCTATATATTACTCATTTCTTGTACAGTATTAGTCGAGCACGAAGGCAAAGCCCCCGGGGGAGCGGCATCTTCCATACAATTCTCCTTCTGAGATGTCCCTCAAGAGTTAATTTACTCTATGGTGACCCCAAGATGGATTTTCATTCCTCATTAAGCTACTGTAGATCCAGATACCATGAACAAGAACCAGTGTGGTTCGAAACGCGTCGGTTATTTTTAAGCATGCTACAATAAAGTTATGAATTTTAAGTGAGCCGAAGGAATCTGGTCTTTCTTCTTTATTGTATAGATATGGTGAGCTTGAAAAATACCCCCCCCCCCCCAGTGTTTTTGTGAAAACATCTTAGTCAAATTGTATTGTTTAATAAATATATTAAGATTTATTATGGCTCCAATTACAAGAGTGAATAACAATATAGTACTTAACCTAAAAAGGACAAATTCAGTTCACTGCATGGTATCAAAGAAACGTTTCTTAAAGTTATTCTGTGAGTCATGATTAAGACAGGTGCACATATGACCTTCTCTGAAATCTTAGCACTTAGATGTGGCCTTAAATTTGGCCCTGCAGCTACACTTGCTTTTATGATCATTCTCTCTATACCCGACATGAATGTATCAACCTCTCAAGGACACCTGGAATGTGTTTGAACTTGCTGTTTACCATCAGGATTTAAATCAATCAAACTTTAGATTCCTGACGTCTCTATCCTGTGTTAATATATTTTAAACCACGTAAGGTCCAGTAATCTCTACTGATAGCTCTGACTTATATTCATAGTATCCACTTTATAACTGTGTCAACATGTTTTTTTTTCTGATATTACTTAGAATTTTCAAACATTATACGGGAAAAAAACAAAAAACAAGACTTAAAGGGTTGGCCACCTTCCTAAAACTTATGGTAAATTCTAAAAGTTATTAAACTTCACCATCATACTGTTCAGAAAGGAAGCACGTTTCATCTGTTAAGATCCTTTTATATGGGCTGATTACACACTGTTGTAATTTCACAAAAGTTTTTTGTTCTTAGGTGTTAAATGTGCTTACCTAATTCTTTGTGACTAAAACGAATGGAAAAAAAAGGTTTTATTCCCCATAAACTTTGCTTTTGTGGTCAGCATAGTGATGTCTTGAAATTTATGTATTTTTAAGATTATTTACAAAATATCCAGTGCTGAGTATAAACTTCTAAAAGCTTCTGGAACTGAAATATCAAAAAGCTCCTAGAACTGTCCAGAATTATATAGAATCTTCTAAAACTTTCTGTCATTGTCCAGAAGTGTCTAGAACTTTCTGGGACTGCCCCACAACTGTACATAGCAGTATAAAAACAGTTACCTTGAACACGCTGTATGTGGCTTAAATACAAAAAAAAAAAAAACAGAAGATGCAACAGCAACCTACAGGTGCAAGTGCTTACCATACATACTCCCACTAGCATATACATGACAAAAACCTGCTCTATAGATATTAAAAAATGAGTATCCTAGCAAACTATTTGATCAAACAGAGTGTACCATGTCATCACATTAAGGTGTCCTCAAAGACATGGTCCTACCCTAGCATTCTCACACTAGCAATGGCCTCTCCTGGGCTAACAATAAGCCAATAACTGGCAGATAGGAGCCAAATCTCTATTTATAGTACCCAGGAGACATGGGTGGAGTGCAAACCAAGAGGAGGTAGCCCCCCTCCCATACAACATAAAAAGCAGTGTAAACAAAAGCATAGGGGTGCTGCCAAATTATTTATTTATTATTTCCTAATAATAAATTTATTTGATGTTCTGCAGATTATAAAAGATTGTACACAGCTAAAGTTAATTTAGATGGTATCCAGAGGTTGCATCCAACACTTCCACCGAGCAGCTGTCCGGTGCCTGTACTGCATTGAGAATGGAGCTAGAATTAGTTGAGTCAGTACCAGGTTACTTTAACCTCAGCCTCTAGGAAATTAAATAGAATCATCACCACTAAAAAGAGTACAGAGCCAACTGCTTCTAGTTTTGTTCTTAGTGTAGGTGGCAAAAAATAAATTAGATAAGTTAGCATTCATTTTTTTCCCTAGGCAAAACATATAAGTAATAAATATGCCAAAACTCAATAGCAGGAAGCTACTGTACATGCAATCCGTAGCCAAGTCTCTTGCTCATGATGCTATTGTCTTGTCGACTCAAGTAACTAACCCCACTTAAAGTGACACTGTCACCTCCTTTTTGCATTCTGTCATCTCAACACAGGTGTAAAGGGTAAATTTAGCGATTTTCATACCTTATTTTATATTATACGTCATGGTGTTTGTTCAAGTAAAAAGTCATTTTTTATCAACTGCAGATTGTGTGAAGTGGGCGGGGCCTCGCTGCATTAACATCACTTAGCCCCGCCCACAATGCCACAGTTGGCCCCACCCCCTCGCAGGCTATTGGAACAGGCTGGCCGAAAGGTCTAGACCCCACCTTCTTTACGTCGGCCAACCAATGGGCGTCAAGGGGGGCGGAGACAATGGTGCCGTTTTGGGCGGGGCTAAGTGGTGCTAATGCTGCTAGGCCACGCCCACTTAATACAATCTGCAGTTGATAAAAGGACACTTTTTATTAGAACAAGCACCATGACGTATGATATGAAATAAGGTATGAAAAACGCTAAATTTACCCTTTACATCTGTGTAGAGATGTCAGAATGCACAAAGGGGGTGACAGTGTCACTTTAAGTTATGAGGAGACTCAAGCATTCAACCAGGTGCCCCCTACTCAGAGGAGCAGAGGATGTCTGGTTAACCTGAAAACCTCAGAAAGTGACAGTTTGGCCCCTTGAGTTAACCCTCCCGGGGTAAGACTGTATTATACAGCTTTTTCCCCTGCCAGCTTCTTTTGTGTATATTTACCTATGACAGCATGTTTCAGTACAGTGCTGTTGTTGGAAACAAAAAAAACACTGGAATGAAAACATGCTGTCATAACTAAATATACACAAAAGAAGCTGGCAGGGGAGATAGCAATTGGTATAGACAGGGATCGCATCTATGCAAAGCTAACATATATAAAAAATTAACTGTATTCAACTGCTTAATGCCCTAAAATAATAAAATATTGGTTACTTTAGGGGATTAAGCAGTTGGATACAGTTAGTTTTCTGTATGCTAGCTTTGCATAGACACGATCCTTCACCGAGCCATGTGTTCTTCTCTACTTCTATACATTATTCAATTACATGTGTACAATAATAAAAAGAAAAAATGCAAGACATTCATGTACATAAATCAGTCCAAATACATGAAAAAAATGTGAAGGAAAGGAAAAAGAATAGTTAAATAGAATGTCCTTACGTTTAAACTGGGTCGCTCCTATTATAGTGTGAAGTTAGGGTAGTTCATTCATGGAAAACATCACTGGGAAAGGCCTAATTGGCTTAATTACCTTTTGGGTTTCTGTGTAAGGGTCCATTTACACAGAAAGATTGTCTGACAGATTATCTGCCAAAGATTTGAAGCCAAAGCCAGGAATGGATTTGATAAGAGGAGAAATCTCAGGCTTTCCTTTATGACCTGACCTCTGTTTATAGTCTGTTTCTGGCTTTGGCTTCAAATCTTTGCAGATAATCTGTCAGATAATCTTTCTGTGTAAATGGACCCTAATGGTGCGTTTACACAGGCAGATTTATCTGACAGATTTTTGAAGCCAAAGCCAGGAACAGACCATAAACAGGGAACGGGTCATAAGGAAAGACTGAGATTTCTCCTTTTTTCAAATCCATTCCTGGTTTTGGCTTCCAAAATCTGTCAGATAAATCTGCCTGTGTAAACGCACCATTATGCTAAGTTTACAAGGAGCGATTATCGTGCGAGTTTTCGCGATAACGATTGAATTCGAACGATAAAACTGACGTGTAAACGCGGCGAACAATCGATAAATCGTTCATTTTGATCTTTTAACATGTTCATAAATCGTCGTTCGTAGTTCGCAAAAAATTTGCCGATCGTTCCGTGTAAACAGTCGTCACGCGATAGTCCGGCCGCCCGCCGTCCGGCCCCCGCTTGCAGCTCGGCCCCCGCTCATCCGCAGCCCACTGCGCCGGCTTGATCGCCACCCCCGCCGCTGCTCTGATCGCCAGCCCCGCCGGCGCTCTGATCGCCACCCCCGCCGCCACCGCTCCGATCGCCACCGCCACCACCACCGCTCCGATTGCCCCCCGCCGCTGCTCCGATCGCCACCCCGCCGCTCCGATCGCCCCCCCCCACCCCCACCCGCTGCGGCCATCGCTCCGAGCGCTGAAGAGGGGAGCCGGGTATTTGAAGACCTGCTACGAGGAGCAGGTAACGTATGCCCGTGGCCGGGGCAGCGGGGGCAATCGGAGCGACGGCAGCAATCGGAGCGGGGGGCTATCGGATTGGCGGCGGGGGGGTGGCGATCGGAGCGGCAGGGGTGGCGATCGGAGCGACAGCGGGGGGCGATCGGATTGGCGGCGGCGGGGGTGGCGATCGGAGCGGCTTGGGGGGGGATCGGAGCGGCAGCAGGGGGGGCATAGCGATTTTTCCGTACGATATATCGTACCGTCTAAACGCTGATCGTTATAAAAAAAACGTTACTTTGAAATCGTTAATCCTACGATCGGGCCAATAATCGCCTTGTGTAAACTTAGCATAAGGCTATGTTCACACATAAGGGGAGATTAATCAAAGGGTGTAAAATATACACTGGTGTAAACTGCCTATGGCAACCAATCTGGCTCCTCTTTTAGCTCTGGTAACATGAAAGAGAAGCTGTGATTGGTTGCTATGGGGAGTTTACACCAGTGTATATTTTACACCCTTTGATAAATCTGGGCCATAGTGTTTAATTAAAGTTTAATTAGTGCTATTTTGCAGGCAATTTGTGCTATCGTTATAGTGCTATTTTTGTCTCAATTCTGTCAAAATTGTGGGGAAAATAGCAATATTTTACGACCATTGCCCCCTTTGCAGAAAAATGTTGCTAATTATTGCAAATTAAATGCTATGTGTTAACACACCCTTACCACTATAGGCCCTATTCCACGGGTCGTTTAGAGGAGCAATATCGTTCGTATTCGACCGATATCGGCCGCTACGAACGATATCCGTCCCGTGGAATAGAGTGCAACGATCAGCCGACATCGTTCATGTCGGCTGATTGTTGCAGTCGCTTGTTTTTCAACATGTTGAAAAACAAGCGACTGATATAGCAGCGATCTGCTGCCGTCGCTCCGTTGAATAGGAGCATCGGCAGCAGGCGCTGCTGTATCCTATGGGCTGCCTGGACGATCAGCGATCCCCCGGGCAGCCCCCCCAGCAGCTCCCCGCCGCCCCTCCCGCACTCACCCGCTCGCTGACGCCGCGTTGAATAGCGGCGGCAGCAAGCGGGGAACGAGGAGCAAACGAGCGCTAATAGCACTCGTTTGCTCCTCCAAACGACTCGTGTAATAGGGGCATATGTTCTACAGCTTGTTAAAGCCTCATTGTCAAACCTATTAGGCCCGTCACAATGATGTTTTCCATGAAAGAACGAGCATAACTTTACACTATGATAGGAGCAGTTCAGTTTAAGGCTATGTTCACACACTGTAATGCAACAGCCATTGTATTAAAGCGCAGTACCATACACAGTTTTACATTACTGAATGCTTATTTGAATTGTGGGCACATTTGGGTGTGCCTGCAATTCAATTCACCATTGACCCTAATACAATGTACGACAGTGAGAACGGCCATACATTGTGTGAACAGACTGTCAACAACAGCCGCTGTTCACGGTCTGTCTGCCAGAAATTATTGACATTTTAATTGTTTCCACGGCTATAGGGTAACAGCAGCCGTTGTGCATTACAGTGTGTGCACAGCGGCCGCTGTTTCCCATAGGGTTCAACACAGTGTATTCTTTTTTACATTAACGGCCATTGTTATAATCGGCAACAATGTTTATTATTGTTACAAAAAATACACTGTAGGAATATAGCCTAAATGTGAGTGAAATTGATTACAAGTGAAAACTTACCTTTCCCCATACAAGTGGGAGCGGTGGACCGGCCTCGGATCCCCCGATGGAAGGCACTTTCCCCCGAGTTGTGATGACATAACAACTCTCGGCTGATGGACTGGCCGCTTAGCCAATCAGTACGGGAGCAGCTTCTCACCCCAGTGCTGACTGGCTGAGTGTCCAGTCCATCAGCCGGGTCATCACATGACATCGCCCGTAGCCCGGCAGAGGTCCTGAGGGGAGAGATAAATTCCTTCTTGTAATCATTTTCCCCCATGCCCTTGCCGCCCGCCGCATTTTAGAAATTGCCAGACTTCTCCTTTAACTATTCTTTTTCCTTTTCTTTACAGAGTGTAGTTTTTACTTTGCTCAAAATATAACAAAATGACACACACCTGTTTGCATAAGGAAATATGAGACGATTTTTTTTTTTACAATAAACGATCTCAAACGTCCCTTCTCAAATGATTTCAAACTATCTCAAACGATCTCAATTCACCCTATTACACAGGACGATGATCATTACTTACGGTCGTTCTTTCGCTCGTCCTTTCCTGGCTGATAGACCAGGGAATGACCGAACGACGTGTTATTACACCGAACGATGTTCAAACAATTTGTGAACGATCAACGATGAAAATAGTTCCAGATTGTATCAAACGATTACACATTGGCTGTTTATTCGTTGTGTGCTATTACACAAAACGATTATCGGTTAAATTGGAACGATCTTATGTTTTTTGTAACGATAATCGGCCCATGAAATACGGCCCTTAGGCTATAATTTGCATTTCCCCACACCACTACAAACTGACCAACTGATCCACAAAAAAAACACAAACTCAATGATGAATCCCCTGTTTTCTTTAGCCGTGAAAAAGCTCTGAAGCACTGACTAGAAGTCATCTGAAAAAGTAGCTGCACCTATGGAGCTACTTTGCATTAGTGATTTGCTTAAATAGCAATTGGCTAATATTCTGTAATTACCAGAATTGCTCGTTTTAGCTGTTGGAGACGATTTGATAATAACATGCTGGGCTGCTGAGAGTTTGGATGAAATTAGCGACACCGCTTATGCTTACAGATGTTTTATAGAAGTGCGGGAATAATCTGCAGGGCTTTAGTCCAAAGAAAGTATTTGATTTTATGGGTGCATTTGGTAGGAATTGGTATCCGGAGAGAAAAGTTCTGGTTATTAAGCTTTCTCTATCAATACTAAGAGTTCTCGCTAGCCCCTTCTGTCTTGAATGTTTTAAAAATCATCTCTCCCCATTTTCTGGTACCATTACGAGCATTTTTATTGTGTAACTATCGACTGTGCCACCTTATTACTTTATTTCGTGTATTATCCATATGAAATTACATGAGCTACATCGATCCTGGAAAAACTAATTTTCTCCTGCTAATATCTTTTATTATACCAATATAATATAATCCATATATTCCAATATGCTCTATTTGTTGGTAAATTAGATCTTCTCACTATCTATTTCCTAACTAAACATTATTCTGAAGGCTCAATCACAGCGGTAAACTACCTACTGTATGAACAAAGGAATCGGCTCACTATTCTTACAACCCAGGTAAAGAAAATACTGTATTTTCCGGCATATAAGAATACTTTTTAACCCAGGAAAATCTTCTCAAAAGCCAGGGGTCGCCTTATACGCCGGGTGCCGTCTTATAGGGTGGTTGCCGAAAAACTTCAGAACCGGATTGGAGAATCTGCAGCCGCTACATATGGTTGGGGGTATGGATGAGCGAACCGAACCGTTACGAACCAGATTCGTTACGAACTTTGTAAAAAGTTTGTTTCGGCACCCTATCAGACTCCCACTATTGTAGGTGCAATTATTCAGCAAGGTTCGTTTTAGGTTCAGTTGGCACGAATCCGAACTTCGTGAAAGTTCGCCAGATCGAAATGAACCGAACTTTTCAAAAGTTCGCTCATCCCTAGTTGGGGGAGCTAAAGAAAAGTGGCGATCGTATAAAGGGCAAAGCAAGCTGCAGGTGGAAAAAAAGAGATACAGTAGAGCGGCGCTGTGCCCAGAAAAACACACCTCTCACTCGTCTGGCCCGCCCTTGTATCCTACTGGCATTACTGTACCTCCTTCTCTGCCTCTCAGACCTCGCTGCTGTCTGATTTTTTTTAACATTTTTCATTTGGTGTACGTTGAAAGAAGGGTAGTCTTATACGCTGAGTATATCCCCAGTCATCTTAAAAGCCGAAAAATATGGTAAGTAAAATTGTGCATGGTGCATAAAGGAGTCATTTACCTATCTGCTTTCCAGTTATATGACCAAGGCCTATTTTGCAAATCTGACCTGTCTCTCTTTTTGTAGTTATAACTCTGCGATGCTTTTAATTATCGCAGTTATTGTGAAATAGATTTTTCGTGACATATTCCTCTTTATGTTTGTGGTATACTTTGGTTGATACACTCAGTAGTTTTTTGTAAAAAAAACACACAACATTTGGGCACAAATTAGAAAAATGTACGTTTCTTTTCGTTTCTTTACGTTTCTTTTTATATTTAAAATTCTCTTTTCCTAAGAAAGTTAGTCACGCCACGTAAACTTATTATTACTGCAACATCTACAACATGTCTGCTTTATGGTGACGTCATTTGGGGAACTTCCTTCAACTTTTTAGGATATTAGAGGACTTTGAAATTTTGCAGTGATTTTTCAAATTTTCATAAAAAAATTTCAATTCGGATTTTATTAGGGACCAGTTCAGTTCTGAAGTGGATTTCTGGGGCCTGTGTGTTAGTTATCCCCATAAATCCCTCCACTGTAAAAACTGCACCCCTCAAAGTATTCAAAGTAGCATTCCATAAGTTTATTAACCCTTTAGGTGTTTCGCAGAAATTTAAGCAAGCTGGAGGGGAAATGTAAAATTTTCATTTTTTTATGGCAGATATTACATTTTAATCCATTTTTTCCTCTAACAAAGCAAATACTAACTGAGAAATAGAATTCACTATTCATTCCCCTTATTCCAATGTTTCTAGAAATCCCCCATCTGTGTCCGCACTGCGTCTCCTGACGCCATTATACCATGTCACAGAGGCCTTGTGGTGCCAAAATATTTGTGTAATACGGGTTGACTTTTCCATCTGTACCATTCTGGGGGACATGTGATACCCTGATCAATTTTAATTAAATTTTTTAAGAGGTGGTACGAATAAAAAACAATTTAGCCGCTGTTTTTCATAATTTTTTGTACACCGTTTACTATCTGTCACATATGGCGTTATCATAATTTTTCAGGTCGGTACAATTACAGTGATATCCATTTTATGTAGCTTTTGTTATAGTTTATGGCATTTATACTATAAAAACTGTTTGTGTCTTTTATTTTTTCGCCAATGTAGTTATGTGAGGGCTTTTTTTGTGGCATAAGCTGATGCTTTTAGTGGTATACCTTTTGGGTGCATGTGACGTTTTGATAGCTTTTTTTTAATATTTTTTAGGGGGCGGGATTTACAAAAAAATGTCATTTTGGTTAGTTTTTTATTTATTTTTTGAATGGCGGTATAAATAATATAACAGATTAATAGACGGGGTCATTACGGACGTGGCGATACCAAATATGTGTATCTTAATTTATAGGGGATCATTTATAAAGGGGGGATGGGGAATGTGTATATTTATTTATATTTATTAATTTAAGTTATTTATTTATGTATTTAATTATTTAATTAATTTGTTTTAATTATTTCTTTATTTATGTATTTGTGTGTATGAGTGTGTTTTTTTTTTTACTTTTTCAGGTACATCTATAATGCATTACAGCACATAATCAGTGCTGTAATACATTATATAGTGAATGAGTGTCAGTGTTACACATACTGACACTCATTAAAACGATCAGGTCCCTGCAGCTGATTCAAACGATCAGTGCAGGGATCTGATCGTTCAGGAAGGGGGGATCTGTATCTGGGGTGGGGGACAAGGAGAGGGAGCGAACGGGGGAACATAAGGGGAGCTGGAGCAGGGCGGGGAGCTGGAGCGAGTCGTTGGGGGGAGGGGAGCTGGAGCGGGGCAGGGGGAGCACGGCCGGGCAGTAAGAAGGAAGGGGGTCCTGGGAGAGCATAACAGCAGTGACGGCAGGAGGAGGCAACGTACTGCAGCCTTCTCCCGCCGTCCGATCAGTAGAACACAGCTAATCTCCCCATAGACCCTGCGGTCGCACTGACTGTGGTGTCTATGGGGTTAACTGTCCGGGGGGAGCACGGCTCCCCTCCGGGCAGTGGCAGCAGGAGGAGGCAGTGTGACACAGCCTCCTGCTGCTCCCCAATCTCAGCCAGGGACAGTGGGGGGAGGCAGGGAAAGCATGACGTCCAGGGACCTCATGATGCGTTCTGCCACTGCTTTTCATGACGTCCCTGGACGTCATATTTGGGAAAGGGGTTAAACTGAGAGATTATTGTTATATCGTTTAAATTCAAGTGATAATCTTTCCGTGTGTATGCAGGCAATGATCAAATGAATAACAAAAAAAAATTTTGTGTTGTTTATTGCATCTTTTGAGCTGACCATAAAATTATTGGTAATCGTTAGTCAATTGTTTCAGAGTATGTACACGTTGTTTGTTCATTCACTGGGATCAGAAGGAGTATAGAGTATACGCTCGTTTGCAGTTGTTTATCATTAATCTGAGAAAATGAAAAATTCCTTTGTCTAATAGGCTATTTTTACACACTGGTGTATCAAGAATAAAAAACTAGATCCTGTACCAATACACATGAACTCATAGCCTCAACTTGGGTAATCGACCACCTGACATCCATGGTCCCTTATCCTCCATTTATCACTAGAGATGACCGAACATCGGAAAATCTTATGCTTTATCGATAGAACCTAAGATTTTCTGATGTTTGATCATCTCTAGTTATCACTATCAGGGGATGAACCCCTCTGATATGGGAAGTTTGGCTGGGGTGGGGGTAATGCTTAGAGACTCTCTTTACAGTGAGCCCTTTGGTGTGACATTTTTTAATACTATTATTTTTTAGCTAATTTTCCTCTATCATTGTGTCTTGGGAGAGGGACAACTAAGGTAAGTGTATATAGGATAGTTTTTACTCCCAGTCATCAGAAGTTTTGATTTTTGATGTACAGTGAGTGATCACTGTGAGATTATATTTTCCCTTTAGCTCCTACCCGCTCTGGGGCTGCTGTGTATATCTGGAAGACATCTGACTCTGTCGCTAGGTTTAGGCCGCCTTAAATAAGGGCAACATAAACTAGTGACAAAAATGCAGAACAGATTGTGTATTGTATACATAATTTTGTTCAGCTGTTCTCCTAATATGTAGGAGAATAGGATACTTGCTACACCCCTCCTCTGTCCTCCAGCTGCTGATTGACAGTTTACTATACATAGCATGGATAGATAACTGCCAATTAGCAACTGGTGGGAGGAGTTTTCTGCTTCTCATGAATATCCAGGACTATTGGGCTCATGCACATAATAGAGAGGACTACTTATTGTCCATGTTATTCAGGGGGATATCTCTGGATCAGCTGCACAGCTGAACAATGAAAGTGAAACATCATTTTGTTAAGCTTCTCTGTCACTGGTTTATGCCACACTTAGATAGCAGCATAAACCTGGTGACAGAGTCTTTTTAAGTAACAGCCACTTACCCATTGTCATATGTTGGTCAATTATCCAAGTTGAGGCTATGAGTTACTGTGGATTGGCACAGAATCTAGTCCTCAATTTTTGATACAGTTTTTAAAGGAATAATATTAAAAGTTATATTTTAATAAGTACACCAGCAATTTGCAGTGATTTACAGTAATTTTGTGGTGAACAAATATCTTTACATATACATGCTGTGATTTTTTTTTTTCTGTGATCAATGGGAGGCAGGAAGCTAAGCGCCCAAGACTAGGTATTGTGATCAATGGGAGACAAAAAATGTCCCGAACTCTGTACTATAATAAATGGGAGACCAGCTCAACATTTGATGCATGGTGTGCTGAATAAAATAAGATCATATGCATACCAAGATGAGTGTATAGAGAAAAAAATACATTTACAAATACATAGTTTATTCTGTCTTTGTCTCTGTGTTTCACCAATCCAGGTCAGGAACTGTAGCCCAGTTACCCACTGCCACCTAGGGCAGGTAAGTAGGTAGGGACGGCAGGGCAGGTGCCAGTGCAAGGCCACAACTGTCCTGTGTCTCAAAGTCCCAGCCTGAAAGCCACACTCTGTGCCCCAAGAAAATAAAACAAAAAACGATGCTCCTTAATATAATAGTGCCAGACATTGTACTCCAGAACAAAGAGTGACAACCTCTGTACAGTAGACGGAAAGCTGTCAGTGGGTAGTTGGTGAGGGAAGCTGTCCACAGCTAATTAACAGCTAAAAAGACCAAAAAGAGAGAAATGAAGAGACACATCACCTGAATCAGGGTCTTTGTCACTACTTTCTGTTGCCCTTAGATAGGATAGCATAGGCCCAGTGACAGATTACCTTTAAGCAGTGATAACTATATTAAAGACAATACTCAATTTGAAAGCAGCTGATTGATGACATTAGTTTAGTATCTACATTACGTAACTGCATTGATCTAAGCTTAGTGTCTGTCTTCTAAATTATCTATGTAAAACACCTTAAGTCATGGGGATTCATTTGATTGAAGTGCAAATCATCAGGATAATGCTCTGCTCAAATTCTAGGAATATTGATGAAAAATGTGTACATTTTGGACAACTGAGTTGAAGAAGCAATTCTATTATAATGCATTCCAATTAAGTATAATGCCAGCAACCATAACCGGAATAACCTGAAATATTATACTGACAGTTATTACTAGCGGCTGCTGAAGGCTACAATACATATAATGAGGAAGCCCATTGTATATTATAGACAACTATAGACCTATCACTTGTATTATGTAAAATATAAGAGACATATTTATCTTCTGGTACTGTGACATGCCTTGTCTTATATTATGTAACTATAGCCGTGGCACCCTTAGCTGATATAAAGCTCAGATGTAGTCTCCCGTTACAGGTGGTTCACTAAGTTTTTTTTTACCACCTTTATACAGTATCTCAGTCCCTTGTCACACCAAGACCTAGGAGCTGTGATTTCCACTCCAGCCACCAGGTGTCTCACTTTTCTCCCGCTGTGCACAGCTGCAGTATGTAAAGGTTTAGCAAAAAGGGGTTGGCCACTTTATAGTAAAATTGCTCAGTGTACAGTATTAGTAAGTGAACTCATTGTATATACTAACAGCTGCTTCCTGTGTACCCCATAGAGCTAAAATCAGACGCTACCCCTCCAGGCTGTGCTGTCCTGCTCTGTGGGGACCCTGTCCATAAGATGGCCAACATAGAGGAGCATGTGACCATGCCCCGCCCCTACTGTGCTCCATAGGCATATAAAGGCTCAGTGGTGGACACAGGGGGCGGGTCACATGCTCCTCCATGTCAGCCATTTTATGGACAGACTCACCACAGAGTAGGGCAGCACAGCCTAGAGGAGGGGAGTCAGATTTTTGCTCTGTGAAGTACACAGGGAGCTGATGTCAGTATATACAATGAACACACTTACTATTACTGTACACTAAACTCTATTATTATAAAGTGGCCAACCCCTTTACCTGTTGTATGATGACCAATCACCGGTACAGACACTCTATACTACACTTGCTCTCTACTCTTCTCTCTTCTTCTTCTTCTCTCTTTATGTCACATGTTACTATATAGGATAGGGGTTTCTTGCTTTCAGGCAGTTCTGATCTAGTCAGGTCAGATACTTCAGTGTATAGCTATGTTCACACATCGTTTGTGCCCGCAGATCAATTAGCCATTAACCTCAATGTAATGTACGGCCACCGCTGTGAACAGCTGATGTTTCCGAATGCTGTTTAGTGAACAGCATCCGGAAATAATTGACAGGCACATTATTCTAACGCCCGTTCTAAAGAACAGGCGTTAAAATAACGTTATGTGAACACAGCGGGTGGCATTGCATCAACTTCAATGCAATGCCGCCCCTGCAGTAATGAAAAGACGCTGAGGCCATTGAAATCAGCTTCCGTTCTTTACTAATAAAAGCAATATGTGAACATAGCCTATGAGAGACAAACTACAGCCAAGGGTTCCTGCTGCAGTGACTAAGCGGGCCTGGCTTAGGCCAGAGCCTTTGGTGGGGACTGAGTTATTCTTATGAGAGGCTGAACCTACAGTATGCAGTGCTAAACCAACAGGAGGGGTAACCATCCTCTAAGGAGTACACCTTGTCCATGCCAGGGATCCTCCCCCCTTATTCTCAGGACAGTTACCAGAGTCAAGGAACTGATCCCCAGTAGAACAAAGTTGCTGAGAGCCGAAGTAGTCTACTGACTTATGCACGGCTCTTCTGGAAAATCTTGGGAAGTCTGCTACACCCAGTTGTTAATGCCTGGGGCTCATATTACCCAACCTGGCACTCTCTGATCTGGTTGGGCAGAAGACGGTCAAATACAAAGTCATCTATATGTGAGTACGAGTATTCTTATACTCCTACACTATCGTCTACACCAATCCCGGAAGAGTACAGTAGTGCACTGGACAAGGCCCCCAAGTCGGTCCCCACATCCTTCTCTAGACCAGCTCAACTTTCTTCACTACACTACAGTCACTTGCACCTGTCAAGAGTATTGTTTATTATTTCTGTACTGCACTGAAGTCTTTCCAAGTAAAGTCACCTTTGGTTAAGTGCTGGATTCTTTACTATTTTTGTGTTGCCCCACCCTAATCTATGCCTTGTTTCCCCCTTTCAAGTGCCAGTGTCCGTGTGTCCGGGGGTGGGTATAACCACTCCTGGCCACCGTATTAAGTGAACCAGAAAGAAACTCCAAGCCCACCTGCTGCTTAACACCACACAGCACCCCAGGCAACGGCACAGAGGTTTATAGGGTCCATACTTTTAAGTTGCTTATACTGCTGTTTCATTTTCCTTTGAATAGATAGTGGGGCCCATCTCACTTTGCTATGGGGTTCTATGATTTCTAGTTATGTCCTTGTATGAAACTTATTATTGTATTAGTTACATTTTTATTCCTAACATTATCTGTGAGAAATGATATGAGTTAACGTTGATCATCCCACTAATATGTTTTATTATATCAGTAAAATATGATCCCTGTATTCCAACTGGCTCTATTTGTTGGCAAATTAGATTTTCTCACTGTCTGTTTCTAAAGATTATGGTGAAGTTTTAATCATAGCACAGCTAGATATAATCACCAAGAAGTCACATCTGAAAATTGATAGTAAACTGCATGGTATTACTCTACAGTAGGCTCAACCATATCTATTTCATATCTCATATCTAACTCGCTAAGTATGGCTCTGTATATTTATAGACACATTTAATTTAAGGTTAATATATAAATAGGAACTTAAAATTAAAGGGAAACTATCAGCAGGTTAAGATTAAATATGATGATCAGCTCCTTAGGAACACTGGGGGCATTCCTGGCTTCACAGAGCAGCCCGTCAGCCCGTCCAATGCCTCTTTCGGCGACACCCATTATGCATAGCGGCCCGCGCCAAGTTTAGACAGCTCCTGCCTTTCTCCCCGGTGTGGGGGATTCCACTGCCAATGTCCCTCAGCTCGGGGACACCTCCCCTGGCATGCCCTCATGCCGAGTCGTATTACTAGCTGCTGCTGCCCTAGGCACTAAACCTGAGGGCGCCCCATCTTCACTCACCAATTAGCATCAGGAATTTCTAGATTCTGATCATCATGTTGATATTTGATCAGTCTTAGGCCGCACTCCCACATTTACTGCACATCACCACATGCAGTCGAAACCAGACCCTCATGAGGTAACCATGAGGTATGGCCAATAATCCGGGTAACAGCACATGACTACTGGGAAAGAAATTGGAGCCTGGTTTCAGCCATATGCATTTCTCTACATGGAGAAACATTATCTGTATTACATTTTTCATAGGTTTGAACTGCTTAAAACATTAACACATTTCCACATTAAATCAATGATTAGAGCCGTCTGCATATTGTCTGGCGGAATTCTCACTACAGGATAAGTAGATTGGTAGGTAATAGCTCCAGGCATCACATTTAACACCGCCACACCAAACCTGACCGATACCGCCATACTGGGACTGGATAACACCGCCACACCAGACCTGACCAATACCACCATACTGGGAATGGATAACACCACCACACCAGACCTGACCAATACCACCATACTGTGACTGGGTAACACCTCCATACTAGACCTGACCAATACTATCATACTGTGACTGGATAACACCGCCACACCAGACCTGAACAACACTGCCATACTGTGACTGGATAACACCACCACACCAGACCTGACCAATACCACCATAGCCCCCTCCCCCCCTCTTCAAAAAGACACCAGTTTAGTCTAAACGCGAGGTGGGAGACTAAAAGAATAAAATAAGTTTTTTCCTTCCCCCTGCTCCCTAGTGCTGCCCTCCCTGAAAGTTGCTGCCCTAGGCACCGGAACACTGGTGCCTAGTGGTAAATATGGCACTGCCCTCATGACCTCTGCCTGCCCACTTTGCCGGCTGGTGGAACTTCCTTAGGCGCCCCTTGATGAATATGTATAATAGGCATCACTGAAAGAGTCGGTGGGCAGGCTGAGGGGGTGCTCTGTGGGGCCAGGAACGCCCTCAGTGCTCCTAAGGAGCTGATTAGCATATTTGATCTCAAGGGGTACCAATTAGTAGGATAGTGCTGATGTTGTTCCAAGAATCATAGTAGAAAGCTACTGTGCAGCTGGTGGCATGTACCAACCGTGGCTGCAGCAGTGGCTTTTGCACGAGACAGGGAGAGACAGGGAGACTTGGAGTCGCCCATGACTAGTCACTGCTCTTTGCCTGTCAACGCACTCTGCGGGGATGATAGACAGGCAGACAGCAGTGATTAGTCACAAACGGCTTCCCGCCCAAATGACTGGTTGCCACCCCTCTCTCTGCTTCGCACAGGAGACTAAAAGTACTTTTTCTCCTTACTAATGCTACTGCTGCAGCTGCGGCTGGTACATGCCATGAGCTGCACAGTAGATCTGTATTATGATTCTGGGAATTATATCAGCTTAATCATCCTGTTTGGTTTCCTTTAATCAAATTGCTCAAAAACAGCGGGACATACAGCAAAAAGGAGATTGACACCGCAAACATCAGGTATGTAGCAGTGGGGGGATATCAGCTGTTTGTTTACACGGACCTACTGGTAGTTCCCCTTTAAACAGTGAGCCGCTTCTCCTGCAGAAATTCACACATGACAGAATGGTCCAATCGAGCCTATCCCAATAATGTCACTAACTGGTCTAAAATGTAATTTTTTTAGGGGGTTAAGAGCTCTGTTGTTATGCATCTCTCTGCTTTTCTTCATCCGTTTGCCAGCAAAGTTTTCTTCCACTATTGTTTCTGTTGACCAATGACCAAACACGCAGCATTGCTGTCTCACCAACACTTGATCAAACCAGAACATGGGGGAAATTTATCAAGGGTTTAGCACCTATTTTTAGGTGAATAATTGGATTTTTCACCTATTTTTGGTCTAAGTTCTATTTACGAACCAGTATTTCACAGGTGAATATTTTTTAGATGCAATTTTTTATAAAATATGCCTGTTTTTGAGTATTCACCCAAAAGTTCCCATAATGCGGGATTAGCCCCCAATTTATCATTTGCGACTTTTTAAAAAGTTGCACAAATAGGTGCAGGCCTAAATCTGGTCAGCACCAGGTGAATATGTTTGCCAAACTTTTGGCAACTTTTTTGTGCAACTACAGGAGTGCCTGTAACAGAGTCTCTCCCACCCGGACAGCATCTGTGATAAGATGCTGGGAGCTGGGAAACTGTACAGATATGCGGTGCACTGTAATGACAGCACCGCGCTCCGCTGATGATTTATTACAGCGTGGCGCATATCAGTGTAGTTCCCCTGTTCTTATCACAGATGCTGTCCAGGTTGGGGGGGGAGTCTATTACAGGCATTCCTCGCCCGTGTGGGACACGGAATGTGGGAATACAGCCTTAGGCTATGTTCACACTACGTAAAACTACGGCTGTAGTTCTCGCCGCAGACCTACGGCCGTAGTTTTGCGGTGTGTAACATAGCCTTATTTTCAATGGGATCCCGGCTGGAGCGTACACACATTGTATGCGCTCCGGCCGAAATCCCATGCGGCACTGGAAAAAACTGACATGTCAGTTTTCTGCGGCCGGAATTCAGTAAATTCCGGCCGCAGAAAGCCCTGTCAGTTCACACAGTGAAGCGCTTCACTGTGTGTTATGGGAAGCTCTGATGCGGGCGCACGCTGATGCACCCGCATCAGAGCTCCGCGGCCAGAAAGATCCGGGCTAAAACCTGTCGTTCTGTGACCCGGCCGGGGTCACGGAACGGCCGGGTGTTTACGTAATGTGAACATAGCCTTAGACTCCTTGCTAAATGTCCCCTATAGAGTTTGTTAGGTTTAGAAAGAAAGCACTTGAATAAATAGCAAATAGGGAAGGAAACTATTTGTCTAATTTTTTTTTTTTTGTTAATTTGGTTATTTTCATGATGTGTAAGAAGATTAAGTGTAAGATTCTTTTGTACTTTGAAAGGAAAGAGCAGGGACAGGCTGTAATACTGGTGGCTTTGGTAGCTGACTGGGCTCAACCCTTCCCATAACACATGAATCCTTGGCACATGTCCTCAATCACTCTTTCTTGTATGGTATGCCGTTGTGGGTCCTACAAGGGACACAGGTGGGAAACATCGAAATACTTCGTGGAACCTCTAAAAAATGTTTAACTCTTGGGGAGCCTCAATGCCATGGAAGCTTGGTATAAAGTGAGTGTGTGCGTGTGTGTGTGTGTGTGTGTGTGTATGTATGTATGTATGTATGTATGAAAGAAGGGAAGGGTAGGGAAAGCATTATAAAGTGAGTTCTCCTTCCTTTACACAATGCACAAACAATGGCCGTTGTTTGGCACCCAAAAACAATGGCCATTGTAATAAGTGTCAAACAAATTTCTGTTGTTGCATCGAACATTGCACTGCATTCAATGCAGAACGGCCGGAAATAATCGAAATGTCAATTATTTCTATGGCCGCAGCAAACAATGGCCGTTGTATAATACATTGTGTGAACAACGGGCACTGTTTGCATTGACTTTAATTAAATACATTTCAATATGAAAAGAACGGCCGTTGTTTTAATTGTAAAAGTGCTGTTTCCTGATGGGACATGAAAAAGTAGAGTGGACCATATTCGCCAAAAAGCCCAAATGGTACATTAACATTAGTAAATACACTCATATGATTGCTTTATTTGTTTATTTCATGCAAAAAAGGGCCTGGTAATGCATTATAGTAAATTCTACGTAAAAATTCATTATCGTTTTATTATATTTGTATCCATCGATATAGCTTTTATTTTCCACCTCTGAAGCAATGCACACATTACCTCTGGATGATCTTGGAGCCAGTCCAATAACGTAAGTGAAAATGAGATGTTTCTCTAATGCTAAACCTGGAAGTTTCACACTCTAATATGTTCAAATTATCTGTATGACCTGCGATGTGTAAGCCTAATTCACACTATTAGATTAGAAAGTCCAAGCTTACGCCTTGAAGAGGAAGTATAAATACAGGTATAGGCTATTATACAGGTATAGAGTATTTCCTTCAGTTTTTTTTTCAACCAAAAACCAGCAATGGTTTGAAAACACAGGAACTGGGCAACTTTCCATTCTAATTTTGCCCTGCCGTTTCCACTGCCGATTTTGGTTGAAAAAAAAAATAAATTTTTTTTTTTGCTTTTAGTTCTGTCTCTTCAACATATCAATTTATACATTTTCATTAAATAAATGAATAATAATCATAACTTAACCCTTTGAGGACCAGGCCCAAAATGACCCAGTGGACCGCGCAAATTTTGATCTTAGTGTTTTCGTTTTTCCCTCCTCCTTCTAAGAGCTCTAGCACTCTCAGTTTTCTATCTACAAGCCATATAAGTGCTTGTTTTTTACAGGAATAGTTGTACTTTGCAATGGCGTCATTCATTTTACCATAACATGTATGATGGAATCCCAAATATATTATTTATGAAGATATAAATAGGTGAAATCGTAAAAAAGAATGCAATATGGTAACGTTTGGGGGGTTCCTGTGTCTACGTAATACACTATATGGTAACAGTGACATGATACTATTATTCTATAGGTCAGCCCGAACACAACCATATGCAGGTTACACAGATTCTCTAATGTTATATATATATTTTTTTATGAAATCCTTTTTTTTGGCAATTAAATATTAATAAAATGGGTCTATTGTGACACTTATAACAGTTTTATTTTTTTACCTACAGGGCTGTAAGGGGTGTCATTTTTTCTACCATGATCTCTAGTTTTTATTAATACCATATTTGTGAAGATCGGACGTTTTGATCACTTTTTATTGATTTTTTTTAATATATAATGTAACATAAAATCGGTAATCCGCGCACTTTTTTTCCTCTTTTCGTGTACGCCGTTCACTGATCACAATGACGCTTGTTATATTTTAATAGATCGGACAATTACGCACGCTACGGTATATTATATGTTTATCTATTTATTTATTTTTATATGTTTTATTTATATAATGGGGTGGGGGGTATTTCAACTTTTATTGGGGGAGGGTTTTGGGGTAGTGTAATAGTGTTTTGAACTTTTTTTTTTTTTACACATTTGAAGTCCCTTTGGGGGACTTTTACATACAGTACTTGGATTTTTACACTGATCATTGCTATGCCACAGGCATAGCATTGATCAGTGTTATCGGCGCTCTGCTCATTGAGTCTGCCTGTGCAGGCTCAGTGTAGCAGATTGCCGATCGGACCACACGGAAGCAGGTGAGAGACCTCCGGCGGTCCGTTTCAATGATCGGGACCCCCGCAGTCACACTGCGGGGGTCCCGATCGGTAAGTGACAGCGGCGTTTAAGGGGTTAATGACACACGGCAGCGCGATCGCTGCAGCGTTTTATTACCGGTGAGGTCCTGGCTGCTCACTGCAGCCGGCCCCCACCTCCTATGAAGCGCACTCCGCTTCGGAGCGTGCTTCATAGCTGGAGAACCACCCAGGACGTACAGTTACATCCAGGGTCTTCTGGTGACAGACTTCCATGACGTAACTCTACATCCTGGGTCGTCTAGGGGTTAAAGGAGAAGTCCAGCAAAAATTTTTATTAAAGTATTGTATTGCCCCCCAAAAGGTTTAAAAATCACCAATATACACTTATTACAGGAAATTCTTATAAAGTGTTTATTCCCTGCACTTACTACTGCATCAAGGCTTCACTTCCTGGATAACATGGTGATGTCACTTCCTGGATAGAATGGTGATGTCACGCCCCAACTCCCAGAGCTGTGCGGGCTGTGGCTGCTGAAGAGGATTATGGGCAGGGGGACACTGAGGGACACAGGGCACTGGAAGGACACTGAGCATCCCTCTGCCATCATCCTCTCCAGCAGCCACAGCCCGCACAGTTCTGGGAGTTGGGGCGTGACATCACCATTCTATCCAGGAAGTGACATCACCATGTTATCCAGGAAGTGAAGCCTTGATGCAGTAGTAAGTGCAGGGAAAACAACACTTTATAAGCATATTAATTTCTTCTTGTCTTTGAATCTATTACTTATCTGTCAGATACTACAGATATTAAAGGTAGATACACAACAGACTATGGGCATAGAGTTTGAATAATCACAAAAAATCTTTATTCACCATGATTGTAATAACAACATGATAGAGAACATTATTAAGAAAATAAAAATAAAATTTGTATATACGTAGTGGGTGTTAAGGGATTGTCTAAAATGATGCCGATACCAATGTAAACATACAGTATACTCAGTTCAGTAAACCAATATCTAGGCAGAAAAAGACAAACAAAAACCTTAATCATGTAAACACTCACCCATTCTTACTATGAAGGTCCCAGCTGTCCCTACGTACGTTTTGCCTCAAAACGGGCTTCCTCAGGGAACTCATTTAATTTCTTCTTGTCTGTGAATCTATTACTTATCTGTCAGATACTACAGATATTAAAGGTAGCTTGTAAAGTATAAGGCCAGGTTCACACTGAGCAAAACTAGCGGAATTCTGCGGCATAATTGTCCGCCGCGGAATGTTGTTAGCCTCCCTCTCATAATGTGAGTCTATGGGAGGCTGTTCTCACATCGTCTCTCTGCACTGAAGAATCAACATGTTCATTCTTCAGCACAGACAGAGCAGGAGCGCGCGCCTCCCATAGACTCCCATTATGAGAGGGAGGCTAACGGCATTCCGCGGCGGACAATTTCGCTAGTTTTGCTCAGTGTGAACCCGGCCTAAGTAAGAGATTCATCGAGCAGATTTCTAGTAATGACATTAACCCCTTAAGCTATCATTTCAGGTGACTTTTCACGATTAGCTGCCCTGTGTATGTACATAAGGAGCAGCACTATATCTACCCATTCTATCACTAGTTTATGTCATTTTCCCCCTGGTTACCACCCTGCAATTCCATCTCAGCTTTTCCTATGATCAGCTGCAATGTGAATGCAGGCTAATCTGCCTCTTATACACTAAATAGACTAAATGGGAATGGGAGAAATCTCAGTCCTTTATGATCTGCTCTCTGTTTATAGTCTGTTCCTGGCTTTGGCTTTAAAGATCTGTCAGAAAAATCTCTCTGTGTAAATGCACAATAACATGTGAATCCAGCATTTTCTCTGTCCAGAAAGTCTGCACATTGCACAGACTGTTTGTGCCCCTCTTCTTGCTCACTAATCTACCCCACCCCCACATACATAGGGGGAGATTTATCAAACATGGTGTAAAGTGAAACTGGGTCAGTTGCCCCTAGCAACCAATCACTTTGCTTATCTCTGCTGTAGATGGCTTTGCCTCCACAATGAATTGAACATAAAGCGTGAGGGGTGAGGTGGGAAAACAGCCTTGTGAATGCTTGACCAGGGTATTGCAAATTATGGGGAAAAGGAAAAGAAGTAAACCTTACCTAACCCTCTCTTCCTCACCCACCATACACCCCTCCTTATAATGAAAACACCAGACACTGTGTGGCGTTGGAAAATAATGGCCACAGCAGCCTCTTTATTAAATAACATAGCAAAATATATATTCCAACTTTTATAATAAAACATGTTACATATACTCTCAAATAAGTATAAATATAAATCGCAACATTGAAAACTACATTTGTAAACAATAACCCGTATCCAGAGGAGGTCACGGATGGCCCAGCAATAGCAGTACAGCTAACCATAACCGGCTCAGGGATGACAAATATGTCTTGTAATGCCGATTTCCACATTACCCCGCCTAAGCGGTAACCACACACCATAACCCCATCTTAGCTGCCAGATAACACAAAGGGTGTTCCCCATTCCTCCACAGGGGCCTCCCAAAACCACCTCAGACAGTGCCATTGATGACCTCCCCTCCACCAGCTGCCACGACAAGAGCCATTTTTGTACCAAAGCCAACCACCCACCGGCCATTATAAAAAGGGGAAGGACGGGTGACTCTGGTCCTGACACTGTGAGAAATTAGATAAGCACTCACCCTCCTCACTTATACCCCATTTGGCTAAAGCATTCCCCCAAGCTTCCCAAACCCTTCTTATTGGCTCTCCCTCCTGCCAGACACCTATACTCATCCACTGAACTTCTGATGACCTCCTGGCCTGCACTAACTTAAACTAGTTAACCCCTTACTGCCCATCAAGTCATGTACGGGCTGCCAATAGGCTGCGCCGGTTTTAGTACACCCTGAAAGAGGCTAGTTTGCCTATTAAAGATTTCCTTATAATCGCTTGTACTTTCCGCTTTGATTTCTGCAAAGTTGTTTGAAATGGACAGCTACACTTTAAGGTCCCTGGAAATTTTTGGGGCATTTTAATCTCATCCTCTTTTCCTTGTTTTTTTGGGGGACTTAATGTACCTAGTAACAACACCTTTCATTTTAACAGACATAATTGGTGCAATAACTGCCTTTAATATGAATAGCGGCCGCAGAAAACTAACATGTCAGTTTTTCATGCGGCCGGATGGAATCCTGGCTGAAGCGTATACTATGGAGGAGATTCATCAAGGGGTGTAAAATTTAGACTGGTACAAATTGCTCACAGCAACCAATTACAGCTCAGCTTCCAGCTCTGGTGGAAGGAAAGCTGAGCTGTGATTGGTTGCTGTGGCCAGTTTGCACCAGTCTAAATTTTACACCCTTCGAAAAATCTCCCCTATGTGTATATGCTCCGGACGGAATTCCATTCGTTCAAATGCAACATATATTTGCATAAATCACAGCCGTTGTTGCAAATTACAACAATGGCTGTAATTTATGTAAAGCATACATTGTGTGAACATGGCCTAAGTGTGCTCTCCTCACCAGACCAGATCCTCAGTCCGACAATCATCCAAGAAAACCTGTAAACAGTGACTTTTAATCACACCTCATGCAATGTTTCGACTTTACTACTTGAGAAAGGCAGGAAGGCCGAAATGTTGCATGAGGTGTGATTGAAACTCCTTGCTTACACGTAGTGCTGCCTTAAGCTGCTGTTTTCTGTAAATATTTACAAAAGATATAGTTCATTTAATGGAGAATATACAGGTCATCCCCCTGTATTCAGGCTGTTTCCACTACTCGCTTTTTGTAGCTCAGAGTAGCTTAATACATCCCCAGATATTATTGCAAGATACTTATTATAGGTTTCGGAAGAAATATTACAACATGATACTAGGTCAAAGAAAACCACTGTCTTAGAACGCAGCCCAGGGCAGGAAAGCCTTTTCCAGATATTCTGCTTACAAAATACATGGACTCCATGTGTATGTGGCTGAACAGGATGGTCTTTGTACTCCTTAGCTTGCAATAAAATAAAAAGCTGTCATGTAGTGGTCTCTCTGCCTGCTGCCGCCTCTTATGCCTAAGGATCTATCGCACACGAGAGAACTAAACAAATTGTCCTTGTGTCTCGGGGGAAAACTAGCCCTGTGATCTACAGTAAATCCCTCTATCTCTTTGTGCACTGGTATAACCAGCTGTAATAGGTTGATGATAGTAATGTTACTTAAATCTTACATTGCTCTTGGGGCTGTGCGTGCAGCAGAACATGAAGAATACACTGCAATGATTTCCACCTACTTTTTATGCTCGCCATCAAACCATATTAATAAACTAAGAAATATTCCTTGGAACAGCCCCATTTATAAGCCATTGATTCACTCAGCGACGCACATACTGTACACCTAGCGCCCATATGGGATGTGATTACTCTTGGAAACATCAAATAGATTTAATAATCAGCCAGTTTTATAATGGAGTGTTCTCGAACCATGGTGTCTCTCATCATGCATGAAAAATGTAAATTCTTCACTTCCAGATACAGAAATAAACAAGTATAGCCGTTCCACTAATGGAGCTCTGAAGGCGATGTAAGCTGTTGGATGCAGTCTGGTACTTATAATATGCTGGTTGATGGAAGCTATTCAAGAGTACGGCATATACAGAGTTTGATTACACAGTTAAAATATCCATGCATAGGAAAGTGTGCGAGTGGTATAATTCTCCGATACTATCCGTAACCTTCGGCACTACCACCAGCGATGAAAGTTGGTTTTAAATGTCATTAGAAAAGGTTAGCTGTAATAAGACAGCTGTATAGCGCAATAGATATTACGCGGCACGGTATAGAAGCGGCGACAAATCAAGCAAGGAACGTATATATAGAGCAATATAGATCGGGAATTTACACTTTGATGAGATGCCAGGGTTGTTGTCAGTGTCACATTTATCTTTCATGCTCGGAGCTCATGTCCTCCGAGATGTTTGTTTTATCTGTTACTTTCGCTCATTTAAATAAATTAACATGTTTTGATTTAAACTAAGTACAGCGTAATAATAGTAGTTGCTATGATTATGGCGTTGCTGAAAAATGTCACGGCTGATGTTTTGGCATTTTTGTTTTTGGTTCTTTCCTACTTGGAAATTAGAGCCGCTGATTGAAGCCACGAGTTGATGCTCATCAGCTTTTCTCCTTATCAGTATCCATGGCATTTCGTGGCCTGGCCTAAATTTAGTCACAGTGATTCAGTTTGTTTCACTATTTAAATTCAACAGTACTTCTATAAAATGACACCCAATAAAGAACATCATAATATATCCCTATATACCTAGGAATTGGTATATAGAATGTTTAATGCGTTTATGTAAAATATGAAATGTCTGGTTTTATTTGTACAGTGCTGGACCGGCCCACCAGAGGACCGGAGAATCCTCCGGTGGGCCCCCAGCTTTAGAACCTGCACAAACACTGACTGACATGTTGTTTCTCACTGGTTCTTCACTGGTTGGCCCCCCAGGATCCTTTCATCTGGTGGGCCCCAGATACTCCAGTCTGACACTGTATTTGAATATCTCATATACTTTCCTTAGGAAAAGAAAAGAAAGGAAGGAAGAAAGGAAGGAAGGCTTTATGGATTACTAGAGTTAAGCAAACTTGCCCAAAGAATAATTGGCATTTAAAGAAGAAAGATGCAGCCTGAGGACTGCCTGGAAAACATGGATACAGCCATTGGCTTGTCTCTGTTGTTTGATAAGTATTAAAAGAGAGTCATGAACAAGAATGAATAAATGCAGGTCATGAAAAGGGCTTTATTGAAAATATGTTGAAAAGACTTTGAACCTCTGGTTCACAGTATGTAAACTGATTTACAGTATGTTTAGTTTATCCTGCTGATGCTTGGTCTCCTGACTACTTGTCCGTGGACCTACAGGCTTTATTACATGGCACGATTCTCTGGGAAAGCAAGCGCGGACCTGTCAGGTGAGAGTTCACTTCCCCCTCGTTCCCTGCTCACTGCACAGACACTGAGCGGAAAGGAGCGGAAGGGGCTGCCCATTGAATCGCTCCTATTGCACGGAGCGACAAGCAGCAGACCATCCCTGACATGATCATCCTCTTTCAGCATGTTAAAAGACCATGATCAGCCAACATTGTGCATGTCGACTGATCGCTGCCTTTCAACATGTGCTATTACACAAAAAAAAATAACAGCTTGAACGGCCCCTAATCGGCCAAGTAAGGCCAACATTTTTTTGTGAAATAGGGCTTTAACTCTGACTGTCTGTTGCATGTTATCTCTACTACCTAGCAACCTCCAGGTACTGACAAACCGTTTTTTCCATGTCCTCTTGTCCCTAGTTCAAGGAGGAATTGCCTTTAGGTCTGATTGTGAATTTGCCAAGTAGACAAGGACAGGGGGTTCATGGTGACATTTGAGCCTCACTTTATACCTAACCATTAAACCAACAATGCCTCAAAACATCTCTGGCGTATTCTGGAGAATTTTACTCTTTGCCTGTTAGTTTTGGCATTGCATAAAATTCCTACTAAATGATTCATGCTTTTCTCCCATTTCATAGCTTCATTTCATACTTGCCAAACCCATTTTGTGCATTGTATAGATTGTGTAGGCTATATAATGCAACACTTGATGTTGATGATCCTCATCATATCTCTGGAAGAGGCAAAGTCCTATATTTTACTAGGAAAAATAGAAGTAACCGGAGGCGCACATGGTGTGTTACTGCAAACTTAAACAGCAAGACAGAAAAAGTACTTTGGGAGCGGCGAGATCCTTGTCAAAGAGCTCAAAAGTACAAATATTATAAAAAACAAAGTCACTTACACTTAGTGAATGGTGATTCCCCACCACTCACTGTTGTATAACGGCCAACACTAGTTCAAAATGAATTCAGCTGGGATCGCTACACCCTCCGGACACCTCCAACAGCTCCGGCACAAATATGTAGAAAAAGGAGCAACAAGCAAAGAAAAATGGGGAGTGATTTCTTTACAATACCGACTGTATTGCACAGAAATATTCCATAACATATCTACTCACTTCTCGGAGGGGAGATGGACCTGCCCCACCGTTGCCCGGAAAGCTTGTCTCTCCAATGTGGTCAGACTCCACTGGAAAACAGTTCCCTTACTCTGATGATCAGATCGAGGCTTCCTGCTGCAAGGTGCGTGCACGACCGAAGCTCCATAGGATCCACCTCCAGTGTATTAACCCCTTAACGACATCGGGCGTAAGTATACGCCCCCGCAGGGTGGGCTTTAACGCAAACGGGCGTATACTTACGCCCGATGTTTCCCCGATCGCTGTGTGTTCACACACAGCGGTCGGGGAAGATGGCCTGCTATAATGTATAGCAGGCCATCTCTGCTCGTCGGCACGGGGGGTGATTAACCCCTCCCATGCCCACGATCGCTGCTATATGCTGATCAATACAGATCAGCATATAGCAGCTAAATTCAGCTTTCCGGGTCATCGGTGACCCGGAAAGCAATGGCGATTGGTGCTGTCCGAGACAGCACCAATCGCCATAAGTGTCCCCACCAAAGATGGCGCCGATGCCACCCCCACAATCGCCGTGATAGGCCGGCCAGTACTGGCCGGCCCATCACGGCGATCATACTGTAAAAACACAGTTTTGCTGGGTTCTGCACCCCCCAGCTAGGTAGCTGAGGGGTGCAGAACAGGTGTGTGTGGTGCAGGTGTTCCATACTCACATGATCTGGGCGTCCGAATGAAGATCTGCGGTCCGCGCCGTCCTCGAGTCTTCTTAGCTTCACTTCCGGGTTCGGTCGTCCAGCGTCGGAAATCTTCGGAAACGCTCGGGTCATCGGGTTCGGCGGGCCTCGGCAATCTCCGGCAGCGTCGCTCTACTGCCCCCTAGCGGCTGATCAGTGAATATCATTCCCTGATCAGTTGCTTTGGGTTAAAAAGATTTTTTTTATTTTTATTTTTTCCAATTTTTTTATTTTTATTTTTTTTGCGCCCTAACGCCGCTGAGTGCTGATCAGCATCGCACATAAGTGCACCACTGATCAGCAACTCCTCCATTTTGGCGTAGGGGCGCTTTTCCCCCCTATATTAGGGATATTTTTTCTTACTGTCAAAAAAACACGTAAAAAACACTACACTACACCACACTACATGGAATAAAGTTTTACACTACACTACATTACACATTTACATACCCCATATACCAATCCCCGTATAAAGATGGCTCCCGGGGTGTTTTTCGGTGTCGGACGCATACGTTATTATTGCCTCCGACACCGAAACAGCCAGTGAGGATGAATGGGGGGATCCTTCTTTCCTCCATTCATCCTCAGGGTACACTTACAGATTTAGGGTACGTGCACACTGCGGAATGGCGAAGGATAACCCTTTGTGCATTCCGCAGCTGGCACCCACCGGCGGACTGATGGAGGCGCGCGTCTCCACCCGTGTCATAGACTCCATTCTATGCACGGGCGGATTCCGTTGTCCGTCCAAAGAATGAACACGTTCATTCTTTGGACAGAGGGCGGAATCCGCCCGTGCATAGAATGGAGTGTGACACGAGAGGAGATGCACGCCTCCATCAGTTCGCCGGTGGGTGCCAGCTGCGGAATGCACAAAGGGTTATCCTTTGCCATTCCGCAGTGTGCAGGTACCATTACAGTGTATGAAGGAAGAGACGCCCGAATCCAGCCCCCAGATGCCCCCCCATCCTTGGAGTTAGTGGAGAGATCATTCGGGAACTGATCTTCCCACTGCTGGATAAAGGTTACCACCTGTACAGGGATAACTTTTATACCAGCATCCCCCTCTTCTGGTCCCTCGCTGCCCGAGCTGCTGTAGCTTACGGCACTATCCGAAAATATCAGAAGTAGTAATAAAGCCCTAATATTTAGCAGCTGTGGAGCGGACCTAGCGCTTCTGGATATGAAGGACCCCAGATCGCACCAGGACAACATTTTCCAGGTGACGTCCCCCACACTGGAAAACAGGAGACCCCAGAAGAAGTGCAGAGTGTGGCGTAACAGGGGGATCAGGAAGGACACCATTTTCCAGTGTGACACCTGTCCTGATCACCCCGGCCTCTGCATACAGGATCGCTTCAAGGCGTACACACGTCATCGGAGTTCTACATTTTCTAAATTCTGTCCCTTATTCCTATTTCAGGGGTCACGTTGATCCGGGGATTATTCTGATCGCCATTATGGAGTCGGGAAGGAATTTTTCCCCTGTGATGAGGCTACTGTCGTCTGCCTTACGAGGATTTTTTTTGCCTTCCTCTGGATCAACACAGGTTGAATTTGATGGACACCTGTCATTTTCAATCTTAAAAACTAAGACTTGGCCTAATACCCCCAAATAAATGAGAATGGTCCCTTTTCCCCAGCTAAATAGGTATGGCCTCCATTCCCATTAGAGGATGCCATGATGCAATTACAAAGCCTCTGTGCGGCCAGGACAGTAGAAACCCCCCACAAGTGACCCCATTCTGGAAACTACACCCCATAAGGAATCTAACAAGGGGGGCAGCGAGTATATGGCCCCTGGTGACGGCCACATTTGGGCCGTGAAAATGAAAAAAAATTATTTTTTATTTTCACGGTACATGTTCCACATATGTGCCCGTCACCAGTGGGGTCCATATGCTCACTGTACCCCCTTGTTGGATTCCTTATGGGGTGTAGTTTCCATAATGGGGTCACTTGTGGGGGGTTTCTACTGTCCTGGCAGCACAGGAGCTTTTTAATTGCGACATGGCCTCCATCCTCCATTCCAGCCTCTAAATGGTGCTCTGTCCCTTTGGTGGCTTGCCCTGTGCCCATATGGCACATTATGTCCACATGTGGGATATTTTCATACTCAGGGGAAATTACCCTACACGTTTTGTGTTCACTTTCTTTTTTAACCCCTTGTGGAAAAGGAAAAAAATCAAGGCTAGACTAACATATAGTGTAAAAAATTTTTTTTATTTTTACACTAAATTATTGATCTTGTCTTGATTTTTTCATTTTCACAAGGGGTTAAAAGATAAAAAAAACACTAAATGTGTAGAGCAATTTCACCTGAGTATGGAAATACCCCACATGTGGACATAAAGCACTATGCGGGTGCAGGGTAAGCCTCCAAAAGGAAGGAACGCCATTTGGCTTTTGGAGGCTGGATTTGGCTGGAATGGATTTCGAGGGGCCATGTTGCATTCAAAAGGCCCCTGTGTTGCCAAGACAGTTGAACTCCCCCACAATTGACCCCATTATGGAAACTACACCCCTCAGGGAATGTAACAAGGGGTGTAGTAAGCATATGGACCCCACTGGTGACGGGCACAAATGTGGAACAATATGGCGTGAAAATAAAATATTAAATTTTTTACACTATAATGTTGGTTTAGCCTTAAATTTTTCATTTTCACAAGAGGTTAAAAGAGAAAAAAACACACATAATGAGTAGAGAAATTTCCCCCGAGTCCGTAAATACCCCACATGTGGACATAAAGTGCCATGTGGGTGCAGGGCAAGCCTCCGAAGGGAAGGAGCACCATTTGGATTTTGGTGGTTGGATTTGGCCAGAATGGATGATGAACACCATGTCGCATTTACAGAGCCCTCGTGCTGCCAAAACACTGGAAACCCCCCACAAGTGACCCCATTCTGGAAACTACACCCCTCAAGGAATCTAACAAGGGGTGCAGTGAGGATATGGACCCCTTGATGACGGCCACATTTGTGCCGTGAAATTGAAAAAATGAAAATTTTCACTTTCACGTCACATTGTTCCACATTTGTGTCCGTCACCAGTAGGGTCCATATGCTCACTGCCCCCCTTGTTAGATTCCTTGAGGGGTGTAGTTTCCAGAATGGGGTCACTTGTGGGGGGTTTCCAGTGTTTTGGCAGCACGAGGGCTCTGTAAATGCGACATGACCCTTGAAATCCATTCCAGTAAAATACAGCTTCCAAAAGCCAATTGGCGCTCCTTCCCTTTGGAGGCCTGTCCTGCGCTCGCTTGGCACTTTATGTCCACATGTGGGGTATTTCTGTACTCGGGAGAAACTGCGCTACACGTTTGGTGTTTTATTTTTCTTTTATCCGCTTGTAAAAATGAACAATGAAGGCTAGAACAACATTTTAGTGTAAAAAATAGAATTTTTCCTTTTTTACACCACATTGTTCTGAAAATCTGTGAAGCACCTGTGGGGTCCAAATCCTCACCGCACCCCTTGTTACATTCCTTGAGGGGTGTAGTTTTCTAAATGGTGTCCCTTTAGGGGTGTTTTTTAGGTTTTGGCACCCCAGAGCCTCTGCCAACCTGAAGTGGTACAGTCAAAAATGACCAAATATAACAGAGGCGTTGAAATTCACTAGGCGCTCCCTTATATCTGAGGCTTGTGGTTGCGTCAAATAGCGCAATAGGGCCACATATTGGGTATTTCTATAAACTGCAGAAACGGGGCAATCAATATTGGGGTGCATTTCTCTGCTAATAGGTTTATCATTATGAAAGATATTGGATTACAATAAAATCTCTGCACAGAAAATAAAAATTTTCAAATTTCTTACACACTTAGCTTTTATCTCTGTGACTCCCCTAAAGAGTTAAAAAAACTTTATGGATGTGCTTTTGCAGAGTTTGGGGGGTGCAGTTTCTGAAATGGCGTGCTTTGTGGGGCTTTCTAACATACAGTCCCCTCAAATACACTTTAGACCTGAACAGGTCCCTAAAAATATCTGATTTTGAAATCTTACTGAAAATTTGGAAAATTGCTGCTAATGTTTTAAGCTTTCTTTTGTCTAAAAAAAATGAAATATAGTTTAATTAAAGCTACCAACATAAAGTAGACATGTTGCTAATGCTATTTAATATATAATTTATGAGGCATAACCATTTTCTGTATAAGCAGAAAGGTTTCAAAGTTGGAAAAATTCATTTTTTCACAATTTTTCACGTTATTTTGGTGTTTTTCATAAAGATTTGTTATAAGTATCGACTCCATTTTACCAGAAATGTAAAGTACAATATGTCACGAGAAAACAGTCTCAGAATCGGCTGGATAGGTAAAAGCATCCCGAAGTTATTAATGAATAAAGTGACACTGGTCATATTCATAAAATTTGTCTCTGTCCTTAAGGCCATTTCAGGCTCTGTCCTTAAGGGGTTAACAAGGACCGTCTATGTAACTCTTGGAATGAATACTTTGAGTATTATAAGGTATACAAGAAAACTATACTTTATTAGTATTTATTTAATAAAGTATAGTTTTCTAGTTTTCATCTTGCAGCAGGAGCCTCAATCTGATCATCAGAGTAAGGGAACTGTTTTCCAGTGGAGTCTGGCCACATTGGGGAGACAAGCTTTCCGGGCAAGGGGGGGGAGTAGGTCCATCTCCCCTCCGAGAAGTGAGCAGATATGCTATGGAATATTACTGTGCAATATAGTCGGTATTGTAAAGAGATCCCGATTTTTCTTTACTTGTTGCTCCTTTTTGTACATTACTGTAAACTTAGAAAACAGGAATTTAGCTGTGGCTCAAGAGCCGCTCACCTGGGTTGGTCGTGCTACAAGCACGACACCTTTGTTCGCTTTATCAAAAACAAAGCCTCTTGCAGCCAGTTTACGGGGCCGGGGTATCCCGGTAGAGAATCAGAAGCAGGGCTTGCAGGCTGGAGGCCTCTTCGTCAGATCGGTATTCCGGTATACAGATCTAAGAAAAGAGGTCACGCCTCGAAACGGATTATCCATTCTATAAAGTTATTGATGTTTACCAATCACTACGACCCCTATTCGTTCAGTAGTGGCTGCAACTTGTTGCCGTTCAGTGCCAGAAAAGTCCCGGACCCTTAGCATGGCTGTGCCTCCAGCCTGCAAACCCTGCTTCTGAAAGTCCTATATTAAACAGATCAGACGGGAGGTAGGAGTTACTGAAGGTCTCTAGTGTTGCTTTGACACAACAAGTATAGGGGTTTTCCAAGTATAGTATAGTATAGGGGTTTTCCAAGACTTTCTCATTGATGGCCTTTCCTCAGAAAAAGCAATCAATATGTTTTCATTGGTGTTCTGCACTCAGCACTCTTGCTGCTATTTACAGGCAGACAGCTATATACATTGTGTAGTGGTGGTGCTGGGATACTACCGCTCTGCTCTCACTAAAGTAAATAAAAAATGTAGTAACCCAACACAGGAAATACTCAATGTATAGAGCTGTCAGCTAAAGTGTCTCCTATCCACTGTTGGGAAAAAAGTACAAAAAAGCTATGGTACTCATAGTGCCAGCACTGACCAAATAAAGTGCTTATGCAAGTCCAAGAAAAGTGAATTTATTGTTTAAAATGAGCACAGTATAACGCGTTTCAGGAGTCAGAACCTCCTTTCATCAAATAGATTACCATTAGCTAATCGACATAGTATAGAAGCTAGGATGTGAAGCGCTTCAATACTGGAGCGGAGTGCAAAAGGGGGCGGAGCTGTGGCAGATCTCATCTGCATATAAACAGAGCACACAAGACTAAAGGTTATGAATGAGATAAACACAGGGACACAGGGAAATGGATACAGGATAGTATAATATATATATATATATATATGTCACTGCTCCAACCATGGATCCCGGCGAGGTGCCTGATATCCGTGACGTAGCCAGAGTGGTCGCTCAACAGGCCCTACAGATCCAGCAACTGACTACCGCCTTACAGCAGCATACTACTGCTCAGCGCTCACCACCTAATGCTGTCTCTTCGAAACTACAACTGGCACTCCCGAGCAAATACGGTGGTGACCCCAAGTTGTGCAGGGGATTCCTGACTCAGTGCACCATGCATATTGAACTTTTAAGTAGTCAGTTTCCCACCGAGCGCTCTAAAGTGGCTTTCATCATCAGCCTATTGGAGGGTAGAGCTCTGGATTGGGCCACGCCTCTCTGGGATCGAGATGACCCTACTGCTGCCAATCTCCGAACCTTTCTGGCCGAGTTTCGCTCCGTCTTTGAGGAACCTGCCCGTGCGTCTTCGGCTGAGACTGCTCTACTTAATCTCTCACAAGGGAATTCCTCCGTTGGCGACTATGCCATCCAATTTCGCACCCTGGCAGCAGAGCTAGATTGGAATGAGGCCACTCTAGTAGCCACCTTCACGAAGGGTCTGTCCAGTCGGGTGAGAGACGTGTTTTCCGCCCGAGACCTACCTACCTCCCTGAACGAACTCATCCTACTGGCCACCAGGGTTGATACTCGTTTTTCAGAGAGGGAGGAGGAGGTTCGGCATGAACAACGACTAAGCCTGTCCCGTCGCCATCACCAGCTGGCGCCGGTCTTCCAGAATCCTGACATTCCGGTGTCCCAGCCGTCTCCTGAGGTTCCTATGCAGGTGGAACGAGCTCGCCTGACGCCTGATGAGAGAATTCGTCGTCTGGAGCTGAATCTCTGCCTCTACTGCGGTGGCCCTGATCATTTTCGGCAGAGATGTCCCCAACGTCCTCAAGCGTCCGGGAAATGCTCGCACCTAGGTCCGGTGGGACAGGTGTCCCTAGGTGTGAATGCCATCTCTCCAAGATTGTCTATGCCAGTTTCCATCCAGACACCCTCAGGACAAAATCACCAGACTACTGCCTGTCTCGATTCTGGGTCAGCAGGCAGTTTTATTGCGGCAACATTGGTCCAAAGATGGCGGCTACCCGTGACCCAACTAGCCAGACCCTTGTCTATCTCCTCGGTCACGGGCGAGATTCTTACCGACCATGTGTACTACCAGACCGCACCTCTAGTCCTCAGGAAAAAATATCTTTCTACGTCCTGCTCCATTCTTCTCCCGCCATCCTCCTGGGACTCCCTTGGCTGCAATTACATGCCCCTAAGCTGGACTGGAGAACCGGGGAGATTCTCAGTTGGGGTCAGGACTGTTCCAACCAGTGTCTGAAGTCACCTCAGACCAAGTACTCTATGTCGTCACCTGACCCCGCCAAGCCTCTATCCGGCCTACCGGCGGAAGACCAAGACTTGGCGGATGCCTTCTCTGCCGAGGAGGTGGACTCTCTACCATCTCACCGGGCGTACGATTGTCCCATAGACCTCCTTCCTGGTACTTCTTCTCCACGAGGTCGGGTGTACCCTCTCTCCGTACCCGAGACTAAGGCCGTATCCTCCTATATCCGGGAGAACTTACAGAAGGATTTCATCCACAAATCCACATCCCCTCGCCACATTATACCTCCCGATCGCCTAGTGCCAGTCGCCACCTCTACTCTTTAGAGAATACCCCCCAGAAAGACCTATGTTCGCCCTGCGCTTCGTAGAAGGATTTTGAAGTGGGGACATTCCTCATTGGTGGCCGGGCACCCTGGAGTCCAAAAGACCGGGCAACGGATCTCCCGCCACTACTGGTGGTCCAGTCTATTCCAAGATGTCAAGGACTTTGTGGCTTCCTGTACTATCTGTGCCAAAAACAAGTCCTGCCGGCCTATTACAGCCCTTGCCAGTTCCAGACCTTCCCTGGCACCACATAGGGATGGACTTCATCACTGATTTGCCTCCATCTGCAGGCAAGAAAGAGGGGGAGGCCAAAGGAGGGGGTACTGTCACGGCCGCACGGTACTGTTCCTGTCCGCTAACCTCCTCCTGCCCCATGCAGCCGCCGGGGTCCTTGTGCAGGGACCCGGCGCTGCTGCTAGTTCGGCCCCTGGGGGAGCCTCACCTTCCTCCGCTCCTGTCTCTCACTGTGCCGGCCGGCGCACGCATCCCTGCCTCCTAGGGCGCGCATGCGCCGGCTGTCTCAGATTTAAAGGGCCAGTTCCGCCCCTAATTGGTTGCTGCACATCACACTCTCCTATAAGTTCCGGCCCTGCCCCCTCCCAGGTGTTGGAGCCTCTACATGCTTCCCATAGCGTTTGGCCCAGCTCCCTGTTGTTCCTGATTCCTGTCTGCTACCTGGTCCCTAGCCCTTGTTCCTGATTCCTGTCCGCTACCTGGTCCCTAGTCCTTGTTCCTGGTTCCTGCTCCTCTGTTACACTATTGCTCCTGTGTTCAGCCTGTCACCTGCGGTTACGCCTACAGACCTCTGCTATCACCATCTCCTGCCTACTGCTCCTGCCACGCCTCGCCTGCCGTCACTAGCAACCAAGCCAGGGGTAGCGACCTGGGGGTCGCCTGCCGCAGCAAGTCCATCCCGCCTGGTGAAAACCAGCGGCCCCTTAGACTCCGCTCCCTGGTGAGGTTAGTGCCATCGCTGGTGACGGTCCAGTGGATCCACTACTCCAGGCGTTACAATATATATATATATATATATATATATATATATATATATATATATATATATAAAATGGGTCATGGATGGAAATAAAATCATGGCAAAATGTATACAGTGGTGCCTTGGTTTAAGAGTAACTTGGATTAAGAGCATTTTGCAAGAAGAGCTCACAGTTGTAACTTGGTTTAAGAGCATTGCTTTGGTTTAAGAGCTCCCTGTACTGGGTGGGAGTGGGGGAGGGGCATGGTCTGCACAAGGTGGTCTGCAGCACTGTACTCTGACCCAGGAGGTCTCCCTCACCTTCCAAATCATGGCAGATCTGTGAGCACTTGTGTTTCCCATCCTCTCCATTCCTGCTATGAATCAATGGAGCCGCGTCATGGAGGGGAGGGGGGTTTCCTCCCCATGGGGGGCGGGCCGTCCCGCCTCCAGTGCTTCACCCCCAGCCCAGTAACCATGAATAGAGCGGCGCCGTGTGTGGGAACCGGGCTGTGGTTCAAAAAAAGGACCGTGGCACTGATTCATGTGTCATTTTAAAGAGAGTGTACCTGATGGTAAAACCTCTTTAAGTACTGTAGCTTGTTCCTTGCTAGTCCTTATATTGCTGTACTACTGGTAGTGGTGGTGCAATGTATTCAACATGGTCCTGCTCCCTTGAATAGGAGCTGTGCATATCTTAGCATACCCAACACTTGAATTGAACAATTCATGCAAATAGCCATATTTTACATACCTGTAGTATGTTTCCCATAGGGATAAATAGGGCCTGCTCTCTATTTTAATATACCATAAATATCACATGGTCCCCCCCCTCATTAAATACTTCTTTTTTTTTTTCATTTAATACAAATGCTATGGGGAACAAAGAAGATTCCTACTGTAAGACAGCTTGATAAATTTCCCCTATAGTCCCCCAGTAGCAATTCTTTCATGGAGTTATTTGAGTTGACTCGAGTACAGATGTTTCGGATGCAAATGGTTAAACTTTAAATATCTTTCACAGAATCCCTTCTGTAGCTCCCTGGAAAAGTAAATAAAGATGACGGTGCGGCTTGATTCTCTGTTTATTACACACCGCTGGGTCTGTCCTACAAGCTCATCTGAAGCGACATTCTTTTGTTAAAATTGCCTCTTACTCCCCTTTATTTTCACCTTGAAATCATCCAGCACATTCCAATTACATGGAGATATTGATTTAAAAACAATATTCACTGCCTTTTAAAGCCACTCACTATTGGTATTCTCCTAAAAACTGCAATTCAGCTTGGCCCGCATAGTCATTTTATTCTATCTTTATGTCCCGTCCGCTGGATTTTTACAAAGCATTTAAAAAAAATACATCAAATTCAGTTTAAAATAATTCTCCGCGAAAGAAGTGTTTAGCAATCCCCAATTGGGCCTCAATATAAACATTAATTCAAGGCCTAGGCAATGAGAACATCTGTGGGTGTGATTGGATAGTAAGACATTGTGCTCAGAGTGAGGAAACTTAAATGTATCATAAATCATGGTCATTAATCATGAAGGGAAAAATTCTCGAAACGTGATATATAATCATGGTGTATTCAGCTCCGGAGGAAGATGCACCTGAAAAAAAGAATAAAGCTGCCAAAACAATTATACCTTTCTTAATGGACCTTTCTTTATGGCATATTCAACATCTGATGTGCAGTCATATTAACCCCTTGAGGATCCAGCCATTCAGCGGCAGCACATAGATTTATGGAAGGTTCTTTAACATTAAAGGGGAGGCCCATTTTTTTAGCAAGTGCTGAGGAGGGGGAGGATAACAGAAATAATGTGCTCTTATTTCTCCGGCTCCAATGCTGTTTGCTGCTTCCTGGTCTGAGAGGGGAGACGCGGATTCTGACGTGAGCTCCGCTCAGCGAATCAGCGCCCGTAATTGGGTCCCGTCTCGGACGCTGACTGGCTGAGCAGACCTTACACTATCAAGGTTAGGAGCAAAAGAAATAATTAATAAATAGAGATGATCGAGCATGTTCTCGTATTATCCTGTACTATTAAGTATAGTATTCACTCAAGTATCACGCTACTCGAAAATACTCGATACATCAGTTTATTTTCAGTGCAGTTCTCTGTATGGGCAACATTTGAAGGGATGCTTGCTGAACTTCAGTTGGAAGCACTTATGTCTTTTCCCGATGAAATATGGCGAGAGAGGATGCGTAATTAGCAAATTAATTATCTCTCTGTAACGGAGATTTAATAGTTTTTGGAGCTGACACATCAACAATGTTTTGTCAACTCAGGTTGCTGGTGGTGAAATTATCATTGTACTGGCATTTAAAGGATTTAAAGAAGGAAGATCAAGCCATGAAAATTACAAAAAAAAGCAAGGACCCACATACACAAGAATACGATAAGAGTTTTTGTTCTTAAATAGAACGCGGCACCTGAACGGAATTTCAATGACTATCAGATAAAGCTCGGGTACGGGCTGCTACGAACAAGCTATTTAATCTCTAATCAGTGTTAATATTCTCCAAAAAAGAAATGCTTGGAATTCCAGCCAGGGTAACTCACAGCTGTGGTGTAGAGATAGAGGACAAGATGTGTGTGGGAGACATTACTTGGATGGAGGCCTGGGCGTTTTTTCCCTGATTCTATTATCATAACTGGAAAATAACAGGATTCCTAATGAGGGTGATTTGGGGTGTTCACAGAGATTTTAATGGACATTGATTTGTAAGAAAAATATATTTATAGGATGTGACAACAGATAAACCCGGCATGTCTCATCCAGATTGCCCTTTAGTGAGCAGCTGTAAAATCAGCTTGTTTCATCCCTTGTCTCCGGCTTTTTGCACATTCTGTTGTCTGTTCTTTTAAATTGTACCACAATGTTAGTTTCTGCCTCTGGTGTAATCTGATTTACAAATAATCACCAAGCTGGAACTGAATGTTCCACTTTCTAGCAGAAATTCAACACTCGACCATCTTTCTGTTAACCCAGAGGCCAAAGGGCTCAAAAAAAGGTTATGGGTGGTAAATAGCAGGGGAGGAAAATTGCTCCTAAGCCATTGTTGATTTCAATGAGGATGACAATTGGAATTGGTTTTATGTCGGAACATCAGCTTTTTGTCAGTGGCAGACAGACTGAGGCCGCCTTCCCGGAAAATATCAGGGAAGGTGGCCATCTTGTAACATCCAAGATGTGAACCAGCATGGAACACTGGACCCAAAAAGGCTCCGGCACTGGAAATGGGCGCAGGTAATGGAATATCCAGGAAAGTGATCGTCGGTAAGTGGTCGCAATAGACCAACTATACTCCGCAGGTACAATGGAAAGAATTTATTGGAAACAACACGTTTCGGCCCTCCACATCCTAGGGGGCTTTTTTTTAAAGTAATACAAGTGATAAAAGGTATCACTTGAAAAAGGCCCCCTAGGATGTGGAGGTCCGAAAGGCGTTTTTTTTTCAATAAATTCTTTCCATTGCACCTGGGGAGTATAGTTAGTCTATTGTGACCACTTACCAATGATCACTTTCCCGGAGATTCCATTACCTGCGCCCATTTCCAGTGCTGGAGCCTTTTTGGGTCCAGTGTTCCATGCTGGGTCACACCTTGCATTTTGCCTCACACCCCTAGGATGGGGTCTCCTGGCAAGAGCTGTGGTAATTCCCCATTTACATGCTGTATAGAGTTGTGCCTATTCCATAGCACAACTCAATAAGGTGAGCCTTTTTCATCACACTTGAAGAGACCCTTTGCCTTTTCCTACTACACCAGGAGGCGCCCCTGTCCCTCTCTCTCTCCATCTTGTAACATAGAATAATGATCAATATTATTGGCCTTCTATTTAACAAGACAGACAACTTCCCCCAATATTAGTACGAAGTGGGAACGTAACTTATGTGGTATTTGGATTTTAAAGAGGTTATCCAGTGCAACAAAAACATGACCACTTTCTTCCAGAGACAGCACCACTCTCGTCTGCAGGTCAGGTGTGGTTTGCAAATAAGCTTTATTCACTTCAATGGAACTAAAGTTGCAAAACCTGCACCCAAACTAGAGACTAGAGTGTCGCTGTCTCTGGAAGAAAGCGGCCATGTTTTTGTAGCCCTGGAAAACCCCTTTAAATCATTGTATGTTCAATTTCTTAGTGTCTATTGTCTTTGTAAATGTAAATATGAGTCCTTCCTAACAAATGCCAAGCTGATTTCAGGTGCTTCAGTTATTGATTATGACCACAATACCTAATTTCGCGTCCAAACAACGTCCTTTCTTTTAAAGCAATAAATTGACATTACGGCCATTGTTTGGCTGCAAAACGATGGCCATTAAAACAAGAAGGAAGCCTGCGTCAAATGGCCAAAAAGAGGCATTGTGTGGTCGTAGCCATTGGAAGATTCCATCAATCCATTGTTTTGTCAACGCTATAAAAACAAGGCCGTCTAACTTATAAGTAACCAATGGTGCCTAAAAATAATAATGCATCTTTTTATCAAAGAATAGAAGAAATTTCCAAATATAAACATGCAACGTTAAAATACGATTGGCTGTGCTTTTTCTAATTCTAAAAGAGAATGAATTCTCTTTCTAATTCTAAAAGAGAATGAATCTTCAAAGCCTATGCATGTCAAAGTTACACGTAGCCAATCATATAATCACAGTTAGGTGGTATCATCAATAAAATCTACAACCTATCATGCATGCATGATACTCCTCCGGCAGTCAGGAAAAACGATCCGGACCCCCACCGGCACACTGCAGGGGTCACGATAGAACAGTGACAGGAGCTGCAGCTTCTGTCACTGACAGTTAAATGCCATGGCACTGAAGGGGTTAAAGACGGATGGACACGCGATTGCTGCAGCCCATCATTAACCCCTTAAGGTCCAAGCCAATTTTCGTTTTTGCGCTTTTGCTTTTTCCATTTTATGTTTAAAAGTCCATAGCGCTTGCATTTTTTCACCTAGAGACGTATATGAGCGCTTATTTTTTGCGAAACCAATTGTACTTTGCAATTACAGGCATAATTTTTCCATAAAATATGTTGTGAAACCCGAAAAAAATCATTTGCGCTGTCAAATTGAAAAAAAAAACAAATTTGTTTTGATTTCGGGGAGTTTTGCATTTACGCCGTTCGCCCTATGGTAAAACTGACTTGTTATGTATGTTCCTCAAGTCGTTACGATTACTATGATATGTAACATGTATAACTTATATTGTATCTGATGGCCTGTAAAAAATTCAAACCATTGTTAACAAATATATGTCACTTAAAATCGCTCCATTCCCAGGCTTATAGCGCTTTTATCCTTTGGTCTATGGGGCTGTGTGAGGTGTCAGTTTTTGCGCCATGATGTGTTCTTTCTATCGGGACCTTGATTGCGCATATACGACTTTTTGATCGCTTTTTATTACATTTTTTCTGGATTTGATGCGACCAAAAATGCGCAATTTTGCACTTTGGGATTTTTTTGCGCTTACGCCGTTTACCGTGCGAGATCAGGAATGTGATTAATGAATAGTTCGGGCGATTACGCGCGCGGCGATACTAAATATGTTTATTTATTTATTTATTAATTTATATTTATAAAATGGGAAAAGGGGGGTGATTTGGACTTTTATTAGGGGAGGGGATTTTTTATTAATAAAAACACTTTTTTACTTTTTTTTTTACATACACTAGAAGCCCCCCTGGGAGGCTTGTATATACACAGCAATGATCTCTCATAGAGATCAATGCTGTGTATATACACAGCAAAGATCCATGAGATCGGTCATAGATTACTATGGCCTGCTGCAGGCCATAGCAATCTACTGCCGAGCCTGGATCAGCGTCATTCCGACGCTGAGACCCGGCACGGCCAGAAGAACGGATCTCCCCCCCGCTATCGCATCGCGGGGGGGAGATCCGACCCACTAGACACCAGGGATGTGATGTCTCAAACCCTTCAATGCAGCTGTCAGGTTTGACAGCTGCATTGAAGTGCTTAATTAGCCGGCGCGGCAACGGGACCCGCGCCGGCTAACAGAGGCACTGCCCGGCTGCACGTGTCAGCTGGGATCAGCGCCGTTCAGAGCGGGGTCCCGGCGGGACCCCGCTCTGAACACCCCCCGCGGCGCCATGACGTATTAGATACGTCATGGGTCGCTAAGGGGTTAACAGTGAGGATTCTGCTGTGACAGGAGATGCACTACTGAGCTTGCTTTATAGAATCTTCTAGCTTACCGGTACATCATGGGTCCTTAAGTGACAGGCATTTCTTGTTACGCCCCTGCCGGTACTTCATGGGTCTTTAAGGGGGTTAAAGGGTTTTTCAAGCAAAATAGACTGATTAATAGTGATGAGCGAATACTGTTCGATTGAATAGATATTCGATCGAATAGTAAGATATTTGATAGTATTGAATATTATCGAATAGTACGCCGAATATTCAATAAATATTCGATAAGCGTTTAAATCCCCCTTTTACTTTGCCTGAGGTGTCATTGTGGACTTGGTGAACCTCCAAGTGGTCGAATAGATGTTTTTCAATAATTGAATACTTGTTCCCATTGACTTTAATGGGATCGAATATTCGATAGAATAGTCGGATATCAGGGAAATAGTCGTACGAATATCGAATATTCAAATATTTCACTATTTGCTCATCACTACTGATTAACTATCCACAGGATAGTCAGTCACACCCTTACCAATCAGTTGTTCAGGGCCAACACAGTTTGCCTGTGCTCACTATTTAGCGGTGGCAACACATAGTTGAGACTCAGCTCCCGTTCAAGTAAATGGCAGCTGAGCTGCAGTAACCAGGTCCAGCCACTACACAATGAATGGAGAAAAAAGCTTCTAGCCCTTTACACTGTGTAGTGTAAACCCTGAACAGCTGACAGGTGGGGGACCCCATCGATCAGTGATTAATGACCTATCCTGTGAATATCTCATGAGTCTATTTTGCTCTAAAAACCCTTTAAATCTTTAATGAGCTGGTGTCCAAACTGAAATGAGGGCAGATATCTATGGGCCAGGAACTATAAAGATGAAAATGGAAAGTTTGCAGCCAGATAAGGATGATGAATCAGGGGATGAAAAACCTTTCTATTTTGCTTAAAGCACCGGCCCTCACTGTAAGATAATACGTAATTGTGAGCACTTCTTATCTTTGCCATAGATACATATCCATTGGGTTTTGTGCTTTTACAGGTTCAGCTTTAGTGAGTTCAGTTTCTTCTGCTGTTAATCAGCCGGTGACAAGTGGCACTGCTGGCTAATAATTTTTAGAGCACCTTGTTGTGATGTGCTGAAGCAGGACGAAGTGATGTGGTGCTCCGGAGATGAAAGCCTGTGTGCTGCATCTGTATATTGAGTTGGAAATTGGCTAGAATAATATGCCACTAACTCCATTAGTAAATTCAAGTCTGTAAAAACAAGTCCCGAGCTCAAAGAAAGATAAATGAGTGATGAAAAGGTTTGGCAGCAAAGATGTATAGAGAATGGGTTTTACATAGTGTTGTAGTGTCCCTAAGATTTGAACATGAAAAATTGTGAATAATTGGTTTAGAAAAGGTGATAGGAGGTTTGAGCCAATTACTGCTCAGCTAATTACTGGCCATTATTTGCACAAGTTTTGATAGACCACCCCTCCAAACTTATTGTCAAAATTTGAGATGAGAGAGCCTCTGAAAAGTTCGAGTTCGTCAGAACCTGACCTTTAACAAACCGCACTAAAACAGCTAAATGACAGTTTACCTGTTCACGCTCCCCTTCCCAGTCCTTCTCCGGTGTCTCCCATTGAGCCAATCACTGACTGAGAAAGGACAGCGTTGCATCCAGTGATTGGCTGAACATACTGTCACTCTTTTCTCAAGAGTGACTGCCCGCTCAGCCAATCATTGGCCACCGCACTGCCCCGTCCTAGTCAGCCAGTGGAAAATGAATGAAGAGGTTACCATGGGTCTCTGTAGCACTCTCTATTTACATCTTAAGAGCAATAGAAACTGCGAAACATGTCTACTTCACCGTTTCTATAATTACAATGAAAAGGTACTCCTGTAGGTAATCCCCCTGGAAGTTACCCCCATAAGATAATTTCCTCCATCTTAGGCATCCCCTGGTAGTCCCCATATGTAGGCACCTGTAGCGTAAAAACAACAAACCCCCATACTCACTTGGCTCTCGCACAGTCCTCTGGCATCTCCGCTTCTTCAACACTCTGCAAGTTCATGAGTGACATCACTCATGGAAAACCTCAAAATGGCTTGAAGCACAATTTTTCCTAAAAAAAAAAAAAAAAAAGTTTATGGCTATGTTGACAAAAGAGCAAAAAACTAAAAAAGTTACAGCACTTGCAATGCAATGATGACAAAAAAAAATTAGGAAAACAGTTTGGACCGGAAAAGCCCAAATTACCTTGTTCACTAATGGTTTACCTGCATTGTAAAATAGTTTTTTTTTGTTTGCCAAAAATGTCACACAATATCAACAGAACTAAAAGGTTATTCATGAAATATGTAAAAAAATATCTGGTCCTCTAGTTGCCCTGTCCAAACTTGTTTGAAGACTTATTGGGGGAGATTTATCAAAAGGTGTAAAATTTAGACTGGTGCAAACTGCCCACAGCAACCAATCACAGCTCCTCTTTCTTTTCAGCACTGCCTAAAACCGAGCTGTGATTGGTTGCTATGGGTAGTTTGCACCAGTCTGAATTTTACACCCTTTGATAAATCTCCCCCATTGTGTTTTACCCACAAATGGAGCGACAACTCATATGTATAACTGGACAGTTTACCATATTTTCAGGAGTATAAGACGACCCCGTACTTTCAAGAAGATTTTCAGGGGTTCGTTTTATATGCCGGAAAATGTTAACCCCTGCCTGACCACCGCAGGGTTTACCAGCTGCAGCCAGTCACCTACTTCTAAATTATAATCCATACAGACTTAGAAGTGGCTGACTAGCTGCAGCTGGGGAGTCCTGCTGCGGTAAGGCAGGGGTTAAATGAAGCAGGAGGCAGGAACCCTAGGCACTAGGCTTTTTTCCGCCCTTATAATTTATACTGTATATATTACACTATTGCACTTGCAGTTACAGATATATATATATATATATATATATATATATATATAGATAGATAGATAGATAGATAGATATATAGCTATTTTTTCTTTCCCACAGAAACCTGCAGGGAAATCACAATTTCTACCATGCCACAGGAGTCTTTCCTCCAATTGCAGTTTCTTTTTGGAGGCATGACTGGTCTGAAAGAGTTTCAACTTATAGGTACGGTATTCAGTAATTCAGTATAGGTGCAGATTGTTCTTGTATGTGTTGTTTGATGTCTTTCCCTTTATATGCCTGCTTAAAGCAACAATTGCCACTATGGGGTGATCCATGAGTAAGCCACAGAGAATGTGCAAATACTTCCATTCTCCATGGCATACACCTGTCTTATACCCCGCTCACCTAATGTTCGGGAAGAGGGGCACGGTAAAGTGGAGAGGAGGCGTGGCCTCCTCCAGCACCAGACTTAACATGATTTACCATTTTTACTCTTAAATTGAGTGGACTTTTCAATTAAAGACACACCCAAAGGCCAATTAGGTCAAAACAAAGAGGTAAAAATGTGGAAACATAGCCAATAACAAATACCAATACATTTCCTGAACAATTCTTTGACGACTGCTGCAAACACTGGCCATTGTTCTATGCGTTGTTTGAACGGAGAACGTTGTTTGTATTAGCTTTCTTCAGGAATCACTGCAATTGAAGACAATGGCCGTTGTTTTAAATAAAAATGGTGGCCGTTATTCTAACAAAAAAGACAGTGTGTGAACATGACCTTAGGCTATGTTCACACACAGTAAAATAAAAGCAAAATGGCATAAAACGCAGTGGTATTTTACACTGAGAGCTGATTTCCATAGACTTTAATGTAACACATTATTAAATTCAAACTACAACCACGTTTTATGCCTTTTTTGCTGTCGTATTTTGCTTTTTTTTTTACTGTGTGTGAACATAGTCTTGTACATGCTACATAAAGATAATGGTCTTGCAACAGCTACAATATCTATTAATGTTTTTAACATCCAACATAATGAAAGTAATGAACATTAAAATGAACATTAAAATACATTTTATAAAGTAAATCCTGTACTTATATTGGTGTTTCTGTACATTTTAGATCCATTTTTCACAGGGTAGGCTCTAAGATGCATGAGGAGTTGTTTTTTTTTTTTTTTTTTGCTCAAACCATTAAAGTAGGATTATTATTTTACAAGTATGAAATCTTTTTATATAACCAGAGAACTTGGTAAAGAGAGAATATTTAGTTTTCCTATCTCTTGTCAAAGTCCAAATCGAGATGGTAAAAAGACAACATGAGGCATCTAAGGAAATTAAATGTAATGATGGATTGGAGGTGAATGCTGCTCCCAAAAGGAATCATTCCACACTAGTTGTTTATTGCAGGTTTTCGCAGATATAAAGCCATTAAAATTTGATGAATAATCTACCTAAAAATGCAAGTTCTGGGAAGTGGAAATGTCGATAACATAAAGCTTGCATTCAGACATGCTGAGATATAGTGTGACCAATGTTAGAAAATATGTTCACATACCATTTTAGGGCTATGTTTACCCACTGTCTTTTTTAGTAAAATAATGGCCGCCATTTTTAATTTAAACTAACGGCCGTGGTTTACAGTCTTTCCATTTAAATCTATGTAAACAACGGCCAGTTGTTCCCACAATGTATAAAATAAATTAATATTCACGTCATTAATTAATATAGTGAACAGCAGACGTTATTTCACATTTTTCACAGATTTTTTTCACAGTTATTTATATAACAATCTTGTAGTATCTGCCAATCACTGTCTCAATATGCTTCTGCTTTACACTGTAAACAAAATATCTATCTATCTATCTATCTATCTATCTATCTATCTATCTATCTATCTATCTATCTACAGTATCTATCTATCTATCCATCTACATAGATTAGAAAGTGAGCAACAGATTAAACAAATGTGTTTTCTTTTCCCTATACTTCTCAGGCAGCTGTCACTGTTTTGTTGTTTCCTCTCTCCTTGGCCAAGTGCTCACTGATTGGTGGAAGGTCAGTGGCGGGCGCAGTAGTGGATTATAATAGGGGCGTTTCAGGCGGCAGCCCGGGGCCCTGAGCTCCTGGGGGGCCCATGACCACCCAAAAAGACTTATACTTTTAGTGGTGTGCTGTCTCCTGGCTACACTTCCACCATGATTTGCAAAAATCACAGTTTTTTAATGGCAATTTTGCACAAATCAGGACATCATGACATTATCATGACATAAAGTTAATCCGCCCCTGGACGGGAGGGGTTACAGTTGAGGCGTTACAGCTAGCCTTGCAATGGAAAAGGCAAATCATGTGATTTTGGTCTCAGAAGGAAGGGGGAGGAAAGAGGATTGGAAACCAGGTAGTGTTCCATTTGGACAAGGAAGTGAGGATTTACTGCAGCTTAGGGTTTAAGTCGGGATGTACAGCAGACAAATGGCCCAATTCACATAATAGAAACCTATTTCAAATAAGCTTAGATTATGGGTAGGAATTCAACAGGGTTAAATTTTATTAAGTGGAGTACCCCTTTAAAAAAGTCACACCCAAAACTGTACATCCATTGTAATGACGGCTCCAAAAATATGTTCAACAACTATTCGATACTCAAAACAAAGACCGTTATTCTGAGCATCAAATAATGGCCCTGTAAAATCATTGTGTAAACATGGCCTTGAGGTGAAAAGACGGCTGTGTTTTGATAATTAAAAAATATATAAAGAAACTGCTGTAATTACCAAAATATAGCCATATTTTTACCTTAACAAATGGGTGAACATATCCTAAAAGTTTATGTATGTATATTACACACATACATAAGCATATACAAACATACACAAGCATACAAATAAGTGTACATAATAAAGAACAAAAAGCAAAATTTTCAGCAACTCCAAAAAGGTGTAACAAATTCCTAGGTTCACATTGTTTCTGGCTGTAGAACAAAAGCAAAAAACTAATTCACAAAATCAAAAATATAAAATAAATAGTTAGGGATAAAGAAAATGACTGAAAAACAAAGTCAGGCTGTCCAGGTCAAACCAAGAGAATACATCTGGAACAAAATCACAAAACGAGAAGTCAAATCGAAAACTGAGGTCAGAAAGTCTAGGAGGTGCACATCAAAACCAAATTACAAAGACAAAGATAAATCTTGGGCATAAGAAGAGGTTAGTAGTACGACAGTTAGGAGTCCTGCAGGCAGATAAACACATGTTGCTAGAAAAAAAAAATTACAGGCACTTCTTATCAGCAGATGAGGTGCTTTATAGACCAGGAGACGAGATTAAAGGGGAACTCTGGTTAAGAAAGATTTATCCTTGTTCACTCCCCATCCATAATATAAGCTTGTTTGTAATAGGTTTCTATTAGATGAATTGCGCTGTTTGTCTGCAGCACATTCTGAAGCTGCTGAAAATCCTCACTTCCTCGTCCACTCTCGGCTCCTCTGTCCTCCCCTTCCCTTCTGAGACAGAGGTCACATGATCTCTATCTCTTCTGTTGCCTGGCAATCTGTAACGCCTCATTTGTAACCACGCCTACTACTGACATCACACAGTGATCACCTGGCCAAGAGCGAGGAAACAACAACCTCTCCTTAGTATAGGGGAAAGGAGACACTGTTGTTTCATATCCCTGTCTCTGTCTCTCTATTTCTCTGATCTATTGATGTAGATGAATAGATAGATAGATAGATAGATAGATAGATAGATAGATAGATAGATAGATTGGTCTACTGTTCAAAGCAGAAGCAGACTGAGCCAGGGGTGGGCAGATACTAGAAAACAGGGGCCAGTACTCAGCAGTTGCTTCTGAGTTGCAATGCATACTGGGAGATGTAGTTTCCCTGATCAGTGCCGTAACCTAAAACTGTGATAATTTTTAAAGTTTGAATCTGGGCTGGGAGCAGCATAGATAATTAGGAAAGGTGTCAAACAATCAGTGGAGGATTGGTGAGTGCATATGATTTTGCTGTTTTTACTTTTATGGGATTGCTGGAGTTCACCTTTAAGGAGATCTGGAATGCTTGTGCTCAAGCACTCCAGCCTTGCACAGCTTGTGGGCAAACAGTGTGACGTCTTCTTACACCTGCTCCCCCCCCACACACACACACATGAAGTATCCCCAGAGTGTCTGAAAATGGAGCAACGTGTTGGAGGATGAAGCTGCTGGTATGGACGGAGGAAAATATGTTATAGTACCCATAAGGTTCATTTGACCCCTACTAAATGGACCAGGTTTTTTAGGGTTGAGTCTACGAAATCTTTAAATCCGAGCATCAACATAAATGAACCCACAATCTTTCTTCCAACCCAGACCCTTCCAATGAACCAAATATCGTAGTCTCCCTGAGACATTCTAGAATCTAAAACGTTGTAAACCTCATGCTCTAATTCACCCAGAGCTTCTGTTGGAGCGGGAAGCCTCCGGGCAGACACAGAAGTAGGGATATTTTTTTTTTCAGAAAAGACTTATGAAACATGTTACGAATTTTAAATGAATCAGACAATTTTAGACGGAATGCGACAGGATTTACAATATTAGAAATTTTGTCCATTGCTCACAGGATGGAATGCTGAGAAAGTGAACAGAAGACCTTCCAAACCCAAAAGACAAATGAAACCTCACAATGTGATAAAATATTCACTGGTATAACATACAGTCTATGCAGTCCATACAATATGCAGAATAAATAATTCAGACAATATCTTGGCATTAGGCAATTGTGACCAAGAAATGAAATGATCCACTAGCACCTATACCGCCGCTTGGCTTTGGAAAGGGGAAAATCATTCATAAAATCAATGGATTGGTGGATCCATGTCTTTTGGGTATAGGCAGTGTACATAGTCCTCCTGCAGGAAGAGTGCAAGGTGTCTTGGATCCAGCTCAAGCGTCATCATAAGTAATTTATCATGTTAAGTCTTTAACCCTGCTGTTCTGTTCGGTTCTACTATACACATATAATGTTTTGGTCATTTTTGGCCTGGCCTATTAAGGTCTGGATTTTTAACTAACTAGTGTTTTATTTGAATATCTTTTGCATTATTATAAAACTGTAAACTATAACTAGTAACATCAAACTGTATGTAAATATATTTTTTTCAAAAAACAAAAACAAAAAATTTTTACATTTTTTTTTCTATTCTATTCTAAATTTACTATTTGCATTTGTCACGAGTATAATTTACATGTCTTTTGCATAAGTACTTTGCACTTTGCAACATATCACATTTGATTTGTGATTACTTGATGTTGGAAAAAAGGCGCATCATTTCCGTTTAAGGCTGGTTGCACTGCTGGTGGAGGTTGTGGCCATCGTCGCAGTGCTAGCGGAAGCCCTTGGTTCACTTTCTTCAGCATGCTATTGGATCCTGTGAACAATGGCTGCAGCTCCATCACCTCTGGGTGTTACTTTTCTTTGTTCAATATATGGGCTAACCAGTGATTTTCCCAATTCCTCTAAAAAAATTTCCCATTCTTCTTCTATACAGTTTATTTTTGTTTCAATTTGGATCTATTTCACGCCGTAACACAAATGCACTGTACACCGACACATCAAGAATATTGTAAAAAACAACCATTGGCCACCGATTAGTTTTGCGTTTACAGGTGTAAGTGCCTATGAGTTGATCTAGAGTATCAACTGCCCCTTTAGTGGCATTGTAATGTAAAATTATGTCTGGCTTTCTGTTGTCTCATACTGATTGACCAAAATGAGATTATAACTCCTTTTCTTTTTTCAAAAAATGGCTGGAGATTATTATCAAAGGCTATTGGTCATTTTTGACCGAACAGTACACAAGTAAAAAAAAGTCAATGAACCACAAGTTTCAGAACTGCATAATGAATATTAAAAAAAATACATCAAATTTTAAATTCGGTCATTTTTGACCGAACAGAACAGCAAGGTTAACCCATGTAGGCCACCGATAGTAGTGACGAACCAACCACCCCTGGATGACCGCTGAGGTCAGATGTTGCAGTCTTAGGTTTGGGGGCACAACTATTTTCCTTAATTTTTCAAGCCAAAGCCAAGAATGGATTTGAAAAGAGGAGAAATCTCAGTCTTTCCTTTGTCACCTGTTTTCTGTTTATAGTCCATTCCTGGCTTTGGCTCGAAAAAATCTGTCAGATAATCTGTTGAGGTAATAGGGCCCTTAGAGTTTCTTTCAGATGGAAGGCACACTTATTACATAGTAAGTTACTAACCTGGTATAATGATCTTTTGAAGAGTAAGTGGATTGTAATAAGAATATACAACATAAAAATACCCTAAGGCTAGGTTCACACTGCGTTTTTGCAAAAAAAACAAACAAAAAAAAACGGATGCATTTGTGTGCATCCATTTTGATCCGTTTTTCCATTGACTTTCATTATAAAAAAAAAAAAAAAAAAAAAAAAAAAAACGGATCCGTTTTTTTACGGACCCATAAGTAGTGTCAGGATCAAAACAGATGCACACAAAACAGATGAAAAAAAAAAACGGATTGCAAAAACGCAGTGTGAACCTAGCCTAACACCAAAACACAGTCCCCATAAAGAAAAAATTCCAGAAGAATCCATGCCTTATATTCAAGTTTTCCAACTCTTGCTACTTTCTGCCTTTGTTCTGTTTAATTATACACAGGTTTCTTATTGGCCCTCTGAACTTTTGCTAACTTTAACATTCTGTTATCTCCTAGCATGTGAATTTCATTAACCTTGAAGGATGTAATCCAAAGTCTTGGCTGCATCTTGGATTGGTCAATGGATTTATTTATGGACCACAAAATGGTAATATTTTTTTATGAATTCCTAACTTGTCAAAATGGTTCACTCAGCACTAATCTCTCTGTAATTGGTTTGTGTAATTTCTCCTGTTTATATTGCTCCCTTGATTTTCCCTTCCTAAGCAGCTGTTCTAAGATGAGTCAGAGCTGGTAAGCAGAACACAAGACAGTCACACATTGCCACATAGAGACAGCCTGTGCTACTGTGCTAGAACTCTGGGCTGTCCAGAAACACATGTTAAATATTCCATCTTTTCGTTTTTAATAATTTTGTAAGACCGTGTAATAAATTCTCATTTGGCCCCAAATTAGGCTCATAAATACATTGAAGATTTTTGTAAAAGTCCTTACCTTGCTGGCTGTATACAGAACTCACCATTGTTCTCTGTTATCATCCATTATAACAGCCTTTCTTTATTAATCATTCGAACGCCTGGTCTGACACCAAATTTGGCACATAAGTACATTGGGTGTCAGGAGAGGTTTTCCTAAAATTCCCAACCTTGTCAATGTATACCGCACTTACCTCCTGTTGATGGGAATTAAGTTATGGACTATACCATGGAAAAAGTAGAAGATATGATACCATGCCTAGGGTGTCAAACAGTGTCTATACAAGCCATCAGAAGATACTTGCATACTAATGGACTACAAGCCAGATGTCCAGCTACAGCTTGGTGTTGCAATGATTTGGTCATGAAACCATCAGCACAGTCCAAGGCGGTCCATTTGCGAGATCACTAGTTGGCAGTTGCAAAAGGAGCTGCCAGCAGCAAATTTTCATGATTCGCATGCCAAAGTGCATTCAGCATGGTAGAACATTCCTCCGACAATTATTAATAACCTTCTTGTTATCATGCAATGGCATGTAAGTGTATTTCTGCATGAAATGCTCATACTTAATACATCAAGATGTTTTGAATATTTTGTTTCATTTTTTTAATCATTTGCATATCATTAACATGTCTATCAATCCTATGATTTCCATAACTTCACAACTTTTTCTTCTTGGCGCTACAATTTTAATATTAGGGGATGTCTCTATTTACATAACTTCTGTTCTGTTATGTCGCAGAGGGGACCATGACATCTTTCAGATTGGGTTGAATGTGCAACTTCATAATCAGGACATTCTATAGCTATGAACATCATCAAGGATAAGATCTACAGTTATGAAGGTATCATGTTACCCTATTCCTATTGTAGTGTCCTGGTAGGGGTGGTCCACTAAATCATGTGTCACCTAGGTAAAAGGTAACTCTCTCAGGTGTCACACAAAGGGGATGAAGCTGCTGTTTGCATTTTCACCACTTGGTGTCTCACTGCCCCTAAATTATTTGTATGAGCACAGCTGAAGGAAAAGGGGTAACTATACTGTGTTGTGTTCACTGTTTCTGACCAATCACAGGTGCAGGTACTACAAACGACTTCTTGCCAATTACACACATTCTCTCTTCGCTTTCTTATACAGCCCCACCAATAGGAGGTTAGACCTGGTCATCCCAATAAAAGTGTGGTGGGAGGTGTTTTGGTCTTTAGTTTGTTAATAGTTGGTGGAGAGAAAGAAAGACAGAAAGGGAGTTCCTGCGGCAGTGATACCCAGCCCTGGCCCAGGGGGGCCAGAACCTTTGTCAGTGACTAAAGACATCATCCTTTAGGGACCATCTTGTCCACCTCAGGGATCCTTATACTGTTGTCAGGAAAGTCTAAAGAAGTTTCAGAACTGATCCCCAGTAAGACAAAGTGCATCAAGCCAAAGTATCTTACTGATGTAGCACAACTGTTCTAGGAAGTCTTGGTAGGTCTGTTACACCCAGTTGTATAGACCTGGGGCTCATACTACCCAACCTGGTACTCTCTGAACTGGTTGGGCAGAAAGTGGTCATATCTCTAGATATATAGGTGAGCACGAGTATTCTCATCTTCTCCTTCACTACTATTCTCCACACTTATCCCTGAAGAATACATGTTTACCTTGGTCAAGACCCCGAGACGGTCCCTGTCCACAATCCCAAGTGGACAAAGTATCTAGTAGCAAGGAGTCCAACAGCATCCAAATGGAATAATCTTCAAAGCTTTATTGGAGGATCAAAAATGCAATACAATGTTTCGGCTCACATTGGGCCTTTTTCAACTTGTTACTAGGTCCCTGTCCCTCATCTGAACAAGCTTCATTTCTAATTCTACCTCTACACTTCAGTTGCTAGGTCACACACTACAGTCACCTTCACCTATTAGGTTCCGAGTTTATTCAATTGTATTTGAGTTGAGTTTTGCCAGTTTAAGTCACCTTTGGTAAAGTGCTGGACTCTGTACTCTTTTTGTCGCTGCACCTGCACCCACACCTTGTGTTAAACCTTCAATAGCAAGCGCCATGTGTCCCGGGGTGCATAACACTGCTCCTAGCCACCGTGATAAGCGTCCCAGTACAAACACTGGATGCATAACATCCTCAGCACCCCAGTCCACGGCAGCTGTGATGATACAGTTTGATATATTCAAACATTCAGTCCCCAGCAGATAATAAATCCACTTGTGACTTGTATGTACCATAATACAGAAAGACAAAGTAGAGATGAAGAACAAAAGGGACAAGGAAGACATGAGCCAGATTCTGTTCGACTGTGTTTCCTCCTAATTCTTGTGACTTCTGAAATAGCTCTTCCTCCCCCTCCCTACCATGCACACGCTTATCCTTTAAATATCCCCATTTAAATGCAGATTTCTGGCCTCAGCTGCAATGACTTTTTATGTGAAGAAAAGTAAGGGAAAAGCAAGTAAAAGAAAAGAGTGGAGTTTGATGGATAGAGGAATTGTGTTAAAAGGGATATTATAATTATAGGTAAAATGTAAGCCGTAAGGAAGGCATTCCATGTTTTTATGTCTTGTAAGAATATTTTATACGGTTTCTTTTAGTTTTCTGTAAAAAAAATTCGTAAATGCTCATAATTATTCAGTAACATTTTTTCAAGTCTTTCCTTATGTTACAACTGCTAACTGTGCCTCCTTTGCCTTCATCATACATATGGGAATGCGGCCTTTCAATTGTCTGTGAGAGCATTTATACAAATGATCCTACCACCGACAGGATAGATCAATAAGCAGATTAATTAGCATTGGGCAGATCACTGTATTTGGTTGAATTTAGTTGATGATGCCACACACTTAGTTTTCAGACAACCATGTCCGAAAAATAATCGAACCCAATCAATCACATTTTCGGCAGACATCAGTCTGCCTTTGTACTTCATGATTGTTTGCATGTACAGAAATTTATAAATAAAGTTTTGCAGTGCTCACTGCTCACCACTTTGTTGTGTAGTGTCCCAGAACCCCATTCTTTTGCTATTGATGAATGCTAATATAGAGAGCGGCACATTACCTCCCTTTATTCATTATCACAGGAGTATTCTGTATATTTTTATGATGAGTCTCTTTCTCACATTGCTGTTCTATTCACTAACATGTACCATATACTGAAGGATATGTAAGGGTTAAAAAAGTTTCTCAGTTATTTGCTGTGCTATTCTGGGACCTGCTTGTATAGACAGGGGGGGGGGAGATTTATCAAACATGGTGTAAAGTGAAACTGTCTCAGTTGCCCCTAGCAACCAATCAGATTCCACCTTTCATTCCTCACAGACTCTGGAAAATGAAAAGTGGAATCTGATTGGTTGCTAGGGGCAACTGAGACAGTTTCACTTTACACCATGTTTGATAAATCTCCCCCAAGTAGGTCTAGGTCAACTCCCACTTCTGGGCCTATTAGAGCCCTCTAAATTTCTCCTTATTTTTGTCTGTGTTTCCAATGACATTGCACTCCGACGACATCTGAAGCAGGCAGGATTGGACCATAATTGACAGGGGGAGCAGTGCACACAGTTTTATGTTTCCCTAGCAAGCTTCTTTAAATACTACCTACAGATTTAAACTACTCTCTATAACATAACAGCAGACATAGGTGCTCTTCCACCAGCACTACCCCCATTGAGGTTTGTAACAGAGTGTATCAGAGATGTCAATGTGTAAACATGTCCTAGGTGGGGCTCAGCTCCAATAGATTTTCCAATTCAATATATAAAAAAACAAAGCCCCATAAATAGATTGGCCGGAAGATGGTGTGTCCTCATGTCCCACAGCATTTGGAATAAACTACTCTATCTGTTCATGGTGAGTGCCGCTCAATTTTTTTATTTTTTAATATTACTTTGAATAACATGTTAGGAAGCTTAAACAGTAGGTAATACCCTGAGTACTCTGCTCTTTTGCTAATAGAGATACAGGTAGGTCCTAAACAGTGAACCCCCTTCATTATATTCATAATCCTTTACAGGGCTTTTAAATGACAGTACGCTCATATTTATAGTCTGTAAAGTAAAATGACTATTATTCTAGCAGCCACACTAACATACTAGATTTCCTCCTTCACCTAAATCCTTCTGTATTTGGCAGTAACAGCATTGCGTACCACATAGAGGGGAGAACGGATACTGCTGGATAGCATCCAGGAAATGCTCCCCTTCACGGGCAGAAGGACACTGAGAACTGGAAAGAAGGAATATGCAGATAACGTTAAGCATCAGCATCGGATGGGAAATAGCTTTACAGCTGCTCTCCCAAGCTAGGCAGCTGCACATGGAAAGTGCTGATTATTGTACAAACTTACAGCTTCTCCAGCTTCTATATAAATATATTCATTAGGTCCTTTTTGAATGTAAAAATCATTGACTTATTTAGACATTTACCCTACCTTGTCCTCTTCCTCTCCTAATGCGGTGAAGTAAGGGTGCCATTGGCCGGAGTAGCTTTGGCGGTGTTATGGCTGCTAGGTGGGTGTGCTTGGGCACTTATCACAGTAGCTTGGAGTGGCGGTAGTACCCACCCCCAGTTAGACACTGCTTCATTAGGTTTGGATAACCTAAGTGTAACCTGGTGCAGAATGAAAGACATAGTCCAGTAGCTTAACCAGAATTACATCCATTTAGTTAAGTTTTTCAGTTCAATACAAAAAAAATAAAGCTTTAGTAAGTGCAGGTGCAGACAAGAGGTAGAAGTGGTAACTGTAGAAGTGAGAGTAGAGGAGCATCTTAAGGACCCTGTCCAAGGTGGTTGTGTACTCTGCCAGGATAGCATGGTTGATAGAAGAAGAAGATACTCATACTTAGGCGTCTGACCGCCTTATGACCTACAGTGTCAGGATACCCATCCTATTAGGATAGTACGAGTTCCAAGGTCCTTGCACTGGGTTAAGTAGACTTTTCAAAGCATTTCAGAACAGCTGTGCATTACAGTAGGATATGTAGGCAAGTTCCAGCTTTGTCCTACTGGGGTCAGTACCTAACTTAAGTATGCTGCACTGTTTCTCGTTGAGAGTATCCGTGGCATGGACAAGGTGATCCGCAGAAGACGTCCTTTCCTACGGAGGGGTCTAGCACTGCATGCTAGTGGTAATTACTTGCTTAAAACAGGAAAAATATTTTTGTCCCTTACAAGGGTCCTGGCCTGAGCCAGGCCCTGACTTTACTGCAGCAGGAACTGTCTCTGTGTTGCTTATCTGGTGACTGAAATTAGAAGACTAAAGACTCCTTCCACCAGGAACTAACCTCCTTTTATAGGGGCAAAGAAGCTTACTCGTGATTGGTGGGGCTGTGTGGTGAAAGAGAAAAGAAAGAGGATAGGCAGAAAAGTGAGGGAAACCAGGCCTGTACCTGTATTAGAAGGACAACAAACATTTGACAAACACAGGTAAATCAATGCTTCCTTCAGCTGTGCAGAACATAAGGCATACAGAAAACACAGTAACGACACCTAGTGGGGAAAACACAGAATATACTTTTCTTTAACCCCACTGTGGGAACCTGAGTGACTTTGCCCAGGTGCATAAAAGACACTTGTACTGGGACACTACACTAACTCAGTGTGATGATTGACCCTCCCCTCTGTGATGCGACCCCACTGATTCTAAAGACATCGCATCACAGAGGGAAGGGGATTTCGTCACACTGGGGGCCAACAAGCCTGCCTCCAGTGCTTCTTCCCTGGACAGTGCTCGGTAATAGACTGGCACTGTGCTCAGGAACCAAGCCACCTTTAAAAAAAAGGACTGCGGCACCGGCATCCCCGCGCTAGCACTGGCATCCCCGAGACGGCACCGGTCTCTTCATGTAAAAAAACAAAAAATTGATGTGCCAGTGGTACATTTGCTTTAACGTTATATATGCAAACAAATTGCTGTTCTGGCATGAAAAATCAGATACTTCTTTGCAGCTTTTAAAGGCTAGGTTCACACTATGTATCTGTGCGGCTGTATTGCGGGCGGTAAATCATCGGCCGGATTTTTCAGTTCATGCATACGCTGGAAAGTATCCGATATAGGGCTGCACAGTGCACACTATGTATGAATCTACGGCCCTATTGTAAACTGACCCGTAAAAAATGAACAAGACCATTGTTTGCGGCTGGAAATGTGCAAATTCACGGCCGTGGATTGACAGGCGGTACGGAGTACTTCAAAAATAGCCGGCAATGATGCCGAATGCCGATGCCTCTAATAGTTAATATATTAAATTAATAAAACACATTTTCTTTGTAATAAAGTCCCTTTCGTTGTTCAATAATTTAATTCTAACGAATCCATCATTGTGCAATTAAATATACTGTTAAAATAAATATATATATCAATAAATGTATATTTATATATATATTTATTTTTTTACAGTATATTTAACTGCACAATGATGGATTTGTTTAAATTAAATTATTGACCAACGAAACTGATTTTATTACAACGAAAATGTGTTTTATTAATTAAATATTAATTAGTACAGGAAGCTCCAGTAAGCCGTTAATTCATATTGCCGGCAATAGAGCATTCTGTACTAATCATCACTTTACTTTAATTAAAACATCAAATGTTTCTTCTAATTATGTTATCACAATAGCGTTATTAGAAGAAACATTTAGAATTATATGTGCGCTCAGCTTATTGGCTGATCGGCTGAGCGCACATATAAAGAGCCGGTCCGCAGCACAGTGACTTCATTGTGCTGCGGACCAGCGAAGAAGACGCATCGGGGTGAGTATAGAGCTCTCCCCACCCCCTCCCCAGCACTGCACCCCTCCCAGCAAGGAAGGGGGGTCACTTAACCCCTTCCTTGCTGTGATGGGTGCAGTCTGACATCAGTCTGGCCCCCAAGGGGTTAAGGGGGATGCAATACATCCTCCCTTAACCCCTTGGGGGCCAGACTGTAAGCAGCGATCTGTAAAGATGCTGCATACTGTAAGGAGCACAACACCGCTCACAATGATGGGTGTTGTGCTCCTGTTTGTGTGTTTTTTGTGTATTTCTCCCTTTTTGTTTTTCAGATATCGATATCCTGGGGATTACGTCGGATTCGGTGGACTACGTCGATTACCAGCGGTTGTTTGGTGTTTTTTTTTTTTTATAAAATTGTCAATGAGGGGTGTGGGGGTGTTTTTATTTGAATAAAAAAAATTTCACTTGTGTGTTGTCTTTATTTCTTTACTTTATAGACTTATATAGACACTAACCCCCCATTATTACCCCAGTACCCAATGGCACCAGGGGTACTGGGAAGAGCCGGGTGCCAGTGGTCCCAGAGCGTCAAAATTGGCGCTCCTGGACCGGGCGGCAGCAGGCTGGTAAGATTTATGAAAATCGGGGGGACCCTATGCGTTTAAAAAAAATAAATAAATAATTTAAAAAAAAACGCATAGGGTCCTCCCTATTTTTATAACCAGCCGGGTTAAAAACCAAGCGACAGCAGCCTGGTAACACCAGGGTGGGAAGAGCCATTGGTTTAGGCCCTCCCCAGCCTAAATCTTACCAGCCTGCTGCCGCCCCAGTCCAGGAGCGCCAATTTTGACGCTCCGGGACCACTGGCACCTGGCTTTTCCCAGTACCCCTGGTGGCATTGGGTATTGGGGTAATAATGGGGGGTTAGTGTTAGCCATTTTATACCGACTAACACTAGGCCCCGACTTAGTAATGGATTCCGTCTATTAGATGGCTTCCACTACTAAGACTATAAAGTAAAGAAATAAAGACAACACACAATTGAAAAAAAAATTTTATTCAAATAAAAACACCCCCATACCCCTCATTGACCATTTTATTAAAAAAAAAACACCAAACAACCGCTGGTCATCGACGTAGTCCACCGAATCCGACGTAATCCACAGGATACCGATATCTGAAAAACAAAAAGGGAGAAACACACAAAAAACACACAAACAGGAGCACAACACCCATCATTGTGAGCGGTGTTGTGCTCCTTACAGTATGCAGCATCTTTACAGATTGCTGCTTACAGTCTGGCCCCAAGGGGTTAAGGGAGGATGTATTGCATCCCCCTTAACCCCTTGGTGGCCAGACTAATGTCAGACTGCACCCATTCCAGCAAGGAAGGGGTTAAGTGACCCCCCTTCCTTGCTGGGAGGGGTGCAGTGCAGGGGAGGGGGTGGGGAGAGCTCTATACTCACCCCGATGTGTCCTCTTCGCTGGTCCGCAGCACAATGAAGTCACTGTGCTGCGGACCCGCTAATTATACGTGCGCTCAGCCGATCAGCCAATCAGCTGAGCGCGCATATAATTCTAAATGTTTCTTCTAATAATGCTATTGTCATAACATAATTAGAAGAAACATTTGATGTTTTAATTAAAGTAAAGTGATGATTAGTACAGAATGCTCTATTGACGGCAATATGAATTAACGGCTTACTGGAGCTTCCTGTATTAATTAATATTCAATTAATAAAACACATTTTTGTTGTAATAAAATCAGTTTCATTGTTCAATAATTTAATTTAAACGAATCCATTATTGTGCAATTAAATATACTGTCAAAAAATAAATATATATATAAATATACATTTATTGATATATATATATTTATTTTAACAGTATATTTAATTGCAAAATGATGGATTTGTTTAAATTTAATTATTGAACAATGAAAGGGACTTTATTACAACGAAAATGTGTTTTATTAATTAAATATATTAACCATGAGAGGCATCTGCATTACTGCAGAGGATCGCGATTCCTGTAAACTGTTTCCCTGCTTTCCCAGATGCATCCAGAGGTGTTTGCATCACTTTCTAAAGATTTTATTTGTTATTTTTAGTTGAACCAGATTTCCAAGTAAATGACCGTATGTTTTCAGCCGCATGTCTATTTTTTCCCACGCCCGTAGTTTCAGCCACACATTTCCAGCCGCATAAAAAATACAGCCGCACACATACATAGTGTGAACATAGCCTTTAACTGTACCCTCCTACTAGCGCTGACAGGACCTTAGTAGGAAACTCTATTATATACATTGCATTAACCTCTTAGGGTCCATTCCTTAGATGAAACAATATGACTCATTTTCACATTAGAATTCGGGGCCCTTACAGCAGTACAAGCAGGATTGCCTTGTCAGCTCCGTGTATACTAGTATAGCTTTTTTTTATCTTAAAAGCTATGATGGTGCAATCATTAAATTACTTCTGAATGTCCAGTCTTCGGAGTGAAGGAGCTTACGGTACATTAGTTCAGTATTCTGTAAATACCCTTAAGACCCTTAAAGCCAAAGGTCACACTGTATGGCACTGTAAACCTTATATTCGCTGAATATGTTCTTTAAGAGTATGTAAGAAGGAATCAAAAGCAGACAATCCCGCTATTAAAAAGATTGCTAGTTGTGGTAGAATTGGATAAAATTTGGTAACTTCTGTGCCACTGTTTCTCAGAGTGGTATCTTTCTGGGTATCATAGTCTTTTAATAAGAGTAGCAATCCTCTTGCTAGTTGTTGACCAACTAGGACTCATTTTCATTGACTTTATTCTGGCTATATATTACATTATATAAGTCTAGCATTTATACCCTGACATTAATTTTCCCATGTTTACATTTAATTAGTTTCTTTCCCTAAATACATGGGTCATTGATGCCTCAATGTCCATGTTGTTTTAGGACCTTAGCTTATGGGATCATAATGATACCAGAAGCTGCAGTTCCTAGCTCTGCCCCCTCTCCTCAGAAATGGAAGGGGACAGAGCTCGCAGCCACTTGCCGGCCTTACCTCCCTTTCCTGCTGGCCTCCATAGCCAGAAAACTGAAAGCCCCGATGGTTACCAGATAGTTAATTCTTTGGTGCTTACAGTTGCGGCAGGTCCCCGGCTATCACTGTCAGCCGAGACCCGCTGCGGATGACACAGGCACAGCTTCTGTGCCTGTGTCATCCTGTATCGTAAATTAACGTCACTACAGCCTCGGGCATAGGCTGCGGTGTTGTTAATTTACAGTGCAGTGGCTGGAGGGGGTTAACATACGCCTACCCATAGGCCTATTTTTGGTTGACGTATGTGTTGCATACATTGTTTATATGTCACCCATAGACAGCAATGTTACAAAAAAGTATAAGTGTTGTATCCGTCTTGACCACACTTTTGCATACTAACAGCGCATCCTAAGCTAAATGTACACACAAAGGGCACACTTTGTGCATACGTTGTGCTATACAAGAGAGTAGATTTAATGTAATGTATACTATATCTAAATGCTTTTTTATGTAGACAACGTACCTGTCCAACGTGACGAAAAAAAACTAGATGTAAACCTAGCCTTAGATGGACACTGTGAAAGAACTGGTCGTCTCTGCATGCCAACAACACTTCATCCTATATAGCCCGTCCAGCAGCTTCTTCCTCTTCCTCTCCCTTATGTGTAGTCTCATCTCATGTATCTATTATTTGAGTTAATGTTATCAGAGCCTGAAGCTGATTCTGTACAAATAACACAACATTCGGTGCCTAAGGACTTCACGCATGCTAGGAGGAAAACCTTTTTTTTCTAAGTAAAAGGAGTTAAACACGCTCAGATGGATTTGTTATTGAGATGAGAAATAGTGTAATGTTCAAGGTGTTAGAAAGATGGGATTAATGCAGCAGTCACAGGAGGACTGGCAGAGGTTTCATGCTATACAAATCACCCACACATTTACCATTTACTGAGGATTTCCATCACTCTCTAAAAAGCTAAGAGAATCATTTAGATTTTCTTTACCAGTATGTCACGTTTGCTAAGTAAATACTATTCCTATTTCTAACTTTTTGTAACTGCAAATTCCCAATTAGAAATGAAATCTAATAAATAAAGATGAGCGAACCGGATTCAGGTTCGAGTCCATCCGAACCCGAACTTTCGGCATTTGATTAGTGGTGGCTGCTGACCTTGGATAAAGCCCTAAGGCTATGTGGAAAACATGGATATAGTCATTGGCTGTATCCATGTTTTCCAGACAACCTTAGAGCTTTATCTAAGTTCAGCAGCCCCCGCTAATCAAATGCCGATCGTTCGGGTTCGGATGGACTTGTACCCGAACCTGGTTCGCTCATCTCTAGTAATAAATGATACTGCAGAACTGACCAGGCACTAAGGCCGAGTGCAGAAGGATGCAATATAGTCACATTTTGAAAACATTTTACAACCCCAACTTTTACAACACTTGAGATCAAAGTATCTCCATAGGATACAATAAAGACAATAAATGTCATACAGACACTATATATGCTGATGTTATGGCTTTTACAGAAAAGGGACTATGGCCTTTAATTATTCTTCCACCCCCAACATCACTTCTACACTCACTATCAAAATGAATAAAAACTTGAGAAGGGTGAATTTATATTGCCAACTGCCATGGAGCATGTTACCTGTTATATGGGTCTATCCATTATTCTAAGGAGATACAGAACAGTGGCATAGCTACTATAAAGGCAGACCATGCGAATGCTATGGGGCCCATGCTACAGGAGGTACCAGGCCCCCTGGTGAACCGTGGTCTGCCTCTATGGTTGTTATGGCTCATGACACACACTGACGGGGATCCCTGCCCTGACAGTCTCTCTTGTGGGATGAGGCAGCATTGCCCCTCCTGCCACAATAGCCAACACCCCCGTGATGCACATACTGACAGAACCAGCGGCAAGCGCAGTCCCGCATCATTCCATTCTCCCAGCTCCCAGCACGTCAGAGACGTCACTTGTGCACCGGGAGTGCATACATACATGCACCCTCACTCATACATACATACATACATACATGCACCCTCACTCACTCATACATACACACATACATACATGCACCCTCACTAACACACACATACATACACAGGGCCGGATTAAGGAATGGGCCCCCACCACAAAGGGGCCCCCACCAACCCTAAAACGGAAGCAGAGTTCCGGGTTCAGATTGGTGCATCTATGGCAGGGGTGGGGTGAGGAAACTCCGTCCTGGCTCCCATCATCAGGCTCCCGACATCTCCAGCGCTCTCCTGTGTCCGGTTGCCGCTAGACACAGGAGAGCGCTGTGCCTGTGAGCTTCTGTGAGGCGGCGCACATGTCTTCTCTCTGGCGGGCTGCGCACGATGACGTCATTTCATTGCGCGCCGCCTGCCGGAGAAGACGTGTGCTGCAGAAGATGGCACACCACAGGGGATTAGGGGGCAGAAATACAGCTATCAGCACACCACAGGGGATTGGGGTGGAGAGAACTACAGATATCAGCACACCACAGGGGATTGGGGGGGGGGAGAACTACAGATATCAGCACACCACAGGGGATTGGGGGGGGGGACTACAGCTATCAGCACACCACAGGGGATTGGGGTGGGGGAGAGAACTACAGCTATCAGCACACCACAGGGGATTGAGGGGCAGGAGAGAACTACAGCTATCAGCACACCACAGGGGATTGGGAGTGGGGGGAGAACTACAGTTATCAGCACACCACAGGGGATTGGGAGGGGGAGAGAGAACTACAGCTTTCAGCACACCACAGGGGATTGGGGGGGGGGGGACTACAGCTATCAGCACACCACAGGGGAATTGGGGGGGACTACAGCTATCAGCACACCACAGGGGATTGAGGGGGGGGGGGGACTACAGCTATCAGCACACCACAGGGGAATGGGGGGGGGAGAACTACAGCTATCAGCACACCACAGGGGATTGGGGGAGAGAACTACAGCTATCAGCACACCACAGGGGATTGGGGGGGGGAGTGAACTACAGCTATCAGCACACAACAGGGGATTGGGGGGGGGGGACTACAGCCATCAGCACACCACAGGGGATTGGGGGGCGGGAGAGAACTACAGCTATCAGCCTACCACAGGGTATTGAGGGGGGGGACTACAGCTATCAGCACGCCACAGGGGATTGGGGAGGGGAGAGAGAGAACTATAGCTATCAGCACACCACAGGGGATTGGGGGAGAGAACTACAGCTATCAGCACACCACAGGGGATTGGGGGGGAGAACTACAGCTATCAGCACACCACAGGGGATTGGGGGGGAGAACTACAGCTATCAGCACACCACAGGGGATTTGGGGGGAGAACTATAGCTATCAGCACACCACAGGGGATTGGGGGGAGAACTATAGCTATCAGCACACCACACGGGATTGGAAGGGGAGAACTACAGCCATCAGCACACCACAGGGGATTTGGGGGAGGAGAACTACAGCTATCAGCACAGCACAGAGGATTGGTAGGGGGGGGGGGGGAGAACTACAGCTATCAGCACACCACAGGGGATTGGGGGGAGGAGAACGACAGCTATCAGCACACCACAGAGGATTGGGAGGGGGGGGGGGAAGAACTACAGCTATCAGCACACCACAGGGGATTGGGGGGAGGAGAACTACAGCTATCAGCACACCACAGGGGATTGGGGGGAGGAGAACTACAGCTATCAGCACACCACAGGGGATTGGGGGGAGGAGAACGACAGGTATCAGCACACCACAGGGGATTGGGAGGGGGGGGGGAGAACTACAGCTATCAGCACACCACAGGGGATTAGAGGGGGGGAGAACTACAGCTATCAGCATACCATAGGGGATTGGGGGGAGGAGAACTACAGGTATGAGCACACCACAGGGGATTGGGGGGGAGAACTACAGCTATCAGCACACCACAGGGGATTGGGGGGGGGAGAACTACAGATATCAGCACACCACAGGGGATTGGGAGGGGGGGGGGACTACAGCTATCAGCAAACCACAGGGGATTGGGGGGGGGACTACAGCTATCAGCAAACCACAGGGGATTGGGGGGGGGGGGGAGAAATACAGCTATCAGCACACCACAGAGGATTGGGGGGAGGAGAACTACATCTATCAGCACACCACAGCGGATTGGGGGGGGGGAGAACTACAGCTATCAGCACACCACAGGGGATTGGGGGGAGGAGAACTACAGCTATCAGCACACCACAGGGGATTGGGGGGAGGAGAACTACAGCTATCAGCACACCACAGGGGATTGGGGGGGAGAACTACAGCTATCAGCACACCACAGGGGATTGGTGGGGAGAACTACAGATATCAGCACACCACAGGGGATTGGGAGGGGGGGACTACAGCTATCAGCACACCACAGGGGATTGGGGGTGGGGGAGAGAACTACAGCTATCAGCACACCACAGGGGATTGGGGGGGAGAACTACAGCTATCAGAACACCACAGGGGATTGGGGGGGAGAACTACAGCTATCAGCACACCACAGGGGACTGGGGGGGGAGAACTACAGCTATCAGCAAACCACAGGGGATTGGGGGGAGAACTATAGCTATCAGCACACCACACGGGATTGGGGGGGAGAACTACAGCTATCAGCACACCACAGGGTATTGGGGGGGAGAACTACAGCTATCAGCACACCACAGGGGATAGCTTCATGAGCACCACTAAAGCGTTATTTACAATGCTAGGGGCATTGGGGGCGCAAGTACTTTTCCTGGCCCCAGGTGCTGTTAACCCACACACAGCACCTCTGCACACAGTATAACATTAAGTGCGGACACAGCAGGAGCAGAAGATATTATTGCTATATGGAGGGCACAGGCAGGGACATTATTACTATATGGAGGCACAGCAGGAGACATTACTACTATATGGAGGCACAGCGGGAGACATTACTACTATATGGGGACATAGGGACTTTATAACTATTTGGGCGCACAACAGGGGAATTCTACATACACGGGCAACTCACATACAGTACTTACTCACTTTACTGGAAATCACACCAAAAAGTGGAATTACTACTCTTTGAGACCTTATAGGTTAGTAAAAAGGAAGTAAGTTGTTGAAAAAGTGCGGAGCCTGAGATATTTGTCTGGAAGGTTCTGAATTGTAGCTGGAAGAAATCATCATGGTGGTCTGGGCCAGATGGAGAGGAAAAGAAAAGTGACACCTCAGATCAAAGAAGACATCACCTGTGAGTCACTGAATGATGTTTTTTTTTTAGCACATTATTTGGTAGGGGTGCCCCGGGGTAAAATAAAAAAAAAATGTTAGACTATATTGCTCTAAGCCATAATACCCACACTGCTTCTCCCTAGCAAAATCTCCCCACATGTTCAAAAATCTGCCACCGGCCGTCCATCGCTACGTTTAATAGTGATGTGCGACCGATGGCTGATCCAGCCTTATAAAAGGCTCTGTAAGCGAGCGCCAATCTAGCAGAACGACGCTACTTACCCAGTGGGTAAGAAAACACATAAAGTGCTTGGTTCTCACATTGCATTATTATCACAAACACAATGTGAGAACACACCCTGATAGTCAGCCTTTCCCGCTCCTGTCTCTAGGGCCTGGCATCTTTCTCTGCACTGCAGCCTCTAGTGACCATCACATGCACAACAGTGGAGGATGCTGAGCCACACAGCCAGGAGTGAGGAGGGGTCTGTGCTAAGTTGCCTACAGTAAGCAGCCATCTGTATAGATTGCGGTATAGTTATTTTTATTTTTTATTTTTTTTTGGGGGGGGAATGGGGGGCCCCCAAAAAAATTGTCGCCCAGGGCCTCCACCAACCTTAAAGGGGTAGTGCAGCACTACAAATTTATTCACAGAATAACACACATTACAAAGTTATACAACTTTGTAATGTATGTTATGTCTGTGAATCGCCCCCTTCCCCGTGTCCCACCACCCCCGCACGTGTACCCAGAAGTGTGTGGTGCATTATACATTACCTGATCCATGTCGAGGCCGTCCGCCATCTTGTGCCAAACGTCATCTTCGGACGGACGACCGAATCCCTGCCGCCGCCCCCCCTCCGTCGCGTCACAACTGTGCTCAGCCGCGATTGGCTGAGCACAGTTATGCTCAGTCAATCGCGGCTGAGCAGCTGATGACGCAGCACAAGATGGCGGACGGCCAAGATGGCGGACGGCCTCGACACAGATCAGGTAATGTATAATGCACCACACACTTCGGGGTACACAGGCGGGGGGGGGGGGGGATACGGGGAAGGGGGTGATTCACAGACATAACATACATTACAAAGTTGTATAACTTTGTAATGTGTGTTATTCTGTAAATAATTTTTTAGCGCCGCACTACCCCTTTAATCCGGCCCTGTACATACATACATACATACATACATACACACTCAATCATACACAAATACATAGATGCATGCACCCTCACTCACTTACTTACACATACATGCACATACACATGCTCAGTTATACACTAACCTCTTTGATACTAGTCTCCTCACTGCCAGATATCCTGGCTGTGCAGGGTCATGACTCAGATGAGGACAGCGGTAGTCAGGCAGTGGAGACAGCTCTGCAGGGGAGCCTTCCTGTGATCACGCTGTGCAGGCTTGTGCTGTGTGTCCTCTCCTTCCCCATCCCCCGGACCCGACAGCCGGGGCAACCTCAAGGACAGTAGCAGACAGTGAAGGATACACACCACACAGTGTAAGTGATGTAGTGCCTCCTCTACTGTTTGTTTTTCTACCACAAACCCTGCTACCAGGTTCAGGCTTGTGGAGGCCCCTATGTGGTGGATAGAATAGCGCCCCCTGTAATTCACCACCAGGTGGTGCCCTAGGCCATCACCTTCTCCTGCCTACCCTTTGTCCTGGCCCTGCTGTCAGTACAGGTCACTAGACCTTCATCCAGGCCAGGACTCGCCAGGCCTTACATGTGTGCACGGAGAGGTTGTATACATTAATCTTGCCCTCTTTGCCTTTTTATGCTGTCTCTACAGTCAGTGAATAAAATGGCACTTAGTAGATTTTGTGAAGATTTTAAGGTTTCAAGGATTTTTAATCTTTCTTTATTCCGTTTTAGTGTTGTCAGTCACCGAACCTTTTCTTCATGTTAAGCCCCCATTACAAAGGGCTAAAAAGAGACCTAAAATATCTCTTATCAGTCACCCAAAGAGTGTCAGTCTCAAAAAGAAATGCAGCCGTACCTTGATGTCTTCACTCCCTTTAAGACTGGCATGCAACGTTAGATAAGCAGCATCTTTAGTGGAGAGGCTGGAGTTTGATTGACAGGAGCAGAGAACTATGGGCACCTTGCTCTGGTATTGATAGCTATGCAAAGACGTGCGCACGTTAGAGGAAATAGTGATAAAGCCATACTGTCAGTCCTTAAGTAATAATAAATAAGCTGCATGCTTTTATGCTTTAATGCTTCTATATGTTGTTATTAGTTATCTGCATGTGTTATAATGAACAGTAATTGATTTTGCACTCACATTTATTCTGTTACATGGCGGCTGTGTCATTAGCTGGCTTCCAGATTTACTCATTTGAATGGCATTTATCTGAAATCATGCGAGGTACAGTACATGGAAAGTCGCACAAAAGAATGACTTCAATAACAGGAAACATTGCAGTAAATGGAGGACGTGAATGCAATTTGCTGCCTTCTTGTGAGTTACGTAAATTTCAAGGCCTCTAAGTAGACATGCGGTATTTGTCTGTTTGTTATGAGATGATGGTTGTAATTTTGTTTTTCTCAATCAGCTACTTTTACCGTACCTGACCTCGGTTACTGTTAGCAAAATATCGCCTCGCCCACGTAGAATGTAAATTAACATTAGTTCATTCATTATTCACTATTGCTGGATGAAAGTATGTAGCGGCTCCTAGGCAGAATGTGTTAAGAGGACGACTCCCATCATTTGTTAGGAAAACAATAGGCATTATTACTGCTGTAATATTACCTATGTAATAGACTAGGCTTTATTAATATCATCATAAAGTAGTGCATAATACTGCCATATAGGGCATATAAATAATAGTACCATGTTTTTAACACATACAGGCTAAAATCATACAAGCTTCATGCCCCCTTTTTTTTTTTTGTCATCCATTTAAAAAAAAAAACATGAAAAAATGGATGGGGAAAAATGATGCATTTATTTGCTTCTGCTTTGATCCGTTTTTGCATTTACTTCCATTATAAAAAGAGGGTATTTTTATTTTTTTTTGCAAAAAAGGATGAAAAACATGTAGTGTGAACCCAAGAGAACAACAGACACACTACGTCTTTTAAATACCTATAACTGTATTTGATTTAAAAAATAAAAACTTCATCAAGACTGGCACAAACATTGCATGTGTGATTCCATCCTAAGGCTTTGTTCACACACGTTGAAATGACGTCTGTTTTTAATAGGATGGCCGTCATTTAATGACAAATAACGGCCATTATTTTATAACAAAATAACAAATAATGACCAAAGGACAGCCTGGAACATATTGGGGGGAAGGCGGCCATCTTGTAATATAGACTGTCAGCTGTCATATCTCACATTGCTCTGGTAAAATGAAAGATGAACTGTGATTGGTTGCTATGAGCAAATTAGATGGTTTACTTTTTACTTTTACGAGATTAGTTGGTAAACAGTGACAAAGGAGGAAGTATAGGGCAGTTTCTGTATGAAGGAGACAAAAGAGGATATTTTACAATATCAAGGCTTTCACCAGAAAACTAGTGTAAAAAGTAGCACATTTTTGCACAAATATGCAATTGTTTAAAATTTTTGAATATTTTTTGACCGAAACCTACACAAAAACAATTAATAAAGACCTCTAAATTTTATAAGATCATGCTTCATGATGTTGTAAGATTTGAGTCTTTGTTCACAAAGGCATAAAGAACCTCCAGGGAATTTTCTTCTCTTTCAACAGCAAGAAAAGAGCCGAATGCGCCGCTGTTCAATCAGATGGACTACTTTATAACTCAGCAGGATCTAATCATCACTATTTGGATCAATCACATGATGGATCCTACAATGTTTCAGGGCTTCAATTATAAATGGAAGCTATGAGGTCAATGTGAACATAGAAACAACAGACAATATAAACAATAGGCACAAAATATTAATAAGTTATACAAGTATATAGTTCAACAAAGATAAACCTCATGATCATGAATATTATAGACGGCTGTTGTTGGCCGTGCAACGTCTTTTTGCCGTCCATTGGCAAAATGATGGCCGCAAAATACTATAGTATAAACTTAGCCTTAAAATATAATGGTATTGATTCCACATGGCAAATGTTGTAAAAATAAAAAATAAAAAAGTCCATACACCAGAATTGCACTCTTTTTTTTTTTTTGTTACATCTCAGATAAAATTGAGTAAAAAAGTGATCATAAGTCCCATCTATACCAAAATGGCAAAAATAAAAACTAAGTAAAAAAAAATAAAAATAAAAAAAAAGTTATAGGGTTCAGAATTTTTTTGTGAAAAGTTAGATTTTTTTTAATAACACAATAACACAAGCTATACAAATTTAGGCTTTGTTCACACTATGTAAAATTACGGGCGTAGTACTCGCCGCAGAACTATGGCCGTAGTTTTGCGGGGTGAAACTTAGCCTATCTTCAATGGGATCCCGGCCGGAGCATACACACATCGTATACGCTCTGCCCGGGATCCCATGCGGCGCCGGAAAAAACTGACAGGTCAGTTTTCTGCGGCCGGAATTCAGTGAATTCCGGACGCAGAAAGACCTGTCAGTTCACACAGTGAAGCAAGCGGCTCCGGCCGCTTGCTTCACTGTGGGCTATGGGAAGCTCCGATACGGGGGCACGCTGATGCGCCCGCATCAGAGCTCCGCGTACTTAAGTACCGGCCGGAATGATCTGGGCTAAGACCAGCCGTTCCGTGACCCGGCCGGGGTCACGGAACGGCTTAGACGTAAAAGCCTTAGTATCATTGTAATTGTGTGATCTGAGAAATGCTGAGAGCAAGGCCATTTTAGCTTACGGTGAACAGCATAAAAACAGTTTTCCCACCACCTACCAAATTTGTGGAATTGCAGTTTTTTCCCCCAGTATAGGCCACAACCACACACCGTCTTTTTTTTTTAGGCCATTTGATAGCCGTTGACTTGGATGGTCGTCATTTCACAGCCAAAAGAAGACATTGTGTGGTCATGGCTGTATGGTGTACATTATAGGAAGTCACTGGGTGCTGGGTGTACATTATACCAAGTCACTGGGTACTGGGTGTGCATTATAGGAAGTCACTGGGTGCTGGGTGTACATTATAGGAAGTCACTGGGTGCTGGGTGTACATTATACCAAGTCACTGGGTACTGGGTGTGCATTATAGGAAGTCACTGGGTGCTGTGTGTACATTATAGGAAGTCACTGGGTGCTGGGTGTACATTATAGGAAGTCACTGGGTGCTGGGTGTGCATTATACCAAGTCACTGGGTACTGGGTGTGCATTATAGGAAGTCACTGGGTGCTGTGTGTACATTATAGGAAGTCACTGGGTGCTGGGTGTACATTATAGTAAGTCACTGGGTGCTGGGTGTACATTAGAGGAAGTAACTGGGTGCTGGGTGTACATTATAGGAAGTCACTGGGTACTGGGAGTGCATTATACCAAGTCACTGGGTACTGGGTGTGCATTATAGTAAGTCACTGGGTGCTGGGTGTACATTATAGGAAGTCACTGGGTGCTGGGTGTACATTATAGGAAGTCACTGGGTGCTGGGTGTACATTATAGTAAGTCACTGGGTGCTGGGTGTACATTAGAGGAAGTAACTGGGTGCTGGGTGTACATTATAGGAAGTCACTGGGTACTGGGAGTGCATTATACCAAGTCACTGGGTACTGGGTGTGCATTATAGTAAGTCACTGGGTGCTGGGTGTACATTATAGGAAGTCACTGGGTGCTGGGTGTACATTATAGGAAGTCACTGGGTGCTGGGTGTACATTATACCAAGTCACTGGGTACTGGGTGTGCATTATAGGAAGTCACTGGGTGCTGGGTGTGCATTATAGGAAGTCACTGGGTGCTGGGTGTACATTATAGGAAGTCACTGGGTGCTGGGTGTACATTATAAGAAGTCGCTGGGTGCTGGGTGTATATTATAGGAAGTCACTGGGTGCTGGGTGTACATTATAGGAAGTCACGGTGCTGGGTGTACATTATAGGAAGTCACTGGGTGCTGGGTGTGCATTATAGGAAGTCACTGGGTGCTGGGTGTACATTATTTGAAGTCACTGGGTGCTGGGTGTACATTATAGGAAGTCACTGGGTGCTGGGTGTACATTATAGGAAGTCACTGAGTGCTGGGTGTACACTATAGGAAGTCACTGGGTGCTGGGTGTACATTATACCAAGTCACTGGGTGCTGGGTGTGCATTATAGGAAGTCACTGGGTGCTGGGTGTGCATTATAGGAAGTCACTGGGTGCTGGGTGTGCATTATACCAAGTCACTGGGTGCTGGGTGTGCATTATAGGAAGTCACTGGGTGCTGGGTGTGCATTATAGGAAGTCACTGGGTGCTGGGTATGCATTATAGGAAGTCACAGTGAACACAGAGTCCATCCTAATAACCAATGTCCACTGCTGTCCTGGGAGAAAATTGAAATTACGCCACTGATCCACCAACGTCTACTACCGTCCATGGGTAAAAATTAAACGACTGACAGGCTGATTGACTTCTTTATTTTTTTTTTTAATTACATTTTCCAATTCTGACACTGTCAAAGCAACAGCTGTTGAAAAAAATCCCTATTGTACCTACTATAGTTTACCTGTTTTAATAAAAATTCGTTTGTATGAGATTTGCGAATATTCATGAATTCGCGCAAATATCTGCAAACTTCGCAAAATGAATTTCTGAGTAATTTGCTCATCTCTAATGGTTGTATCTTCTGTCAAAACCTTTTCTCAAGTTAAATTGGTATTGCCTTGGAGTATATTTGGCACGGCCCTGATGATTGCAAACAGATATATATATATATATATATATATATATATATATATATATATATAACAAATCAAATGTAGGCCTCATAAATTAAGGTTATACCACAAAACAAATATAATAAATAGCCTATGTAATAAACAGGCACTGTATATATTTGAACATCACGTTGAGATATGTGAAGTAGTTCCCTAGGGATGGTCGGAGGAGGCAGCATGTATGCTCCTGGCTATGGGAATGTAATAGAACTATTGATGCATAACTATACTTAAGAGTGTGTCCATGACAAATGGACCCTGGGAGCAGTGTGCACTGGGGAGCGGGTTAATCAACACCTGATGACCTCTTCTTCATCCTCGACGTCGAGAGGGTGGGAGATGTCATGGATTAAAACATACAATCACGTTGACAGTTCAGACCTAGCGACCTCTCTTTATCTTCCAGTGTGTGAATACAAAGGGATTAGGTTATAAAAGTAATAACCATTATTATTCTATAGGACTAGCAGACCCAGAGGGAGATCATAGATTTCGCAGGAGACAGAGATTTAAGACCAGTTTGTCAGATATGAAATAGCTATGTACACACCAGTCCCCAATGTATGCATTTATCACCGCAGAAATATACTGGGAATAGATTGGACGCCTCCTGTTGCCGTATAGACATATATATATCCTGCTTATTACTCCCCTTTCACTTCAACTTTTATTAGTCGAACATATTTTCTTGCTCTGTAACATACGAGAACATTAATAAAAATGAATGCATGTTGTGCCGAGCACCACTTGTGCATGAAATTTTATTTGTCTTCATTTAAAAATATAAATAAAAGGTTTAAAAACACAATGCATTATATTATTACCGCTCCATGATTTATTACGGGAGCAAATAAGGAAAGACAGGCAATATGTTAGCTGATTCTCTACAGTTTACTGATTGGAGTAAGGGGGAAAATTGGAATTTGTTTTCTGAGTTTTATGCTCTATATTTGGTATTATCCATTACTGTCATGTATTTATGACATTGGCTGGGTTCACACCATATAAAAATGACATCTGTCTGTATTTAAAGAATAACAGATGTTATTTGCGCAATGACGGGCGTTATAATGAACAATGGTGGTAATTTTTTACTAGGGATGTCACAATACCCAAATTTTGAGTTTTAAAGGGGTTATCCAGTGCTACAAAAATATGGCCACTTTTCCCCCTCTCTTGTCTCCAGGTTGGGTGGGGTTTCTAACTCGGTTCCATTGAAGTAAATGGAGCTTAATTGCAAACAACACCTGAACTGGAGACAAGAGAGGGGAAAAAGTGGCCATGTCTTTGTAGCTCTGGATAACCCCTTTAATACCGATACCAGCTTTTTTATTTTGATACTCAATACCGATTCGAAACTCATTGAAGTAAAAAAAAAAAAAAAAAAAAAAAACGCTTAAAAATAGAAATAGGCTATGTTTACAAAATGTCAAAAATAGAGAAAAGGCAGCAGCTTTTGCAATTTAAAATAACATCCGTTTTTCCCGCGATGCCACTGTATTGAAGTCAATGGAAAGACCGACGTCCAATGCACACAATGTATTAAATAACGGACGTTATTGCCAATCATGACAATTATTTTCAGACATCTTTTGCAAACAGAGGACTTTTTATTAGTTGTTCACACACAATTTTTCATTTTTCACTGTTCTTTCTCCGCTTTCACTATTAAATTCAATGGACTTTTTAATTAAGACTCACCCAAAGGGCAATTAGTAACCCCAAAGTAGTGTAATAAACCAACAGCCGACACTGCACTAAGGGGAGGCCAGACAGCTAAATAACATCTTTTACATAACATATTTTACACTCAAAATGATTGACGTCATTTTAAACAGAGCTGAAATAATAAAAATATAAAGAGCTGAAAACATAAAAATACCCCACTTACACTTTTTTTTTCTTCCAGCCTGTAAGCTTGTGTGAGGGTCATTTTTCCTTTAGGCACCTATAGATCTATGCAATGCAATATAGTATTGCTATAGCATTGCATAAATCAGTGAGATCAGTGATCTCCTAATAGAGTGTGGCTGTCCAGACTCTATTAGAAGAGAGAGACCGTGGAGTGTAGACCTCCGACTGTGATGTGACCCATCAGCCCCCCAGTAACATTGCAGGGGTGCCGATTGGACACTTGACAGGCACCTGTCAATCATCCATTTCAACGCATTTCATTGTAACATTGCAATGGTTAAATGACTGCCGCCAGTGGAGTGTAGCGATCGCTTAGTGCTGGCTATTTGAGGAAGTTGAGAGGAAGCTGCTGTGAGCAAAGAGTGAGCGGGCTGAGGAGGTGACAGCAGGAAGAAGCACACAGAGAAAAGGGCCAGTGCTCAGCTGTCAGTCCTGTCGGTGCTCTGCTAGCCGCCCACTGTGTACTCTGCACTATACTTTATGTTAAGCTGTGCTATTATGCAGCATAAACATAAAGTATTAAATATCAGGAAATCCTGATAATGAACCCTTTTTTTGCCCAGAATACTGATATTAGTATCATACGAACTGGAGAAAATGGAACGGCTGCACATCCCATCTATGGCTGATACTAATGCCGCTAGGCCTATATTAAAAATCAACACCAGAGTGTCTGTATATGAATTGATCAAGCCATATTGCCCCGTGTACCACTGCGCAGGTCCTCTGGTCCACACGGGTCCCTACGCTAACTCCACACCGTGTCGGTCAGCGACCGCCAACCCCGCAAAGCGTGCACATGCAGGGAAGGGAGGCCATGGAATGGCCCTGCAACCCCAATGTCACAGGACCAGACCCAAAAAGCCTCACCAAAACCCGGCCAGCACCACCGGCGGGGAAGGCTGCCCCCAAACGACACAAGTATGGATATGGTATTACACTTACCATGGCCTCCCTTCCCTGCATGTGCACGCTTTGCGGGGTTGGCGTTCGCTGACCGACACGGTGTGGAGTTAGCGTAGGGACCCGTGTGGACCAGAGGACCTGCGCGGTGGTACACGGGGCAATATGGCTTGATCAATTCATATACAGACACTCTGGTGTTGGATTTTTAATATAAGCCTAGCGGCATTAGTATCAGCCATAGATGGGATGTGCAGCCGTTCCATTCTCTCCAGTTCGTGTTTCACAGTTCTCCCTCTCTGAACAGCTAGCACTCCTTCATAAGACCCACATGACCAAAATTAGCAGGATATGCCTGTGCTCACATGTCTGGACCTTATGCCTTCCCCATTCTGTGAGAGCAGCAATGGTAAGTGTAATACCATATCCATACTTGTGTCGTTTGGGGGCAGCCTTCCCCGCCGGTGGTGCTGGCCGGGTTTTGGGGGGGCTTTTTGGTTCTGGTCCTGTGACATTGGGGTTGCAGGGCCGTTCCATGGCCCCCCTTCCCTGCATGTGCACGCTTTGCGGGGTTGGCGGTCGCTGACCGACACGGTGTGGAGTTAGCGTAGGGACCCGTGTGGACCAGAGGACCTGCGTGGTGGTACACTGGGCAATATGGCTTGATCAATTCATATACAGACACTCTGGTGTTGATTTTTAATATAGGCCTAGCGGCATTAGTATCAGCCATAGATGGGATGTGCAGCCGTTCCATTCTCTCCAGTTCGTGATATTAGTATCAATATTTTGGTGCATTGTGCATTATTAATTTTTACATAGTGTGAACCCAGCCATTTTACGTAACAAAACCCAGTATGGCTAGAAGTGATACACACACATTATATATCTACAGTACCTAATGTATGGATAAAATGTTGTAAAGTAAGAATTCCTCTTAAAAGTCTCTTAGAAGTCCCAATAGTTTAATTTTAACAATTAATAAAATGCTAAATTATTGGACAGAGGAGAATCTAAATTGAATCTATGTTTGGTGTGACTGCCCTTTGCCTTGAAAACAGCATAATTTCTTTTTCTTTTTAAACTAACTCAGCAATAAGGTTGTTCTAAATATTTCAGAGACCTAGGCTATAATCCCACTACCGGAAAATAGCAGGGAAAGGTGGCCGTCTCTTAATATTGATGGCTGCTAATAATTATTATGTTAGTAGATCATGACAGTAATGTGGCCACTGTTATTCTGATCAAATCCTCTATTTGCTTAAATGCAGCCCTAATCTTACATGGAATATGCAAAAGAAGAGCCCGCGGAGCCTCATTGAAGAGTCTCAAAATACAGGACTATCCAGATATCCCTCCGGGAAGGACCCAGCCAAGGGGTGGCTCTGGTAGGGAAACCACCATATTAAGTGGCCCTATAAGTCAATGTAATGACAAGGGAAAAACAAAGGCTAGGTATGCATCCATATACCGCTGTTTCGGGGTGTTGCCCCTCATCAGTGTGGAGCAGGATTCTGGCTAGGTAGGTGCAATGCCTAGTAGAGTCATAAGAGAAACAGATTGTTGATCTCAGGGAGACCAGCCAAACGATAACACTGTCGGCTGCTGGTGAAAGTGCTCAATGCAGTAAAATCCTAGGTGCATTGCCCCCTGGGAATCATGAATATGCAAAAGAAGAGCCCCTGAAGCCTCATTGAAGAGCCTCGAAACACAGGACTAGCCAGATATTCCTCCAAGAAGGACCCAGCCAAGAATATCTGGCCTTGGTTTTTCCCTTGTCATTACATTGATTTAAAGGGCCACTTAATATGGTGGTTTTGGTGGTTTCCTTACAGGCTGGCTGCTTTCCGGAGGGATATTTGGCTAGTCCTGTGTTTCAAGACTCTTCAATGAGGCTCCACGGGTTCTTCTTTTGCATATTCATGATTCCCAGGGGGCAATGCACCTAGGATTTCACTGCATTGAGCGCTTTCACTAGCTGCCGGCAGTGTTATCGTTTGGCTGGTCTCCCTGAGATCAGTGATCTGTTTCTTTTAATCTTATAAGGTGTCCCCACTAAGCTTCACTGTGGCCTATACCCATTGTACAGGTCCCCAGCCCTTTGGCAAACAGACAGCTTTCTGTTCATCATCAGTCTAAAACACCTGCTGTTATTTTTTTGTACACCCCAGTTCATGTGTTCATGAATAGTTGAGTAGCTTGCCCTAGTTTTCATGTCAAAGGTACTGTATGGTCTTTTGGATGCAGTTCTGCCATGAAAACCAATTCTAGCCAGACTGAACAGCTGATGGGTATATCTGGGTCATTCTAAATTCTTTCAGGTCTGAGCTGATGGCATTGCTGTGCGTCTTCCAATTTCAAAGAGTATGTTGTGTCTTTTATGATTATTTGCTGTCTCCTACTGAATTCTTTTCAGGGATGAGACCTTTTCCATGCAATATAACTACCTTGTGTCTTGTTGCTGTGCTCAGCCTTGACATGGCATGAAACTGCCTTCCACATCCCCACCTTTTTAGCAGTGTCAGGACGGGGAGGTATGAGACAAGACGAGACAGTGGGGCCTGAAGCTGAACACACCCACTGTCCCTACCTACTTGCCTCAGTCGGCCCTAGGCGGCCGCGGAGAACCACGAAGACATGCCCTACACTTAATGAATGTAACATGGAACAAGACAAACAAACACAGTATGGAAGATTCGACAAGCCAGGTAAGAACCAAATGGACTATGCAGTACAAAATCAGGAAGCAAACGAATAGTCAAAAGGTCAAGTGAGAGGTCAGGTAACTAGTCAAGCAAACAGAGGTATTAGAAATTGGGATTGCAGTAGTAGGCAGGGGGGTCTGGGATCAGGGTATGAACCTTAACTGCCAACAGGGAATAACTAGCTCTGCTTTCATTTATGAGGACCAAGAGCCTGGTCCGGATTCCCATTGCACCGGCGCTCTGATCCTCATGGTTACAGACAGGTAGAGGCATCTGTCAATCACAAACACTGCTCAGCTGCAGCGATTAAGGCTAGCAGAGTTCAGTGTAACTCCTGCATTGCCAGGAGGCTGAAAGAAAAGTGGGTGCGTCACACAAAAGTAAAAACAGGCCCAGTTCACACCAGGCTCACTGCACATTCCTGACACAGAGTTTGGCTATTTCTCATCCAGTTGCTACAAAGTGCAGTGCTACAAAAACATGGCCACTTTCTTCCAGAGACAGCACCACTCTTGTCTTGTCTTGTCTGTTGCAAATATAACTCCAAAAAAGACAAAATTTCAATAAAAAAACCATAATACAACAATATTAAAAAGTTGATCTCATAGCAGTGCAAGAAAGAAGTCACACCCCACAGAGACAGCACCACTCTTGTCTTGTCTGTTGCAAAACCTGCCCTCAGACTGGAGACCAGACTGGTGCTGTCTCTGGAAGAAAGTGGCCATGTTTTTGTAGCACTGGATAACCCCTTTAAGCCTTCTAACTTGTAAGTTGTTTCTGTCTATGTTAATGACTGTTTTCATAAAATGATGATCATTATCACTAGTTTTGGTATAATCAATTAATCATGCCTATGCCTATAATTCTACAAAATTCATGACTTTGTGCAAGTATAGGTAGAATAATTGGTACTGGTTTAAAGTCAAATGGTAGTCACACCAAATATTGGTTATGGACAGTACTGTAGATCATGTTATGTTCTTCATCCACAAAATCGCCCCCCCCCCCCCCATTTTTTCAGCTCGGATCGCTCCCTTTAACGTGATCTGAAATCTCTGACTCGACATCAGAGCAGCAGCTAAGCCAGGCGTGACAGTTAGTTCATACTAGAATACATTTATATTTAACAGGAAATGTCGGGCTGTGTTATAAGTGGAGGATCTAGAAGATGTTTGTCACCAGCTCATCCTGCATTCTCTTCCTTTTAGTCATTTTAATAGTTGCAGTTTATCAAGGTCTTTGTAGGATGGAGAGAATAGTGCACTGCCGCCTTCTCCCTTGAGGCTTTCACATAGACAATTAAACAAACATACAACTAGGAAGCCATATAAACAGAAAGAACTCCTAACCTCATTCTCCAATTAAAGGGATTTTCTGGGCAAAAATGGACTGATAAACTATCCATGGGATAGCTCAATGGTAGAGACGAGGGAGCATGCTTTATCGAGTATAGTATTCGCTTGAAAGTACTTGATATTTGAGGGAGTAATGCGTGCTGCTTGGGTGCTCATTTACAAAAAGCCCCTTTAGGCTATGTTCACACTACGTAAAACTACGTAGTTCTCGACACAGAACTACGGCCGTAGTTTTGCGGGGTGGAACATAGTCTTATTTTCAATGGGATCCCGGCCGGAGCGTACACACATCGTACACACTCCGGCCGGGATCCCATGCGGCGTTGGAAAAAAATGACAGGTCAGTTTTCTGCGGCCGGAATTCAGTGAATTCCGGCCGCAGAAAGCCCTGTCAGTTCACACAGTGAAGCGAGTGGCTTCGGCCGCTTGCTTCACTGTGTGCTATGGGAAGCTCTGATGCGGGCGCACGCTGATGCGCCTGCATCAGAGCTCTGCGGCCGGAAAGATCATCCAGCCGGTACTTAAAGGGGTTGTCCGGCGAAAAAAAATTATTCACAGAATAACACACATTACAAAGTTATACAACTTTGTAATGTATGTTATGTCTGTGAATGGCCCCCTTCCCCGTGTTTCCCCCCACCCACGCTAGACCCGGAAGTGTGGTGCATTATACTCACCGCATGTCGTGTCGTCCACGGTCTCCGATCGTCAGCAGTGACGTCTTCTTCGGGAGCTTGGCGGATCTTCCCGAGTGCCGGCCACCCTCTGCAGCGTCATCCGAAGCTCAGCCGCGATTGGCTGAGCATAACTGTGCTCAGCCAATCGCGGCTGAGCGGCTGATGACGCGGCCACGTCATCAGCTGCTCAGCCGCGATTGGCTGAGCACAGTTATGCTCAGCCAATCGCGGCTGAGCTTCGGATGACGCTGCAGAGGGCGGCCGGCACTCGGGAAGATCCGCCAAGCTCCCGAAGAAGACGTCACTGCTGACGATCGGAGACCGTGGTCGGCACGCGACAGGTAATGTATAGCGCACCACACTTCCGGGTACACGGGTGGGGGTGGTGGGACACGGGGAAGGGGGCCATTCACAGACATAACATACATTACAAAGTTGTATAACTTTGTAATGTGTGTTATTCTGTGAATAAATTTTTTTTCGCCGGACAACCCCTTTAAGATGATCCGACCAGAGACCTGAACAGCAATAGTTAAAACAGATAAAGAGACAAAGTATAATTTTCCCCTCTGCACCAACAGATTATAGTCTGACCCCCAGGGGGTTAACTTTACCCCCTGAAGGCCAGACTGTCATTTTCAGATTAACCTGCCAAGCGAGGGGGGCACCTGGTTAAATATTTGATTCTCCTATTGATTTTAATGGGGCTGGTTACTCAAAACGAGCACTCGAGTATTGAAAAATACTCAATTTGAGTAAAGAGCATTTGAGTATTTTGGTGCTTGCTCATCTCTACTCAATAGTCACTGATCAACGGGCTGCCGAAAGTTGTTTATGCCTGCCCTTCAAGTAAACAGTTTTTATTCATTCACTGTGTTGCGGTGGTGGCATGTAATTGTAGTTCAGCTCCTATACATCAGTTCATTTTGCTCAGAAAAATCCATTCTGCTGATAAAAAAAAAAATGTTGCATGGAATCTTTAAAAATTTTAATGTGTAAAACTTTTATGTGTAAGGCCGTATATATTTTAGTTACCTAATACTTGATTAATGTAACACATTTGAATCCCTCTATATGATACCTATTGATAATGTTTCAGTTTTGTTAACTATTTCTGTGACATGTTACACATTACACAATGGGCCACATGTATCATCCGGCGAACGGATGATTTTCAGCGGAAAGTGCCGATTTGCGTATTTTTTTATACGCAAATGGCCGATTTGCAAATAAAATATTTGCAAATCGGCACTTTCCGCCGAGTACGCCAGGGGGCGGAAAAGGGGCGGTAAGTGGGCGGAACGGAGGGCGCAGACTCAGAGTCCGCTCGATTTATCATCCGTTCCGCCAAAATGTAGGCCGAAAACCTACTCCAGTCCTCAACTGGTGTAGGTTTTCGGCGGTGCGCAACGGCGCGCACGGGATTTATGTAGAGGCAGTCCGCCTCTACATAAATCTCCGGAGCTGCGGGGGCATTTTTACGTCCGGCGTAAAAAACGCCGGACTTAATAAATGCCTCCCAATATGTCAATGTTTGGCAGGCATATATCATAGCAGACAATATTTATCTACATTACTTTATAGAGTCACTAGACAAAGGTTGCTCTAGTTTGAGACTCACATTAGTGTAGATACCATCTATCGCTGGATAAACGCATTGCTTTCTATGGTGTGTTTTTCCTTTGGAAAAATACAGCATAGAATATGTCACAGAAATCCACTGCATATTCTTGGATGTGGATTATCCACAATACATTGGTACTCCGTCACATTATAACTTTCTATATGTTGCTGCCCAGACATACAACATAATAAACATGGTGGGAGGGATTTATGAAGACTGGCGTACAACAGTGATCTTAGGCCCCGCCCCTTTCCCCCAGCCTAATTCACTAAGAGGCGCATGCCTCTAAGTGAATCCGGCCAGGCCCCCGAACCTGCGACCTGCATACCAAATCTACACCTACTTCTGGCAGGTCTAGATTTGGGTCATGATTTACACCTGAGAGCAAGCATAAATCCTGATAAATGTGGCGCGGGAGGAGGCCATGCCTCGTCCATGCTTTGCCATGCCCCCTAAGCCCCCCTGCCCCCCCAACAGGCGAGCGGCAGATACGGCAGGCATACACTAAGGAGACACATTTCTCCCTGGCATACACTCCTTTTCAAAAATGCCCCCCCCCCCTTATCCTTACCTCACCCCACTCCCCCAGTGTTGTTATCTCTGTGCCCCTGTGCTGACTACTGCCGCCTCCGGTGACAGCCTGCTCCGCCAGTGACTGGCTTTGGCGCTGTCCCATGTTCCAATTTTTGTTTTCAGCTGGGGGCATACTCAAAAAGTTTTTTCTCTATTTTTTTCCCTATTTTTGATATAGAGTGAATTGGAATTGTACTTGTATATAATCAGCTTCTTTTCTCACAGATAATGTGTACTGCTAAATGAAACAGTTTCCCTGTCTTTTATTTTTCTCCATTTAGAAGGGTAACTAAGTTAATCTCGGTGCCCCAGCAGAGCCAGACTGGTTTGAAGTAGATGCCTTTCTGCTGCTGCACTCTGCGTTACGACAACCTCCAAGGGAAGAAAGCGAGGAGAGTATTATCATTACCTAATTATACACAAGTAACTGAAGCACTGATAATGAGACAGAATATTCTGGCATATTAATTTGTGAGCTGCAGCAGAGACCTGTCACTCATTCTTTGGAGCTGTGCTAATTCAATGAGTATCCCAAGTGCTGGAGTCTGAGATTGTTCAAGAAAACAGCGGCTTTCTGTATTATTGTTAAATGAACATGTATGTAGATGGATGCTATGGGCTAGTAATGGTGGGGATTGTTGGGAAATGGCTTGACCCATAGACTATTGTACTTTTTCTCTAGTAGCATCATTATACCATGTTACCCCCACAGGCCCTTATTTATTCAATGGATTGAATTCTAAATGCTTTAGGATTTGCCAGTGATTAATTATACTGTTCGGCAGACTATATGTTCTATAAGTTTGTCTGTAAATCCGGACAGAGGTGTAGCTTCCACCATAGCTGCCATAACAGTTGTTACAGGGTCTGCCGTATCAATGCGCCCACTGGCCCGCTCCTGCAGTACATTGGGCCCTCTAAGCCATTATTATTGGCTTAGCTGGCCTCCTGTCAATGTCCCTTTACCTGCAAGCACTCCTGACGAGCGTTGCAGTTAATCAATTATGACTACACTTAGTGGTCTTAGTGGTCAGTTGGGGGGCCCAATCAAAATTTTGCTATGGGGCCCAGCCATTTCCTGATCATAGATCTGCAAAATACAGACAAACTAGAGGAAGACTAAAATCCTTATGAGGCAGATGCCAATTGCCCCATTACAGGAAGAAAAATTTCTTGTGGCACTAACCCACCAATAGAAGTCTGAGGGATCTGTATTTTGTTTTGCTTAACTTCTGCCAAAAAAAAGTACCTGTAATTCTAGCTTCTGTTATTTTGTACTTTCCACTTTTACAGGTCCACAAAAAATATGAATATGGAGACATTACAGATGCACTTTTCGCTAAAAAATTACAGACATAATATATGGACCGGAAAGGAAAGAAAAATGTGTGAATGTAGCCTAATTGCGGCAAAGATGCTCCCAAAGAAGTCAAGGGCATTGCCCTTATTTTTTTACGGATCCTTAATTTTTGACAGCTGCATTTGATTAGTTAATTAGCCGGCGGCTAATACCTGCGGTCCCTGGCTACACATAGCAACAGGGGACCGCGGGCTGCAGAGAGGGCTCACGCCGGGAGCCCTCTCTGTTTACCCTTAACGGCCGCATGACTGGTATACCTGTCATGCATTGTTAAGGGGTTAAGTTTTATTCATAAACCTTCAGTTAACTGTGTAGTATAGAGTCAGCATAGGCTAGAGTCTGTCAAAGCAGAAACAGATAAGGTAAAATATAAAGGCCTAGATTTATCAATCAACATTTCTGTCTCAGCCAGGTAGCAACCAATCACAGATCAGCCTTAACTTCTCAGAATGAGCTGCGTCTGATTTGAAATATATCTGATTTTTCTCTCAGGCGGATTGATAAATCTGGGTCACAATGTAACAAAAATGATCCATAATTCTAAAGTAGTCCTTATGCCTGTAATGAGCATGTACACATAACCAGAACATAACACACATAATCCGAAACGCCTGATATCATGCCAACAAATGTTCCCAATTCCTAGTAGGATTGGATATACCCTGAAGCGATGTTTGTCAGACAGTTCACAATTCCTAATCCCCATGTACACATTGTCATGCTCCGCCAGATGTGCCAGCAAAGTATTATACATAGCACAATGTTTACTAACCTGGCACAGCTTTATTTATATTGTTACTTATACCGCAGTGACAGATTTTGCAGCACTATACACGGATTGTACCCTATTTACATCATTCCCTATTGCCCCAGGTGGGACTTATAATAAAGCTGCCATCTTACACACATCACAATCAGAATAATTTCCTAGCATGCCAGTTATGGGTATTCAGCTCCTACATGTACACTTTAAGGTAAGTGAGGAAACTACCTTGTCTTATAATAATTCTATTCACACTATACAACAAACATGTCGATATTTGTAGGACGTGAGGGGGAGAAAAGGGGGATGCATACAGTATGAAGGAAGAACTACAGAGGGAGGAGGGAGGTATACAGTATGGGGGGCTTTACTGCAGAGGGGGGATGCATACAGTATGAAGGAAGAACTACAGAGGAAGGAGGGAGGTATACAGTATGGGGGGGCTTTACTGCAGAGGGGGGGATGCATACAGTATGAAGGAAGAACTACAGAGGGAGGAGGGAGGTATACAGAATGGGGGGCTTTACTGCAGAGGGTGGATGCATACAGTATGAAAGAAGAACTACAGAGGGGGAGGGAGGTATACAGTATGGGGGGCTTTACTGCAGAGGGGGGATGCATACAATATGAAGGAAGAACTACAGAGGAAGGAGGGAGGTATACAGTATGGGGGGCTTTACTGCAGAGGGTGGATGCATACAGTATGAAAGAAGAACTACAGAGGGGGAGGGAGGTATACAGTATGGGGGGCTTTACTGCAGAGGGGGGATGCATACAATATGAAGGAAGAACTACAGAGGAAGGAGGGAGGTATACAGTATGGGGGGGGGGCTTTACTGCAGAGGGAGGATGCATACAGTATGAAGGAAGAACTACAGAGGGAGGAGGGAGGTATACAGTATGGGGTGCTTTACTGCAGAGGGTGGATGCATACAGTATGAAGGAAGAACTACAGAGGGAGGACGGAGGTATACAGTATGGGGGGGCTTTACTGCAGAGGGGGGATGCATACAGTATGAAGGAAGAACTACAGAGGGAGGAGGGAGGTATACAATATGGGGGGGCTTTACTGCAGAGGGGGATGCATACAGTATGAAGGAAGAACTACAGAGGGAGGAGGGAGGTATACAGTATGGGGGGCTTTACTGCAGAGGGTGGATGCATACAGTATGAAAGAAGAACTACAGAGGGGGAGGGAGGTATACAGTATGGGGGGCTTTACTGCAGAGGGGGGATGCATACAATATGAAGGAAGAACTACAGAGGGAGGAGGGAGGTATACAGTATGGGGGGGCTTTACTGCAGAGGGAGGATGCATACAGTATGAAGGAAGAACTACAGAGGGAGGAGGGAGGTATACAGTATGGGGTGCTTTACTGCAGAGGGTGGATGCATACAGCATGAAGGAAGAACTACAGAGGGAGGAGGGAGGTATACAGTATGGGGGGGGCTTTACTGCAGAGGGGGGATGCATACAGTATGAAGGAAGAACTACAGAGGGAGGAGGGAGGTATACAATATGGGGGGGCTTTACTGCAGAGGGGGATGCATACAGTATGAAGGAAGAACTACAGAGGGAGGAGGGAGGTATACAGTATGGGGGGCTTTACTGCAGAGGGTGGATGCATACAGTATGAAGGAAGAACTACAGAGGGGGAGGGAGGTATACAGTATGGGGGGCTTTACTGTATAGAAGGAATGCATACAGTATAAAGGAAAAGCTACAGAGCGGGGAGGGAAGTATACAGTGTGGGGGGGGGCTTTACTGCAGAAGGGGATGTATAGAATATGAGGGAAGAACTAAAGAAAGGGGAGGAAAGTATACAGTATGGGGACTACCTGCAGGTGGGGATATATACAGTATGGGGGAAGAAAGAATTGCTGAAGGGGAGCGAGGCATGCGGTATAGAGGCCTAACTACAGTACTGGGGAACTTACAGTGGTAACTTACAACAGTGGGGTATACAGTATTTTATAGAGTGAAGCTATATGACAACAGTGTAGGGACATACTGTTTCTTCGAAAGTAAGACACCCCCCCAAATAAATAAATAAATAAATAAACAAAATAATAATAATAATATTATAAGGCCACGTCTTATTTTCAGATAAACACATAGATAGATAATATATATGTGTGTGATCTAGTTTTTTTTCTTTCAGGACAGATAACGGTCTGTTAGTAATTTTCAAGTGGCTGCTGGTGTGTGGTTCATTTTGGCTTATAATAATGAGGTAGATAAACATTTAGAAGTGTGTTGATCCGATTCCAAGAAAGAAAAAATAAAATCAGTAAAATTGCTTGGGCCAGTGAGCGTTCTGCATGTGCCGCTCATGCAGTTAAAATGCATTATGTTAAATTACAGGGAGCAGGTTTCATTTTCCACGCTTTGTGAAGAAATTCTACATTTTCCATGAGAAATGTCATTTCATGCACCACCTACCGTCAAAGCTGAGCTCCCAGGAGGGTAAATTACCTGTTTGCATGAGCAGAAGAAGAAAGAGTAACAAAAAGGTGTCTTCTTGTGAAATTACGTAACCGAACACCCACGACATGAGCACTTATTATGGCTAGACTTATCTCAGGAGTCCGGTCATAGGTAGTAAAGGTAATGGGTTTGCAAATTGTCATCAATTTAACAGTACTAAGCATTATTTTTCATGTATTTATTTAGCATAAACATATTTGCCTTACTGTACAGACAATGTAATTGGGGGCGATTCTGGGTTTTCTGCTGGCTGAAGCGAAACCTGAAACAGTGCCCCCCCCCAACAGTGATCCTCCCCCCTTCCCCAAAGCCTATTAAAATCATATGTAAAAAGGATGTGCACAAGTAAAAATCAACTTCTTCAAGCACTACCTCCATCCTTGGTGAGGACAAGACAATAAAAGATTTTAAAGTTTGTATACAATTCTTCATTCTATTGCTTCTCCAAATTTAAAATAAATAAAAGCACCTAACATATACTACAGTCAATCTGTTTTGACTACTCATGGTTATCCTATTCATGGTCATACTAACATTACACTGTATGGAGGACTTTTTCTGTCTGACCAATCACAAAGATCTTTTTTCTGTCCGATAGGTCTCAAGCATAAAACAATACCGGCAAAGTGTTTCCAGTCCTGACTTCCTTGTATTCTGCGTCTGTGTCCAGCTATCAACTGAAGGTCATGGGGTAAATGTAGACAGTGGTTTGTAGCTGACAGTATAAGGCTTCATAAACAGCGATCCGTGCCGCAACCCCCACCGTGATGCGCGCCACTATGACCGGAGGAGGATAGCGACAAGGATCCTCCAATAGAAGTGCAGCTGTCTGGCAGCAGAGATGACGGATCCGCGACCATGGCCAATTTTACGGGACATGTTAATGCAGCTTTGCCATGCCAACCCATAAAACATGCCACCCCTCAGGCATTCCCTGTAAATCTGCCGCCCGAGGCAATAAACTCATCTGGCCTAATGGCAGGAACGACCCTGAATGTAATGATTAGTTTTGCTATTTAGTTGTCTCAACTAACAGAAACATGGTAACACAGAATCTAGAACACATTTGGTGGACCGCCAATAAAAGGCATATCCTTAGCAAAAATGTGGCTGTAGAAACTTTTGTTTATAACTTAAATATGTAAGACATATATTAGGCTACCGCAATTGCTTCATGCCACTCCATTATTGGAAGCATACGTTACTCGCCTGCTCGCACTGCCCACATCCATTAAAGTTGAATTTACTTGAAGCCTGCTAACCCTATGTCCCATCATACCAGTCCACAGTGAACTCACCATGGCACTGTATGGAAAATCACATGGGGGTGAAGGGTTGGGACCTACATCATAGGCTAGGTTTACTTTCTGTACCATGTTGGGCTATATACTGGAAACCTGTCAAAAATGGGTGTCAATATAAAGCCTGATGAGTTCCCAATGGGCCAATTTCTTGAATGAACTGAATGTAGTTTCACTGTGTTCTGTCCATTTCCTGGATGTATACTATTTTTGTGTAGACCACATTTTACAGTCCTGCACAAAAAAGGATACGTCCAGGAAATGGACAGAAGCTAGTCACAGGGCGGCGTTTTAAAAAATGGATTGTGCCACGGGTATTTCCTAATTTCACTTAGGAAATGGTACGTTTCAAAATTATTCACTAAATAACACACATTACAAAGTTATACAACTTTGTAATGTATGTTATGTTAGTGAATGGCCCCCTTCCCCGTGTTCCCCCCCACCCACGCTAGACCCAAAAGTGTGATGCACTATACTCACCTGATTCACGTCGACCCCCGTCTGCCATCTTGGGACAATGATGTCATCTTCGGGAGGCCGGCCGGACCGCTCCAGCCGTTCCTCATGCTGGAGATCCTCTGCCGCGTCATCAGCTGCTCAGCCGCGATTGGCTCAATCGTGGCTGAGCATCTAATGACGCGGCAGAGGGGGGCCGGCATGAGGGACGGATGGAGCGGTTTGGCCGGACTCCCAGAGATGACATCACTGTCACAAGATGGCGGACGGGGGTCGACACGAATCAGGTGAGTATAATGCATCACACTTCCGGGTCTAGCGTATGGGGTGGGGGACACGGGGAAGGGGGCCATTCACTAACATAACATACATTGCAAAGTTGTATAACTTTGTAATGTGTGTTATTTAGTGAATAATTTTGAAATGCCGCACTACCCCTTTAAAATCGGGCGGAGATTATTGTTTTCCTTATTGTCTTTTAACTACTATCACCAGGATATTTTTTTAACAAATGGCCATGTGACCAGTGGCATCTTACACAATTGGCCACCAGCTCCACATCTTACACAATTGGCCACTAGCTCTACATCTAACACAATTGGCCACCAGCTCCATGACCCTATAGGTTTCATACTAACTCCCCTTACAGGTCACTGGCTTTGACCTATCCCTATTATTTAGTTCCTGTACTTATGCACAATATGTTTACAGTCTTTTTTATATTTTAAAGCCCATGATGTTCCCACCAACCATATTGTGAAATCTTTATGCCCATTGCATATTTTTGCATGCATGTGTAATACTACTTACCGCTCATGGCACGTCCTCCATCATGTTCGCAATTAAGCCTTCATTAAACTCATTTTCTCATTCCATGAAATGAACTGTCTGTACGACTTACAGTTATTAATTAACAGGACAGAATGAAATCATTGGTCTGTCTTTATTGAGCTTTATCTGCAGATTTTATTAGATCATAACATCTATAGTCCTCAAAGCTTGCATATGTGCACTAATGTGCCTTTTTGTTGCAGGTAACATACAACATATTCATGTAAGAGATTTTTAGGAGCTTTCTTATTAAATTCTGTATGTATTTAATAGATCATGCAGAAAATTCACAAGGCAGGTTTGCATTTTTTTTATTTATTCCTGATTATTAGAGTATTTGTCAGGAATCGTCCGTCATGCTCGGTCTCCTGCAAATGTACTCCAGAGGGTACAGGCAGTTGCGAGGAGTGCACCAATGACATCCCTGGCGGCCTGCCCGGACAGTTGCTAGGGGCGCGGCGGCATCGCATTTGTTGTTGCTGTGGCTTCCCCTCCCCCATCTGATTGGCCTAGGTGTAATGAGTTTTCATTTACTGACTGGCGTCCGACACCACCGGTTAGCTTCGTATAGAGGTCTGGTGACTGGACTCCATTGTCCTCCATAAATATCCTTCCCGTTATTGCCTGCAATAGAGCCTCAGTACCTGAGTATCCTGATTGAATTCCTGGCATCCCGATTCTGGTTTTTGGCTTTCCAACAATCCCTCTGACTTACGACTTTGTACCGCACCTCTGTTACCGACCTTGCTTCCTAACCCCGAGTTATTGTGTTTGTTCGTACTGTCTGCATTTTGTGTTTTACCTGTTCAGGCTAGGGACTGTCGCCCAGTTATCCGCTGTCACTTAGGGCAGTTACGGTAAGCAGGCAGGGACAGTGCCAGTGCTTGGGCCTCACCTATGCTGTGTCTTCCAGTTCCGTACCTGAAAGTATTATATAAGAGTTCTGTTCACATTGGTGTGAGAGTGGCTCTGTGCTATTTTTATATTTATATTTGTATATTTACGCCCTGTGGCCGTCTCGAAGAGTTTAGAGGGGGGCCGCGTGGCAACCCCGCTCTGAACCACCGCGGTCCCGGGTGCTGCATGTAGCCCGGGACCGCGGCTATTAAAGTAATTAGATGCAGCTGTCAAAGTTAACAACTGCATCTGATCACTTATGCAGCCCGATCGGTGGGGGTATAGTGGCCGAGATCGCCCCACCCCCACCCACCCCGGGACATTGTCCCAGAGGAGCGATCTCCGTGTCTGCTGCCGGGCAGGGTCTGCGCCTTAATGGCGCTGATCCCGGTTCGGCACTTCAATGCTTTTGGCTGCAGCAGCCGAAAGAAATCGAGTGCCTATCTCATTGATCTATGCTGTATATAGATTTCAATGAGAGATCAGTGTCCCCCACTTCTAGTATAAGTGTAAAAGAAAAAAAAAAGTGTTATTATTAGTAAAAGAAAACCCTCCCCTAATAAAAGTTTGAATCACCCCCCTTTTCCCATGTTATAAATAAAAATAAATAAATAAACAAACATGTTTGTTATCGCCGCGTGCATAATCGCCCAAATTATTAATTTATCACATTCCTGATCTCGCATCTCGCAAGTGCAAAAAAAATGTCAAAGTGCAAAATTGCGCATCAAATCTAGAAAAATTGTAATAAAAAGCGATCAAAAAGTCGCATATGTACAGTCAAGGTACCAACAGAAAGAACACATTATGTCGCAAAAAATTACACCTCACACAGCCCCATAGACCAAAGAATAAAAGCGCTATAAGTCTGGGAATGGAGCGATTTTAAGGAACATATACAGTATTTGTTAACAATGGTTTGAATTTTTTACAAGCCATCTCATAATATAAAAGTTATATATGTTACATATCGTTTTAATCGAAATGACTTGAGGAACATATATAACAAGTCAGTTTTACCCCAGGGCGAACGGTACAAAAACACATAACCACCCAAATAAACAAAATGCTTTTTTTTCAATTTCACCACTCATTGAATTTTTTTTTTGGTTTTGCACTTTATGAAAAAGTCTGTCATTGCAAAGTACAATTAGTGCCGCAAAAAATAAGGGCTCATGTAAGTTTCTAGGTGAAAAAATGGCCTTTTAAACAAGGAGGAGAAAAACCAAAGTGCAAAAATGCAAGTTGGCTTTTTTCTCTATATTTGCCCTAACTGAAAGCAGGTAGACAGAAGAGACAAAGCGTTTATCCCAAATGACCCTGAGACAAAATGGCATTTGTGATCCATTCTCCACGTGGGAGCTTGCCACCATTCTGTAAATCAAAAATTATAGAAACTGTAACATGCACCACTGGAGCAGCTTATTTCTGCCCCTGTTAGACATAAAAAAGGAAATAAGGATCGGTAATTTGTGAGTCATTCGGCTGGCTTGTCCTGAGTGAACCTGATTTATAGGAAGGTTGTTACCTGTCTTGTTCCCTGATTAACTGATCTATTTATGATTATCAAGCAAAGGTGGAGAGGCTTTCCTGTATGTAACCTACATGGTAAAGTATTTAATTAAGAAAGGAATAAAAAGATCAGAATATATAGAAAATTAATAGTAATATTGTTAAAAGGTCTGTAAGCACATACTGTATACTTTGTACTGCTGTCTATACACTGTCCAGTATATATTTCCATTAGAAATAGATCACTCAAATAATTTGATAACATCTAACATAACATTTTGTTTATTGACATTAAAGGGGTACTACTCAATTTATAAAAATTAAACCCTATTTAATTCCCACCTATAAGCTTATTTGTTAAAGGTTTCAATAACATGAATTGGGCCGTTTGTCTGCTGTACATCCTGACTTACACCCTGACTCCAGAAAATCCTCACTTCCTGGTCCAACTAGTCCACTTCCTGGTCTCCAATCCTCTTTCCTTCCTCTCCCTTCTGAGACCAAAGTCAAATGATCTGTCTTTTCTGTTGCCAGGCAAGCTGTAACACCTTATCTGTAACCCTCCCCACCACTGACATCCCACCAATCCTTGAGCACCTGGCCAAGAAGAGGGGAAACAACAAAACAGTGACAGCCTCCTGAGCAGTACAGGGAAAAGACACATTTGTTTCATCTACCACTCTCTTTCTAATCTATCCATGTAGATGCATAGATGGATAGATAGATAAAATCAAACAATGAATGCAGCCCTCTTGAAGACTCGTCTGTTGGTGCCAGCAAAAAGCACTCCTGTGACCAATAGTGCTCCAATATATATCTTGTAGATAATCGCAGCACTCAAAAATAATGTGAAAAGCAGAAGCAGATTGAACCAGCGATGAGAAGACACTACAAGATGAGCTGCATACTTGGCAGTTGGCTCTTAGGTGCAATGCATGCTGGAAGATTTAGTCTTCCAGCCAGCACCATCTTGGATACAGACTGCCTTTAGAAAAACTTGGAACCCGGGAACCTTGGCGGCTAGAAAGATGGGAGATGGCTCAAAATACTCAGGGGGATTTGGTGAGTGAGACCAGCTAAGTTTGGAAGCATTGCATTTTTTTTTCAGCTCTTGGATGGAATAATTCTTTAAATATGTTGTGGCTGCCACTGTAACTACATATTAAATAAGCTTTACACCTAGTACTTTATGATCAACAACAATTTTTCTTCCCACTCATAGCTCACATGACTGAATGTTTTAGAACAGATGTAAAATCTTAAAAAAAACCTAAAACATATGTTTAGGTAAAACTATAAATCATAAACTAGACTTTTCTATTGAGGCTATCCAGTAGGTTTCACAATGTTTCTCTAGGAATCTAAAGTTGATCCTGAAATTATCTGAAAGCCAATCCCAAACCTAAATTATGTCCTCGATTGTGTATTGGCTATGTTCACACAGAGTATTTCCGTCAGTCTTTTGGTCAGTATTTTTCAAACCAAAACCAGAAGTGGAACTGACAAAATTATAATAGAAATATTTGCCCAGTTTTTGTGTTTTTAACCTACTCCAGGTATTTAAAACAATAAACATGTGATCCTTTCTTGTCCACACTCCCTTAGTATTCTCCTCTGGTGTTGCCAAACTTGTCTCGTCATTTGTCTCGAACTTGTCACTGGCCGCGGAGCTGTCCTGTCTCAGTCAGTGAATATCTGAGCGGGCTGTCATTCCCAAGATGAGTTAGTCTCAGAAGTGGAGGCTCTACAGTCAGTGGGGATGTGGTGTAGCCCCTGTGTGAGGCTCTAACAGTCACTTGCAGTAGTGGTTGGTCAGGGAATAGCTCAGCCAGATGTTAAGTTATTGTGACGTCAGTGCCGGTTAGGCACACAGGTATGGTGGCACACCTGCTTTTATTTAGAGAGGCTTGCTATACCGTTTTTCCTTTGGTAGGTGACCTCCTGGGTTGTGAGGGGGTCCTTTGGGTGTTTATTATTGGTCCGGAATGGAGTTGTGACCCACCCAGATTATTGGTACCGCCACCCACAGAAAGGGGAGATGACCCAAGAAAGGTGCTGTGACTGAATAGGTGCTTGGATAAGAATCACTGAGTCCCGTTATAATAAATAAACTCTTCTTCACTGCAGTAATACTTGATACAGAGATATACAATAGACTTCCGACTTCACAATAAACTAAGGAATCGACTGACAAGACTTGTACTGAGAGCTTGAGAGGTAGGATAGCCGTTCAGAGGAAAGTTCAGAGGAGTAGAGAGGAGGATGTTGAGAGAGTCCCAACCCAATGTAGTACTGTGCTCTGTCAGAACTTTAGAAGTAGAATAAGTGGAATACTTTAAAGTAGGTAGAATACTTGTGCCCATGTTTTGACTCTTTGGTTTTTGCACCACTTATTGCCCACCAGTGTCGGGTGACCCATTCTAGAGGGTGGCACAAGCCCCAGACCTTGTTACCTGGGTTGAGCAGAGTGGTTAGAGTTTTCTGGTTACACCCTTGCTGCGCGATAGAGTACATAGGCTTCTAGCAACTTTGCTCTATCCGGATCAGTTCCCCTATTATAGGATACTGTCCTGCACTTTTAGACTTGTTCACGGCATAAGCTGGGATGATCCCTGACTTGTCCTCTCCAAGAGTTTTTAACACTGCATAGTGTGTAGAAGAGCTACTTTCAAGAAACGAGTGTCTGTGCTTCCCATGTGTGTCTGTTCTGCTCAAACACGTGACTAAGACTTATTGGACTTAAGCATAAGCCAGGGCCAAACTTGGCTACTGCAGGGACCATGCTGGCTAGCGTCCTCTCTATTCAGCAACATGGCTAAGACTCACTAACACTTCCTCTCCCCATGTGACTACTTCCTACAGGGTATATAATACCTGCTGTGAGTGGGTGAGAAGAGAGTGTAAGAGAAGAAAGGAGAAAAGAGATAGGTAGGGAAGAAGAAAGAGCTCTCATTGGTGCACAAGTTACAAACAATAATAACCCCTTGAGTACTACAGCTGTGCAATCCATAGGTACAAGACATATATACTAGCGACATCTAGTGGCAAAACTTAAGTATGACTACATCACCACTTACACTTTTGCGAAGGGTGTATCTACTAGCAACACCCATAGTGGGATACCACAGTAACACTGGGGACCCCAGGAGAAGATACGGAGGGAGCGCAGACAGGTAAGGATAACAGGTTTATTGTTTTATATGCACCCTCAAAAATACTGTATATTTTAAAAAGCCGACCTCCGAGCGCTTTATGACCACTTAAATAATAGAAAACCAGACAAGTCCTCTTGTGTAATCATACCCCAGTCCAGATTCCCTAAGTTTATCAGACCTAAGACCCTTATAATTAATTAAACCACCAAACCAGACAACCTAAATTTATTCAGACAATTATTAAAATCCCCTAAATGTATCAGACTACATAGGAAACACTCTAAATTCATTAGACCACAGACCCCTCAAATAAACAGACAACAGACCAGACTTCGACATGTATCCTTCATGATATGCAGATATACATCATGAGCCCTCAGTGTAAAACCCTTCAAAGCTAAAAAGGAGTCAGACGGCTCCTTCGACCTGTCCTTATCGTTCTGCCACCTAACTTCTCACACACATACTGCTGAAGCCTTTTGAGGATTAGAGCCCTGGGAAATTACCTAGTCTGCCAGCAGAAACATAATGCAAGAAGTTTTTTCTTTGTTCTAGTGTATATCTGCACTCCGCAAGTAATTAGGATTCATAGCTTTCATCAGGACTCACAAGCTCTTGTATGGTGAAAGGGACACAGAACTAAGAACCTATGATAAATACGTTTTTTTTTTAACTTCACAATATCACTAGTCCCACACTGTGCATCACAATGGGTGTATAGCACCAACATCTCTTCAGAGTTTTGCCAAACTCCACAAATGTAATCCTAACAACAGCAGGAGGGTGCGGACTTCTTACAAACATGTAGACATATGACTCACAGACCACCATCTTCATCTTCTTTCCTTTAATTTTTCCAACTTGCCCCCCCCCCCTTTTCACGGCCAAGTGATGCTATTGGTGTGTGTGTATATATATATATATATATATATATATATATATATATATATATATACACCAAGACAGATATTACCAATAACACCAGCACATTGGAAAAGAAAGTATCACCGTACATATAACCGCCATACTGTTACCGATCAAATCCTGTATACCGAGACCAATATTACCAGTAATACCAGTATATAGGAAGGAAACATTACCGCCACACCACAACCACTACCATCACCACCATATTGTTACTGACCAAATCCAGTATACTAAATCACCTCATCCAGTTATATAGAGGTGGCCCCAGCTCTACACAGGTTCTATACACCATATACATTACAGTGCAGTTATATCAGGTGACTCACAGGCGGCGTCTTTTCTGATTAGAGTTCTTTTCTTTTCATCTTCTCCATCTGCCCTGGGCCATTATGAGAACTTCTCCGAGCCACAAATCCACAGAATCTGCCAGACAGACATATTAAACTCCTCACTCTGGCACCATCCTCATCTCTATACACACTGCACATCTGTATTGGCCATTTAAACCCTCATTTAGTGGGTAGTCCTGACTCTATGTGACCCCCTAATAATATATGCCCCCCTCTGTGTATTCCCTCTCCCCCTATGTTGCCCCCCCCAAATAGATGGCCCCTCTCCCCATGTTGCCCTCCTTATAGATGGCCCCCTCTCCCCCCACCCTCCCTTATAGATGGCCTCCTCTCCCCCCTCCATATAGATGGCCCCCTCTACCCCCTCCCTTATAGATGGCCTCCTCTCCCCCCTCCTTATAGATTACCCCCTCCCTTATAGATGGCCCCCTCTATCCCCTCCCTTATAGATGGCCCTCTCTCTCCTCACCCTCCCTTATAGATGGTCCCCTCTCCCCCCTCCCTTATAGATGGCCTCCTCTCTCCTCACCCACTCTTATGGATGGCCCCCTCTCCCCCCTCCCTTATAGATGGCCCCTCCCCCCCTCCCTTATAGATGGCCCCCTCCCCCCCTCCCTTATAGATGGCCCCCTCCCCCCCTCCCTTATAGATGGCCCCCTCCCCCCCTCCCTTATAGATGGCCCCCTCCCCCCCTCCCTTATAGATGGCCCCCTCCCCCCTCCCTTATAGATGGTCCCCTCCCCCCTCCCTTATAGATGGTCCCCTCCCCCCTCCCTTATAGATGGTCCCCTTTTCCCCCACCCTCATATATGGCCCCATCTTTCCCCCCACCCTCATAGATGGTCCCATCTTTCCCTCCACCCTCATAGATGGCCCCTCTTTCCCCCCACCCTCATAGATGGCCCCTTCTTTCCCCCACCCTCATAGATGCCCCCTCTTCCCCCCCACCCTCATAGATGGTCCCCTTTCCTCCCACCCTCATAGATGCCCCATCTTTCCCCCCACCCTCATAGATGCCCCCCTCTTTCCCCCCACCCTCATAGATGGCCCCTCTTTCCCCCCCACCCTCATAGATGGTCCCCTTTCCCCCCACCCTCATAGATGCCCCCCTCTTTCCCCCCACCCTCATAGATGGCCCCCTCTTTCCCCCCACCCTCATAGATGTCCCCCTCTTTCCCCCCACCCTCATAGATGTCCCCATCTTTCCCCCCCACCCTCATAGATGCCCCCCTCTTTCCCTCCACCCTCATAGATGCCCCCCTCTTCCCCCCACCCTCATAGATGCCCCCCCCCCCCTGCCGGCTGATAAAAAAACCAAAAAAAAACAAACAAAACAAAACTTAACTCACCTGACAACGCGTTCCCACGTTGATCCTCTCTCCTCCTGGTCTGTCCCCGGCTACGCAGCTGCCGGGTGTCGCGTCTTATCCCCGGCAGCGCGCGCATCCCAGAGCTCCCTGGGCGCCGGAACCGGAAGTCAGGGCCCAAGGCGTGCAGGGAGCTCTGGGATGCGTGGCTGCCGGGGATAAGACACGACATGTCCAGCAGCCGCGCAGCAGCCGGGGGAAGACGGAGCCGGACTCTTGTGACCGCAAGCAAAACAATGCTTGCTGTCACAAGAGTGATTGATCGGGAGGGCCTCACTTTGTGGCGGGCCTCCTTTGTGGCGACCACAGTAGCTACGCCACTGCATGGAGCCTCATTTGAGAGTCTTGAAACACAGGACTAGCCAGATATCCCTCTGGGAAGGTCCCAGCCAAGGGGTTGCTCCTGTGGGGAAACCACCAAAACCACCGTGTTAAGTGGCCCTATAAGTCAGTGTAATGACGAAGGAAAAACCAAGACCAGGTGTCCATCCACAGACAGCTGTTTCAGGGAGCAATGCACTTAGGATTTTACTGCATTGAGCGCTTTAACCAGCAGTATTATCTTTGGCTGGTCTCCCTGAGATCAGTAATCTGTTTCTCTTATGGCTCTACTAGGCATTGCTTCTACCTAGGCAGAATCCTGCTCCACACTGATGAGGGGCAACACCCCGAAACAGCAGTCTGTGGATGGATACCTGGCCTTTGTTTTTCCCTTGTCATTACATTGACCTATAGGGCCACTTAATATGGTGATTTTGGTGGTTTCCCTACAGGAGCCACCCCTTGGCTGGGTCCTTCCCAGAGGGATATCTGGCTGGTCCTGTGTTACGAGACTCTTAAATGAGGCTCCACAGGCTCTTTTTTTTGTATATTCATGTTTCCCAGGGAGCAATGCACCTAAGATTTTATTGCATTGAGCGTTTTAACCAGCAGACGGCAGTGTTATTTTTGGCTGGTCTTCCTGAGATGAGTGATCTGTTTCTCTTATTGTTACACTAGGGCCTTCACTGCATACAGCGGCCCAAAGTGCACATGAAAATAAAACAGTGCCGAATGTGAGAAACGGGGAGCATTTTGAAAAATTGACCATGCTGGCGCCAACTTGGTAGTAATAAAAAAAAAAAAAAAAAAACTCTCAAAGCAAACTGGTACATTCACTTTAAAGCCAGCATGAAAACAGCCTGGTGGTCTAATCTAAAGATCTACCAAGTCTGCCCCACTGTACTTATGTTTCTAATGGTTGGCTTGCTGTAAACCCTCCAAATACACATAGGCATATTAAATGTCAAAAAAATAGGAATACTAGGGATCTTCCCAGTTCCAAAACTATTTTAAAAAAAGTTCACTTCATATGTGGTGTGTATATATAAATTTTTTAGAAAAATCAACTTTTTGGAAGTTAAAAACATAAGTATTATATAGCCTACATACAATTCTTTATAATATTTTAATTGTGTGTTTCTTATGATGAATATTTTCTCTCCTTATGATAATGGTTTGTCTTTAATTACATTCGGATGCACAGAAGAAACTGAAGATCTATTATAAAGAGAGGTCCAGTATAGAATTCAGAGGAAAACACTCTCCAAGGTTAAGATGAAGAGTTGAATTTTAAAGCCTTTTTGAGATAATGACTTTTTTTCCTGTCAATTAGCAGTAAAAAGACAAAGCTAAATTTCCTTGAAGCCGACAAAGATCAGGTCTAAAGTAACATTTGAATTTCAAAGGAAAGCTGCCTCTCTGTCTCAGTAAACAGTGGGGAACATGACGTGAGAGATTGTGCCTGTATGAAGATGCTGAACTTCTGCTCCTTTCCTCGCCCCCTCCTTCATCAGATCTGGAACACTTGTGTTTTGTTGTTTTGTTGTTGTTGTTGTTGTTTTTTTCTTGTTTTCCTCACAAAAAGAATTACTTGTAAATGTTTTCCTTATGGAATCCACCAGCACTCATCAGACATTACTCAGGCAGAGCAGTGTCAGCAGTAGTGTCATGACGAAGCTTGGGGAAAACTACCTCTGTGCTTGATTTTATATTCTAGAACATATCTATCATCACTTTTAACTTGTCTTTTGCTCCAGGGAAGAGAAAGTCTTTGTGTTGCTGAGCTTTGAACTCAGTTTGCTGTAATTTTTTTTTTTATATTTTACACATTATGATTTTTTTTTTTTACTTTTTATGTAATTACTTTGTTGCATTCACTTATAGAAACCTTTCAGTATAGAATTAACGGGGACAAGGAAAACAATGGCCCACAAATCATGTAGCTCACGGGACGTCTTTGCTAGAAGAGTAAGTAGGAGCCAGACATGTATATTTGGTTTGGGTGTAAAATTTGCATTTTGGGTACAGAATTGCTGACACTGCCATATGCAGGATTGAAGGTTATACTTATTTATGAGGATTATAAGGAAAACAGATTTATTTGTTTTAATCCACTGTTCATGTAGTTTAGCTTTTTTGTGTGAACTTCTTGGGTATTTGATGCTGAGAAGAAAATATTTGAATGGGTTGTTCACATCATTTTTTATTTCTGCTTATTGTATATGCTTAGAAAAGCCGCAGGCATGTACATTAAACAAAGGCTGTAATGTATGTCTAGCATCCAATGTAGAAAGTACTGTACGCCAATACAGGGCACCTCTGCTCCGCACATGACAATGGGGATAGCACAACACATACACACAATTCTACAAAGGGTCACATGGTAGACGGAGGGTCTTAGGATAATATTCAGAGACATTTATTTAGTCCACCATAAACATGTAACTTTAAGGCGGATAAAACCGCCTTCGTCAAGTTTTGCTTGTGACTAGAGATGAGCAAACCGGGTTCGGGTTCGAGTCAATCTGAACCCGAACAATCGGCATTTGATAAGCGGGGGCTTCTAAATTTGGATAAAGCTCTAAGGTTGTCTGGAAAACATGGATACAGCCAATGACTATATCCATGTTTTCCACATAGCCTTAGGGCTTTATCCAAGTTAGCAGCCACCGCTAATCAAATGCCGAAAGTTCGGGTTCGGATCGACTCGAGCATGCTCCAGGTTCACTCATCTCTACTTGTGACCCTTTCTACAATAGCATTTCTACCCTCCGTTACCCACTGACTTATATGGGATCTGTCTAATAGATGTGTTTCTAACAGGCTCCCATGAGATGGAATAGCATAGTCTGCTACACTATTCAATAATTTTTTGTAGTATTTTGACCAGACAAAGCGAAAAAGCATACTCATCGATACTCTATTATTTAATCTCTAATAATTCATTAACATCTGAAGCATCTAAATGCCTGATCATAACTATTAATACAGTCAGAGTAGCACAATGGCAGATGGAAGCTCAGGGGAATTTAACTGTAAGGGTGAAATAATGAAGGGATGGCAATCCTTAAAGTGTCACTGTCGTTATAACTTTCAAAATCTAAATCAACTCTAGATGTGATATAAAGCAAGTTTGCAATATACGTTCATTATTTTTGTTGATATTAAGCTGTAAAACAAAGCTGAACTTACCAGAAATCCAGGTCCAGTCTCCTGAAGGCAGATTTTCTGACTTCAGGATTTTCTGACAGAGAGTCACAGCTCAATGTGTCAATAAATCACACGACTGCCTTCTCTGTGAGCATAAGAGCAACAGATCGCTCATCTCAGGGAGACCAGCCAAACGAGAACACTGCTGGGAAACATGAATTTGCAAAAGAAGAGCCTGTGGAGCCTCATTTAAGAGTCTCGAAACATAGGACTAGCCAGATATCCCTCTGGGAAGGACCCAGCCAAGGGGCGGCTCCTGTGGGGAAACCACCAAAACCACTATATTTAGTGACCCTATGAGTCAATGTAATGACTAGGAAAAACCCAAGGCCAGGTAACCATCCACATTCAGCTGTTTCAGGGTGTTGTCCCTCATCAGTGTGGAGCAGGATTCTGGCTAAATGGGAGCAATGCCTAGTAAAGCCATAAGAGAAATGTTTGCATATTTTCGGTAAGCACTCAGATGGCCTGAGATACACAGAACTTTCTGTTTTCTGACTGTTTCCTGTTTTTTGAGGGAAAAAAAAACCAGAAAACAGTAAGTGCCATGTCTTCCATGATAACTTAAAAAAAAAAAAATGAATGTCTATTGAAAATTTGCTTTATATCACATCTAATATAGATTTAGAAAGTTTAACATCAGTGAAACTTTAAAGGAAAAGTCCGGCGAAGATTTTTATTAAAGTATTGTATTGCCCCCAAAAGTTATACAAATTATCAATATACACTTATTACGGGAAATGCTTATAAAGTGCTTTTTCCCCTGCACTTACTACTGCATCAAGACTTCACTTCCTGGATAAAATGGTGATGTCACAACCTGACTCCCAGAGCTGTGCGGGCTGTGGCTGCTGGAGAGGATGATGGCAGAGGGATGCTCAGTGTCCCCCTGCCATCATCCTCTCCAGCAGCCACAGCCCGCACAGCTCTGGGAGTCGGGTCGTGACATCACCATGTTATCCAGGAAGTGAAGCCTTGATGTAGTAGTAAGTGCAGGGAAAAAGCACTTTATAAGCATTTCCCATAATAAGTGTATATTGGTGATTTGCATAACTTTTGGTGGGCAATATAATACTTTAATAAAAAATTTTGCTGGACTTCTCCTTTAGGTATTACAGGACATGAAAGTCACAAGTGTACCTAGTCAGGCTGGGGGCTACTAACCTAGTCCAGATCTATGAGGTCCTTGTACAACTTCTCCTCATTGTCTTCACTTGTCTCTTTACTCTTCTCCCTCCTGCATTCAACTCCAGAATCAAGTACACATTGTGACTTCCTCCTTAAAAGAGGTTGGTCTAGGATTAAACCCCATCTTCTATGTAGAAGGCTCCTATAGTATTTGGGTGAGTTCAAACTGAGGAATTCTCACGGATAATGTCCGCGGAATTCCGCAATATGTCCGCGCACAACCGCACGCTTTTCTGCCGGCTCCATAGATACCATTCTATGGGCCGGCGTATTCCGCTATCCGCCAAAAGAAAAGACATGTCACTTCTTTCGGTGGATAGCGGAATACGCCGGACCATGCAATGATGTCTATGGAGCCGGCGGAAAGGCGCGTGGCCGTGCGCGCGGACATACTGTGGAATTCTGCGGACATTATCTGCGAGAATTCCTCAGTATGAACCCACCCTTATAGTTAAGTAGCTTTTTCAGAGCCACATTACTGTCCAGCTGAAAAGTAAAAGAACAGTGTAAAATATTTAGCAACATTAAACAATATACACTGTAAAAGGCACAAAAAATACCAACGAAAACATTTGTCATAAACTCTGTTATACCATGTGTGATATAGATTTTTTACATTTTTACATGGCAAGGACATAACATGGATAACCATTGATTTATTTTCCTCTCTCATCTAGTAGTCCGTATATGGGTTTTCCTTGGACAGGATTTAGTTACACCTATAACTTTTCTTAAAAACAGTGATTTCAGGGAGGGAAAATGGATAAGGAGGGGAGCAAAGGTAACATATTATATTGCAAAGTGGAGATGCCATGGATAACTGATTCATACCATGGACATAGAGGAGAGGAAAGGAGAGAATAGGAAAGTAGGGCTGTTTGTGGGTGATGTCAGCACCTCCCCCTCCATATAAGGTGGTTCGGTAATGGAGTTGGCCAGTCGGGTGTGTGTGGAGTAGAGAGCAGGATGGCAGCAGGCAGTTTCAGCAGAGCAGGGAGAGACTAACAGTGTGATGTAGCGACAGAGAGGAGAGGAATGGCAGAAATCGGATTACTGACTGGCTGATTTATTTTTTTTTTTTTAATGTGATTTTCCAATTTTTGACACTTTTACAACAACATGCTTTAACAAATTCATCCTTCTGTAATAGTCCCAGTATTGTAGCTACTATAGTTTTGACTGTTTTGTTAAGATTTGATTTGCGAATCTTAACCAGTTTGGCCAATAATTTACCAGTGATAATATCTGGCTTAATTCAGAATAACTGAGAAAAGAAATGGTGCAGATACATATTCTCCATTAGGTCTGTAAATCACTAGGCCATGCCTCAGTCATTTGCAAAGCACTTTGCGCTGACACCAAATGGATTAAACTATTTTAGAAGCAGATCATCTGAATTCCCTGAATCCATGGGTTAAAAATTGTTTCTACTGCCCTTTCTCTGCCTGTCAGCATCTCTTTGCTTTTCTCTAGTGCTGACGCTTTGTTTGTTTGTGGCCAGACATGACTAGCAAATGTCTTTGATAGGTAGCCAGACTGGAATAGCAAATGACCTTATCAATGCATATTCAACACATCGCTGTAACTTGGGACCCATAGTGATATAGCAAATCTTGTAAGTGATCTCCAGGACGTTTCTGTATATGTTGTCCAGTATTGGTAAGAGGGTCACATACATTAGATTAATGTTCTGAATTAATGTCTGGATGTATGGGGATGGCCAGCCTGTTCCCTTAACATCTGGCATTGAAGTAAAGAAGGATTGAGCATGTGGGATATCAAAGGTGTCTGGCTAAGGTTTATATCCTTCTCCCTGGAGAAATAAATATGCATTAGCTCATGATATCTATTGCATGTCATCTCAGCCTTAGTCTGGTAATGTTAAATACCTATGTTATTACAGTCAGTTACCTAAATTATTAGAATTTCATCTCAAAGTAAAAAAAAATAAATCCCAGATTTCTTTAACTTAGAGTACCTGTATCTACAGCAATAATGTGCCAGATAGCTACGACTGGGTTCACTACATTTTTTTCATCCATTTTTTGCAAAAGGCTGATGAAAAACGGATGAAAAAAACAAATGCATTTGTGTGCATCTGCTTTGATCCGTTTTTCTATTGACTTCAATTATTAAAAAAAAACATATGAAGAAAAACGTAGTGTGAACCCAGCCTAACAGACAAATAACAATTTTTACACTTTGCTTATACAATCAAACCATGTGTTTTTATAAGTGAAGTGGTCAATAATAAATAAATAAAATAAAATAAAAAGTGTTGGAACACTTTAAATATTATTCAGACAACTAGATTATTTTGTTACCATATGAACTTTCAGATATAATACTGATGTTTAGCTAGTTTATATAGATGGATTAGTCAATGGTTAGAATAATTACATTTTGAAAAAAACAGGGGTTTAATAATTTATTGTTTATCATAATTTTAGAAACATCAACATAAATTTAAAAATGGATTCAGAAAAGGGAAATAATCCAAACTAATGCATAGTTACTAGTGTTTAGCGACTGTCAGCTATGCCTAATTCTTTAGCCCCGCCAGCTTCTTTTGTGTATATTTACTTATAACAGAATTTTTGCATTCTAATGTTTCTGTTGGGAACTAAAAAAAAAAAAGCAACACTGAAAAAAAACCATGCTGTCATAAGTAAGTATATACAAAAGAAGCTGGTGGGGGAGAAAGCAATCAGCATAGGGATCGTGTCTATGCAAAGCTAGAAGTACACTAAATGCATAATACAGACTGACCCCCAGGGGGTAAATTAAGCCCCTTTTGGCCAGACTGTCCTTTTTTTAAGTTTTCAGATGAACGGGTCAAGTTCCCATTGTTTCCTATTGACTTAAATGGGGTTCGTTACTCGAGTCGAGCACTTGAAAATGCTTGACTCAGGTAATGGACAAAAAAAAATCCTTTTCTTGGTCAGTCTGTGCCATATAAGGGGTATATATTATGTAAAATGAGTATAAAAGGTCACATATAAACATACAATACAGTATGTACAATCCCTATTGTACCCTGCCTAACCACTAAAATAATACCCCTCCATCTCAGTACGGGTGTCCCCGTGCTTCTGGATGCAGGGGCTATCCATGGTCTATGCAGATGCTTTATTAAGCAGTAGATGCCAGGTGTTGGGGGAAAAAACTGCAGCTAAAATTCTGCACATCAAAATACGCAGGTTTTTAGCAGCAACATCTTGTCACCAAATTCATCAATCAATGATAGTAATGAGCATGGTCACTTGTCATCTTGGCACTTGTACAACCTGTTATCCACAGACACATACTAAGTGACTGTTTCTCTGATAAAATGTAACACAAACTAGAGTTAGGAGGGGACCCACTCTAGCTTACTCTAGTTTCACTCTACAGCAGTTCCACAATCTGCAATGCTGCTGTCATTGAGTGGATTTGGTATTGTAGTGTCCCAGTACAGGTGTGCCACTATGCCTTTGTCCACCTGTCAAAAGGTATCTCTGTCAGGTGTCACACTCTGGGACTCACTTGGTGTCTCTCTCTTCCCTATTTCTGAGCACAGTTGAACATATAAAGGGTTAACTGTGTTCACTGTTTATCTGTTGTCTAATGACTGGCTTGCGTGCCTCACACTTCGCTACCTATCACACTCTTACACCCCCCCCCCCCTTCTATCACTTTCCTCACCAATAGGATGTTAGTCACAGTCACCCCTCTTTAAGTCCCCTAAATCCTGGTGGGAGGGGACTTTTGAGTCTTCTTTAGTGGATGGAGGGAGAGAAGCAAGGGTTTCTGCTAAGTTTATACTTAGGCCTGGCCTAAGGGCCAGGGCCTTGTTAGGGACCACAGATTAAAGATTCTTATGATAGACTGTCTAGTAAAATCTATTCAGTGCTAAATCCAGAGGTGGGGTAACTGTCACCCGGGAAAAACCTTAAGCCTATGCCTGAGATAACTGTCCTACAGATACTCTGGACAATCCACCTATCAAGAATTGGTCCGTAATGGAGCAAAGTGCCTAAGCTGACGAACTTCATTGATTTTCACTCAACCTACTCAGGAAACCTTAAGGGGTTTTCTACACCCAAGTTGTTTAACTCTGGGACTGGTACTACCACTTTATGGGCTCTTCTGCTAACACTCTATGGATTCTTCTGGCATTAAGCGGTCTTCTTCTTCTTTCTTCTCAGTCCTAACCATTAGTATGAGATTCTCCACCCCAAGTCACACACAAGTTATCCTGACTACTTTTGCACTACTAGGCAAGACCCCTATCTACCTACTTGCTACACTACAAGCACCTAATCCAAGCACTGTGCATTGTCCTTCAAGCAGGGGCGTAGCTAATGAGTCCTGGGCCCTGGTGCGAGAGGTCAACTTGGGCCCCCCCCCCCTTTCTCGACCAAGTGATGCTATTGGTATATGTGTATATTATATTTATATATATATATATATATATATATATATATATATATATATATATACACCAAGACAGATATTACGAATAACGATCTTAAGATAGGAAGAGAAAATATTATCACCACACATATTACCGCCATATTGTTACTGACCAAATCCTGTATACTAAGACCAATAAAACATACCATATGTACCAGATAGCAAGTAACAAATAATTCCACCACATACTGACTAACACCACCACTGCTACTGACTAACACCACCACATACTGACTAACACCTCCGCTGCTACTGACTAACACCACCACATACTGACTAATACCACCACATACTGACTAACACCAACGCTGCTACTAACACCACCACCTACTAACACCACCGCTGCTACTGAATAACATCCACTGTACACGTATCACCGCATCCAGTCATATAGAGGTGGACGCAGCTCCACACAGGCTCTAGACACCATATACATTACAGTGCAGTTACATCAGGTGACTCACAGGGGACGTCTTCTCTGATTGGAGTTCTTCCCTCTTCATCTTCTTCTCCATCTGCTCTCGGCCATTATGAGAACTTCTCCGAGCCACGAATCCACAGAATCTGCCAGACAGACATATTAGACTCCTCACTCTGACACCATCGTAATCTCTCTACAAACTGCACATTTGTATTGGCCGCATTTAGTGGGTAACCCTGACACTATGTGACCTCCTTATAGTGTATGCCCTATATGTAGCCTCCTTATAGATGGTCCCCACTCTGTGTATCCCCCCTTATAGTATATGCCTCCTACTATGTAGCCTCCTTATAGATGCCCCCTCTGTGTATCCCCCCTTATAGTATATGCCTCCTACTATGTAGCCTCCTTATAGATGCCCCCTCTGTATATCCCCTCTTATAGAAAGCCCCCTCTCCCCCTATGTTGCCCCCCTTATAGATGCCCCCCCTTATAGATGGCCCCTTCCCCCCCTTATATATTGCCCCCTTACAGATAGCCCCCTCTCCCACCCTCCTATAGATGGCCCCCTCTCCTATAGATGGCCCCTTCCCCCCCTTATAGATGGCCCCCTCTGCTATAGATGGCCCCTTCCCCCCCCTTATAGATGGCCCACTCTCCCCTCTCCTTATATAGATGGTCCCCTCTCCCCCCCCCTTATAGATGGTCCTCTCTCCCCCCCCTTATAGATGGTCCCCCTCCCTTATAGATGGTCCCCCTCTCCCCCCCCCCTTATAGATGGCCCCCCTCTCCCCCCCTTATAGATGATCCCCCTGTTTCCCCCCTTATAGATGGTTCCCTCTCCCCCCCCCTTATAGATAGTCCCCTTCTCCCCCCCCCCTTATAGATGGTTCCCTCTCCCCCCTTATAGATAGACCCCCTCTTCCCCCCCTTATAGATGATCCCCTCCCCCCTATAGATGGTCCCACTCTTCCCCCCCTTATAGATGGTCTCCCCCCCCCTCCCTATAGATGGTCCCCCTCTTACCCCCCTTATAGATGGTCCCCCTCCCCCCCTTATAGATACCCCCCCTCTAGAAGGTCCCCCTCTCTTGCCCCCCTTTATAGATGGACACCTCTCCCCCCTCCTTTATAAATGGCCCCTTCCCTCCTATAGATAGCCCCCTCTTTCCTTTATTAAAACAAATAAAAATAAATAAAAAAAACACACAACTCACCTAACAACGCGCCCCGGATCATGCGCTGCTGCCGGGGGTGTCGCGTCCTATCCCCGGCAGCGCGCGCATCATAGAGTTCCCTGTGCTGGGACCTCCAGCACAGGGAAGGTCTCTAATGTGCGCTCCCTGTGCCGGAGCAGTGAACTCTATGATGCGCGCGCTGCCGGGGATAGGACGCAACACCCCCGGCAGCAGCGCATGATCCGGGGCAGACGGAGGCGGCCTCTTGTGACCGCAAGCAACACAATGCTCGATGATCGATGAGGGGGGGCCTCAGGGGCCCAGCGGGCCCCGCGGGCCCCCCCTTGTGGCGGGCCGGGTCGCAGCGGCGACTGCTGCGACCCTGGTAGTTACGCCACTGCCTTCAAGAGAAAGGACATTGTTCTTTGCCTATTTTTATAATTTTCTTTTGCACACATTTCAGTCAAATCTGCTTCAGATCTGCACCATCAAATTAGCTGCTAGGCAACGATCGAAAAAACGTTCGTATGTCATTGACCGTTTATTTAGATCTGAACCTAAAATTATCGTTAATCGTTCGCTGTAATTCCACTTTCGTTCGCTCAAGTTCCGTGTTTTTTCACTAATTGTTCAGTGTAATTGCACATTGTTCATTGTTTTTCTGGAATCAGGAGTAAACGATCATAGTAACTTTTGCAATAACGATCATAGTAACGATCGTAACTAACGACTATCGTTCTGTGTTATATAGTGAACGTTTTCAGGTTAATGATAAACAATCTCGTTTGCGATTGTTTATTGTTAGTCGTTAATCGTTAAAAATCGCTCCGTGTAATAGGACCCTAAGTGTTATCTTGGTTAAGTACTGGACTTTGTGTTCTTTTTGCTTTTTTCAAAGCCTAGTGTTCGTACACCCGGGAGTGAGCATCACCACTCCTTGTCTAGGGCCTAGTCTGTGCCCCCACACCTCCCCCACTGCTAACAACACCTAGCAACCCCAGATAACTGCAGTATACCGTATACATGTATGCTAAATTACTATACATTCTGCCGAGGCTCAACAGGTGTTCTTTTGACAATATTTTTTCACATAAGTACATGTGCCACTGACAGCAACTAGAGTGATAAATGAAGGAACTGCCGGCTTGTGATAGAGATGGCAATATTTGTTAATGTGATGCACAGGATTTGAAACGGATCAGAGATGCTTTTTGTTTTGTACACTATGAATTTCCCCACGGCTCTCAACCGAGTGCTACAGTTTATTAACTGAGAACAAAGAGAGCACAGTAAATGGAATATTTATTTTTGTCTACAGTGGCCAGGACAATGTTTACGTCAATTTTTATTGTTAGGCTGGGTTCACACTGAGTTTTTAAATGGTTACATAAAAAATACACAAAAATTTGGTCAACCGCGTTTTTGTGTACGCTAAACAAGAAAAAGAAAAAAAAAATGTGTCCGATAAGATTTGTGTTCTTTTTTTTTTTTTTTTCCCATAATGGAAGTCAATGGAAAAATGGATCAAAACAATTGCACAATTGCATCCCTTTTTTGCATCTGTTTTTTCATCCATTTATTTTTATAAAACGTATATGTTAAACGGACTGCAAAAACTGAAAAGTAGCCCTGTGTACATGTGGGATTAGAGTAAGCAAATAGGTCTGTTCATTATATGGCTATGTTCACACAATGTCTTTTTTAGGTAAAAAAAAAAAAAAGTATAATCCATTTTAATTATCATAATTAATAACGGCTGTCAAATAAAAAACGTGTTTTTAACCTCAAAAAGGTGGTGCTGGTACATAGCCTAAGGATGCAATAAGCTGACCTCAAAGTAATTTTATGCAACATTACAAATTTATATGATGACAGACTGCATGTGAATCTGGTTAACAAATATGAAAGGCCAGGTTCACACTGTCTTATTATGGCTGCATTTTTACATCTAAATTGCTGCCACAATTCCTACCCTGAAGGCAGGTCCCATGGCAGAAACGTGAGACCCATGGTCAGACCAGAACAGAGTACAAAAATGTGGTCAAAATATTTTTTGGTAAGAGCAAAAAAAAAAGAGAGAGAACCTCTATGCTCTTGAGTTAAGCAGGAGACCCATCATTTCGGACCCAACTGGTCTGATGTTTATAAAATGTCTATTTTTTTTAAAATACATCGCAAGATAAATCTTTGCATATTAAAATATGTCCGAAAATGATCGTTACAACCATTCCATTCACCGAACAAATTGTTCGTTGGCGAACACCAACTATTAGCGCCATGTTCGTACGAACATACAAACATTTACGAACATGTTCGCTCATCACTAGAAATAGGCAGAAGAGGTAGAAGAAAAGTTGAAGGCATAGATCATTGTAGGATTCATAAAAGTGGCTTCGTAAACAAGATTGGTTGTTCCAAAACTCCAAAATTCCAAACCTTTTTTTTTTTTTAACTGGAACATTTTTTTGGGATGTTTATTTATGAAGTTAAGCATTGTTTTTTGCATCAGTAAATATTTGCTATGGGCATTGTGGAGGTACCTTGCTGTACAAATTGGGTGCCTTGAGGTGGCTTCTAGTGACCTAGTTTCATTTATCATATTTATATATTAGGAGTTGTTTAAGCTACTTATAACTTCAGTAAATCAAAGTTTTATTTTAAGGGAGGTGATTATTTTGGCAATGAAGTATTGTTTATACTCCAGTGGTGATTTAGTCAGCTGCAGGGGCTTACCTGATTTAAACCCATTACTTGTTGTCATTCTGCTGCAGTTTCTTTTATTTCTGGTTATGTACAGCCTTGAAAACTCAATAGATCAATAACCCCCTCCCCGTGCCATTTATAGTTATGTGCAGTACTGTGTCAATTGTCACCCCAGTATACTGCCAGTCTGTTTAGTCTAGAGCACTTTCACTTACCCGCACATGCACACTATGTCTGGGCACAGCAGAAGAGTAAGTGTTGTTCTTTGATTGGCTAGAGAAGTATGGGAAAGTAAGTGTTGGTGTGAGTACTGCTGTTTTTATCCAGGCTTAGAAAAAACATGGCGCTTTTGGAAGTACAGATACATACGGAGAACTCCGGGGAGGGGATGGGTGAAAAAAGGTAACATCCACTTACCTTCCTGGCTCCAGCACTGGTGCCCAAATTCCGCTCCAGTTTCCTGGGCGCTTTCTGGTCTAGAGACAAGACTTGAGACTTAAAGGGGTTATCGAGCGAGTTTCAAACCCTACGCAATCTGGAGACAAGAGCGGGGCAAAAGTGGCCATGTTTTTGTAGCACTGGATAACCCCCTTAACATCACCTGCCCCCTTAGCTAGTGAGTGGCAGAAGTGGGACACTGCAATATCCCCTTACTGGCAGAGTGGGCCTGCCAAATTACATCCCAAGTTACGACTCCAGATTGGCAGAATGCAGGCACCAGCGCTGGACCTGAAGAAAGTAAGTTGATGTTATTTGTTCCACCCACCCACTTCTCAAGCATTTTGAAAAGTAGTTGGTCCTGTCCGTAGTTCTCCTTTAAAGGGAATATATCATCTACATTTTCCTTTACTGATTAGAGGCAGATACTTAACCTAGTTCTTTTATACTAATCCGTTTCTATTATCTGACTGACATTTTTTTTTTTTCACTTTTTGTTCATTGTTATTGGGGCTGCCAATTTGCCTGAGCTGTTTTTAACTGCATTTAATGACATGCTTTACAGTAAGGGCCCTATTCCACGGGCCGAGCAATGATGTAAACTAGCGCTGATCTCCTAGATTGGCGCTCGTTTACTGGACCTATTCCACGGCCCTGATGATCGGTAAAAGAGGGCTGCAAGAACATCGTTACCGATGTCCTTGCAGCCCTTGTTTCATACATTACCTGTCCGGGCGCAGGTCTTCTTCCTCCCGGTCCCACGCTGCAGCATTGGCTTCGGAGCGGGGCTGTCTGAACTGACAGACTGCTCAGCCAATCACTGGCTGAGCGGTCTGTAAGTTCAAACAGCCCCGCTCCCAAGCCGATGCTGCAGCTCGGGACTGGGAGGAAGAAGAAGACCTGCAGCCCGGACATGTAATGTATGGTTCTGCTGAAATCGTCGGTCGTCGCCGCGCACCACTATTCAACCGTATCGATGCGCTGGTGGCGAACGACGATTTTAGATCTGAACCTAAATGAACGATCAGCCAATGACACGATCATCGGCTAATCGTTCTCTCTATTCCACCGAGCGAAAATCGGCCGAATGGGGAATAGGGCCCTAAGACTCATAGAAAACAAAAGACAAAGTTTGTCCTCTTGAGATAAATATGTAACATAACTGAGTGTACTCTGTGACCTTTAAAGAGATCATTGCACAGGTAGCTGCTATCATCTCATTTATTTACTTGTGTCACATGTTACTGCAATGATGTACAGATCACTTTACAGCAGCCTCCTCATATATATATATATATATATATATATATATATATATATAAAAGGAAAATGTAAAAAGTCGCCAAAAATTCTTAAAAAATATGTTTACTTTAAAAACATTTAAAGCGCATGTACCATTAGCTACATCTCTTTAAGTTTTTTGCATATGAATGGATCAGCGCCGACATAGGGATGCTGGTGGTGCGCTCCTTTTTTTGAACTGTGGATGGTTCCTGTGCACGGCTCCGGTCTATTCCCGAGCCCGCCCCCTGGGTGTGACAATACCCCTTCCCCTATGTGACGTGCCTCATAACAGTCAATGGAGCCACTTCACAGAGCGGAGGGCGGATTGCCCCACTTTGGCCGGGACCGTCTCCAATGCTTCAGGCCAAGCCAGTGTCTGGAAATAGACTGGCACCATGTGTGGGAACCGGGCCACAGTTAAAAAAAAAAAAAAGGACTGCGACACCGGCATCCCCGCGCCGGCGCCAATCTATTTAGATGAAAACCTAAAGCGATGTACCTAATGGTACATTCAATTTTAACCATAACTTTTATGATGAAACATTCCCTTTAAAGCGACTCTGTACCCACAATCTGACCCATCCCCCCAAACCGCTTGTACCTTCAGATAGCTGCTTTTAATCAAAGATCTGTCCTGGGGTCTGTTCGGCAGGTGATGCAGTTATTGTCCTAAAAACAACTTTTAAACTTGCAGCCTTGTGCCCAACGGGCGTGGCTTAGAATATCTGTGCCCTAACTTTGCACCACCCCTCCGTCCCTCCTCCCCACCCTCTTCATCTGCAGGAATGCCACTAAAACATTTTCTCCTATCTGTACATTGCACAGGTGTCTTAACGATGCAGCCCATGTGCCAGGCTGACACAAGTGAGGAATAGTAGACAATCTGCCTGGAGTATTCCTAATGATAAGGAGGGCGGGGAGGAGGGACAAAGAGGTTGTGCCAGCCTAATGCATACACAATCTAGGCCACTACCGTAGGGCACGGGGCTGCCAGTTTAAAAGTTGTTTTTTAGGACAATAACTGCATCACCCGCCGAACGGACCGCAGGACAGATCTTGGATTAAAAGCAGATATCTGAAGGTACAAGCGGTTTGGGGGGGGGTCAGATTGTGGGCACAGAGTCGCTATAAGATCTTTAAAAAATGCTTAGTTAATTTAGTATGCCAGGTTCCAGGGGAAAGTCACAAAAACTGAAGATATTTGTTGACATATAACTGTTAGGACCGGTAACATTTTTCTTGAAGAGAGTACATCAGTCTTTTTTATTTCCCGAGCAGTATGTTTCACAGTTATGAATATAGCCTACAGACGGAACAGTTATATACATCCGAAGAGTATTGCTAGCAGTTAACTGTTAGGAGGTTAATGCTTCCATAACACCCTGTATTGCAAACCAGTCTGCAAGGAGTTTCGGACGAGAGAGAAAGGGAAAATCGGTGATAATGTCCAGTTTCTTGCGAGGTAATCCAAATAAAATCATTTCTCCTTGGTGAGATGGCAAAGAAGCATGAATGTATTTCTTGGCACAAGCAGCTGCTGCCTTGGGCAAAATAACCAAGTGGCTGTGAGAGCGGCTGGCAGCACACGTGTCTAGTTGCATGCAAGCTTGCTTTCAGAGAGCGACTGCTTCAAAGTGACAAGCCCATATTGGATACAGTATCATTCCTTCTACATCACAAAGTGAAGTGACCTGGACTAGTTCATTTGCTTGCTGGTGCATGTTCCACGGAGAAGTGTCTGCATTATATTTTATATTTATTATGTGCCTGAGGACACTGTTGCAGTGTGAGTGATGGCGGCAGAGCTTTGATGATTGTGACAGAGACACATAGAACAAAAAATGCACTTTGTAGGTTTTGGCATAACAAAATAAAGCGTTAAATTCAAGCTTCCGTATTAATTTACTGAGAAAAACAATAAAAAAAAGATGTTTTATGTATTTTTAGCTTATAGTGTTATGCTTTTGTTTTGTTTTTTTATCCCATATTGTTTATGTGATAGATTTTCATTTTGATGACGTTTTATGAGCCTGACAGAAGGGATGAAGTAATTTGGCTCAACAGAAGATTTGCTATAGGGTTCATAGGGTTTAAGAGAAATTTTGTTTTGTTCAAGCCTAAATTCAACACAATTCTGGCAGTTTTTCCATGTCACCAATAATTGGTATTTAGAACAGCGACATTTTCCAACTGTAAATACGCTATAGAGACAGGCCATGCTATGTAATATGATACAATTAGAGATGAGCAAACTTACAGTAGTAATATAGCGCTTCACTAGGCTCGGCAGGTGGCTTGTCAGACTTTGAACTCAGCTCTGTGCCGCTCTGCTCAGGATGCTTGGAAAAGCTGGAGGCAATCCTAGGAAGAAGCTTCCCAGGTCAAGGCCACTTGACATAAGGCTGCCTGGGGCCAGAAGAGTATCTGACAGGGTGGGGAGCCAATGGCTCCATGCTCTGTCAATCACTTTGAAATGAATTTTTTACATTTGCCCACAAATTTCACCCACACCCCAAACACTGCTAACCTAGTACACTCACAATCACTATTAGAACATGAAAGTCCTTTATCATACCTTATAGCAAATGTACCATGAGTATATTTGCTTTAAGTCCTGCGCATGATAGAATGGTGCTGGCATGGGGAAGACAGTGCTGCTGTCCTTTTTTTTTTAACCATGGCCCGGTTTACGTGTACATCGCCATTCTATCCCCAGGCACTGTCTGGGGGTGAAGCACTGGAGACGGGCCAGTCCAGAGTGGGAGGAGACCCCCGCCCATCTATGATGCAATTCCATTGATTCTAATGGAGCTGGGTCATAGAGGGGCGGGGTTTCCTTCCACTGGGGGCTTTAGAAATCCACCTCCTGGTTTTAGGAACTAAATGGATATGGTCATCTCTAGACACACATATGTATGCAGAGCTGTTCAGGACTGGATGGGTACAGTTTCATACTGATCTCATCTCATGGATGTTCACCCCTATTTGTAATGTTAGCAGAGACGTGTAATGGAAAGATTTGTACCTTTTTCATTTTTTGAACCCACTCTTTCTTACCACCTATATCCCATTTAAGTTTTTTTTTCAATGTCCATCTATGCATATATTTCTAATTCTTCAATGGGCAATGGTATGGTCATATCACGTGTTGCTATTATTGCCCGTTTACACGTTCCCGTCTGTCTCACAGTGTCACACAGTGTCTCCACGGAATGGCTTACGTGCCTCCACTTCTGTTGCTCTCCACTCAAAGAATTGATATGACAATTCGTTGAGTAAAAGGCGTCGGGAGCAGAGGCCCTCGAGCCATCCCATAGAGACCCTGAGGCAGGCAGGATTCCATGACGAGGGGGGCTCCACTGCAGAATTCCGCCTGTTTTGCTCAGTGTGAACACACCCTTACACAGGGCAATCAGCAGGAGCAAGCAGGAGCTTGGTCCTCATTGCCCGCTTGCTGCCGGCGCTATTATGCGGTAAGCGGGGGGGGGGGGGCATGGGGAGCTGTTGGGAGTGGGGGGTTAAACAATCACTTGGGCAGCTCATAGAAGACAGTGGCAGTCTGCTGCCATTGGTCCTATTACATGGAGCAATGGCAGCAGATCGTTGCCACTTAGATCGTTAATTTTTCAATATGATGAAAGACACTGAAAGAAAACAATCAGCTGACATTGTGCATGTCGGCTGATCATTGCCTTTTATTATGGTACTTTTACACGAAGCGATAATTTGCCCGATTGCACGATTAACGATTTTAAATGAACAATCTTTTTTTATAACCATCAGCGTTTAGACGTACGGAAAAATCCTTATGCGATCGTTTTGCGATCACTTAAGCCTATCTCACACATAGTTGAAATCGTTGAAAGAATGTTTACACGGAACGGTCTGCAAATTTTTTGAGAACGATCAACGACGATTTGAGAACATGTTAAAAGATCAAAATGAACGATTTCTCGCTCGTCACTTGATCGTTCACTGCGTTTACACGTACGATTATTGTTCGAATACGGCCAATAATCGCTTTGTGTAATAAGGCCTTTAGAAAAATGTGATGTTGATAAATATGCAAATGACTTTTTTGTTTACTTCAACTTTCTGCATCGATGGAACAAACTGTTTACCTTAGCATTTCAAAGTCTGACTGCCAGAAAGGCTAGCCCATAGAAAAGAAAAAAAAAAACGAATTCCTTGACATGACAATCCAGTTTAAATGGAAAAATAGAAACAGATTTATGTAATGCATCTTTCCATATATTTTGTGTTTCTTGCAGATTCCTCTCTTTTCTCAAGATAATTTATGAGGAGGCTGTCAGAAACGTTTTGAGATGTGATATGAACTGTCTGGATAGCAATAAGAAGGCCTGAGAGCAGAACGCATCCAGAGTCCGGTATGCAGAACATTGCGGGATAATGGTTTCCCAGAGGTGAACATGACATGCTGCTCTCCCTTCTATTACCTCAGCAAATTCTGCCACTTCTTATATCTGTTTCTTCCACAAAAAAATCTAGCTACTGTTTTTATTAAAAAGGTGAAGATGAATCTGTTCAGGGTATAGTGTATAATGGCTATAGTGTAGAAAAGAGGCGTATGGGGAAAAAGGAAATATGGCTGCAGGCCAGGGGGTAGAAGTGACCATTTAGAAAGGGAAAAACCTAGCTTTGCTGCACACAAAAAAAATGTTTAACCCTAAGAGGACCGGGCCAAATAAAATTTTTGCATTTTAATTTTTTCCTCCTTGTGCTTAACCCCTTAAGGACACAGGGCATATATTTACGCCCTGTGGTCGCCTCGGGGACTTCAGAGGGGGGCCACGCGGCGACCCCGCTCTGAACCGCCATGGTCCCGGGTGCGGCATGTAGCCGGGGACCACGGCTATTAGCGAGCACGGTCCGATCGCCGTGCCTGTTAATCAAGCAAAATTGACAGCTGCATCTGATTGCTTGCTGTCCCACATACCTGGTGGACATTGTCCCGGAGGAGCGATCCACACATCCTTTGCCGTAATGGCACTGATCCCAGCTCGGCACTCGGTTGTTTTCGGCTGCAGCAGCTGAAAGCAATTGAGTGCCGATCTTATTGATCTATGCTGCATGACTATACAGCTTAGATGTCAATGAGAGATCAGTGTGCATATACTAGAAGTCCCCCAGGAGGAATAACCCTAACCCCAGGGGGAATAACCCTTACCCCAGGGAGGCTTCTAGTATATAAAAATAAATAAATAAATAAAGTGTTATTATTGATAAAAAAAAAACTCCCCTTATAAAAGTTTGAATCACCCCCCTTTTCCCATGTTATAAATAAATAAACTTGTTTGGAATCGCCACGTGCATAATCGCCCAAACCATTATTTTATCACATTCCTGATCCCGCACGGTAAACGACATAAGCGTAAAAAAAATCTCAAAGTGAAAAATTGTGCATTTTTGGTCGCATCAAATCCATAAAAATTGTAATAAAAAGCGATCAAAAAGTCGCATATGCACAATCAAGGTACCGATAGAAAGAACACATCGTGGCGTAAAAAATTACACCTCAGACAGCCCCATAGACCAAAGGATAAAAGCGTTATAAGCCTGGGAATGGAGCGATTTTAAGGAACATATATTTGTTAAGGCTATGTTCGCACTACGTAAGAGACCGGCCGTTCCGTGACCCAGGCCGGGTCACGGAACGGCCGGTCTCTGCCCTGATCATCCCGCCTGGTACTTAAGTACCGGCCGGATATTCTTTTCAGCCGCAGAGCTCTAATGCGGGCGCATTAGCGCACGCCCGCATCAGAGCTTCCCCCTGCACACTATAGTTTTACGTAGTGTGAACATAGCCTAACAATGGTTTGAAATTTTTACAAGCCATCAGATAAAAGAAAAGTTATACATGTTACATATCGTTGTAATTGTAACGACTTGAGGAACATATATAAGAAATCAGTTTTACCCCAGGGCGAGCGGCGTAAAAGCAAATACCCCCCAAATAAACAAAATGCTTTTTTTTTTTTCAATTTCACCACACATTTATTGTGTTGTTTTTTTTTAAATTCAGCCTGTTATTGCAAAGTACAATTAGTGGTGCAAAAAATAAGGGCTTATGTGGGGTTTTAGGTGAAAAACTGCTATGGCCTTTTAAGCACAAGGAGGAAAAAAACAGAAGTGCAAAAATCAAAATTGGCTCTGTCTTTAAGGGGTAAAAAAGCCATAGCACTTGTATTTTTTCACCTAGAAACCCAGATGAGCCCTTATTTTTTGCACCACTAATTGTACTTTGCATTGGCAGGCTGAATTTTTTCATAAAGTACACTGCGAAAGCAGGAAAGAAATTCAATGTGTGGTGAAAGTGAAAAAAAAAACACATTTCTTTTATCTGGAAGGTATTTTTTTTTACGCTGTTTGCCCTGGGGTAAAACGATATGTAACGTGTGTAACTTTTATATTATGTGATGGCTTGTAAGAAATTTAAACCATTGTTAACAAATATATGTACCTTAAAAACGCACCATTCCCAGGCTTATAACGCTTTTATCCTTTGGTCTATGGGGCTGTGTGAGGTGTAATTTTTTGCACCATGATGTGTTCTTTCTATTGGTAGCTTGATTGCGCTTATGCAACTTTTTTAACGCTTTTTATTACAATTTTTCTGGATTTGATGCAACCAAAAATGCAAAATTTTGCACTTTGGGATTTTTTTGCGTTTACGCCATTTACCGTGCGATATCAGGAATGTGATTAATTAATAGTTCGGGCGATTACGCACGTGGCGATGCAAACATGTTTATTTATTTATTTACTTATATTTATAATATGGGAAAAGGGGGGTGATTCCAACTTTTATTAGGGGAGGGGGCTTTTTATTAACAACACTTTTTTTTTCTTTTACACTTAGGCCCCGTTCCCACTGAGCAAAGCTAGCGGAATTCCGCGACGGAATTGTCCGCCGCGGAATGCTGTTAGCCTCCCGCTCATAATGGGAGTCTATGGGAGGCGCGCGCTGCTGCTCTGTACGCGCTGAAGAATGAACATGTTCCTTCTTCAGCGCGTACAGAGCAGGAGCGCGTGCCTCTCATAGACTCCCATTATGAGCGGGAGGCTAGCGGCATTCCGTCGCGGAATTCCGCTAGCTTTGCTCAGTGGGAACGGGGCCTTATACTAGAAGCCCCCCCCCTGTGGTTAGGGTTATTCCCCCTGGGTTAGGGTTATTTTGCCCCTGGGGTTAGGGTTATTTGCCCTGGGGGACTTCTAGTATAAGCACACTGATCTCTCATTGAGATCTATGCTGTATAGTTATGCAGCATAGATCAATGAGATAGGCACTCGATTGCACTTGCAATCGAGTGCCAAGCCAGGATCAGCACCATTACAGCGCAGACCCCGGCCTGAGTCGGACGTGCAGATCGATTCTCCGAAGTCACCAGGGAAGGGCTGCATAAGGTAATCGGATGCATCTGTAAACTTTGACAGCTGCATCCGATTACCTAATTAGCGGGCACGGCGATCGGACCGTGCCCGCTAATAGCCGCGGTCCCGGGCTCCATGCGGCAGCCGGGTCCGCGGCGGTTCAGAGCGCAGCCACCGCACGGCCCCGCTTTTAACACCCTTAGGCGGCGCTGGATGTACCTGTATGTCCAGGGTCATCTAGGGGTTAAAGGTGATTTTTTTCCTTCAAAATCAACTGTCAGTAGTCAGAAAGGGCCAAAGACTTGAATTTGACTTCTATTAAAAAAAACTTCAGTCTTCCTTTACTTATCAGCTGCTGTGTCTCCTGCAGAAAGTGGTGTTTTCTTTTCAGTCTGACACAGTGCTCTCTGCTGCCACCTCTGTCCATGTCAGGAACTGTCCAGAGCAGAAACAAATCTCTATGTCTCAGACTGAAAGGAATAAACCACTTCCTGCAGGACATAAAGCAACTGATAAGTACTGAAAGACTTTATATTTTTTATAAGAAGCAGTTCACAAAAATGTTTTATCTGCCACCGCCTGTGGCGCTGTTCAAATCCAGTGCCCGCTCACGTCGCCCACTCCTGTGACCACACTTCTGTCTCCTGTGATTGAAGGGCAGAAGTCATGCTTTCCAATGCATTCTCTATGGGAGAGCGTGACGTCCACCCTTCAATCACAGGAGGCAGAAGAGGGGTCACAGGAGCGGGTGGCGTGAGCCTGTGCTGGATTTGAAGGGGAAGGGGGGGATTGGGCAGATTTCAAACAATTGTGAACTGCTACTACTTTAATTACAAATCTCTGGCACTTTCTGGCACCTGTTGATTTGAACGATTTTTTTTTTTTTTTTTTTTGCTGGAGTGCTCCTTTAAAGAAAATGATAGCAGTATTCTTCTATTCTTTTATTGCTGGTACAGCACATTGCGGTAGCTTTGCCATGGTTTTGTTTTAGGATATCCAAAATGAAGGCCCGTCAAATAACTTTATTTCTTTAGTTATTGATGTACTTTGGTATGAGAAGTACCAAATTGGGCTGCAGTCAACATAAGTATCAATTGAAGAACACTGGACAGGTGACTTTCATAAGGATCAGTCAAGGACCTGATTATAAGATACAACTTATGATTGGAAATTTTCCATTCCCATGCTGGCTTGCTTGGGTAGCCACATGGATCAGTCACCAGTTTCCATTCCTCATTTTTTTTTACCACATTCTAAAATCTGTCTTCTTGTAGCTGCCATTCCTTACATGCTTCACTTGAATCTGCTAGCTCCTCCAACAGAGATTGATGGCAAATAATTATTTCTGGAGACTTAAATATTAGAACCATTATTTCGGAGTCACGCGTCACACCACTTCTGTGAGAATGTGGATAATATATTATGGTTCTGAAATGTCCTTTATCGAAAAGACATCATTTTAACCAAATTTATTTTATTAACGTTGAACTTTGGTACTGATAGTTTAACAAAGATTGCACTGTTATACTGAATGAGGTGAAGACTGAGGAAGGTCTCATTCAATATTGAGTTACTGACAGTAAAATAGAAATTTCTCAAGGCCAGTCTAGACAGGGAATATACAGGTTCTCTACCAGTTTCATATATTTTTTTGTAGTCAATATGCAGGCTATACCCTGTAGACCAGGGATGGGAAACCTTCAACCCTCCAGCTGTTGCAAAACTACAATTCACATCATGCCTGGACAGCCAAAGCGAAGCTTTGGCTGTCCAGGCATGATGGGAATTGTAGTTTTGCAACAGCTGGAGAGCGGAGGGTTCCCCATCCCTGCTGTAGACCACTCATATGCTTAAAAGTTCTGGCCAGCTTCTTGCGTCAGTAACTTTATACCATACCAGTGGAGGACCCCAATGGAGGGCCATGGTCACTTGACCCTCGATGTTTGGCCATATTATAAACAGGATTTCCATGCTGAGTGCAAGGTAGGATGGAAAAGTAGGGGGGCAGAGCTTTATTAGGGGAGGACCCCAATGGAGGGCCATGGTCACATGATCATCCATGCTTGGCCATATTATAAACAGGATTGCCATTCTGAGTACAAGGTAGGATGGCAGAGCAGGGGGTAGTGCTTCCTAAAAGATCAGTGGGGTTGCAGCCTGGACAATGGTAAATGATTATCTGACTTAAGGTTACTTAAGGTTTTTTTTTGGGGGGGGGGGGGGATGCTTTGGTCATGGCTGTCCCTGACACGTTCCCACTTATGTTAATTGAAGCTTTGGCACTGAACCATGCTAAAAAGAAGGGTAATGTCTCGTCTTTCCTGTGCTTTTTATCAGTACCCACTGGAATTAACAGAAGGTGGGTTTTGGGCAGTGAAACTCACTGTTTTCAATGGAAAACCAGCGCATGTTTTTATTTGAACATACCCTAATGACAATGCTGTTTTTGGAGATAACGTTGTTTCTCAACATACATTTTAACAAAATGAACAATGTATCTCGATACATACAAGGAAATGTATTGTGGTGGGCTTCTATGCAAAAGAACAAAACATGGGACATAAGTGCAGGACACTAGAATTGTGTACAGTGGGTGTTTTCTTAACACCAGGGTATTTAGAATTATTTATACATTAAAGGGGTTATCCAGCACTACAAAAACATGGGCACTTTCTTCCAGAGACAGCCCCACTCTTGTCTTCAGCTTAAGCAGGGATTTGCTGCTCACTTCCATTGAAGTGAATGGAGCTTAATTGCAAACCTCACCTGAACTGGAGACAAGAGTCGTGTTGTCTCTAAAAAAAAGTGGCCATGTTTTTTCAGCACTGGATAACCCCTTTAAAAATTATGTATAGAAGGTCCATTTTTTATTTATTATTGGTTTCTAATCCTAAAGCATTTCATTGACCTAAAATTGGTACATTAGATCCCCCCCCCCCCCAGTTTTTACTGGGCAGAATTTCCCAGAAGCAACGTTTCCTAATACCTTGGCATATGGAGTCTAATGGGGCATGACACTTTTTTTTGGTGGATTTAATATGATCCCCAGATCGGTCGCCAGCTTCGTTATCATGTGCTTACCTGGGCTCAATTCATTCTCTATTGAGCCATCTGAAAGAGACAGGTCTTTCCGGCGGCTCCATAGAGAATAAATTCTCTATGATCCACAACTTTATTCAAGACAAAGGAGTCGGTCCATTTAGAGATCGTCGGGGGCACAGAGTTCAGACCCCCACGTTCCTATCCTGTGGATGGGGACAAGTAAGTTTTAATTGGAAAATGCCTTTAATAATTTGCAGGCTTTGATGGTAAGCAATTGGGCACTGTCTGCAGTATCACATGTACCATGTTGCACCAGTGACAAATAAACTTCCAAGTTACGAGCCCTGGTCCTAAAAACTCTAGAAGAAGCACTTTATCTTCCTCTTTTTCATGTTCTGTTGCTGTTAGTTGGTTTAGTGCAGGTCTTTTCCATGCATTTTCTGGACAAATGTAAAACATCATGTACTGCCTCTCTGTGTGGTATTACAATAAACAATCATTATTGTATCTTCCAGTCCCGGCTGCGCTGGTGTCCTGCTGGCCTCCATTGACATCTCACCCCCTACCTGGGCAATCACGGAGCTGAACAGGGTTGCTGGACGTCATCGGAAGCTGGAAAAATAGGATGAACGCTGGGGCCAGAAGATCCAACTGCGGGACCAGCAGGTGAATGAGGGAGACAAGTACTCACTTGTATATACTATAAACTCATGGGGGAGGCGGTACATGAAGTTTTATAGTTGCCTGAAAATCCCTTTTAAAGTAATGTGCTGCATTGCTGTCAGGCTAAACAGATACCTTGCTTTGCTTAAAGGGGTTATCCAATGAAAATCATTTTCTTTGATATCAACTTGTTTCAGGAAGTGCCAGAGATTTGTAATTTACTTCTATTTAAAAAATCTTAAGTCTTGAATGAAGGTACGCAGCCAGGCACCCACATTCTTTGCTTGTCCACGAGTGCTTTGGACATCTATAAAAGTCAATGCAATGATAGTTTATTGAAAAGTCTGGGCAGCCCCTTTAAATATAAAATTCTGGTGCCTGCAGCAACCTCTAGGAGTGGTCCTTAGTGTATAAATTTACACAGCTTTTATTGAACTAAAACTTGAACTTTTTGCGCCATGATTTGTTCTTTCTTTCAGTACCTTGATTGATTACATGCTACTTTTTGATCACTTTTTCTTACATTTTTCCACGATTTGATGTTAACAAAAATGCGCAATTTTTCACTTTGGCGAGTTTTTTCACTAACACCATTTACCATGTGATAAATTAATAGTTTGGGCGATTACGCATGCGGTGATACCAAATATGTTAATTTATTTATTTTTATTTATAAAATGGGAAAAGGGGGGTGATTTAAACTTTTATTAGGAGAGGAGATTTTTTTATTAATAAAAATACTTTATTTTATTTTCACATTCATTAATTAGTAGCCCCCTGGGGGACCCCTATATACACAGCACTGATCCCCCTGGGGGACTTCTATATACACAGCACTGATCTCCCATTGAGATCAATGCTGTGTATATAATAGAACAATGATTCATCAGATCATTGCTCTATTATACTGGTCTGCTGCAGGCCACATACATGGAGTGCCGAGCCGGCATCAGCAACGGAGCGACGCTGAGCCCCGGCCGGCTCAGTAAAAGGGATCTCTTCTCTGCGATCGCATCGCGTGGGGGAGATCTCCCACTAGGCACCAGGGACAGGGGGCACAGCTGCTATTTAAATGCAGCTGTCAGTTTTGACAGCTGCATTTGAATAGTTATTTAGCCGGCCGCAGCGATCGGCCGTGGCGGCTAATGCACGCGGTCCCTGGCTGCACATAGCAACCAGGGACCGGGGGCTGCAGAGAGGGCTCACACCGGGAGCCCTCTCTGATCCTCCTTAACGGCCGCATGAAGGGTATACCCATCATGCGTCGTTAAGGGGTTAAGACCAGCGTACAAGCTTTTCTGTGCAGTATAACCAGTCATGATTATTGTGTGCATTAGACGTCCGTCATTTCAATGACTTCAATGCATTGCATTGCAGTCAATTAAATTGCGGCAATAACAGATGTCTTTTTAAATAGAAAAAGCGGACGCCTTTTTTCTTTTTTTACATTGTGTGAACATAGCCTTACACAGATGTACATTTTGTCTGAAATCTTCCCTGGCATAGATTTCTGTGAGAATGCACGGGCAACTCAGATCTGCTGGGATGTAAAGGCGTGTGGCTCTACATAAATCCAACGTGCCCGTGTGCTGGTGAGGGATTAGTTTAGATCGCTTAATAAATGTTAATGTTAATAAATAAATTCCTCCCATTATCTTTTTCTGGGACTACATTGACAACCCTAGAATAGGCCTTCAATATCATATCGGTGGAAATTCAACTTTATTCTCCTTCCGTGATCAGCTGATTAAAGGTTCCCAAGGCCTGCTATTGCATATATCTAAATTTCATACCTATTTACATAATTAGGACTAAGCTGCCATTCAAAGCATAGTCACAACCAAAAGTATAAAGTTGTGCCTAATGAACAGTGAGGGGGGACTTGGCACATCGCACCAACTAGAACTCTGTGGCCCTTCAATTAGCTGAACAGCAGGGGTTCCTGGAGTTAGACGGCTCTAATCTGATATTTATTGCTTATCTTAAAAAAAAAAACTCCTTTCACCCTGACCAGAAGCATTATGGAGGAAAAACCTCTAAAATTGAAAGCAGAGTGGTAGGAGAAATAAAAGAAAAGAAATAAAAGAAAAACATAAAAGGAAATGTATATTTTATACTAATGATTGCAGTTATATATGTAGCAGAGTTAATAGTTTGAGTCATAGTGCAATAACTACATGTGTTAACCCACCAAGTCTGACTGTTAACTCTGCTGCACCTGTAGTTACTTACACTTGCAAAAGAACTACAGATGCAGGATTTAAATGACAGTTACACTTTAACGAAACCAATAAGTACAATTTTAAGAAACTCTGTAATAGGTTTTATTAAGCAAAAAAAAAATTCCTTCTGTAGCCAAAAAGGCTCTTTTGCAGCCTCCCCCCCCCCCCCCCCCCACTTCAGAAGAAGCAGCTTTTCTGAGTTCACTATGGTCAATAAAGGGGAGAAGGACCGAGGGGGATGAGTGAGCACAGAGAGGAGAAAAGGCTGCCCTGTGCAGCACAACATCCTGGAATCTTACCTCATCAAGTTCCCAGACCATCATTGAGATTTCTGACCTCTGAATCCAGTGTTTTATGTTACCAGGCAGTCTCCAAACTGCAGGGCTATTTGTCTCCTCTTCCTGCTTACTCATCCTCCTTGGCCCCTCCCCCCTCCATATGTTATAAGAAACCCATCTTTATTTTGCTCCTCTGTGATGTAGACGATTTTGTCTGGTAATGAACAGATAAAAAGTGAGGGGGTAGGCCGCAAAACAGCTTTTTGAGTACTGAAAGATGCTTTTTTTTGCCTAATAAAACCTATTACATAGTTTCTTAAAATCACTTGTACTATTGATTTCTACAAAAATATCTTAACTCACAGTTATACTTTAAAAGTCAGAGTCATTAATGTTAACCAGATGCTTTAACTCACCAAGTCTGACTGTTAACTCTGCTAAAATTGTAAATACCTTCAGCCTACCTTATATGATATAGAGATCAGTACCAATTAATCAGTTCTCGTAGATATTATTAAGACTACGAATGACAATAACAACACCCATTAACACCCATTAACTGATTGAGAATTTAACCTAAGGCAATTTGGAGTGGACCTGATATTTCGAGTATACAAAAAAAAAAATCTCCAAAGAACATTTGTTTATCTGTAGTTAAAGGGGTTGGCCACTTTATAGTAAAATATGTCAGTACTAAGTATTAGTAAGTGTACTCACTGTATATACAGACAGCAGCTCCCTGCAGGGCCGGTTTTAGGCTAAGTGAGGCCCTGGGCAAAATTAAAAGTGGGGCCCCAATTAAATGTACCATGTTTGCTGTAGATTGGATGCGATGTTTCGTCATTCATTTACACAGCATAGTTCGCAGCGTAAAATCTGCAGCAAACATAGTACATGTAAATGTCCCCTTAAGGGTGCGTTCACATGTAACAAGTTAGCAGCGGATCTTATGCTGCAAGTTTCTCCGCAGCGATACTCGGTATCTTTATGAACTCTGGCCCTGCATTCTGAATATCTGCTGCAAGCATGTAGTGACCGCCATGTTTAACTAATTAGCTGCAGGTAAAAATAGAGAGCAACTGCTTACCTGCCCACACTCCCTCGTCACCCTCCTCCAGAAGTCTCTGGGTCACTGCACTCAGCCAGTGTGCTGTCCTGCGGCAGGCTGTGATTGGCTGAGCGGCCATCAGTGAGCAGGGACCCGGAGACTCAGGCAGGAGCTTGGGCAGGTAAGCTTGGGCTGGTTATTATTTTTACTAGCAGCTAATTAGTTAAAAATAGTCGTCACTACATTCTGACAGCGGAATGAAAATCTGTAAGAATCCAGGGCCACTGACTATAATGATACTGAGTATAGTAGCGGATTTGCTGAGAAATTTGCAGCATGAAATCCCCTGCGAACTCGCTACATGTGAACGCACCCTAAAGGAGTTTTGCAGGACCTTTCTTCTCTGTTTGATCAGGTAGTGATGCTACTGCACACCAGCTGCCACAGCACCCCACCACCACCTGTCAGGCACTGTACACATGTCCTATAAGGCCATATGCATGGTACCTGCTAAAGATGAGTGAAGCAGATTTGTTTTACTTCGTACGAGGCAAAACCTATCTGCTTTGCTCCTCTCTAGTACCTGCATTAGATGGTTTGCTTAGCAGCTGTGCCACATGGCGTGCAACAGTTTCTCTACATACCCAATGTGAAATTGGGCAGAAAAGAGCTGCGCTGCACAGCGGTACTGTCACTTATCTAAACCTCTGACATGTCACTGAGAGACCTGCTGAAATTGTCAGTTATAAGTGGGTGAAGCGCGCAGTAGTGCACTTCACTCCCTGGCTGATTCACTCACTCCACAGACTAGAAATCAGACCTTGCAGCTGGCCTGGGAGTGGTGCACACTTCTGCGCACATCACCCGCTTATAACTGGTGATCCCCATAGGTCTTTGAATGGTCAAGAGCAGGGATGGTCCGTACGGAGTTCGTACAAACCCGAACCCTCCGCAATGATTACCGCTGTCTGCCCGCTCCATGCAGCGGGCGGATCCAGCGGAAGGAACGCCTGGAAAACTGGGATACAGCCATAGCCATAGGCTCCGCTGCACGGAGCGGGCAGACAGCGGTAATCCGATGCCGAGCGTTCGGGTTCAGGAGAACCCGAACCTTGGTGGGTTCGGACCATCCCTAGTCACGAGTTAAGATAAATGGCAGCACCTCTTTAATACCTCAATATAGTATAAATATATAGCCACTTCTTATAATACTTCCGATTGAGGCACTTTATATTTACTCCATATTGAGGTATTACTAGCCAGATGCACTGTACATTGTATTATATCCACTACTCATTGTGATGTTTACTCGTACATGAGAACACACACGTATACAGGCTATGTTCACACAATGTATATTTTGTTTAAATCACGGCCGTTGTTGCAATTTGCAACAACAGCTGTGATTTATACAAAACACATGTTCCATTGAAATGAATGGAATCCCGGACAGATCGTATACACATAGTACATAAATACATACACATAGTATACGCTTCAGCTGGGATTCCATCCGGCCGCACAAAAAAACCAACACAGAACATGTCAGTTCACACAATGGAGCATACGGCTCCAGCATGTGGCTGGAATGATCTTTAGTAACACCAGCCGCAGCAGGCTCCAGCAGCAGCAGGACAGGACCCTCCATGTACAGGACCTCGAGGGGGAGGGGGAGGCGGTGTCGGCTCCAGCAGCAGCAGGTCGGTCTGTGCTTTCTCTGCCTTGGAGCAGGCTGCTGCCGTGTATTCTTTCATCTGAGGTACAGGAACCACGGCAGCAGCAGGGGGGCCCCTGGGGGATGGGGGCCCTGGGCATTTGCCCTGTTTGCCCCCCCTAACGCCGGCCCTGGCTCCCTGTGTACCTCAGAGCTGGGCTGGGCTGCTCTGTTTTGTTTCAGTCCAAAAATGGCTTACATGGAGGAGCATGTGACCATGCCCTGTCTTCTGTGTCCTCCATAGACATATACAGGCTCAGTGGTGGACCCTGGGGGGCAGGGCCTGGTCACATGCTCCTCCATGTCAGCAATCTTATGGACCAAAACACCACAGAGCAGCCCAGCCTGGAGGAGGGGAGTCTGATAGCAGCTCTATGAGGTATACAGGGAGCTGCTGTCAGTATATACAGTGAGTACAGTTACTAATACTGTACACTGACCTATTTTACTATAAAGTGGCCAACTACTTTAAGTAACTTCTGCTTTATTGAAGCATATTCTTTATTCAGCTAAAAAAAAACTTCTAAATAAATATGGTAGAACTTTCTAGCTAGGCTGGCTAGGTCCCCTTCAGAGTCCGGCTCCATTTCCCTCCGGCACAATATTAAAGCACCAGAGGAAAACTTTTAAATTGGTCCCATTCAATTGAACAGCACAGTCCATAACATATGGCACTTTAGTCTGAATGCTGATAGGCCAGACTGAAGAACGCATATTGTAGTGTTTTCCCGTCCGTCCAGATAAACAACTGATTGCTGCTGTTGGTTTTAATTAAAATATCTTATGACTACGGATGCATTTTTGCCATATGTTGAGGCATCAGTTGTCATCAGTTTCTGCTAAAAACAACTGAGCCAGGGTACAAGATATACAGTATATATGCACCCATCCGTATTTGTAGCATAGCTTTCTGATAGAAGACTTCCTTTTCTGTGCTAACTGCACCACTATGGGGGACATTTATGAAACTTACGGCAGGGGTGTACACCAGGGAGAAGGCGCTGATTCGCTCCTTCTCCCTGTCCTACGCCTGCTATATCCCATGCTCGCCCAATTATCGGGAAGGGGGGGCTCAGCAAGGCGAAGAGGAGGCGTGGCCTCCTCCTGTGCCACATGTATCATCAAGATTCAAATACACACCTAGATTTGCCACGCCAGGTGCACGGCCAGCCGGGTTTAATAAAGAGGTGTGCGTTAATTCGGCCAGGGAAAAGGGGGCATGGCCTAATTTAAGAAAGGCGTATGAGAACGCTAGTCTTGATAAATCCCTCCTTTATGTTCCTAGACATTCACAAATGTAAAGGCTTGTCTCACAAAGATATACTTAAAAATTTGGGCATATGGAGACAATGCGCCCATTTGGGACCTCTGAGAGGCAGAATGTAAAAAACATCCCCTCGTAAGAACCATCAATTGCCAAGGGTAAAAACGAGAGCTGCATTGATCAGTTAATCACTGTGCCAGCTTGTATTAAGCAAACTATTATCTGCACATGACAATCTTTTTATAATCAAGGCTCTAATATTGTGATTTGTATGGCAAAGAAGTATTCATCATACACCGGGAGTAAATCAATGTATTTATACTGAACAGTTACCTTTGTAAGGCTAGAACAGAAAAAGGGTCAATATCGGCATAGTGTAGAGTAGACTGCTGAAGATCATACAGTTTCAAATCAGCATGAATTTCTTGTAATATTGATTCGATTGAGTAAGTATGTAGAATTTGCATAAAGGATTAGTCAGTCGAAAATAAAAAATCTGGTGCAGGCTGGGGTGGGGGAAACATAAGAAGAATGTATACTTACCCATCCCTGTGCCTCCTGTAGCTCCTACTGCTGCAATCCATCAGTCGGTTCAGGTACTTTAATCAGAGTTGTTACATAGCAAGAAGCCGGTGAAAAATGAGTTCCGGTGGCTGTCAGAGAGCCAGTGATGTGATGCTGCAGAAACACAGTGTGGGTAAGTATACTTTCTTTATTATGTCCCCCCACCGCCTACCTGCATGTGATTTTTTTTATTTTCTTTAGACTTTTGACTGATTTTATTTTTCTAAATAACATTTTCTACACAGAATTTTATAAACTCTAGATCTCCCTCCACCTGAACAGGAAAGGGAGGGGGGTTTTCTTAGATCAGGTCAAATGAAGACACAGGGTTATTAATATCATCTATGCATCTAGAAGCCAAACTTGCAAGATGATATCTTAAGTCATAGATTTTGCAGGACAACCATAGCTTTCCTTTCGTAGAAAACAAAGGCTCCACGGATGATATTATTATTATTATTATTATTATTATTATTATTATTATTATTATTATTATTAATCATTTTGCTAATAAGACTGCAAAGACATTATGAATTTATAGAATCTTTTTTTTTGTATGTGCAAATTCTGGGTTGGTTGAGATTAGCTGCTACTCTGTCTTCCTGGGCACATATACATTGGAGGAGATTCTGTTCCCTATAAAACATCCTCCAAAGTTGTATCAAGGCCAAATATACAGCAGTACTAAAGAATATAGTGATTCCAGTAGAGAGAGAAAGAGAGAACGGGGAATAGAGGAACTTGCGATAATTGCTCAGTCACGGGAATAAACATACTCTAAGTAACATGTTTCCTCCATAGCTTCAGCTTCATGTACCAGGTTAAGAACGCCCTAAGCGTCCTATTTCTGTGAAGGGTGGGATCCTCATGCTTACACTTGTGTTATGAATGGCAGTTGTGATCACACCTCAATCTAATTTCTCGCTATTAATATGTCATGCGTAAAAAACACAATATTGCTAACATACGTTATTTAGTCTCTTGGCACATGGGAAAAAGTGTTTTGTAAGTGTGACATTCATATGTTACAGCTTGTACTACTGTAGGGTATTTGTTTGATCAGCACTAGGTAGTCGGCAGCACTCGGTAGTCTGAAGATTGACAAATATGGTTCTATAAGATCTGTGTTACAGAAAGCTGTAAGAGAGACCCATTTTAGCCCCATAATGGAGGACCAGCTTCTGTGGTCATCTAAGTAGGTAAATTCATCTTTTTGTGCTTTTCAGTGTAAAAGTAAAAACGATAAATACAGTACTGTGCAAAAGTTTTAGGAAGTCATGAAAGTGAGATTGTTTTCGAAACTAAAAGTGTCAATAGTTTATTTTTAACAATTAACACAATGCAAAGTGAATAAACAGAGCAGAATCTAAATCAAAGCAATATTTGGTGTTACTACCCTTTGTCAGCGTAGATTTTTCTTGGTAACTTGCACACAGTTCTTAATGGAACTCACCATGGAGGTTGTCCCAAACATCCTGAAGAATTAACCACAAACCCATCTGACCTTTTGAACCATCACAATCTGATGGAATAAAGTTTTACTGAAATCACTACGGGAATGCTGCTGGACCTTCTCTGTTTGTTATAACAAATTTATTTTGATTAAAACACACAATATTTATAATGGGATAGCCGCTTTAATTCAACATACTGAAGGTGTCCCCCCCTTCCCCCTTAGAAAACAGGGTGTGGCTTGAATGCACTAGAAATGCAACAAACTAAACCAATGAAGCCAAATTTTGGCTATGTTCACACATCGATTTTCTACGACCATTTTTTGAGACTCAAAATAACAGCCGCTGTTTTGCACACATGATTTAGCATGTTCCAACAGCCAACATTGCAATAATGGACATTGGAACATTATTCTAGTTCAATGTGAAAGATGGCCATTTTGAGTGTGTCTTTAATTAAATTAATTTTACAAAGGACGGTGAAAGGACGGTAAAAAGTATGACTGCTGCTCTCACAATAAGGCTATGTTCACACAACGTAAGTGACCGGCCGTTTCGTGAGCCGCCCAGGTCATGTAACGGCCGGTCTCAGAAAAGATCATCCCGGCCGGTACTGCAGTACCAGCTGGATGATATTTAGGGCCGCAGAGTTCCGATGCGCATCCGTGTGCACCCACATCAAAACTCCCCACTGAACACAATGGAGCATGCGGCCGGAGACGCTCGCTCCATAGTGTGCACTGACAGGGTTTTCTGCGGCAGCTATTTAATGAATAGAGGCTGCAGAAAACTGACATGTCAGTTTTCTATATCGTCGCTAGGGATCCCAGCCGGAGTGTATACTATTTGTATACACTCCGGCCTCAGAAGGCAGCATTACGTGAGTTGTAACAGTTAAGCTGTGATTCACACGGAACTTACGTTGAATGAACATAGCCTAAGGCTATGTTCCCACAAAAATAGAGAAAAGGCGGCCGCTTTTGCAATTAACATGATCTAAACATGCAAACTAGATAGTCAAGACCTGGTTCACACATCTTTTTTTTTTTTTTTTTGGGGGGGGGGGGAGGTGTTACAGCTGTATTTTTTAACTCTTGTAGTTTTGAGACAAAATTACAGCCGTAGTGTGCAAATTATGACCGTCATTTGCATAATATAGTTGTTTTTTTTCACCCTCAAAATAACGTCCATCCACAAAGATTCGGCCTAGAAAGGCTGTTGTTTGAACACAGCCTAAAGATGCACCATTTAAAAAAAAAAAAATGTATTCCCCCCCCCCCTTCCCCCACCACCCTGAAATGGGAACATAGAAAGCTATAATCAGGAAGAAAGAAAGAAATGAACGGTGGGCTATATAAATATATATATATATATATATATATATATATATTTACCACTCACCGGCCACTTTATTAGGTACACCATGCTAGTAACGGGTGGTCTTCTGCTGCTGTAGCCCATCTGCCTCAAAGTTCGACATACTGTGCGTTCAGAGATGCTCTTCTGCCTACCTTGCTTGTAACGGTTGGCTATTTGAGTCACTGTTGCCTTTCTATCAGCTCGAACCAGTCTGCCCATTCTCCTCTGAGCTCTGGCATCAACAAGGCATTTCCGCCCACAGAACTGCCGCTCACTGGATGTTTTTTCTTTTTCGGACCATTCTCTGTAAACCCTAGAGATGGTTGTGCGTGAAAATCCCAGTAGATCAGCAGTTTCTGAAATACTCAGACCAGCCCTTCTGGCACCAACAACCATGCCACGTTCAAAGGCACTCAAATCACCTTTCTTCCCCATACTGATGCTCGGTTTGAACTGCAGGAGATTGTCTTGACCATGTCTACATGCCTAAATGCACTGAGTTGCCGCCATGTGATTGGCTGATTAGAAATTAAGTGGTAACGTGCAGTTGGACAGGTGCACCTAATAAAGTGGCCGGTGAGTGTATATATGTATATATATATATATATATATATATATATATATATATATCGTGCTAGGCAAGAAATAGAAAAAATTCCGAGTGCACTCACCGGTGGTGTAGATGAAATATCCTTTTATTCGCGCATATTAGCGCAGTGTAAATTCATGGGGAGAGGGAAAGGAGGACGCCAACACCTTCCACCAGGGATTACAGCTGTTTCACGCCTACTGATCGGCGCTTCTTCAGATCCCGCCCCTTCGGTCACGTCACTCCATATACTCCCACGGTGTGACGTGTCAGAATGGTAGGCGTTACAATGTGTATTAAAAACAAAATATCTCTGTTATACATACAGAAAGAACTGGATATATACAAGACAAGCGATCATAGAAACATACTAAGGTCAGTACGGTCGTTTAGACCTGTCTGTCCTTGTGCATTGGTAGCGAGTATTAGACGTGACTCACATTGGAGTAACTGCCGGTTGGCGTCTCCATACTTGTTTGGGTATATTCGTTTTAGTCCCAGGAACTTGAGATCTCTCACATCCCCTTTATGTTTCTCATTCATATGGTTTATTAGACGTGGTGCCCCCTGTAGTGTACGTAATGACCTGACATGCTCACTGAACCGTTTGTTCATAGGACGGATGGTTTTTCCTATATAAAAAAACCCACATGTGCAAACAAGGGCATATACCACAAATTTTGTTTTGCAGCAAATCATGTCAGGTATATTGCAGGTGTATCCACCTAAATTTAACGTTTTGGATTGCAGCATATTCGGGCACCATTTACAACTACCGCATTTATAATTGCCATATAACATGTTACCGAGCCAGTTGTCTTTTTTATTTATTTCTTTACTGGAATATTTACTACGCACTATTATATCTTTAATATTCCTAGTACGTCTAAAGGTAATCATGGGTTTAGTGGCATACAGTTCAGCATAAAGAGGGTCATGCCGAACAATATACCAGTTGTCCAGGATAGCCTTTCGTATAGTATCTGCTAATGGGCCATATTTAAAAGAAAAAACAAAACAAAACGTGCCTTCTCATCTGTCTTATTTGTGTATTTTTTGTGACGTCTTTTGCGGTTGAGTAAGTCTTTTTGTTGTTGCTTAAATGCCCTATCATTAGCTTGTTGTAAGATGTCTAGTGGGTATCCCCGCCTATTGAGGCGTTCAGTTAATTCATTTGCCTGTAGTTGGTACATCTCATCAGAATTGTTGATCCTCCGTAATCGGAGATACTGTCCGTACGGGACGGCTGTCTTAGTGTGTGGGGGATGGTAGCTGGAGTAGTGGAGGATAGCATTAGAAGCTGTGGGTTTACGGTAGCTAGTGGTATTTATCTGGTTATCTTGTATAGTGACAAGTACATCCAAGAATTCTATCTGTGTGTCATGATGTTTACTGGTGAATGTCATGTTCATATTGTTACTATTTAAATAGTCAATGAATGAGGAAAATTCTTCAGTAGTTCCCGACCATATAACGAAGACATCGTCCACAAATCTTTTATAACAGTTCAGATGTATTAGATAGGGGTTACTCTTAGAAAATACAATTTCCTTCTCCAGTATGGCGAGGTACAGATTGGCGAGGGTACAAGCGACGGGCGTACCCATCGCTGTACCCTCGCCCTGTCTGTACCATTCGTCATCGAATTGAAAACAATTATTTTGCAAAATAAAATATAAGGCCTCGCATATAAAGTCCACAAAACCCTTACTTTTTTCAGTTTTTTCTAGTAGTTGGCGCACGGCAGCAACACCCTTGTCGTGGGGTATACGGGTATATAAACTTTCCACATCTATGGTGGCTAGCAATGCCCCCTGTGGCCATTCTATGTCTGCCAGGCTGGTCAAGAACTCATTCGTGTCTTTTACTAGGGATGGCACGCCTATTAATAGCGGTTTCAGCAACCATTCCAAGTACTTAGATAGCGGCTCCGTGGTGGAGCCAATGGCAGCAACTATGGGCCGTCCTGGTGGTGGAATAATCCCTTTGTGTAATTTTGGTACATGGTACCATATGGCATTTTTAGGGTTAACTGGGAGCAATTTTTCAGCTGTTCTTTTGGATATAATGTTTTTTTCCACGTAGGTGCGGAGCAATGTTTGTAATTTATTTAATACTTTGGGGGTGGGGTTTTCTTTTAGTTTGGTATATGTGGTGATGTCACTTAGTTGTCTTTTACCCTCTGATTCATAGTCTTTTCTCCACATAACTACTAGATTTCCCCCCTTATCAGCTTTTTTGCAGATGATTTCATTATGTTCTTTTAACCATTTGAGTGCGTCTTTTTCTTTAGGTGTAATATTTGCGGGGTCATGTGGATATATGAGTGCCTTTACCTGTTCTAAGACTTTTTGTTGGAACAATTCCAGATTACTATCTGGGCTTATAGGGGGAGAGAATGTACTTTTGAGACCTCCTGTAAAAAAACCAGATTCATCATTACTACAGTATAATTCATTGCTATCTGACAACTGCAATAAGGTACTTAGTCCCTGTCTGTCCAATTCGTCCTCAGCCCCTGCTAGAAAAAAACCCAAAGAACCCACTTCTACTGGTGTCTCTCCCTCCACTTCTTTTTTGGTACCATGAGAACCCACATTTAAAGAAGAAAAAAAATTTTTTAAATTTAACTTGCGCATACTTTTATACATATCTATCTGAAAGTCCACTATATTAAATTCTTCAGTTAGACAGTAATTCAGTCCCTTGTTGAGTACGGATAGTACTGATTTGTTCAATTCCAGATTTGTGAGGTTGACAACTAAAGGCGGTTCATTTTTTAGGGCACTGTCCACATTATTTAGTTCTTCCACGATACTTGTTTTCGTTTTGTTCCGATCCTCTTTGTTTCCTCTTCTTCTTCCTCGTCTGATTTTCCTTTTCCTAAAGGGAGAGACTCTTTTGGTGCTATAGTTGGTTTTGGTTTATCTTTTGTATTTTTCCCTTCTTTTTTACGTGCTTTTTGCTCCTGTTTTTCATCAGTAGAAGAGGTGTCGGACTCCGTAGTCCAGTAGTCGCTTGTTTTTTTCTTTCTATTTTGTTGTTTTTTATTTTTGTTGTTGCCGTTGTTTTTATTATTCTGTTCACGTTTGTTGTATTTATTTGATGGAGTGTGAAATTTCCTTTTTTCAAAAGCACGTCCGGTCATATAATCTACTTTATCTCGGATGAATTTATCCTTTTTGATTTCTTTTATCTCATTTTGTAATTTTGTTAACTTCCCATCAAGTCTTTTTTGAAAGGCAGAGAATTCATCGTCTTGTAATCTAGTTCGTAGCTCGGTTTTAGTTTTTAGCAGTTCTGTTGTGATCATTTCATATTCTGTTTCGTTTCTTTTGATTATTAATTTCATTAAGTTAATGGAATGTATTTGATGTAACTCTTTCCATTCTTGCACGAAATGTTGGTCATCTGAGAATTGTGAGGGTTCTTTGTATGCTCTAAGTCCCGGTAAATGGTGCCCGAATATGCTGCAATCCAAAACGTTAAATTTAGGTGGATACACCTGCAATATACCTGACATGATTTGCTGCAAAACAAAATTTGTGGTATATGCCCTTGTTTGCACATGTGGGTTTTTTTATATAGGAAAAACCATCCGTCCTATGAACAAACGGTTCAGTGAGCATGTCAGGTCATTACGTACACTACAGGGGGCACCACGTCTATTAAACCATATGAATGAGAAACATAAAGGGGATGTGAGAGATCTCAAGTTCCTGGGACTAAAACGAATATACCCAAACAAGTATGGAGACGCCAACCGGCAGTTACTCCAATGTGAGTCACGTCTAATACTCGCTACCAATGCACAAGGACAGACAGGTCTAAACGACCGTACTGACCTTAGTATGTTTCTATGATCGCTTGTCTTGTATATATCCAGTTCTTTCTGTATGTATAACAGAGATATTTTGTTTTTAATACACATTGTAACGCCTACCATTCTGACACGTCACACCGTGGGAGTATATGGAGTGACGTGACCGAAGGGGCGGGATCTGAAGAAGCGCCGATCAGTAGGCGTGAAACAGCTGTAATCCCTGGTGGAAGGTGTTGGCGTCCTCCTTTCCCTCTCCCCATGAATTTACACTGCGCTAATATGCGCGAATAAAAGGATATTTCATCTACACCACCGGTGAGTGCACTCGGAATTTTTTCTATTTCTTGCCTAGCACGTTACAAGTTATTACTGAACTTTGTCCGATTGCTGCACCGCATGATAAGGTGGATGTAAGAGTGAACTTTTGCTATATACGCTGCTGGCGAAGCTACTTGTGTAATAGGAGCCGTAGTAGTGCCGACTTGTCTCTATCTATGAACTGACTTGGATATATATATATATATATATATATATATATATATATATATATATATATATATATATATATATAATTCGGATCTTACACAGTCTTACAACTGAAGACTGGTATAAAAGAAAAAAGATTGAAAGGATTTCCATTTCTCATTGTATAGAGGTTTTTTTTTTTAGCTAATCCCTGATTATTTTTTTTTCTCTCTAGCAGTATAGAATCCATCTGTAGGACTATTCTAACAAAAAGTCTGTGTGATATATTGTGGGAGTGCAAGGGATTACTGAATACTTTTTACTCTTCACCCCAAACTGACATTTCCTTCACACAAGGACAAACTGTGCACATGGTTTTAGGTACAGAATTTCAGACACATTCTGTATATTTTGCAGAATCAATAGACAAATAGAAGCTACTGATGAAAGGAGGATTTGTCTCCTGAAACATTGTGTCTGTCTTATCGATCCACAAACACTGTTATGTTTCACTAAGTTTCTCTTCCAAAAAGGTACGTGTTGCTTGCGCTCTTTACCAGGAACTTGGTTTTATTTCTTCTTTGACTCTTCAGTGAGTGTCACCTGTAAATCAGCAATTAAAACAGCAAAGAGTACAGAGTCCTTACTTTCCCCACTTGACTCCTTACTTTCAAAATAGGTCACAGTGGAGTGTCAAGAAGTGTGAACGCTGTGCAGCAGGGCTAAACACAGGGAAATTATTGATAGAGACCTACCTCCTACCATTTCTACTAAAATGAGATTTGCTCAATATAGGTTATTTTACAAACTGCTAGATGATTGACTTATAGTGAACATGAGCAAACCACGTTAGTTTTTGCTAAGTTCAATATTTCAGAATAATTTTCCTAGAAAAAAAAAAAAGTGTCAACCTAGCCTATGTGACAAGTGAGGCCCTGATGCTGGCACCCGCCACATTGTCTCTGCCTTTCGGAGTTGATTGCTCCCTAACAGGCTGACCCCCAACCTGAAGACTGGTCACTATGCTGATTAAGTAAAACACAAAGACAGAGACAATACAAACACAATGATAGGAGGGTCCACTAGCCGGGTCAATAACAATCAGTCGTCGCAGTACAAAATCAGGAAGAAAAGGGGATAGTTAAAAAGTCAAGCCGAAAATCTACAGTCTGGGTACAAACGCTAGCTTAGTCACACTCTAAGAGGCTCTATTGCATGAAAAGAGGCATGATGGGCAAGATGAATAGTCTTATGGAGGCTGAAGCCCCAGGGCATGATTGAGGCAGAGACTCCAACCCCCAAGCCTCTCACAGAGCTGACTGGTGGTGTTGGCCGCCAGTCAGCACAACACAATGTCTAACTCCTGGGCTGATCAGCTGAGGGGCAGTGAAGCCTCGGTCATGGCAAGAAACCATGGACACCGATGGTGCTCCCCTAACAATTGGCTGGGCCGGTTGTTGGGGCCACCGTCAGCACTTCCAGAAGGCCAGCCGCACGCTCAGGCAGTGCTGGGAGCTGAGCTTGACATGTTTGCTTACGTATGTAAAAACGACGCAGTTGCCAACACACAGTGTCTTGTCAAATTTGACAAGTGACAAAAAATTGTTAATATAACCCTTTAAGAATTTTGGCCTTAATAACCAGGCCAAAAATAAAATTAGCATTTTCGTTTTTACCTCCGCACCTCCTAAGAGCCATAGTGCTTTTTTTTTACTGTACATATACAGGGCCATGTAAGGGCTTGTTTTTTTAGAATCAAGTGTACTTTGTAATCGCACTTTTTAATCTACCATAAAATGTCAGTTTGCAACTTTTGGGGGGTTTCCAAAGGTAAAAGGTAAAACTGACAGGTTATCTTTATTCTATAGGTAACTCAAAATACAACAATACCCATCAGACTGCATAGAGGTAAGTATAAGACCTCCAGCACCACGATCTGGTAGCCTTGGAGGCATCCATTCTAACTCTTAGTTCCCACCACTTTTTACTGCTGGTATCCTATCATTCGGTAAGGGAGTAAGGAGGTGTTACAGCTTGCTGCACTTCAGGGACTTAGGAAAGCCTCTTTGACTCTTTGTTCTATAGAATAAAAGCATTTTTCTACATTCCAGAAGCACAGATGGATATATGAAAGGGACCATGTGTCTCCTTGACCCACTGGCTATCGGCAGTTTGAATCGCAGCTGACAGAGTCCCTTAAAACTATCCCAAAAGAGGTGAACACAATCTGTGGCTATGTGCACACTAAGTGAAAAAAAATATAGAAAAGCGTCTGCTTTTTCTTTTTAAAATGCCGTACATTATTGCCGAATTATACTGTAACTGAAGCCAATGCAATGCATTAAAGTCAATGGAATGACTATCTCCCAATGCACACAGTGTATTAAATAACAGGCAAAATAATGATCAAGTCAAATATTTCCAGATGTCTTTTGTAAACAGCAGACGTTATTTTTTTAGTTTTTCAAACACACTTTTTGTTTTTTCTCCGTCCTTTCACCATCTGTACAATTAAATTCAAGACACAACCAAAGGATAATCAGTCCACCTGAACTAGAATAATGTACCAGCTGTCATTGTAGAGATGGAGTCACATCCGCGGCCGCGGCACATACCTCCCGCTGCGGTCACGCTGTAACCCCTGGTTGTGGCCACGGTCTCGTTCCCGCCTGCGTGTGTTCTGCCTTTGCTGCCCAAACTCCTGCTTTGTGCCGGGCTCATCCTCCTCTGACTCCCTATAAGCTCGACAGGCACGTTCCTGTCTCCTAGGGAGCGTGCGCGCCGGCTCTGCTTTAATTTAAAGGACCAATGTTCCCTTAATTGGCTAATGCTCTGCAGCTTTCCTATAAATTGCAGCCCTGCCCTACCACATGTGTTGGAGCCTTTACATGCTTCCCATTAGTGTGTGGCCCAGCTCTGGTGTATCCTGCCTGTGTATCCTGCCCGTGTATCCTGCCTGTGTACTCTGCCCAGTGGTTCCTGCCATCTGACTGCTGTCTCAGTTCCAGCCGAGCCTCCTGCTGAGTTCCAGCCTATCTGCCTACTTGTCTCCAGCTGCACCTCACCACCACTACTAGAAAGCCAAGCCAGGGATAGCGACCTGGGGGTCGACTGCCACAGCAAGCCTATCTTGCCTTGCGGCGAGCACTGGTGTAGACCAGCGGCCTCTTAGACTCCGCTCCCTGGTGCGGCTTACGTCATCGCTAGTGGTGGCACAGCGGATCCACAACACCCATGGTTAAAGATGGGCGTCCAAAACGCAAAATGATGGATGTCCTTTTAAAAAATAATAAACGTAAAGGAAAAAAACGTTATGTGAACAAACTCTATAAATGTTGGCAAAAAAAACTGTTGCCACATAGTAATGAGTGAGCTTGACGAATATTTGGGCTTGGCAAGTTCTCTAACTAGTTTAGCACATGAGAAGATAATTTGGCATACCTCGATTAGTAAATCTTGGCCATTGTGTAAACTTGATGGCAAACACAATTTGGCACTTATTAGGTAATGCATCTGGCGCTAGGGCAATGTGGCTAACAGTTAGTTATAAGGTAAAGTGGCTGACACTCATTAGAGGTACTTTGTGTTCATTGTGGTACTATTGTAATATTATTTGGTTCCAGGGCAACCATTGTCAGCTAAAATAGCTTTATTTGTGGGAAAACAGGGTCTTTTTTAGGTTATTATTGTCAAAATTGGCTGTGAAAATGACAACTGTCCAAAAAACACCCATCAAACGTACGAGAAAAAACGTAGTGGAACCAGAGGCCTACACTGGTCCCTACACTACAGGGAGCCAATCAGTGCATGCAGATACTTTACCAGTGAAGTGCACCCTCTGATTGGTTGGATCTTTAAACCAGTGTCATGTGTTACAGATCTGGACTGTCTGGTGCATTGTGTATTATAAAGTATGGTTACTATAAAAGACCTTTGTATGTCAAAAATAGTGTAACTTGAGATCTTTGTACCTTGAGGGACCACTGTATCTTATGCTGCTATGTGGTATAGGCACTGTTGGGGGTGTATTTTACCCTTCATTGGTGAATTCACTTTGGACTACCAGGGAAGTATTTTGTAGCATTTGTTTGGTGGTTTCACAGTAGTAATATGGTTGCTGCAATATTTGTCGATTTTTTAAGGGCCCTGGCATTACTATATATTGCAGGGGTAGGAAACCTTAGCTCTCCAGCTGTTGCAAAACCACAACTCCCATCATGCCTGGACAGCCAAAACTATTGGTTGGAAAGGCTTAACGATGGAGAAGTTCTGCTCTAACTGAATGCCATTAGAGCATTTACTAGATATCTTCATTAAACAGAACTCTAACTGACAGATCCTCTTAAATGAATTATGACCCTTCTCACCATGGATACGTTTCATACAAAAGCCCCAATGATTTCCTTCAGTGCAGACTTAAATTCTTTATGTATTTAGCCTGAGGTTATTTAATATAACATTGGGATACTTGAAGCCAAAAGAAGAAATTCTCTTTCCTTTTCCAGTGATAGGGGCATTGCTTTTAGCAGGCACATGTTAAGGCCCTATTACATAAAGCAATTATCGGCCGTATTTGGCCGATTATCGGCCATTACGGCTGATAATCGCCTTTGTGTAACAAAAGGCAACGATCAGTTGACATGCACGATGTCAGCTGATCGTTGTCTTTCGTTGTCTTTCAACATGCCGTCACACCGTGACACAGGAGTGGCGGCAGCAGATCGACGCTATCTCCTATGGGCTCCAAAGATTGTCCGGCCCCCCACACTTACCCACTTGCTGTTGCTGCCTGTAATAGTGCCAGCAGTGAGCTGGGAACCAGGAGCAAGCGAGGGTCGGTGTTAGCTTCCTCCCAGTGATCGGTGTAATAGACCTTCTCTATTAGTTGAGTTTTAACTTCATTTACACAAGATCACAAACAAAAACAGTAAAATTGTCTTCGTTTACTTCTTACCTTTGATCGAGAAACTTCCTTTTATTTGCTACAGAAGTAATTTTCTACAAGGCATAATTTCTTATATAGCATCGCATCTCTCAAAACAGGGCAAAATAATAGTTCTGTTCACTAACTGTTGTTATATCATCCAGGAGGGAAGGATTAGAACAGTTACTATGTATTCAAAAAGAAACCATTGAAATAATAGTCACCAAATGAGGAAATGTTTTTCTGCGGCTCTATCCAGTTTGCGGTGGTTACAGGGAACAACAGCGTTTACCTGAAATGATTGCTGCTGCCGCTGCACGTTAACACGGATTGGTTTTTCAAACCCTGTTTCAATTGCTGACGGAAAATATTTCCAATAAAATATCAAGTTTATTTGAAGCCACCTATCAAATTGCATAGAAACATTTTTGGAAAAGGTATGCTGGCAAAGAGAATGCCATACGTAATTTAGTTTTCTAAACATTTGAGATTGGAGGGGTGTAACTAAAGAGTATTGGTGTCTAGAGAAAACATGCAACCTGTGTTTCACGTAAACATTCCTGCCTTAAAGGGGTTATCAAGGATTAGAAAAAAAAACACAGCTAGTTTACTTAACCCTTTCACGACCTGGGGTCATTGATGCCTCAATGCCCAGGTCGTTTTAAGATATCAGCTTATGGGATCATAATGATGCCATAACCTGATGTCCCTGTGTCTGCCCCCTCTCCTCTGTCTCCTGCCGCTGTTACAATCTTGTGACAGCGGCAGGGGAGAGAGGGGAGGGGGAAGAGGTTACAGCCTCGCGCCCGGCAAGCGCCCTGCCTTCCCTCCCTACCTCCCTACCCCCACTGGCCTTCGTAGCCAGGAAACCTGAAGCCTGAGGCTTACGGTTTCCATGGCTACCATCAGGGCTCTGCGATCACTTTGCAGAGCCTCGATGGACACCGGCAGAGAATTCTCCCTCTGTAGAGGGAGACTTCTCTGTCAGGAGCCCTATAGATGCTCCGGTCTTGCTGACGGCAGTATCTAAAGGGTTAACACTCTGGTGCTGAGAGTTGCGGCGGGTCCCCGGTTATCACTAATGACAGCTCCTACGCCTGTGTCATCCTGGATTTTTAATTAACGTCAATACAGCATCAGGCATAGGCTGCAGTGACGTTAATTAACTGTGGAGTGGCGGGAGGTGGTTAAAAAACAGCACCACCCTTGTCCTCAGGTTGTGTGTGTTATTGCAATTCAGCTCCATTCACTACAATGGAAGTAAGCTGCAAAACGACTCTCCAACTGAGGGCAAGGGTGGTGGTGTTTCTGGAAGAAAGGGACCATGGTTTTTTTAAGACTGGATTACTCTTTTAAAACTGTGTTCACACAATAAAAAATAAAGGTAAAGTATGGCCATAATTTTTAGGGAAAAATACAGCTGTATTTTCAATATAATGGGCTACATTAAAGTCAATGGGAAATTGTCCAACAGTGCACACACACACACACACACACACACACACACACACACACACAGTATAGAATAACAGCTGATTAGGACCATCCCAATAATGAACATCATTATCATATATCACCTGCTTTTACAAAATACAGCAGTTTTTTCATCTGTTCACTACATCTCCCATCATGCAATGCTTATATCTGATTGGTCCATGATGTAGCAGAGCTGATGTTCACAAGATATAGCAGAGTTGAGTGTGTTGCATAGCAGAGTTGAGTGTGTTGCATAGCAGATTGAGTGAGTGACATAGCCGAGTTAAGCGCATTGCATAGCAGGGTTGAGCACGTTGCATAGCAGAGTTTAGCACGTTGCATAGCAGAGTTAAAGGAGAAGTCCTTTAAATTATTTTTTTTATATGTTATTACTAAACAAATGTACATTAATTATGGGAAATGTTCATATACTGCTGTTTCCCTTAATTTAGTGCATCAGGAAGTGTTAGAATTCTCTCAGAAGCAGTGACGTCACGACAAATGGTATAATTCCTATGGAGTGTCCAGCAGGGGGCGCACTATATATAGAAGTCAATGAGTACCATTGACTTCTGTATATAGTGTGCCCCTGCTGGACACTCCATAGGAATTACAATGGATGTGTATGTGTATGTATACAGTGTTTTTGATTGAATACATTTATGGAATACTTCACAGTATTCCATCACAGTAAGCCCGCCGAACCGCCGCCGCCCGCCGCTGCCGCCGCTACCGAACACCCGCCGCTCTGGACTACACTCAACTACTACTCTCATGACCTGCTCATAGCAGGCCGCTCTCCGATCACACGTGCCAGCGGCCGGGGAGTCAGCCATCAGATAGTGTAAAGTTTGCCCGGATCCCGGAAGAAGCAGGAGGGGGGAGCGGAGGGGGATGATAGCTGCTGCACAGTGATGAGCGACTCCCCTGCGCGGCATCAGCAGCATCAGCGGCAGCGATCTCAGCGATATAACCATGCTATGAGCAGGTGATGAGAGTAGTAGTTGATTGTAGTCCAGAGCGGCGGGCGTTCGGTAGCGGCGGCAGCGGCGGGTGGCGGCGGTTCGGCAGGCTTACTGTGATGTACTGATTGATTACATTTATGGAATACTTTGGGGAGTATTCAATCAAAAACACTGTTTATTACATTTACATACACATCCATTGTAATTCCAATGGAGTGTCCAGCAGGGGCGCACTATATATAGAAGTCAATGGTACTCATTGACTTCTATATATAGTGCGCCCCCTGCTGGACACTTCATAGGAATTACACCATTCGTCGTGACGTCACTGCTTTTGAGAGAATTCTAACACTTCCTGATACACTAAATTAAGGGAAATAGCAGTATATGAGCATTTCCATAATTAATGTACATTAGAAAATTGTATAATTTTCGATCAGTAATAACATATAAAAAAATAATTTTGCCCGGACTTCTCCTTTAAGTGAGTGAAATAGAAGAGTTGAGAGCGTGCCGTAGAGTTGAGTGAAGAGGGGGCGGGGGTTGATCCCACTGATGAGTTGCGGGGGGGCGGCGTGGGTGAGAGTCAAGGGGGGCGGCGGTACTCAGTCAAGGGGGTGTGTGCCACGGGAGACTCGGGCGGCAGTACTCCACTCATCATCCTTCCTCACCCTGCATGCTGGGGGTAACAGTGTCGCAGGTCAGAGTCGCGGGGGGAGAGGTGCCATGATGCCGCGGGTGACTTGGGCAGCGGTACTCCACTCATACCTTCTTTCCCTGCATGCGGTGTCTGGGGTGGGATACTCCCCTGCTGGCCGGTGCCGGTCCATGCGTCCGGTCTGTGCGTCCTAGCCCTGCTGGCAGTGACTCTCTGCACCGATGATGGTGGCCATTTCAAGTGCCGTGGATGAGTCTTAGGGGGGGGGGGGGTGCTGTCGCAGGGTGGTTGAGCCGCGGGGGGAGCAGGGGGGGGTTGAGCTATGGGGGGTCCGTCCGTTGAGCTGCAGGGGGGGCAACGTCAGGGGGCACAGTGTGGGGGTCACAGGTGAGCTCAGGGGAGGGGGGGGGTGTGCACACTGGTGACCTGGGGGGAGGGAGTCAGGAGACAGTGATCAGCAGCAGCTGTCAGTGTCCTCCCTCACTTCAATGGGCAGGGTTAGAAGCCAGCCCATTGAAGAGAGGGAGGAAATGTGATGCCGACTTGGAGGGTGGGGGCCAGGGGCATGGAGTGGTGTCGGGTTGGACTGAGATTTAATGATTTTATGGGTCTGGTGGGGGTGAATGCACCTAGATAGCAGCAAAACTGTGCAGAATCCATAATAAATTGATATTGGAAAGATGGAATGCCACGGGTGGGCAATGTATTAATGCAAAAAAAAATTGCGGGGAATACCCCTTTAAGCCTTCACCAGTTTCATGCTGCCCGGCTATGTTCCCACATCGTTTAACAGCGTCCGTTTCATAGCAATGGACGTTGTTAAACAGCCGGCCGCCGGGCTGCACTCAGCCCGTTCCTGCAGCTGATACCTCCCTATCGGCTGCTGGAACGTTCTTTTTCCACAATTGATTTGCGGGCACCGTGGGTGTGCCCGCAAATCAATTAGCCCTTCACTTCAATGCAATGTGCGGCTGCCGCTGTGCTGTGTGAACAGCTGATGTTTCCGGACGATGTTAAGTAAACAGCGTCCGGAAATAATTGACAGGCACATTATTCTAACGCCCATTCTAAAGATCGGGCCTTAGAATAACGATGTATGAACACAGCGGGCGGCACTGCATTGACTTCAATGCAATGCCGCCCCTGCAGTAAAGAACGGACGCTGAGGCAATTGCAATCAGTGTCCATTCTTTACTACAAATAAAACGTTGTGTGAACATAGCCATAAGCTTGCCTGTTACAATGATCTTTGATTCACTCTGAATGGCTGTGGCCTTTTACAATAATTATAGTTGTATCTTTAGCTGGGAATCAGCCTATGTTAATACAAACGCTTTTATACTGCTGGATACCGGGCGCCATTTGGCATGTTCCTTCAGCCGATACTGCTGTAACGAAAGCAGGAACATTGGGGGAGATTTATCAAACAAGGTGTAAAGTAGAATTGTCTTAGTTGCCCCTAGCAACCAATCACATTCCACCTTTCATTCCTCACAGATTCTTAGAAAAATGAAAGGTGGAATCTGATTGGTTGCTAGGGGCAACTGAGCCAGTTTCACTTTACACCATGTTTGATAAATCTCCCCCATTATCTCTTTATAATGAATTGCGGGCACCGTTGGGTGTGCCTGCCATTTAATTAACCATTGACTACAATGTAAAGTACCGCCGCCGGCCTTAGGTAGTCCTTATTGTATTTTATTACAATATTGTATTTTACTACTAAAAAAAATCTTTGCATCAACATGTTCTTAGCGCTAACACTTTTTTAATTTTCCACCTACGGAAGTGAGGGCTCAATTTCTGTGCCATGGACTCTAATTTTTGTTGGTACCATATATACCATTCATATACCATACCATGATGTCTTTTGTGTTTATACCATTGACTGCGCGGAATGAGGAATATGGGATAATCTGTGGGCTGCACCATTTTGTTTACTAGACAGGGTGACTAAATTAGTAAAAGAAAGATATGCCAATGTTTTTTTGTTTTGTTTTGTTTTTTTGTTTTGTTTTTTAAACTTGTATATTAGAAACTTGCATGATTTTATATTCTTTAAATAATAAAAAAAAAAGTGGAGAACCCCTTTAAGTATTAAAAACTGCTCATTTAAATTAATTGTCTAAAGGTATAATATGAGACAGGATGGGTCAGCTAGAGTTCAGCAATAAAAAAAAAAATCTATATATTTATGTTTAGGTAACAATCTAAATGCAGTCATTAGTAGGCTATTAAAGTCAATAGGCATGTAGCAATATATATGGAGAAATGCCTTTTTGCAGGCATCTTAATCAACCAATATATCATGGACTGGATAATGGGGACTCGACTGACATCTTTATGAGGTATTACATCATATATTTAGGCCACTGATTAGGCAATGTTTATTGAGGTAAAAATACAGCCGTATTTTGATAATTATGGCCGTAAAGAGCATGATTATAATTTAGTGCCATAATAATCACAATATAGCCGTATTTTCGCCTCAAAAAACATAGGGGAAGATTGATCAAACATGGTGTAAAGTGAAACTGGCTCAGTTGCCCCTAGCAACCAATCAGATTCCACCTTTCATTCCTGACAGATTCTTTGGAAAATGAAAGGTGGAATCTGATTGGTTGCTAGGAGCAACTAAGCCAGTTTCACATTACACCATGTTTAATAAATCTCCCCCGTAGTCTGAACATACCCTTAGGCTATGTTCCCACACAGTCAGAAAAGATGGATGCCCAGCTCCTGTCCAAGGTTCCAATTAGGGATGGTCCGAAACTGCCGTATGAACCCGAACGCTTGGCATCAGATTCCCGCTGTCTGCCGCTGCAGTGGGTGGATACAGCGGGAGGACCTCCTGGAAAACTGGGATACAGCCTATGGCTATGGCTGTATCCCAGTTTTACAGGCGGTTCTCCCGCTGTATCCCCCCTCTCCACGGAGAGGACAGACAGCGGGAATCATTGCCGAGCGTTCGGGTTCGTACGAACCCGAACCAAACTTGGTTCGGACCATCCCTAGTTCCAATACAATTATATAAAAACGAACACTCCACAGTCGTACAAACAGACGTTTTTGGCTGCACTTGTGGAGGTCAAAGCAGACCTAGTACAAGCATGTTGATAATGTTTTAGAGGCTGAGGAGGAAATTTATCAAAGGGTGCAATATATACACTAGTGTAAACTGCCCACAGCAACCAATCACAGCTCAGCTTTTAGCCCTGGAAAATGAAAATTGAGCTGTGATTGGTTGCTGTATGCAGTTTACACCAGTTTATATTCTACACCCTTTGATAAATCTCCCCCTGAGTGTTCATAGTACAATTCTGATACAAACCTTGCAATACTAAAAGCTAAAACACAACATATTCTATGAGTAAATATGTTAAGAAGAGGTCCTGTCTTGAATTCAATCCATTTGGAGTCCGAGTAGCTAGGACAAACATCCAATAAGACTGCCTATTCAGGAGCATTGCCACGCAGCAGTCCTGTGTACCATCCTTAGGATCCATAGGAAAAGTGGTGAACTGCTTTATTTTCCTTTGGACTTTTTTTTATCCGTTTAAGAGCCATTTAGGAGCCGTTTAGCCCTCCCCTGAATGCTCACTTGGAAATAAACCACTTGAACCTACAACGGTGAGTGCCAGCAATTTTCTTTTTCCAGCATAGATACAACTATGTTGCATCTATGTTCACTCCCCCCCTCCCCCCCCCCCCCCCCCACCCACACACACAACCTTCATAACAGGGCTCCGAATCATTGTTATGGGTTCAGAATAAATCCGGCGGAATTCCGTCGCCTGTACGCGCTCACGGACACACGCCTTTCTGCCGGCTCCATAGACACCATTCTATAGGCCGGCTTTTTCCGCATTCCGACAAAAGAATTGACGTGACAATTCTTTCGGCGGAATGCGGAATCAGAATTTATCCGCGAGAATTCCTTAGTCTGAACCCACCCTTACAGAGTAGAGATTTTTTCAACAGCTGTTGAAAATCTGTCAGTCTGTCGATCTTTCAATTTCTGCCATGGATCAGCAGCGTTATATCAATTTTCTCCCAGGAGAGGAGAGGACATTGGTAAATGAGCACCCAGTCAGATATGAGGATGGACACTGTGTTTACTGTGACTTCCTATAATGCTCACCCAGCACCCAGTGACTTGGTATAATGCACACCCAGCACCCAGTGACTTCCTATAATGTACACCCAGCACCCAGTGACTTGGTATAATGCACACCCAGCACCCAGTGACTTCCTATAATGTACACCCAGCACCCAGTGACTTCCTATAATGCACACCCAGCACCCAGTGACTTCCTATAATGCACACCCAGCACCCAGTGATTAGGTATAATAAACAACAGTCACCCAGTTACTTGGTATACTGGACAATGGCTTCACTGCTCCCACAGAAAACCACCCACAATCCATCCTCTTCTCTCTGTCTCTATCTCTCTGTATTTCTCTCCCTGCCTTAACTGCCTGCTGCAAACGGCTCTTCACTATACACAGCCGACTGGCCGCCTCCAGGAAGCCAATCACCTTATATGGAGGGGGAGGTGCTGACATCACAGTGGGGTTTGCAGCTGATTGGACAGATGCTAAAGATTATGGATAATCCCTTGCTCCCGCCCTATTTAGCAAATTTGCGAAGCAATTTTGAATTGCTACAAAGTCGATTCGCTGCAAATCAGAATTGGTCAAATTATTTTCGCTTATCTCTTTGTGTCATCATAGGTATACATCAAACATATACACCAGGGCTCCCCCATGTATACATCCGACATAGACTGCTTAATGTTGTGTAAAATAAGCCTTAGCATGATGTAATAACGTAAGAACACAGTTCACAGTAAGCTAATAATGATGTCTAATATGCCACGGGAATTCTGGTGGCGCATCGGAGTAATAGTATTAATATTTCCTTATTAAAATATGAAGATGTATACCTCATACCTTTAGCAGCGTTTTTACAATGTGAGCATAATCTGTTTGTGATAAAACCGCATGTGTGTATGAATGATATTGTTAATCTTCTCTTTATAGCTTTTGTTCTTAGTAAATGAATTGTTCTCATTAGCTAAGCTTATAAAACCCCCGGCACAATCACTATATGATTACAATAAATTGCACATTACCTTCAGAAAATAAAACAACTATCTTTCTTTTCTAAAGATAGAAGCGGAGTCTCACCTTCCTAACCAATGCGCAGGTTTTCTCAAAAAAACGAAAGCTAATAGGCTCCATTAAACTTTAATGCTGACCAAAGTGTATTTGTATGCACGTCTATCTGATTACTTAGGAAATCAATAGGAAGATGTATTTGCAATGAAAGTTTCACTACCCACTATAGAATACCAGGTTGAACTTAAACAGAGCATGTCACTAAGACTCAATGCACATTAATCCATATGTTGAATATATACCCTGGGAACAACTCCTGGTATTTACAGTAGAATTATCCATATGACTCCATTAATCACAAAGAGGCCAAAGGGTGTTGTTTCGACCTCCATTGAGCTATTATGCATTAACTTTTTTTTTTTTTTTTTTTGCTTTTCTATACAGTGGTACACCAATGTTTTTGCTATAGAACTTTATGGGTGATATATGCCTCTCTGGGCCTTTACAGTGGTATATATCTGAGCCTTCCATTGGAAGTATATGTCATGAGTGTATTGAACGCTGTGTATATAGAGCCAAAATCTTACATAGAAATTAGTGCTTTGAGTTTTGCGGCTATATTAAGCGACTCATTAAACTGCAGTTTGTGTTGTTTTCCCCTTTTATGATTATAATGTTCAAGAAAATTTTTAGTTCCGATTTTATTAGGGATTATGCGAAAACTTTTAGAACAGCACAAGGCTTTTTTGAAGAGTTGAACGCCATCAAGTTGCCATGAGTGAGTCGATCAGATACTTTAGATTTTGATATATGGGGATAAGTGGCCACAACTGTGTGTATCCTAGTTAGGAGGCCCTGTTTACATTCTCTATATGTACCATAGCATTAGGATTTAGGGTCCTATTAGACAAAGAGATTTTTAATGATTAACGATAAGCCATCGCAAATGAGATTGTTTATCGTTAACCTGAAATCGCTCACCATAATACACAGAACGATAGTTGTTAGTTGCGATTGTTACAGCTATTGTTACTAGAACCATTTACTCCATCTGATGCCAGCCAAAGAAGGAACGATTTGGAATTACACTGAATGATTAGTGATTAGGCCATTAGGCAATGTTGACACAACGTATGTTTTGCATAAATCACGGCCGTTGTTGCAAATTGCAACAACGGCCGTGATTTATACAAAATATGCATTGTATGTGAATGAATGGAATCCTGTCCGAAACGTATACACATAATATATGATCGGCTGGGATTCTATTCAGCCGCATGAAAAACTGACATGTCAGTTTTCTGCGGCCCCTATTCATTGAATAGCAGCCGCACAAAACATGTCAGTTCACACAATGCTCCGGCCACATGCTCCATTGTGTGCAGCGGTGAATTGGGATGCGGGCGCAAGTGGGTGCACCCACATCCGAATTCACCAGAAATGAAGATCATCCCGCCGGTACTCCAGTACTGCAGTGTCCTTTTATCAACTGCAGATTGTATTAAGTGGGTGTGACCTCGCGACATTAGTGCCACTTAGCCCCGCTCACCACGGCACCGTAGTCCCCGTGCCCTTGAAGCCCATTGGTTGGCCGACATAAAGGGGGTGGGGTCTAGACCTTTCAGCCAGTCTGTTCCAATGGCCGGGGAGGGGGCGGGGACAAATGTGGTGTTGTGGGTGGGGCTAATTGGCGCTAATACTGAGAGGCCCCGCCCACTTAACACAATCTGAAGCTGATAAAAGATGACTTTTTACTTGAACAAGCACCATGACGTATGATATAAAATAAGGTATGAAAACCGCTAAATTTACCCTTTACACCTGTGTAGAGATGTCAGAATGCAAAAAGGAGGTGACAGTGTCACTTTAAGTTATACCGGCCATTCTGTGACCCGGCCATATCACAGAACAGCCGGTGTTATACGTACTGTAGTGTGAACCCGGCCTTACAGCGAATGAATGTGGAATTACAGCGAACCATTAGCGAACGATTAACAATGATTTTAGGGTCAGATCTAAATCAACCATCAACGACACATGAACGATTTTTCGATCCTACTTTAAATTACACGGAACAATTATAGTTTAAATTAAAATGATTTAACGACTTTTCCGCACAATAATTGTCTCATGTAATAGGGCCTTAAGACTCCAGTGATTTGATTGTATATGTATATGAGATACCGGGCAGTATGTTTGCAGCTCATTATTAAATCTCCTGACATATGGTCGGTTTTTATGTCAATGGTTTTATACATTAGTGGTAGGTAACAGCAAATTACATAGCTCAATTGAGATAGAGTGGTTGAGATAGAGTAATCTGATGATCTCTTCGGAGACCGGACGTTCCGTGACCCAGCCGGGTCACGGAACGGCCGATCTCATACCAAGTGTGAACATAGCCTAATAATGCAAATAGTAATACAGTAAAAATAGTAATAAAGCAAAATGATTTGTTATCTCTGCAATCAGCTCATTTTTCTGCTGCCTTTTAACTCACAGCCGCTCCGAGCTGCCCCTCCAAGGGTGCTGGGAAAAGCTGGATCCAGTCTTTGAAAACTGTGAGAATTTTCCCAGCACCTGGGGTGGATCAGCACGGAGCGGCAGTCAGTTAAATGGAAGCAGGCCGATGAGCGGATTTCAGAGATAACAGAAAATCGTGTGAACATAGCTTAAACTTTGAAGGAGATCAAACATGGTGTAAAGTGAAACTGTCTCAGTTGCCCCTAACAACCAATCAGATTCCACTTTTCATTCCTCACAGATTCTTTTGAAAATGAAAGGTGGAATCTGATTGGTTGCTAGGGGCAACAGCCAGTTTCACTTTACACCATGTTTGATTTGTCTCCCCCTTTGTCTTTGTTTTGCTATTGTCACATTATTGTGTTGGCCTCTTTCTCTTACTTATCTTACTCTTGAGACTGTTGTTGCTTATTTGTTTTCTCACACCTAGAGTTCAACCCGACTATTCGTGTCTCATTACACACCATTCAAGAAAGATTCCACCGCTGGACTCCCGACCTGCTTCCATACTTTGTAACACATTAACCTCTGCTCAGATTTTACACACAGCAGGTTCAATTGTATTGTTTCCTTTTGTTTTGTTTGTTTTTTTTGCTTTGTAAATTACTGAAACACTTAGTTATTGAAGGAGAAATAAAATGCGTTGGGTGTTCTGTGTTCTACAATCCTAAGAGGATCATTAGTGACAAAAGGTCTATTGCTTTTTAATGTGAGCTCCTCCGTTTATACCAAACATTACAAAGGTATTTTACTCTTTTCAAGAAATTTACAAAAGGATCATGTGCAGAAATATACTTTATTGCAAAAAAAGTTCACAATGGAAACATATGAAGCAATAGAACAGCTGCAGTAATTGGACACAGCAGCCGATTCATTTTAAGAAAAATAAAAATAAAAACATTGAGATTAATGAATCATTTTTGTGCTTTGGCGCTGCCTTAGTAAGTACAATACTCATGAGACTTGGGAGGCTAGAGAGGAATCCCCTTCTTCCAGCTACTATAATTTTCCAACCATCTTGACTTTAATTATACTATAATAGATTGTCTATGTTTGAGCAGCCATTTACATTCACATGTGTGCGTCTTTCTGATCAATGAGGAACACTAGGTGTATATCACTGCACAGAGCGGCTCCGCATTACCTGCAATTAGCGCAGCCCCGGGGGGAGAAGAGTAAAGTGTTGGAACTATTAAATACATCTTGTCCCTAGGGAGCCTGTCTTCCAGATGAAAGCTTTTTGAAATCTGTATCCACCTGCAGGTATGTTATTCCCAATTCCTTCAACAACCTCCTTCTGGGCATTGCAGAAAATATAGTGCATTCATAGAACAACTTTCCTTAAAGAAAGAAAGAAAGAAAGAAAAAAAAGAGGTAAAACTTAATGAAGTAAATTAAGGTAATAAAATCAGCTTTTAAGGACACACTTACATAGTTGAAACAAGGGCCATGTCGTTCTCATGAGTTTTCATAATTAAACCCCATCTGCTGGTTACTGATGCCTGTGCACTTTATTAGTAAATGTTGAAGATAATCCTCATTTACCCTTTGGGTGTTAGGATGAAGGCATATACAAAATAAATTCAGACAAAAGAACAGGTTCCAAAATAAATTTGGATCACCCTTAACCAGCCCCATGGTAAATTTAGAGGTCAGACTAGAGCCTTGTTTTGGTGTCCTAAATACACAAAAATAATATACATGATAATATCACATTATAGTGTTTTTGGTATGGTTCTAAGATCAAAGAACATTCCGACAATAGAATATGTGTGTTCTGCTCCACAGAATTAGAGGTAAGCCCACAAGAGTGCATTCAGCTGTAATACTGCTGGGCAGCATCGGTGGCAACATGAAAGGGCAGTGGCTTTAAGGTCCCCCTCCTGCTCACCGATTCCTGTTGAGTCCTGTCCGCTTGTCCACTGCACTCTACGCTGGTCCTGGCTCCACTTCTGTCCTTCTGCACCTGCTGATTCCTTCCAGCTGCAGCTGCAATGCCACCTTTATCCACTAGGGTGGACGCGTGGCAACTTGCTTTGGATTTAAAGGGTCACCTATTTTTGCCCTCTGACAATCCTCTTCCATCTACACCTATTTAATGTCATTCCACCCATTCCTCCTTGCCTGAGCTCCCTGCCGCTTCAACCTAGGTGTTGGGGAAAAGCTAGATCCAATCCTGGGAAACTGGGAGAAGTTTCCAAGGATTGTATCCAGCTTTTCCCAGCATCCCCTGGGAGGAGCGGAAGGGAGCGGAGCAACTCTGACAGCCAGCCGACTTGATGGGCGAACCGCTTATCAAACAAAGCAATTCGCTCTACTCTACTTGCCAGGAGTCCTAGAATGAGTCTCTGCAACCTGCTGGCCATTGCATGTTGTCAAAGTAGGAAACACCCGGTGGCTAAGACTTTAGGACTTTTTTTTCCAGAGGCAAGGAGTCATTTTTGGTAAATTAAAGGAAATTGATATCAAATTGTTTGAAATGACAGTGACTATTCCCTAGGGATATGTTCACACAGCATCTTTTTTTTAGGCAAAATAACGGCCATTGCTTGATAATGATGGCAGTAAATAATGGTCACGAACGTTACTGACGCCAGTCACTGTAAAATAGCCATTATTTTGCTTAAAAGGCATTGTGTGAATATAGCCTTAATCCGAATCTCCCACATCTACTTAAAACTTCTGCTTCTTAACTAAGCAGTGCCACTGCTTAATAACATTGATATTAAATTAAACCAAAAATTCTTTCCAAAACACACATTCATCTCAATTTACCGCATTTCATGAACAACGCAAGTCTTCTATTTACAAAGTTCTTTCCAATGGCTCTTTATTTTTAATGAGTAAGTATGACTAACCCTGGGCTGCAATTAGAAAGTAGCAGAAGGAGATGAAAAATAACATCTTACAAATAACTGTTCATTACTATTACATTTTGTACCAGTCTTATGTCTATCATCTAAGTCTTTAAAAAGTGTTTGTTTTACTAGGAAAGTAAATTGGAAATGCATAGTGATAATAGTTGAAGGTACATTAGTGTCTAACATACAAACCTATGGCTGCCTACAGATGGCTACAACCCCAGCAAAGCAGCTTTGCTGTAAAGGTCTTTGTAGGAAGAAAGGTATGGGTTCAAGGGGGCTCCCTGTTTTCCCTCTGCTTAATTCTGATAGGCTGCAAAATAAGAGAGTAATGGGATGGAGACAGTGAAGGCTATGTTCACACAACGTTTTTCCCCTCCATTTGGAAGAAATAATGACGTCCGTCATTCCACTGTTTTGCCGCCCGTCAGTGCAATAACGGCTTTCGGTACATTATTCTAGTTCAGGTGGACTAATTGGCCTTTGGCTGTGTCTTCAATTGAAAAGTCCATTAAATTTAATATTAAAATGGTGAAAGGACGATGAAAAATGAAAAACTATGTGTGAACAACCAAAAACTAACGCTGTTTACAAGACACGTCAGAAAATAATTGACATGATAACTTTATACATTGTGTGCATTGAGCATCCATTATTATATTGACTTCAATGCATTGCATTAAAGTGTCACTGTTGTTATAACTGTTGTTTCATAATGTGAATCAACAGTAGATGTGATATAAAGCAAGTTTGCAATTTACATTCATTTTTTTTTTAGTTATCATGGAAAACACGGCACTTCCTGCATTCCTGTTTTTTTTTTTATTTGAGAAGTCAAGAGTTTCCCAGGCCATCTGAGCGCTCACAGAGAGAAGGCAGTAATGAGACTGATGGACACATTGAGCAGTGATTCTCTGTACTGGCCGGAATTCCTGTGTTTAGTCTGTTTTTACAATCAGCACAAGTCAGAAAATCTGCCTTCAGGAGACTGGACCTGGATTTCTGGTAAGTATAGCTTGGTTTTACAGTATGATAACAGCAAAAAAATAATAATAATTAAAAAGATTTTGAAAGTTATAATGACAGTGACAAAGTTATAACGACAGTTAAAATCTATTAAAACATGGCAAAAACTGTCATTTTTTAAATAAGATAAAAAAGCAGATGCCTTTTGTCTTTCTTTGACATTGTGTGAACATACAGTAGTCAAAGGCAGTAATTTGATGATATCTCTATTTCGATGTTTTCACATTGTTGTTATGTGGTAATTCTTTAAAGGAGTATTCGCTTTAACTAAACTTTTAAAAATAGTTAGATAATGCAAAGGAATGCAATTTTTCAATTGCTTTTTATTAGCAACATTGCTTACTTTTTCAGCAGTGCCAAGTTCTCCTTCAGCTTATTCCCTAGGTGACCGACCACAGCTCTCCGCTCAGTGAGTAGTGGCCTGGCTGTGACGTTATTTAGTGGCCGGACCAGGGAAAACACACTTCAGCTGGTGAGTATTAGCCAATTTCTATGTCTCCCCCTCAGATCACAGATGGTTTCAGGTATTGTGGATTATCCCCAGAGGCTTCTTCTTAAGAGACACTAGGCCATGGTGTCTCCCATTCTTGATCTATAGCCACCCTACCTATACACCAACATTTTGCCACACAAGGAAAACAGCAGCAACCAAATCCAAACAAGAAACAATCACCAACAAATTACAAAAAAAAAGAGGAAAACTTAAAGGGGTTGCCTACTTTATAGTAAAACTGTGCAGTGTACAGTATTAGTAAGTGTACTCACTGTATATACTGACATCAGCTCCCTGTGTTCTTCGTAGAGCTAAAATCAGACTACCCTCCTAAAATCAGACTGTGCTTTCCTGCTCTGTAGTGAGTCTGTCCATAAGATGGCCGGCATGGAGGAGCATGTGACAAAAAACAAAAGTATTGCTCTTCAGATTTCCTAGTGGTTTGGATTATTTAAATTACTACAACATGCATAAGATTTTTCACAGCTAAAAAATATCACCTCCCCAGCTACAAAAAAACAACAACTTCACACCCTATTATCGGTACATTTTTCAAATCAGATTAACACTCTTATAATTGATTACAACTAGTAAAATTACTTACAATTTCTCAAACACATATGCATGTTTTATTGTTTTTTTATGGTAATCAGAAACTGAAATATTTGATTGTAAATGCCGGAACTCAGAACCACTCTGAATTTCAAACGCAAAATAATTATTATTTTGTTTTTCTGTACGACCTTGTGTAGCACTTGATGTTTCTCTACTTGTACCTGGGAGTTCGTGTACATTATTTCCCGTCTATTTCAGCTGCCGGATGCAACAAATGTTTCTCTAGTTGGAAACTCCGGCCTATTCTCTAGGTGTATTGTGTGCAATATAATTACTCCTCTCAGGTGGTCAGACAAGCCTCCTCATTTGGCCAGTTCCACCCCACGCAGCCGTGGAGTCTGATTGCATCGGAACAATATCAGTCCTATGGTGCCTTTTTGCTCATACTGTATGCGCACATTTTCATTTTATTGCCAGTTACATGTACAAACTCACACAGATTCGAACAACAGTAAATAAGCACAATCTCTCCTTGAAATCGGAAAGAAAAAAGAGTTAGAAAGCAGAAAACCTAGGGTGGGTAACCAAGAGACACCATTAATACTGATTCACAATGTGTCCTGTGTGTGCGGCCAGATAATGTTTTGATCCCTTTTCTGTACATGGGGAATAAATCCTGCATTATCTGTAGGTCTGCAAGTCTTCTAACAAAGAACAGACCCTTCATGTGGTATATCCTAAATCTTTTTCATTGTAGGTGCCAGGACCAGAAAAGGCATTTTTTTATTGTCACTCCCATACATAGCTTTTACATCTTCTAAATGTTACACAGCAATTCCTCCTTGTGATGCAGAACTATTAGGCTATGCTCACACAGTAAAATAATACCAAAATACGAACGTAATTTTGAGTGCAGTTTGCTGCAAAAAACAGGTCGTAAATAATGGGCATGTTTATTATTTTTACTCCTAATATTCAGATTGCTCAGTTAGACTTATGTCTGTTAGGGTGGGTTCACACTGAGAAATCTGCGCAGAAAAGTTTAAGTGGATTCCGTCGATCGCCCTGCACGCATTTCCGCCTGTCTCATAGACTCCATTCTATGGTCGGGAATATTCCGTTGTCCGTCGTCGTCAGGCGAACATGTGGAACTTCTCCGCACGGATTCCTCATTGTGAACCCACCCTTATAGTGAAATTTGAAGAGACAAGCATCAAAGAAATAAAGAAACAAAGATTTACGATTCATGGAATGAGCTATACTCCTTCCAGACAATCGAGGGTTACTATAAGTTAAATAGTAAAATTCAGGAGTCCCTTAAAATGTTAAAGGACACTATAGTCAATATTTAAAAAAAAAAAAATCAAAATCCAATGGGAACAAAATGACAAAATAACTAAACCTACAATTGGAGGGGGAACAAGGAGGACCACCTATTCTCAAAAAAACGGAAATACAGCCATAAGATAAATACACGGTACACTCTCTACAAGGACTGGACTCATTGGATTCAGATTCGGATAGGTTCCTTTCAAATTCAGAGGGAGAAAGGAGAGGATCTCAAACTAATCTGGTACAGCTCAATAAACATGGAGGGATAGAAAAGATAAACAGACAAATAACAAGTCAAAAGGGCAGGTAGAAAACACAAAAAAGATGCATGATACTACAGGAGGGCGAGGAAGAAAAAATAGTTTTCTCAATAGGGCGGGAAACTAGTAGGATGAGGAACATTGATAACATTGTTAGTCTATGTTTCCAAAACGTTTTTTTGGTCATTTTTGGTGCCAAATTACAACTATATTATGCAAATTACGACAGTGATTTGCATAATATGCCCACATTTTGCAACCAAAATGACGGCTGTCTAAAAAGGCTGCTAAAAATAGTGAAAGAATCTGTCTTCATGCTCCTTATCAAATGGAAGTGTTGACGAGAGGTCTTAGTTTTGTACCATCTTAATATTTTCACAAATTTAAGACTCTTCTAGATGTCAATTTAATGGGGATTGCTATATTAAACTAAATACATATATATATATATATATATATATATATATATATATATATATAGACTACCGTTCAAAAGTTTGGGGTCACATTGAAATGTCCTTATTTTTGAAGGAAAGGCACTGTACTTTTCAATGAAGATAACTTTAAACTAGTCCTAACTTTAAACAAATACACTCTATACATTGCTAATGTGGTAAATGACTATTCTAGCTGCAAATGTCTGGTTTTTGGTGCAATATCTACATAGGTGTATAGAGGCCCATTTCCAGCAACTATCACTCCAGTGTTCTAATGGTACAATGTGTTTGCTCATTGGCTCAGAAGGCTAATTGATGATTAGAAAACCCTTGTGCAATCATGTTCACACATCTGAAAACAGTCTAGCTCGTTACAGAAGCTACAAAACTGACCTTCCTTTGAGCAGATTGTGTTTCTGGAGCATCACATTTGTGGGGTCAATTAAACGCTCAAAATGGCCAGAAAAAGAGAACTTTCATCTGAAACTCGACAGTCTATTCTTGTTCTTAGCAATTTCTCGCATGGAATAGCCTTCATTTCTAAGAAATTGAAGATTTCCTACAACGGTGTATACTACTCCCTTCAGAGGACAGCACAAACAGGCTCTAACCAGAGTAGAAAAAGAAGTGGGATGCCGCATTGCACAACTAAACAAGAAGATAAGCACATTAGAGTCTCTAGTTTGAAAAACAGACGCCTCACAGGTCCCCAAGTGGCATCTTCATTAAATAGTACCCGCAAAACACCAGTGTCAACATCTACAGTGAAGAGGCGGTTGCGGGATTTTGGGCTTCAGGGCAGAGTGGCAAAGAAAAAGCCATATCTGAGACTGGCCAATAAAAGAAAAAGATAAGATGGGCAAAAGAACACAGACATTGGACAGAGGAAGACTGGAAAAAAGTGTTGTGGACGGATGAATCCAAGTTTGAGGTGTTTGGATCACAAAGAAGAACGTTTGTGAGACGCAGAACAAATGAAAAGATGCTGGAAGAATGCCTGACGCCATCTGTTAAGCATGGTGGAGGTAATGTGATGGTCTGGGGTTGCTTTGGTGCTGGTAAGGTGGGAGATTTGTACAGGGTAAAAGGGATTCTGAATAAGGAAGGCTATCACTCTGCACCGCCATGCCATACCCAGTAGACAGAGCTTGATTGGAGCCAATTTCATCCTACAACAGGACAATGACCCTAAACACACCTCCAAATTGTGCAAGAACTATTTACAGCAGAAGCAGCAGCTGGTATTCTATCATAGGTAATGGAGTGGCCAGCGCAGTCACCAGATCTGAACCCCATTGAGCTGTTGTGGGAGCAGCTTGACCGTATGGTACGCCAAAAGTGCCCATCCAACCAATCCAACTTACATAGTTACATAGTTACATAGTTACATAGTTAATACGGTTGAAAAAAGACACATGTCCATCAAGTTCAACCAAGGAGGGGATGGATACAGGGAAGCGGGAGGGGTGATAGGTTCTATACATACAGGGAAGGGGGAGGGGTGATATGTTCTATACATATGCATTTATATTATTTTGGTCTAAGAACTTGTCTAGCCCTGTTTTGAAGCCCTCTACTGTTTTTGCTGTGACCAGATCCTGTGGTAGACTGTTCCACAGATTCACAGTTCTCATGGTAAAGAAAGCTTGTCGCCTCCGGAGATTGAACCTTTTTTTCTCCAGGCAGAGGCAGTGCCCCCTTGTCCTTTGAGGGGGTTTTACCTGGAAGATCTTTTCCCCATATGTCTTGTAGGGGCCATTTATATATTTAAATAAATTAATCATATCTCCCCTTAAACGTCTCTTCTCCAGACTAAACAAATGTAATTCTTTTAATCTCTCCTCATAACTAAGATGCTCCATTCCCCTTATTAGTTTAGTTGCCCGTCTTTGTACCCTCTCCAGCTCTAGAACATCCTTTTTATGAATCGGGTTCCAAAACTGGACGGCATACTCCAGATGAGGACGCACCAAAGCTTTATAAAGCGGTAATATTATATCCCTGTCCCGTGAGTCCATGCCTGTTTTAATGCATGACAATATCCTGCTGGCCTTAGAAGCAGCTGACTGACATTGTGTGCTGTTCTGTAGTCTATTATCTACAAGTACACCCAGATCCTTCTCCATCAGCGACTTTCCCAGAGTAACTCCCCCCAGGACATATGATGCATGCGGGTTATTAGTACCCAGGTGCATAACTTTACATTTATCCACATTAAACCTCATTTGCCAAGTGGACGCCCAAACACTCAGTGTGTCTAAGTCATCCTGTAACATCTGCACATCCTCCATAGACTGTACTGTACTACAAAGCTTGGTGTCATCTGCAAAGATAGAAACATTGCTGTTAATTCCATTCTCAATATCATTAATAAACAAGTTAAACAGAAGAGGGCCCAGTACTGACCCTTGGGGTACACCACTTATTACCGGGGACCATTCGGAGTAGGAATCATTGACCACCACTCTCTGGGTACGATTATTGAGCCAGTTTTCAATCCAGTTACACATTAAATTTTCCAAACCGATAGAATTTAACTTACCCATCAGACGTCCATGAGGAACTGTGTCAAACGCTTTTGCAAAATCCAGGTACACGATATCCACAGCCGCGCCGCCATCCAGGCTTCTACTTACCTCTTCATAGAAACATATCAGGTTGGTTTGACAGCTTCTGTCCTTAGTAAAGCCATGCTGGTTATCACTTATAATACTATTAGCCACTACATATTCCTGGATGTAGTCCCTTATAAGCCCCTCAAATAGTTTCCCCACAATGGACGTTAAGCTTACGGGTCTATAGTTACCTGGGGAAGTTCGAGAGCCCTTTTTGAAGATCGGCATTACATTTGCCTTACGCCAGTCCCTCGGCACAATACCAGTAAGCAAAGAATCACGGAATATTTCATACAAGGGTAGTGAAATTACAGAACTGAGTTCCCTAAGAACTCTGGGGTGCAATCCATCAGGCCCTGGAGCTTTGGTTACATTGAGTTTGTTTAATTTATCTTGGACCATATCTATAGTAAACCAGTTCAGTACATTACTGGCCCCAGTACTGGCCCCACCCACCGTAGTACTAGCCCCACCCACCACAGCTCCATCCTCTTTTGTATATACAGAACTGAAGAACTTATTAAGTAACTCAGCTTTCTCCTGATCCCCAGTTATTAATTCCCCTTCACCATTATTTAGGGGTCCTACATGCTCTGACCTTGGTTTTTTTGCATTAATATATTTGAAGAATTTTTTGGGGTTTCTTTTGCTTTCTATAGCTACCTGCCTTTCATTGTGAATTTTTGCTGCTTTTATTACATTTTTACAGGTTTTGTTGACTTCTTTGTAATGTTTAAATGCTAAAGCTGACCCCTCTGATTTATATTTTTTGAATGCCCCTTTTTTCTCATTTATAGCCCTTCTAACCTCGGTTGTAAGCCATGTGGGATTGGATTTTAACCGTTTATATTTGTTACCCATAGGAATATATTTGGCAGTACAGTTATTTAATGTGGATTTGAAGATTTCCCATTTATTAGCTGTATCAGTATGTGACAGCAGCCGCCCCCAGTCTATGCCCTGAAGTTCAGCCCTTAACCCAGGAAAATTGGCCCTTTTAAAATTAAGAGTTTTTGCCCTCCCAACATGTTTTTCTTTTGTACACTTTAAGCTAAAAGTCACTATATTGTGGTCACTATTCCCCAGGTGTTCATGGACAGTGACATCCCCAACCAGCTCAGCGTTGTTAGAAATAACCAGATCCAACAAGGCATCACTTCTAGTTGGCTCCTCCACAAACTGGCCCAGAAAATTATCCTGCAGGAGGTTAAGAAATTCCCTCCCCTTTGTGGTTTTAGCTGAACCGTGACCCCAATCTATATCTGGGTAGTTGAGGTCCCCCATTACCACTACTGTCCCCTCCCGGGCAGCCCGCTCTATTTGTCTATTTAACTGGCCATCTACCTCCTCAGTAATGTTGGGGGGTCTATAGATTACACCAAGAATAACTTGTGGGAGCTGCTTCTAGAAACGTGGGATGCAATTTCTCCAGCTTACCTCAACAGATTAATAGCTAGAATGCCAAAGGTGTGCAATGCTGGAATTGCTGCAAAAGGAGGATTCTTTGACGAAAGCAAAGTTTGATGTAAAAACAATGTTATTTCAAATACAAATCATTATTTCTAACCTTGTCAATGTCTTGATTCTATTTTCTATTCATTTCACAACGTATGGTGTGACTCTTCATGGAAAACACAAAATTGTTTGGGTGACCCCAAACTTTTGAACGGTAGTGTGTATATATATATATATATATATATATATATATATATATATATATGAAGTTGAAGTCTGTAATACAAGGCAATATCACTTCCAATAAATACACTAATCTTGCTTTTCTTGAGCAGTGTGTCATGTTGTCCCTTACAAATTTACAAAATGAATCCACTACCAACAACAGGATTGTGGATAGGATAGAGGTTGATACTAAAAATCCATATTTCTACTGTCTCAGCAAGGAAAAAATATATAGGTATGTTATGGAGTATGGTGGAGAGATATCTAGTTAAACCCTTTGAGAAAAAAAAAAAACATGACAGATGAGCATTTAAAGAGTCACTGTGGTATTTTTTTTTTTTTTTGCAGAAATCAATAGTCCAGGCGATTTTAAGAAACTTTGTAATTGGGTTTATTAGCCAAATCTGCCATTATCTGCATGTAAAAAGCCTTTTCCCAGGTCCCCCCCTCCTTCCTCTTTTTCATCCACTCCAAAAAATCTGAAAATTGTGACTTGTTGCAGGAGTCGTACCCTGTCTGCTCTAGGGAGAGGGGAGGGGGGAGGAGGAAGGAGGGAGTTAGCCGGCAGCAGAAAGCAGATAACAGAGGATTACAGGCACGGAGCTGGGTGACAGCTGTAATCAGAGCTCAGACAGGTCACTGGTGACTGTCACAGGAGATATCCCGTGAGGGATTTGTAGATTAACTCTTTGTTGTCCTGTTTTGGTCTTTTCTTTAGCTCTCTCCATAGGAGAACAATGAAGACAGGGGGGAGAGCTTCAAACTGCTTTTTCATGATAAAAATGCATTTTTCGGATAATAAACCCAATTACAAAGTTTCTTAAAATCGCCTGGACTATTGATTTCTGCAAAAAAAAAATTTCACGACAGTGACACTTTAAGACCTCAAACAATGGTTGGCAATTAGGGATTTAACCAGTCATATGAACACAGTTATAAGGTATAAGGATAAGGAAAAGGGGGGCAAAGAAATTTATAGCAACAGTGTTAATGCGTCATTATACAGTAAAAGTATAATTAGCCATGCTGCCGTGGTGCGGGGAACATGACAGTTATGTATTCTTATTGTCCCGCTCCGCCACAGCTGCCAGTTCACAGGCCGCCCACTCCCACTGTGCCACTGCCAGTGTTTCAACAATCCGATGACGTGCTACTCCCACAGAAAATGGCCACTCAGTGTAGAGTCTATGCTGAGCATCCATTTCCTATGGGAACAGCACATCAATGGATGTTGTCAAGACGATGACTGTGATGCAAACGGGGTGGCCCGGGAAACGGCAGCTGCGATTGAGAGGGACATGTAAGCATACATACATACATACCAGCAGCATGGCTAATTATGCATTTGTCTCAGACAAACCCTTTAAGTAACGATTCCTCCAACCACAAACACACGGGTGTGAGGGCGCAGGTCCAACAAAAAAAAAAATATATATATATAATAAAATTAAGAAATATGTATAAAATATATATATAAAATTTATAAAAAAATTCATAATTTTTTTTTATATATATATTTTTTTTACATATTTTTTAGTTTTATTATATATGTATATTTTTTTTTGTTGGACCTGCACCCTCACACTTGTGTGTTTGTGGTTGGAGGAATCGTTGCTCTATTGATCCCTGGAGGATATCGGGAGTGGCTGCGGTCTGTCTCACATGTGCTTCTGAGTGTTGTGCCTCCTAGCTAGCACAACCTTACCAGGTGAGGGTTACCTTGTTTTTTCCTCCCCTTCGTTTTATTTGGTTGATCCTCGCCATGGAGCGCTTTCTCCTTCTTTTTTGTCTATAAACCCTTTAAGTGACAAACAGACCTGTATAGAACTTCCACAAGACCCCATGTGTTTCTTTAAAACATCTTTAGACACAAATTGGTCATGACAGGGGTCAATGAAGGTCTCTTTACAAAGAAGGAGGCAAAGTGTTTGATTCCCGAGTGTCCAATTGTTCCTATATTCCATGGACTTCCTAAAGTTCATAGGGAAATTGTCCCTCTGCCTTGAAGTATAGGTTTCCTCAAAGTAAAATTGTGCTCCTGGTTGGATGTTAACCTACAACATGTAGTATCATGCATTCCAGGATACATGAAAGACGGCAAAGTTCTAAAGATTTTTGATCATTTCGATTGGAAACACAATTTTGCATTGTTTACATGAGATGCAGTCCCTTTCTATTCTTCTTTCCCCACTAGATAGTCCTTAGAGCTTTGTCTCACCATTTATATACTAATGGGACATATACGGAAGATGAGTAAATTATAGAGGTGACAAAGTATCTATGGCACAATTGCTTCATATTCGAGCAGAATATTTATTCGGCCAATAACATATTCATGAGCATTATACTCTGGTATGGACAATACACACTCTTATTGTTTGGTCCAGACTTGTATCATCCATACCAGATTTTATGGACAAGGTTAACCATAACGATTACAATAAACCTTTGAGATCTCAGCACTAGGTTTTTTTTTATTGGATATAAAATTGGCTGCGAGATTTCACATCACATTCCATCATAATTTGTCATTATAGAAAACCCACGAGCCGCTCATCACTGCAGCTATCATCCCCCTCCGCTCCCCCCTCCTGCTGCTTCCATGTGATAGCTGACTTCCTGCCCGGCCGCCGCTCTCTGTTCACACGTGCCGGCGGCCGGGCAGGAAGTCAGCTATCACATAGAGTAAGGAAGCAGCAGGAGGGGGGAGCAGAGGGGGAGGATAGCTGCAGTGATGAGCGGCTCCCCCTGCGCGGCATCGCGGCGGCGATCTCAGCCATATAACCCGGCTACTACTCTCCCATCACCTGCACATGCTATGAGCAGGTGGGGAGAGTAGTAGTTGAGAGTAGTCCACAGCGGCGGCAGCGGCGGGCGGCGGGCTTACTGTGATGTACTGATTGCTTACATGTATGGAATCCTTTGGGGAGCAAGGACACTTGCTCCCCAAAGTATTTCATAAATGTATTCAATCAAAAACACTGTACATTACATTACATACACATCCATTGTAATTCCAATGGAGTGTCCAGCAGGGGCGCACTATATATAGAAGTCAATGGTACTCATTGACTTCTATATATAGTGCGCCCCCTGCTGGACACTCCATAGGAATTACACCTTTCGTCGTGACGTCACTGCTTCTGAGAGAATTCTAACACTTCCTGATACACTAAATTAAGGGAAATAGCAGTATAGGAGCATTTCCCATAATTAATGTACATTAGAAAATTGTATAACTTTCCATCAGTAATAACATATAAAAAAAAAAATTTCCTTCTCCTTTAAAGCAAATGTACCAGCAGGTACATCGCTTTAAGATCTTTACATGAAGAGACTGGTGCCGGCGCGAGGATGCTGGTGCTGCGGTCCTTTTTATGAACCCCAGCCCCGTTCCCACACACAATGCTGGTTTATTCCTGGTCACCGGTCCAGTCTGAAGCACTGGAGGCAGGCCCACCCGCCACCAATGTGATGTTCTGCCCACCCCTCTGTGACGCAGCTCCATTAGAATCAATGGGGCTGCGTCACAGAGGGGTTTTGTCACACTAAGGGCAGATAGGCCCGCCTCCAGTGCTTCAGGCCGGGTGATGACGGGGAATAGACTGGCGCCGGGCATGGGAACAGGGCTGCGGTTCAAAAAAATGACCCGGCACCAGCATCTCCGCACCAGTCTATGTTCACACTACGTATATTTCAGTCAGTATATGTATATTTCAGTCAGTATATTTCAGTCAGTATTGCAACCAAAACCAGGAGTGGATTAAAAACACAGAAAGGCTCTGTTCACACAATGTTGAAATTGACTGGATGGCCGCCATATAACAGTAAATAACTGCCATTATTTCAATATAACAATGTTTAAAACAATGTTTTAAAATAACAGCAAATATTTGCCATTAAATGGCAGCCATCCACTCAATTTCAACATTGTGTGAACAGAGACTTTCTGTGTTTTTAATCCACTCCTGGTTTTGGTTGCAATACTGACTGAAATATACTGACTGAAATACACGTAGTGTGAACATAGCATAACATTATACGTGTAAAGATCTTTAAGTGATGTACCTGCTGGTAAATTTGCTTTAATCATGCTAAAAATCATGGTGAAGTGCAGATCGTGTAATTTTTTATTATAGGATAAGCATAGGTGTTCTACCAGTAGGAGATCTAAACGTTCGAAGGGGATATTTTTTACCACTCCATACAAAAATGTATTTAACCCCTAGACTACCCATGACGTACAGTTATGTCATGAATGTCCGTCACCAGACAACCCTGGACGTAACTGTACATCATGGGTCTCTAATGTGCTATGAAGCGCCCTCCGGAGCGCAGCACGCTTCATAGCAGGTGGGGGCCCTCACTGTTAATGACAGGCTGCACCGATCACGCTGCAGCCTGTCATTAACCCCTTAAATGCCACAATTGTGGTGTTTAAGTGTAAGTGACAGGAGCAGCTCCTGTCACTTACCGATCGGGACCCCGCAGTGCGACCTAAACAAAACCTAAAATGTGATTCTGATCACATCATCTACATGATTATTTGCAGTGGCTACAACCAACTTGTAGGCTGTTTTATAAGGAAATTCAAAGTAGGAATTACAGAACATATATACAATAACAACAATAATAATAATAATAATAATAATAATAATAATAATAATAATAATAATAATAATGCAATAAAGCTATTTGGAACAACCAGACACTTTGTAACTGCACATGAGGGCAAACTGGATTCCTTCTTATGTTTTTGGTTTTGACAGAATCCCTACACCTATATGGGAGGAGATTGGAGAACAAAAAAAGTGCTCAAAAAGGAAGTAGAATAGATTTTTCACCTGGGCACATAAAGCCCATTAGGCATGAATGTGAAAAATGATCCCGGCTTGTGCTTGAAGAATGCTCCCATCCCTGCGATTTGTCTATGCTTTTTATTTGAAATAGTTGACCTATGTTCAATGTCAGGTCTTTAAAAATTACCCTTGTCACATCTATTTGCTGTTTAAATGTTTAATTTATATTCTTAATAAAGCAGTTGCCTTCTACGTCAACCAGAACTTGTGTTTAGTTCCAGTTATTTTGTTTATAAATCTGAGCGCTCATCCTGAATGTATTCCTTTCCTTCAATCTTGTTTGTACCTCTGCTCATGCAGCCATCTGTAACAGAAAGTTTATCAGCACGCTTGGTCATGTTTAACCCCAATAAAAAGAAACAAAAATACACGAGATGAGCAAATCGCTCAGAATTTTTTTTTTTGCCAAGTTCGCAAATATTCGCAAATCGCATACAATTGGATTTTTTTTTAAACAGGCAATTTTTTTCAACAGCTGTTGCTGTGACAGTGTCAAAATTGGAAGATGTCGATCAGTCTGCCAATAATTCAATTTCCGCCATGGACAGTAGTGGACGTTGGTGGATCAGCAGCGTAATATCAATGTTCTCCCAGGACAGCAGTTGACATTGGTAAATGAGCACCCAGTAAGGTATTAAGATGAACACAGTGTTCACTGTGAGTTCCTATACTGCACCCAGCACCCAGTGACTTGGTATAATGAACATCAGTCACCCAGTTAATTGGTATACTGGACGATGGCTTCACAGCTCCCAACCCTCCCCCCCCCCCACAATCCACCCTCCTCTCCACTATACACAGCCTACTGTCCGCCTCCAGGAAGCAAATCACCTTATATAGAGGGTGAGGGGGGCACTGACATCCCAGTGAGGTTTGCAGCTGATTGGATGGGCACTAGGGATTATAGGTAATCCCTTTCTCCCGCCAAAAGACAGTTCTGTAAGCTAACATGTGTGGTCGCCGTTATGTTTGGTGAATTTGCACAGTAAGGCTGGTTTCACACACAGTATATTTGTCAGTATTGTGGTCTTTTTATTGCAACCAAAACCAGGCGTGGATTGAAAACACAGAAAGGCTCTGTTCACACAATGTTGAAATTGAGTGGATGGCCGCCATTTAACAGCAAATATTTGCTGTTATTTAAAAACAAGAGCTGTTGTATTGAAATAATGGCAGTTATTTACCGTTATATGGCGGCCATTTGCTCAATTTCAGCATTGTGTGGACAGAGCCTCTGGGTATGTGCACACTGCTGAAAAGTGACAGAAATTCTGTCACGTAATCCGCAGCTCGCGTCCGCTTGCGCCCGCTCGTGGACTGCGGCGGGCACGCACATCTCCCCCATGTCATAGACTCCATTCTATGCACGGGCGGATTCCTTCCTCCGTCCAAAGAAGGATCAAGTTCATTCTTTGGACGGAGGAAGGAATCCGCCAGTGCATAGAATGGAGTCTATGACCCAGGCAAAGACGAGCGCGCTTGCCGCAGTCCGCGAGTGGCGGATTATGCGACAGAGTTTCCGTCACTTTCAGCAGTGTGCCCATACCCTCTCTGTGTTTTCAATCCACTCCTGGTTGAGGTTGCAAAATACTGACCAAATACTGACTGAAATATACTGTGTGTGAACCCAGTCTAAGACTATGTTCACACTACATAAAAGTACGGGTGAACAATGCCGATTGTTCTATGGGATCCCGGCCGGAGCGTATACACATCGTATACACATGTCAGTTTTCTGCGACCGCAATTCAGTGAATTGCGGCCGTAGGAAACCCTGTCAGTTCACATAATGAAGCGAGCGGCTCCGGACGCTTGCTTCATTGTGTGCAGGGGGAAGTTCTGATGCGGGCGCGCGCTGATGCACCCACATGAGAACTCTGCGGCCGAAAGATCATCCGGCTGGTACTGCAGTACCGGCCGGGATGATCCATGCAGAGACCGGCCGTTCACGGAACGGCCGGTCTCTATATGTAGCGTGAGCATAGCCTAAATCTGGAAAATTGCATATTGCTACAAAGCAAATTTAATGTCCGATTTGTTGCGGACTGGAATTCGTCAGATTCCCTTCACTCATCTCTAAAAGATACTAATGGATGAATTAAACGAATTGCATACTTTTAAAATGCTAGAAAAGAGTAATCACTAGAATTAGCTTTTTTTTGTCCTTTAAACCATATATGAACACAGGAAATAGTCTCTTTGTAAGCTCAGTGTTTATGTCAGCATGGAGACAGATGACAATGCTTACTTTGTGGCATGTCCTTCATTTCTGTCATTGCCCACAGTCTGGATTTCAAGTCTTCTTTGAGTAATATTTTAAGCCATGTGTGCAAGAAAAGTGTTTGAATTGCATTTGTACACACTTAAAAGCATGGTAATAAAAAGGTTTTGAAGGACAAAGTAACGGAGTCTTATAAATATTTCATGTGTGTCAGTGCAAAGCTAAAAACTGACTATTTACAGTATGTACATAGTAAAATGGAAGGTCGAACCTACTGCTGCTACCCCTACTGTTTCTTCAAATACCTGCTTGACTGCAAACATTTTGCAATTTACTATACACTAGAAAGACTCTCATCTTATCTGCATTGCGGATTCCATTTACAACATAACCCACAGCACTTGGCCACATTTATAATATCACTGATTCAAACTGAATAGCGCTGCTTTCTGTGAAGAATCACAAAACTGCAAAAACTGTAGTGTGAGAATAAACTAATGCATGTAAAATAGAAACGGCTTCTGAACCTGATGTTTAGTAATAGTGTTGAGCGATCCTGACAAACTGTTCTGGTTCGGAAGCTTTCTCCAAAACCCAAACACTCTACATTTGAATTCTGGCATCTGAAGAAGTGGCATCCAACTTCTCCAGCCACCGGGAGTCAAATGCTGAGCGCTCAGGTTCCTGAACAGTTTGGAGAGTTCACTCAACACTTGTATATGTACATGCATATCACAGCAGCATTCTTTTCTTGACAGGAGATACTGTTCAACTACACCAAGGCCATGTTCCCACTGCGTAAGACATCGGCCGTTCTGTGACCCGTTCTGTGACAGGTCAGTTTTTTGCGGTGCCGCTAACGATCCCAGACGGAGTGTATAATATGTGTATACACTCCGGCTGGTATTCCATCAGCTGCAGCACAATTTAAGTTCAGTAGTAATCACGGCCATTGTTGAAAAACGACGGCCATGATTACTACTGAACTTACGTTGTGGGGACATAGCCTAAGAATGTGAAAGAAATCCACAAAAGGCAATACATACTGTATGCCCTCCTTACACACACAAACACACACACACAATCAGGGCATCTTGCAGGGGGGCAGCACCAGGGAGCAGGAGGGAGGGGGAAAAAATTGTTTTTTATTTTTTTTTGTCTCCCACCTCCCATTCAGACTTGCCGAGGTTTTTTTCAAGGGGGGGGATTATGGGTGTATTGCTCAGGTCAGATATGGCAGCATTATCCAGTCACAGTATGGGGGTTTTGGTAAGGTCTGGTGTGGCAGTGTTATCCAGTCACAGTATGGTGGTATTGGTAAGGTCTTTTGTATGTTAAATTGAGCTATTACCTACCAATCTACCAATCCTGTGGTGAGAATTCCGTCAAACAATATGCAGACGGCTCTAATCATTGATTCAATGTGGAAATTTGTTTATGTTTTAAGCAGTTAAAAACCATTAAAACACAATTCAGACAATGCTTCTACATGTAGAGAAATTCATGTGGCCGAAACCATGCTGTAATTTCTTCCCCAGTAGTCATGTGCTGTTACCAGGATTATTGGCCATAAGCCTATTGGTTACCACATGAGGGTCTGGTTTCGGCTACGTGGAGACGTACAGTAAATGTGGGAACACGGCCTAAGACTGATCAGATATCAATATGATATTCAGAAAATCCTGATGCTGATTGGTGAGTGAAGATGTAGCGTCTTCAGCTTTAGTGCCTAGGTAGTTGTTAGTTGGGAAGGTATATTGAAGCCTTAGCAACCAATATGATTACTACTTTTATTTTCAAAGAGAGCTGGAATCTGATTAATTGCTAGGGGTGGCTGCCTCAGAACAGACCCATAGAAATAAAGAATAAAATGTCCTGGACTTCAGATTTGGTGCCATCTTTTGGATCCACTAAGTTAAACCAAGATCAGTACTGACTTGAAGCCACTCTTTGAGATTTTAATTTTACATTTGTAAAGTGTACAGTACTTGACCCCACTTCATCTTCAGGTTCTAACATAAACTAAGCTTATTTGGCAGGAAATCTTGCATGGCCATATGGAAAAATACTTCACGAGCTGCAGAGACTCCTCAGCAAGCTCAAGCTGATAAAATGCACCATGCTATAGCTAGGGCTTCAGAAACACCTCAGGACACTCAGGCCAGGCAGCATGATGATTTTTTTCATAATTTGGGCCTAGAAAACGGGGACAAATTCTACAAAACAGGAAAGGTTAAAACAACTGTCAATGACACTTATGGTTCTGTTGTAGGTACCGTTGGAATACCATGTTTTAAAATTTTACAAAAACTGAACAATTTCATCTTTTTTTAGTCAGTTAAAACTAAAATAACTTAAAGGGGTGCTCCAGCGTGGGGGCACTTTTTAGGGGGGACCGGGGAGGAGGTGGCTGAAATAAAAGACATCCACTTACCTCCCCGGTTCCAGCGGCGGGTCCCGCATCACTGCACTCCGGTGCCCGATTCCCGCCCGCTTCCGGGTGTCTGACGCGGGCTCGGGACGTGACATCTCAGGTCCGCTCAGCCACTCAGTGAAGGAGGCGGGATCCGTTTGAAGTCCGCTTGGATCCCGCCTCCTTCACTGAGTGGTTGAGCGGCCCTGAGACGTAGCGTCTCGGGTGGCGTCAGGCACCCGGAAGCGGCCGGGAACCGGGGACCGGAGCGCCGTGATGCGGGACCCGCCGCTGGAACCGGGGAGGTAAGTGGACGTCTTTTATTTCAGCCACCTCCTCCCCGGTCGCCCCAAAAAAGTGCCCCCACGCTGGAGCAACCCTTTAAAGGCACTTTAAAAATAATACTTCTGCAATTGAAATAATCCCCTTCTTGTCACCGTGAGATGCAATTGTAACACACTGGCAGAAGGTGAGCCGAAGAATTCTCCGTCACAGACACTATTGCTCTTTCGTAGTTACGTATTCAGAACATGAATCTCTTGTTTGTACCACTTCAAGACTACAATCTCATTCGTTTTAGTTGTGATATACATATATAAAATCTGATCTCCCTGTTTATTGTGGGAATCCTAAAGCATCCGATAGTCTTCCCCATTCACAGAAGTGTTTGTTTGGGTTCAGAACGATGTATGATTTCGATTCTTGAATCATGTTGTTGTTGAAATGAAGAATTACGTTTTTTTGAAAACGCTCTTCATTTAGGCTCTTATCTTTGTTCTGCACCTTATTTGTCTGAATGGAAACCAATTCTTATGTCTTCTAAGACTGTTGTAAATCTGGCAAATTGCTAGTCAATTCATATTTTTCCCAGCGAATGTTATACAGGAGGATACATATTCCTCTATGTGAAAGAACAATTGGATTTATATTAGTGTCCAGCGTCCATAAACAGGGCATGAATCAAGACTTCACAGTTAGTATATTAGGAGACACAGTCCACAGATGCAAAAAGAATGAAAGAAATGGCAAAATAATATAATGCATACAGCACAAATATGAAAGACAACAGATTCGGTGAGCATTATTTGGAGGAGCTTTAGCAATATAAATCGGTAAAAATTCTGAACTGGTTTTTGCCTGCTGCATAGTCAAAATGTTAAGTAATAGAATTCTTAGTGCCGACATCCAGGGATGCTCCAATCTAACCCTTTGTAGAGTCCCTATTACGCCCTGCATAGATCTCCCAATGCCTTACGTTTCGTCTGGTTAACCAAATTCATCAGGGGATAACATGCAATGGGTATAGTATTTAGTGTGTATCCATCCATAAAGGATGGTGTGCGGTACCTGAAACAAGGGCAGTGGTGACCTAAAGTATCCTGTGCCTTAGTTGCGAAGCCTCACAAAGAGCTGGTGCAGTGGCAAACTAAACTAGTTAAAGGGAACCAATCACCCAGAAAATCAATGTAAAGACAAGGATATGTGCTGATAGATCACCCAGCACACTTCCCAAATATGCCCCTGTAACCTCTGTGCCCCCCTCAATTAGACAGTAATCTTACTTTGTTCAGGTCACGCGCTGTATGTAAATTTTTGCTAAGTAGTCCTGGTGGGCGTATGTAGTCCTGGTGGGCGTATGTAGTCACGGTCCAGGGGCGTATCTAGTCACGGTCCGGGGGCGTATGTAGTCACGGTCTGGGGCTGTAATCACGCCCAGAGGGGCGTGATTCGGAGGCTTGCGGTCGAGTGACGTCATCCGGCGGCTTGCGTTCCGCGTCGCGGCCGCGCCGACGTGTTCGGGAACCCGCGCATGCGCAGTACGTCAGCGTCGTCTCCCGCCGTACTGCGCATGCGCGGGTTCCCAAACACGTCGGCGCGGCCACGACGCGGAACGCAAGCCGCCGGATGACGTCACTGGACCGCAAGCCTCTGAATCACGCCCCTCTGGGCGTGATTACAGCCCTAGACCGTGACTACATACGCCCCCGGACCGTGACTAGATACGCCCCCGGACCGTGACTACATACGCCCACCAGGACTACATACGCCCACCAGGACTACTTAGCAAAAATTTACATACAGCGCGTGACCTGAACAAAGTAAGATTACTGTCTAATTGAGGGGGGCACAGAGGTTACAGGGGCATATTTGGGAAGTGTGCTGGGTGATCTATCAGCACATATCCTTGTCTTTACATTGATTTTCTGGGTGATTGGTTCCCTTTAAGGCATATAAGAGTTGCAACTATAAATAAAAATATCAGATGTCAGTCTGGTGCAGCGTCATGTACAGACAGCAAACAGTACATAAAAACTCCAGAGACAGCACTTTAAGTGAAAAAAAAACGAAACGTGATTATTTATTTACATCCTACTACGCAACATTTCAGGTAATTCTCAGCCTTTGTTAAGCATGAGGAGGAAAAGCTGAAACGTCACGTAGTAAGATGTGAATAAAGAATCACGTTTTTTTTTTACTTGAAGTGCTGTCACTGGAGCAAATTTTGTGGATTGAGGCCTGCACTCCTTCCTAAACGTCTAAGATACTTACGGGTGCTGTCTACATGCAAATGAGGTCTGTTGCAAATGAGGTGCGGTCCCAGCGTCCCCAGTGCAACAATATCTCATCCCGGTTGATGCACTGCTTCTGTATTCACTCAGTCCAGCCTTCTGTTTCAAGTCTGTTAGTAGAAGTCTGGACTGGATGAATAGAGAAGCCATGCATCACCCGGGGAAGAGATATTGGTGCACTAGGGGCGCTGGACCTGCCACAGTGCACCCAAAGATCTAATTTGCATATTTAGAAAATGGCACAAATCTCGGGAAGCATTGTAATCTGTGCGGCATTCATCAACTCATATGATAAGGTCATAAGTAGGTTATTAGTGGTACATTCACTTTAACACTACTCAGTCTTTGTGTTACCAAGTAATTGTCTGTCTTCCTTTGCAGAAGCCTTCTATCCACCAGCTTTGTCATCACTACCCCATGATGGGAGTCATGAGGCACACTGCTCCCATAGCTCAGACAACGGTCTCACAGGTTAGGTTGTCTCTACACTGACAACTTCACAAGTTTATCACAAGATTTATTACGATTTACACCTGCACACAGGCATAAATTTTAATTGAAATCTACGCCAGCCTGAAGCGTGCATGGATGTCTGAGGCTGCCACGTAGAATTATTACGAGGTGTACACCTTTTAATAAATCCAGTGGATCAGACATCGGGGTTAATTTTCAAATTAGAGTATTGTGTGAAACATTCCTCTGCTCTCATACTATAGGATTCAGGGTGTGAAAGAGGGGTACTCCTTAATATGAAAAGTAAGGACCAGTTAGAGAAGGTCTCAATGTTTACTTAGACAAAGCAGAGGATAATCCTTTGTTCCCATTAGCTAATAAATGTTAATTGATGTGTGACTCAAATTAAAGGGAAACTATCAGCAGGATGGAAGAATCTAACCTGCTGATATCTCCCTAGCGCATGGGACACTAAGGTTAAAGGTATGTTTCTTACCTTCATCCTTGTCACCGGTTCTGTGCTATTAGTAGTTAAAACTTTTTGCTACTTAGGTATTTTGGTGCCCATGGGGGCAGGGCACCTAGTACCGCCCACTCCAACTAATGAATATGAGCGGAGCGGGCCGGCCAAGGACAGGCAGAATCGGTGCACTGAAGGCATCAGTTCCAACCCCATTGCACCAAAACACCTAATTTGCATAAAAATTTTGCTCCTAACAGCACGAAAACAGCACCAAGGATGAAGGTAAGAAACTTAGGCTGGGTTCACACTGCGTTTTTACAATCCCTTTTTGCAATTCGTTTTTTGCAAAAAAAAAAGGATAAAAAAAACTGATGCATTTGTGTGCATCCGTTTTGATCCGTTTTTCCATTGACTTCCATTGTAAAAAAAACCGGATCAAAACAGATCAATTTTTTTTTAAGGGCACAAAAACGTAGCTGACACTTCTTTAAAAAACGGATCCGTTGTTTTACAATGGAAGTCAATGGAAAAACGGATGCACACAAATGCATCAGTTTTTGCAAAAAAATGGATCAAAAAAACAGATTGCAAAAAAGCAGTGTGAACCTATCCTTACCTGTACAATCAGCTCCACGTACGCAATAGGGAGATATCAGTAGTTTACATTATTCTAACCCGTTGAGAGTTTCCCTTTAAATATTTCTCAACTGGGGATGAAAGAGTGCAGTTAAGTACAACACGTCGACATCCAATAATAGTTGAAGGTCAACTTTCACTGCACAGGTGGTCACAGGTAGTCCTTAGAATAAGAGCTACACCAACCTTACATTGTATGCACCTTTGCAACATGTTGCTAGGCCCTTTGTTACTGTGGCTATTGATGAAGCAGAACATGCAAGAGTTATAAAATGCCATGCAGCAAATTTAAGCAAAACAAAAATATTAAGATGACTGGTACAAACAAGAAATGCACGTGGAGTCGAGAAATATTGTTATTGGAATCACATTCTATTCAAATAACTTGCGCATAATTAGCTTATCTATGTGAATATCCCTTATTAATAGTTATTGTAATTGAATGTGACATGATAATATAATTTCCATGAATATTTTTAGGATTGAAGACCAGCGAGAGTGCAGCATTTAATAGATTCTTGCATAATTATCTACTCTACAGACTTTTCTTTAATGGTGATACAATTGTAGGAAATGCTAAGAATTCTAGATATGCTTGTTAACTTTTGCACATAACATCTTTTAATATAATTATGCATCACATGGGACTAATCATCATATAGGTTGAGGCTGCAAATTATATTATGTATTACATAATAGATTAGAAATAATAATGGATTATAGGTCATAGGCGTATGTAGAGCCAAATGTCAATGCCAGTATCTTAACATTGGCATCAGTATCCTGATTCAATATGGCATAGATGTGTCCATCCTTACTTTTCTTTTAGTTAATTTGATTTCTCGTGAAATTATAATGGATTAGAGGTCATAGGCGTATGTAGAGCCAAATGTCAATGCCAGTATCAGACATTGCCATCAGTATCCTGCTTCAATATGGTACAGATGTGTCCATCCTTACTTTTCTTTTAGTTAATTTAATTTCTCGTGAAGCTCAACACACAACATGCTATCAGAACACTCAAACATAAACACATTGGGGGGAATTCACTATTGTATGCTAATTGTCCGACATGCCAACTGCATTGTGCGAGGTGTATTTTTTGTGTCTTTTACTATTTTGGTGCAGGCTGGTGAAAAAAAAAATCATTGTTCAGATGCAAAGTGCAAAGTAATTCCTTCCCTTATTTTCTTGTCATTGTTAAATTGGCACCAGAAGTGAATGGGAGAGAAAAGGCTGCCGGTGCGCATGCCCATTGACAGCCTTTTCATTGGCTTGATCGCATCCCTTCACTTCAAACATCTGGATATTTACTTGAACCTATTCTATACTGTATGTGCCAAACATTGCACACCAAAAAGAGATACAAATCAGTCCAGCTCCACTAAATCATGTAACGTCAATGAGAATTTTAATGGAGATTGCATATTAGGGCCAAAGGAGTCATTTCTAAATATCATTACTAGAATAAAATATACTCATATTGCATTAAGGTTGGAGAGATGTCTGATAAAACATGACCTCCTGATTAGATCAGCTTGTTATCATCTAGTAATTCAGATTTATGGCAGTGACTTAAATGACCAAAAAATAAAGTAATCCAACAATAGGAAGCCATTAGCTGCTAAGGTATAAAGTTAAGCAGTTTATTCCTCTAGAGCTGACTTTCATAAAAATTGTAAGAGATGTTCTGTACTGTATGGCAATATCACATTCACAAATAGAATTACTGATAACATATTCAATTAAGCTATGAATACACTAACATGTCTAAACTGGAAGATACGAAACAAAGTCCTCAGTGTATTAATTATGTAGCCTGCAGGCAGCAGAACAATCTTCCCGACTAATCAGATAAACACAGTCAAGCTCAGAAACAACAAGGACTGATTGGGCAGAATAATATGTAATTTGGTCAATGAGCTATGTGCCATATCATAGCGTGGCAGCGAAGGTGTCCTGAACTAACCTGCCACCAGCCTGTCTCTTCAGCTCTTACAGGAGTCTTTTTATACATAAAATATGTATTATAGGCTATAAAAGTAGACTAACACATAGCAGAGTTGCTGAAGAAGTTCAGTGTGGAAAATCCATAGCGCTTACAGCATCGGTAAAGTGTATAAAGTAAAAACAAATGCAGCTGTTAATGTGAATTTTCACTGTTGGGCCATGTTCCCACTTTGTAAGACACCGCCCGTTCTGTGACCCGGCCAGTTCATAGAACGAGAAAGAGAAGATCATAGAAAGAGAAGATCATCCCGGCCAGTACTACAATACCAGCTGAATGGTCTTCATTCTTGATGAATTGGGATGCGGGCCCATCCGTACGCACCCGCATCCCAATTCGCCACTGCACACAATGGAGAGTATGGCTGGAGCCGACAGGCTGATGAGCAGATTTTTGAGATAATGCAGAGATTTTTGAGGCAGCAGGACGATCAGCAGATTTCTGAGATAACAAAGCGATTTGTTACATTTTTGTAAATTCTCTAGCGCTAACCAAAGAACCACACTCTTACTTACTGTATATTATGACAACATGTATGAGGTATAACCAGTCAGTAGTATTGGAACTTGGACTTCAATCCTGCAGCATGAAATGTTTTGTACGGGAAAACAGCTGCAATGTTTAAGAATTGGAAACCCAATTTTCCTTACAAAATCAGCAATAGGCCATGTTCACACAATGTACAGATGAGCGCAAACAACTTGACGAAATTAATGTTCATGATCATTATTTCTGGGTTAGCAGTGGTTTAGCGTTAAACAACGGCCATTCACTAAAGAACGTCCATTGTTAGTACATAGTGGGAACATGGGGCGAAGGTCATGTTCGCGCATAGTATTTCCATCAGTCTTTTAGCTAGTAATAAAACGGCGCCATACGTGGGAACCGGGCCACAGTTCAAAAAAGGACCGCGGCATCGGCTTCTCCGCTCTGGTGCTGTTCTATGCATATGCAAATCGTAAAGTGAATGTACTTATGCTACATTCACTTTATGGATCTTATAATTGGTTAATAATGTAACTATAGCGAAGATTTTTCTTTTCATTTCCTGTCTTTACATCTCTATATATATCTTCTCAAACAATTACTGTAAACCTCAAGTGACACAATGACAGCTTACTTATGAACAAATGATTCTGAATAGGATCACATTCTAAGCATTTTGGTTTACCAGTTTCCCCATCCTTTTTTTTTTTTCCTTTAGTCCAGGGCAGTAACGTCCACTAATTGGACAAACTGTTGGCTACATATGTTCCCATTTCATAAACAATCGTCTTGGTGCCATTAGGTTGACGGGGTCAAATCAATATAATAGGCATTACTGTAATTTAATAATCTTTGAAATTGCTAGGAAATATAAAATTAGCCAAAGTGGTGTTCATTTTTCTTTTTTCTTTACTGAACAACATAAATCTATTTTTAACAAAATAAAGTGTCAAAGAAATGTTACATTGTGTAGAAAATGTACAGCTCATATGGATTATTTTGTCGGAACGTTTTAAGTTTTGCAAACTTTATTAATAAGCGGTATTAGACTGAGTTGCCCAGGGCCCACCGGTAGAATTGATTCTAGACACCCACCCCACAGTAACTGTACATGTACTGTCTCATACACATAAATGTATGGTCTTACTTTATAATATATGTGGTACTAAATAAGGATGGTCCGAACCTGCCGAGGTTCGGGTTCGTATGAACCCGAACGTTCGGCAGCAGATTCTCTCTGTCTGGCCGCTCCATGCAGCGGGTGGATACAGCGGGAGGACCGCCTGGAAAACTGGGAACTGTATCCTAGTTTTCCAGGCGGTCCTCTCGCTGTATCCTGCCTCTCCACGGAGCGGGCAGACAGCGGGAATCATTGCCGAGAGTTCGGGTTCGTACAAACCCAAACCTCGGCAGGTTCGGACCATCCCTAGTACCAAAGTGTGGTACCATAATGTGGTACCCTTGGGTGAAGAAGACACCTGCTGCAAGAAGCTGCAGGCTGATAGGGTAAGATGAGCATATCTGGTGTCACTGTGAGTTCAGGAGCGGGGCCCATGGAGGGGGAATATAGGGCTACAGCTATGCAAACACAACGCAAGTAGCAAAATGATTTGACATCGTATCATCTAATAAAAGGGAGAGCTTGTCCCCCAAAAAACAAACTCTGTTGGAGAAAAAATAAATAAATGATAACCATCAGTATATGACGACACAAAATTTTAATTTTTTTATTTTTGTAAAGTAACGTTAAAGGGGTTATAGCATGGACTTGGGCTATTGTGAGCAGCACCACGACCCCCGATCCACCACATGAGTCCAGCCTACTATCCTCCCCCACAAGTACGTATCTGTGCAGGCGCTGTGACTGTTTTTTGTAACGTTAAAGGGGAACTTTGGATAAGGATAACTTGTTTTCTATTGAAAGTACATTAAAAGTTATATAGATGTGTTTATATAATGTATTACCGTATCTGTACGGTTCTGCCACACTGGTAGCTAATAGAAATCGAGGAAATGAAAAAAATGGCCCCTGTGCCAATCCACATTGTCTCCTGCTCCTTATGCTATCCCCCCTTAGGAGACAAATATTCCATGCCTCTGTCTGACATTGTGTGTGTTTGCTGAGGACAGGCTGATGATGCAGACAGGGGGCAGGGCATGGTGTCACAGGAGGCTTGGCTGGATCCCCCTAATCCCCCGAGTGATTGACCATCTCTGAATGGCCAGAAGCAGGTGTAGCACTAATTTTACTGATTGTGATGGGTGGGGGACTGGGATGATCAGCTGAGGGAAAGCATTGCATTCTGGAAACTGCTCAACCAGGAAGGAAAAAACACAATACAGAAAAAAAAAAATGGATTTTTGGTAGTTTCAAAACTGGGATAGACAGGTAAGTAATGCGTTATGCTTGTGCAGAAGTTTAATTTTTTTAAACCTCTACCTAGATCCCCTTTAATATGCAAAGGAAGAAAAATGTATTTAAAAAAAAATTATATATACACTGGGTATCGCTGTAATTGTACTGATTAGAGATGTTTCCCAGGACTGCATCCAGCTTTTCCCAGCACCCAGGGAGAAGCCTGCAGGCAGAGGAACGGATTGCAGACACAGCCGGTTACTCAGGCATGCATAGCAGCCCTATGGGCCTTTATAAGGCCCCCTGGCTGCCATGGAAACCAATCAGCATTGGAATTCTCATCATCTGGATGCTGATAAGTAAGTATACAGCCGCAGACACTTTACATGTCGTGGTCACAATCTAAGCTGAGCTCCATGGGAGACTTGTAATTCCTTATTCTAGGCCAGCCATGAAAAAGCAGCGGCCTAGAATAAGGATCCTTAATGACCCCTGTAGAAAAGGTTTATTGGCGGTCAATCAGAGGTTAAATAGTGATAGGTTACTGCCAAGTGTTAGATAAGGTGAACAAGGCTCCACACAGAAATACATCGACTTCCTGACTTACCTCCTTGGGCCTGGCAGTACACACAGGTGCATAGCATATAGCAGTGTATTGTACAAAAGCCTGGAGTCCCATCATGATGATAGAGTCCCTGCTCTGAATGGGATTTCCCACCGAAAATCAGAAAGCTTCTGCACCTGAGTGGGCCAGCGCTATACAGCTATGGGCCCAGCTTGGGCTGAGCAAGGGGTATCTATTATATGCCCTTTGCCCAGTCTGACAGTAAGTATTTAAAAGGGTATTCTTTTAAAAAAACAAATCCTTGAAATCAACTAGTGTCAAAAAGTTATATAGATATGTAATTTACTTCCAGTACTTATCAGCTGCTGTATGTCCTGCAGAAAGTGCTGTATTCTTTTGAGTGTGACACAGTGCTCACTGCTGCCCCTTCTGTCCATGTCAGGAAGTGTCCAAATCAGGAGATGTTTTCTATGGAGATTTGCTACTGATCTAGACAGTTCCTGACATGGACAGAGGTGGCAGCAGAGAGCACTGTCATGCTGGAAACAGTAAACTACTTCCTGCAGGACATACAACAGCTCATGAGTACTGGAATTGGGGGTCCGCACTAGGACCTGTCTTTATTTTGCGGCACAGATCAATGTGTTGATTGGCCCTATGTTTTGCCATTGTGGACAGAACTACAGACGTGTAAGCAAGGCTTTAGTATGTGTGAATGTACCCTAAACATATATCTATATATTTTTATATCTAGAGTAACTGCAAATAAACAGATTACTTGCATTCTATGCACGTACATTTATAATGCCTGCTATCATATCATGCTAATTAAATTGCTTTGGTATCATGCTTTGACACCAAACTAGATTACAGAATTAATTTTGCATGAGCAGTGCACTACATATATCAGTTTTCCTCTAATGGAATGTTCATTTAACAGTTTTGTTCTGATTAAATACATTAATTTTGTAGAATGAAGTCCCAACTGTCCTGTACTAGTTTTTACCTCCTATCTGGTGGTGTATTCATTAACATCTTACTGTAAGGCAAAACGAAATGAAAAATCCTGGATTCCAATGTTAATGCTAGAGGTGTTAAACAAATAATTACCCTGCAGCACTTACTTACATAGTGACATAGATAGGACATGTTCATGTGGATTTTTTAGCACAGCGTAATTAAAGCATCCATTGACTCCAATGGGAGCTTCTTAGCAGAACTATGCAGAAAAGTGACATGGAAAAAACACAATATAGATTAAAAAAAAACAAAAAAAACAGCAAGTTTCTTACATCATATCCTACTAAAACCACTGGGGGATGGTTTTTAAAAGAGATGAGCGAAGTAGGTATCACAGTGAATTTTGCAAAAATTCACTTCACCTTGACGAAGTGAATTTCGCAAACATTGATTAAAAATTTGTAAAAAAAAAATATATATATATATATTTTGTTTAAGCTTTGCTTTTTTTTAATGAAAAATAGCAAAACTAGAACGAAAATAAGCTGTCAAACTAAAAAGACTTTCGGGATTTAATGTAAGAGGGTAATGTAAGTTTAAAAAACCAAACAGCAGCAGCCTAGTAGTACCAGGGTGAGAAGGGTTAGAAGAGCTCCCGGCACCTCCCAGTCCTCCTGGTTCAGTGGGTGCTGGGGTAATAACGGGGGTAGTTATGAGTCCACATCTACACAAAGGTCTACAGATGTATGAATGGGACCTAAATTATACATTTTAATGACATTCATTGCAGATTATGTGTATATATATATCTATCATATTGGCACTATTATGTGTTGTACTATGTGGTTATTACTATTCTACACCAATTATATGGACACTGTATACTACTGTGATTTTTTTCTATCCTAAGAATTGTACAATACAGTTGTTTAGAACTGGTATTTGTTTATTCTTGCAGTAGTATTGTGGTTTCCTAGTGCTTTGATTTAGATAATGATTCATGAACATCAGTTTTTTTAAAAACACACTTTACAAATGCAATGTTATTTAAGGAAAAGGCTAAGTTTTACCTTAAAAAACTTGTTGCTATTTGCACAGGTTTGTAATTTCAGCCTGTTTTCCAAATTCTCCACACTTAAAATGTCACACTAACATTTCGGAGATTTAAAAAAAAGAAGCAGCTCTCAATTAAAAAAAAGTTGGTAAGAATAGACTTAACAGTAGGTATGACATAGAATGATAGAGGATGTAAATTCATATACAGGTCCTGAATATGGTCCCTAATGTATTTCATCAGGGTTAGGCACATGGAATTATGGAATTTTTTATATGCATAAAAAATCATGGCATTCACTGTTGCATGCAAAGTGTTAATCCAAGTTTTCACTGTTCCATTAGGGAGCAGAAAAAAAAATCTTTCAAATCAACTGGTGTCAAAAAGTGCCAGAGATGTGTAATTTTTAAAGTCATCCAGTACTTATCTTATCAGCTGCTGTATGTCCTGCAGGAAGTGATGTATTCTTTCCAGTCTGACACAGTGCTCTCTGCTGCCATCTCTGTTCGTGACAGGAACTTTCCAGAGCAGCAGAAAATCCCCATAGATAACCGCTCCTGCTCTCCAGACTAGAAAAAGTAAACCATTCCCTGAAGGACATACAGCCGATGATAAATACTGGAAGACTGGAGATAAAGTACTGCGAGAAAGGAGATAAAGTAAATTTCAAATCTCTGGCACTTTCTAGAACTAGTTAATTTTTTTTTTTTTTTTTTTTTTTACTAGAGACCCTTTATAAGCTAGATCCAATTTGTGCCAACTTACACCAAAATATATGGCCCATAATATGGTGCACAGTATGGCGCTGTGTCGAAAGTGGAAATGTAGACGTTAGGGTGCTTTAAAAAGCCCCCTTAAGGAGCTGTGAAAGCTTCTAAGTCAGATCACTTCGAGGACAGGAACCAATACGAATAAAAACAATTTCTGTACGGTGCTGTGGAAGCTAGAGGAAAGCTAATTTGGCCAGAGAATATTTCGACAATGTGCTAGTTTATAAAAAGCCCATATCTCTTAACATAGCAACCAGCTGCAGAGAAGTAAAAGAGCATGAAAAACAGGAATTACATAGCATAAACACTCCATTCCTCCCAGTGCAGATGTAGTGTCAGTTTAATAGATGACGCATGCCATCAGCTAAAACATCGCACCAGCCTTGTGTAATGAGATGCGGCACCCACTGATTAAATGATAAAAACTGATAATTAATTATCTCTGGTGCACAGTGTCGCCAAGCTCCAAGCCAGAGAAACGTGAAACAGGGCTTAACAGATGACAGCAAACACTGGGTAACAAAGTAACATTTGCTAAATCTCCACATTATTTGGCTCACTCACAACATATTATAAGTACCGGTGTCAAAATAATGCTTGTCTGCAGGTAATGCCTAGCACTATCTGATAGACACTCTCACATTGCCAAACTTGACCTTAAATTACAAGTGACATCACTGGATAATTACGAGGCGGTGTCAACAAATAAAGGTTTGTTTTGGATAGACCTGGTCTCCACTGGTTGTACTGGGAAAAAAAATGTAGACTACCCTAGAACTCTGTAGAGGTCAGCTGTAACACCTGTCTAGGTGACACAGCTGTAAATTTACAGAATTCTTTATAGTAGAGATAAGTGAAGCAGCCAGAAATTTGTTTCGCGAGCTTCACAAATTGTGGGTCAAATTTGTTAATGTTCGCAAACCGAATCTTAAAGAATTTCAATCTAACAGCCAAGCTATAGTAACTACAGCACTGCAGCTATTACAGAAGGAAGAATTTGTTAACACATGTTCTTGTAAAAGTGTCAAAAATTGGAAAAAATTAAAATAAAATGTCAATCTGCTAGTCACTTAGCCAATCTACTGAAACTCAACTTGTATAACACAGTAGGAGTAGAGTGTGAGTACTGATTATGTAAAGCGCACACTCAGTTCAGTAATAAAATCAAATGAGTTTAACAGAGTAGAAGTGGGGTGCAAGCACTGATTATGTAAGGCACATGGTCCATTCACTGATGCCAGTAAATTGGTATAAGTTAATAGGAGTTTACAGTGCCCCTTGCCCAGTGAGTGAATAATATGCACTGTGTCTTCACTGGTCCCACTGGTTTACTTTGTAAACTGGACACTTGGTTGGCAGCTACAACAAAAAATGACCCACAATTAGCCCTCCTACCCTCTCCTCTCTGTCCCTATATCCCTCTGTTAGTCTCTCCCTGCTCTGCTGTAACTGCCTGCTGCCATCCTGCTCTCTCCTCCTCACACAGCTGACTGGCCACCTCTGTTACCGGACCGCCTTATATGGGGGGGGGGGGGGTGCTGACATCACAGAGGGCCCTGCAGCTGATTGGACAGGCACTAGGGATTATGGTTAATCCCTTTTTTTTTCGGCCAGTGATGCTCCAGGCATCATGTGCGGCCGAAATTTTGTTTTTTGCAAATTTACTTAATGAATTGGTGGGAATTTGCTTCTAAGAATGAAGCTCGTCTCTACTTTATAGCATAAAAACGCTACAAGAAAGCAGTGTGGGGACCGTAGATTATAAGAACTATCCCAGACCTTCAAAGGATTACAGATGACTATGAATATGGAAAAGATGCACTTCATCTGAGGAAGGGAACCATGTCCCTGAAACTTATCATATGTGCATTCAATAAATCGCTGTTATTTATTTCTAAGTCTGTTTTGAGACCACTTTATTGGGGTAGCGCTGGCACCCAATGAGTACAACTTTTTTCTGTTTTTATTTTTCACCATGAATCTGGAAATGAATGTCAAGTGTACCTGTCAAGCTTTGTAATAAACCTGCATTTAGTTAGATGAATCCTTCAGAGAGGTGGGTAGGTGGTTTTAGAGCTCTCACTGCTGGTTCTAAACTCCTGAAAGTCCCCTCAAAAGGGATATCTGGAGAATAGGAAAGGTCCTATTTTTTCTGCTTCATGGTGCTCCACTTCCTCCATCTGCCCGTCCGTGCTGATAGTTCCGCAGATGAGTGGGGGGTGGGAGCATGTTGCTGACAGTAATCAATAGCTGCCTGCAGCAGGCAGCTATTGGACATTGTGTGGGCGTGGTTTCACACACATGCAATGCCCGCAGCGCCCACAACATGCTCCCGCCCCCTCACATCTGTGGAAGTATTATCACAGACAGGCAGATGGAGGAAGTGGAGCGTCAGAGAGCAGAATAGGTAGGACCTTTTACAGCTTTTTCCCATTCTCTCCATTTCAAAGGGGTGGGATCAGGTCTAAGCTGCCTCTCAGTAGTACAGATTATCCTTTACTTCTCTAACCAATCACAGCACAGCACATTCTCCTCTTTGTTATACCCTTAAACAAGTGAAAGTAACTGTGACCATTACAGTTTTACTGTAATTTAAAGAGACATTTTAAATATTTTAATAAACCAGGGTCTAGGTGCTGAGACCACCACCACCCGTTGCTAGAACAAGCGCGCCTCATTGCATAAGATGGGCTACATAGACTATTGAATTTTTTTGCAACTGTTTTTGTTCTCTCATGTAAAAAAATTTGTTGCACATGTAAAAAATGATTGCTTTTCTGGATTCTATGGAAATTCAAAAAGCCTTTCCCCAGGTCCCTCCCCTCTTTCAATCACTGCTCATTATCAAGAAATCTCAACTCTTTTACATCAGTCGTGCCCTGTCTGTTCTATGGTGAGGGGAGGAGGGAGATTAGTTCCAGCAGAGAGCAAAGAACAAAGGATTACACAGTGGGAGCTGTGTGAAAGCGGTATTCAGAGGTCAGAGAGGTCAGTGCTTACTTCAGAGGAGATAGCTGGTGATGTAGCAGTAAATTAACTCTTTGTTATCCTGTTTTGGTGCCTCATCTCTCTCAACCCCTCCCCTCTCCATAAGAGAACAATGAAGACAGGGGAGAGCTTCAAACTGCTTTTTCATGATAAAAATGATTTTTTCGGCTAATAAACCCAATTACAAAGTTTTTTAAAAATCGCCTGGACTATTGATTTCATCACAAAAATGTAAACGACAGTAACACTTAAATGTTACAAAAAAATTAGGTGGGTCAATTGGTGAAAAAAATAAAAGCACTATGGCCTCGTGAAAGAAAAACAAAAGTGCAAAAGTGAAAATTCACTCAGTCGCTACAAGGTTATTCTTAGCTGAAAAAGAACCTCCATACAATATACTAAGCACTTATTGTTTCAATATTCCTTAATATGATTTCACTATTGAAATAGCTCCTGCTTTGGCCATAGGAACAAAGCAATTCAACTGTAGGCAGAAGAAATCCCCAAAGTGTCAAGAAACTTGAATATCATTCAGCAGAAAATAGACTGACGGTTGCAGAAGTAATTGGAGTAAATTCTAGATAATATATATTTTTAGGTGGGTAGTTTTTAGAGAAATGCATTGTGGGTATATAATTATTATAGAACATGCATCATTATTATTATTATTATTATTATTATTATTATTATTATTATAGTGCTTGAAAAGCACTATATTGTAATCCGTATTCTTCTTCTTCTTCTTCTTCTTCTTCTTCTTCCAGCCATTTTTCTGCGCGTAACACAGCCCGAACCGCTTTGTGCACACACTCTGTTCAAACTGCGTTTCGAAGCCCTCGGCGGTGTGTGGTGTGCTATCTATTTTTCGTTTCGATCGGATTTGTCGTTTTTAAGAAATTTACGTTAAACGACCCCAAATTTCCCATAGAAAAGAATGGCCCATTGCAAATAATGGCCACACTCTAACCGCTGACAGCCAATCACAGCACATATGCAAATAGCTGAAATATAGCAGCCAATAGGAACTCTAAGGTACCCAAGTCACTCTTAAAGTGGCGGGACCCAAGTCGCTCTTAAAGGGACGGGACCCAAGTCGCTCTTAAAGGGTCCCATGTAGCTCTTAAAGGGATCCAAGTCGCTCTTAAAGGGACGGGACCCAAGTTGCTCTTAAACGGATGGGACACTCCAAAAGGTATGGGACCCATGTCGCTCTTAAAGAGACCCATGTCGCTAAAGCGACCTGGGTCCCTTTAAGAGCGGCCCGGGTCCCTTTTAAGAGCGACCTGGGTCCTTTTAAGAGCGAAATATGTCCCTTCAAGAGCGACCAAGGTCCCTTTAAGAGCGGCCCTGGTCCCTTTTAAGAGCGACCTGGGTCCTTTTAAGAGCGAAATATGTCCCTTTAAGAGCAACCAAGGTCCCTTTAAGAGCGAAATTGGTCCCTTTAAGAGCAACCAAGGTCCCTTTAAGAGCGAAATTGGTCCCTTTAAGAGCAACCTGGGTCCCTTCTAGAGCAAAATATGTCCCTTTAAGAGCGACCTGGGTCCCTTTAAGAGCAAAATATGTTCCTTTAAGAGCGACCTGGGTCCCTTTAAGAGCGAAATATGTCCCTTTAAGAGCGAAATATGTCCCTTTAAGAGCGACCTGGGTCCCTTTAAGAGCGAAATATGTCGCTTTAAGAGCAAAATGGGTCCTTTTAAGAGCAACCTGGGTCCCTTTAAGAGTGAAATGGGTCCTTTTAAGAGCAAAATGGGTCCCTTTAAGAGCGATCTGGGTCCCTTTAAGAGCAAAATGGGTCCCTTTAAGAGCGAAATGGGTCCCTTTAAGAACGAAATGGGTCCCTTCAAGAGCACCTGGGTCCCTTTAAGAGCAAAATATGTCCCTTTAAGAGCGAAATATGTCCCTTTAAGAGCAAAATATGTCCCTTTAAGAGCAAAATTGGTCCCTTTAAGAGCGACCTGGGTCCCTTTAAGAGCAAAATGGGTCCCTTTAAGAGCGACCTGGGTCCCTTTAAGAGCGACCTGGGTCTCTTTAAGAGCGACCTGGGTCCCTTTAAGAGCGAAATGGGTCCCTTTAAGAGCGATCTGGGTCCCTTTAAGAGCGACCTGGGTCCCTTTAAGAGCAAAATATGTCCCTTTAAGAGCGAAATATGTCCCTATAAGAGCAAAATATGTCCCTTTAAGAGTGAAATATGTCCCTTTAAGAGCAAAATGGGTCCTTTTAAGAGCGACCTGGGTCCCTTTAAGAGTAAAATGGGTCCCTTTAAGCGCAAAATGGGTCCCTTTAAGAGCGACCTGGGTCCCTTTAAGAGCAAAATATGTCCCTTTAAGAGCGAAATATGTCCCTTTTAGAGCAAAATATGTCCCTTTAAGAGCAAAATGGGTCCCTTTAAGAGCGACCTGGGTCCCTTTAAAAGTGAAATTGGTTCCTTTAAGAGCGACCTAAGTCCCTTTAAGAGCAAAATGGGTCCCTTTAAGAGCGACCTGAGTCCCTTTAACCTCTTAAGGACATAGGACGTACCGGTACGTCCTATGTCCTCATTAGCACTTCAAAGCGGGGCCGCGCGGCGGCCCCGCTTTGAAGTGCCGCGATCCCGGGTGCCGCGTGTAGCCCGGGACCGCCGCTATTAGCGGGCACGGTCCGATCGCCGTGCCCGCTAATTAGCTAATCGGAGGCAGCTGTCAAAGTTGACAGCTGCCTCCGATTACCGGAGGCAACGTTTCCCTGGTGTCTAGTGGGGGAGATCGCTCCTCCGGGACCTTGTCCCGGAGGAGCGATCTCCCTGTCTGATGCCGGCCGGGGACGCGTCCAAGATGGCGCCGTCCTCGGCTCGGCACTCGTTTGTTTCCGGCTGCAGCAGCCGAAAGCAAACGAGTGCCGATCTCATGGATCTCTGCAGCATATCTATGCTGCAGAGATCTCTATGAGAGATCCAAGTGTATATACTAGAAGTCCCCCAGGGGGGCTTCTAGTATATGTGTAAAAAAAAAAAAAAAACGTGTTGTTAATAGTAAAAATCCCCCTCCCCTAATAAAAGTCTGAATCACCCCCCTTTTCCCAGGTTTTAAATAAAAGTAAACAAATAAATAAATAAATAAACATGTTTGGTATCGCCGCGTGCGTAATCGCCCGAACTATTAATTAATCACATTCCTGATCTCGTACGGTAAACGGCGTCAGCGCAAAAAAATCCCAAAGTGCAAAATTGCGCATTTTTGGTCGCATCAAATCCAGAAAAAATGTAATAAAAAGCGATCAAAAAGTCGTATATGCGCAATCAAGGTACCGATAGAAAGAACACATCATGGCGCAAAAAATGACACCTCGCACAGCCCCATAGACCAAAGGATAAAAGCGCTATAAGCCTGGGAATGGAGCGATTTTAAGGAATGTATATTGGTTAACAACGGTTTGAATTTTTTACAGGCCATCCGATACAATATAAGTTATACATGTTATATATCGTTTTAATCGTAACGACTTGAGGAACATGCATAACAAGTCAGTTTTACCCCAGGGCGAATGGCGTAAAAACACATTTCCCCCAAATAAAAGAAATGCGTTTTTTTTTTCAATTTCACCACACTTTGAATTTTTTTCTGGTTTCGCAGTGTACTTTATGCAAAAATTCAGCCTGTAATTGCAAAGTACAATTAGTGACGCAAAAAATAAGGGGACATGTGGGTTTCTAGGTGGAAAAATGCAAGTGCTATGACCTTTTAAACACAAGGAGGAAAAACCGAAAACGTAAAAACGAAAATGGGCCATGTCCTTAAAGGGTTAAGAGCAAAATGGGTCCCTTTAAGAGCGACCTGGGTCCCTTTAAGAGCGACCTGGGTCCCTTTAAGAGCAATCTGGGTCCCTTTAAGAGCAAAATGGGTCCCTTTAAGAGCAAAATGGGTCCCTGTAAGAGCGATTTGGGTCCCTTTAAGAGCAAAATGGGTCCCTTTAAGAGCAAAATGGGTCCCTTTAAGAGTGACCTGGGTCCCTTTAAGAGCAAAATATGTCCCTTTAAGAGCAAAATATGTCCCTTTAAGAGCAAAATATGTCCCTTTAAGAGCAAAATGGGTCCTTTTAAGAGCGACCTGGGTCCCTTTAAGAGCGAAATTGGTCCCTTTAAGCGTGAAATTGGTCCCTTTAAGAGCAACCTGGGTCCCTTTAAGAGCAAAATGGGTCCTTTTAAGAGCGACCTGGGTCCCTTTAAGAGTGAAATGGGTCCCTTTAAGCGCGAAATGGGTCCCTTTAAGCGCGAAATGGGTCCCTTTAAGAGCAAAATATGTCCCTTTAAGAGCGAAATATGTCCCTTTAAGAGCAAAATATGTCCCTTTAAGAGCAAAATGGGTCCCTTTAAGAGCGACCTGGGTCCCTTTTATGAGCAAAATGGGTCCCTTTAAGAGCGACCTGGGTCCCTTTAAGAGCGACCTGGGTCCCTTTAAGAGCAAAATGGGTCCCTTTAAGAGCGATCTGGGTCCCTTTAAGAGCGAAATGGGTCCCTTTAAGAGCAAAATGGGTCCCTTTAAGAGCGACCTGGGTCCCTTTAAGAGCAAAATTGGTCCCTTTAAGCGTTAAATTGGTCCCTTTAAGAGGGAAATTGGTCCCTTTAAGAGCGACCTGGGTCCCTTTAAGAGCGAAATATGTCCCTTTAAGAGCAAAATATGTCCTTTTAAGAGCGACCTGGGTCCCTTTAAGAGCGAAATTGGTCCCTTTAAGAGCGAAATTGGTCCCTTTAAGAGTGAAATTGGTCCATTTAAGAGCGACCTGGGTCCCTTTAAGAGCGAAATATTTCCCTTTAAGAGCGAAATATGTCCCTTTAAGAGCAACCTGGGTCCCTTTAAGAGCGAAATATGTCGCTTTAAGAGCAAAATGGGTCTTTTTAAGAGCGACCTGGGTCTCTTTAAGAGCGACCTGGGTCCCTTTAAGAGCGATCTGGGTCCCTTTAAGAGCGAAATATGTCCCTTTAAGAGCAAAATGGGTCCTTTTAAGAGCGACCTGGGTCCCTTTAAGAGCGAAATATGTCCCTTCAAGAGCGAAATATGTCCCTTTAAGAGCAAAATGGGTCCTTTTAAAAGCGAACTGGGTCCCTTTAAGAGTGAAATTGGTCCCTTTAAGAGCGATCTGGGTCCCTTTAAGAGCGACCTGGGTCCCTTTAAGAGCAAAATATGTCCCTTCAAGAGCGAAATATGTCCCTTGAAGAGCAAAATGGGTCCTTTTAAGAGCGAACTGGGTCCCTTTAAGAGTGAAATGGGTCCCTTTAAGCGTGAAATTGGTCCCTTTAAGAGCGATCTGGGTCCCTTTAAGAGCGAAATGGGTCCCTTTAAGAGCGAAATGGGTCCCTTTAAGAGCAACCTGGGTCCCTTTAAAAGCCATTTGGGTCCCTTTAAGTGCAACGGGGGCCCTTTAAGAGCGACCTGGGGCCCTTTTAGAGTGAAATTGGTCCCTTTAAGAGTGATCTGGGTCCCTTTAAGAGCTAAATGGGTTCCATTAAGAGAGACCTGGGTCCCTTTAAGAGCGACCTGGGTACCTTTAAGAGCGACCTGGGACCCTTTAAGAGTGACCTAGGTACCTTTAAGAGCGACCTGGGTCCCTTTAAGAGCGACCTGGGTTCCGTTAAGAGTGACCTGGGTCCCTTCAAGAGCGAAGGGACCCACGTCGCTCTTAAAGTGACCCAGGTCGCTCCTAAAGGGACCCATGTCGCTCTTAAAGGGACGGGAGCCAAGTTGCTCTTAAAGGGATGGGACCCAAGTCGCTCTTAAAGGGACGGCACCCAGGATTAAAGTTAAATGGAAGTCACTGGTAAAGGGGCGCTCTTTTCAAGCACTATGTATTTCCCTGGGAATGCAAATGTAGTTATTATTATTATTATTATTATTATTATTGAGCTTTGTGTTACTGGGTTCATTTTATTGAGTAATTAGAATCCTATTTGCTGCAGGTTTATTTCTTATATATATTTCTGCTAAGATGTGGGTTGATTTAAAAAAAATTTTTTTTTGCATTCTAAGAAATAACAGCTCAGAGCTATGTTAGGCAAAGTGACAAAATCTGCTCAATGTGAGTAAACCCATGTATTGGCAAGCAGGAGAAACAGGTGTGTTTGCACATGATGTTATATGCTTCAGAGAAAACTTACTTGTCTGCTTGAGGTGTCCCTGATTAAACTATATATAGTATATTATTATGTATAATTAATGTTATATGTGCATATGCTTTTTCCTGCATGTATGAATAAGGACCCTGAAAATCATTGTGGGGAGTGGAGTATTTGTAGAATACATTAAGTGTATTGGAGGCTGGAGGCAGAGAAGAGCCAAAGAAAATGCTGGCATGAGGGAACCTTAAAGAAAGTCTTGGAAATGTAAGCAGAAAATTGCTTTATGTACCAAGGCGTTCTAATCCTAATCTGTAATTAAGTGTAATGTAATTAAAAATTAACACTTAGCATTCATTTGTAACTCAGGTTGCATAGCAATCAATGGATCAAGAAAGAAAGAAGAGGAAATGCTGTTTTGTTGGCAAGATCTGCATACAAGAGAGATTACCTTGTAAAGGTTAGGTGTTATTCCAAATAATGAAATTTCAATGAAAGCAATGATCACCACCTAGTAAATGTGATTAATTTTGACCAAGACAAATCCAGACTGATTGAGGATCCACGCTGATTTAGGCTTAGAATAAAAATAGTCAATAGTAATAATAACATGTTTTTCTAAATAACCATGGCATTACGCAGATCTAAGCCGGACCACTCAACCTAATTGACATATCATACAATAGTAATTTTGCGTTCTGCGTATCCGAATGTGCGTGTTGTTAAGGGAAAGGAAAATCTCTTCGATACTTCCTAAGATATCACATTTGTTAGATCATTTAACAAATAAAGTCTTATAGTCTTCAGTTATATAATGCCCATTTTTACTAGCCAAATTAAATGTATACACTGCATATACGAAACATAAAAGAGGTTATCCAGCATTAGAAAAACATGGCCACTTTCTTCCAGAGACAGCATGACTCTTGTCTCGAGTTTGGGTGGGGGTTTGTAACTCAGATCCATTGAAGTGAATGGAGCTTAAAGAGGATGTACCACCAGGTACATCCTCTTTAATCTAAACTGACGTATTGAACGGCGCCATCACAGGGAAGCCGGTGACGCGGTCCGTTTTTCGGAATGCGGCCCGGTTCCCGTGCACAACGCCGTTCTATGCACTGGAACCGGCCGGTGCTCAAGCACTGGAGGCCGGCTGAGCCGCCCCCAGTGGGAGAAAATTCCCTCCCCTGTATGACGCGGCTCCATTCATTCTAATACAGGGGAGGGAATTCCCTCCCACTGGGGGCAGCCCGGCTTACTTCCAGTGCTTGAGCACCGTCCGGTTCTGGTGCATAGAACTGCGCCGTGCACGGGAACAGGGCCGCGTTCCGAAAAATGAACTGCGGCATCGGCTTCCCTGTGACGGCGCCGTTCGATCCGTCGGTTGAGATTAAAGAGGATGTACCTGGTGGTACATCCTCTTTAAAGGAGAACTTGTGGCTGGGGGGATTTTTGGCGGAGTGCTGGGAAGGGGGGAGGATGAAATAAGTAACATGCTCTCACCTCACCTGCTATTACCGCTTCTGGGTGGGGACCAGGGCCATGACGTGTTAGGCCCGCCAGCCAGTCAGCGACCAAGGCAGGACCCAGCTACAGCCACTGACTGGCTAAGCAGGCCTAACTCGCCCCGTCCCAGGTCCCCCATAACCCATAGGAGGCTAGGACCAGAGCTGCAGGATACCAACACCAGCAATGAAGCAGGGGAGGTGAGAGCATGTTACTTATTTAATCCTCCCAAGCACTCTGCCAAAAGTCATTCCAGCCCAGACTTCTCCTTTAATTGCAAACCACACCTAAACTGGAGACAAGAGTAGTGTTATCTATGGAAGAAAGTGGCCATGTTTTTCTAATGCTGGAACACCCCTATAATAATTTAAAAAGAAGAAGCATAAAGAAAGACACAACAGGCAAGACCCCACAAACCTTAAAAGAAAACATCAGAAATATATATTCTACGGGAGAAATGTTAGTAGGATGGCATTAGTAGGGGTCAGTCAACAGTAATCCCTCATAATTTCCCAAACATGGTGGTTGATAAAATGGGCAAAAAAATGGTCTATATTTTTTACAACGACTGTCGTTATTATGAAATGACAGATGTTATTTGGCCTCAAACTGCCAAAAAAGACGTTGTGGGAACATAGCCTATCAGTGTTCTTCAACGTTCATGTTCCACTCATAGCTATGGTTTAGAGATATTTGGGGAGATTTATCAAACATGGTGTAAAGTGAAACTGGCTCAGTTGCCCCTAGCAATCAATCAGATTACACTTTTCATTTCTCAAGATCCTTTGAAAAATGAAAGGTGGAATCTGGCTGTCTCAGAGTTAAAGGGCCAGTCCGCCCCTAATTGGTTATCACACTCTCCTATAAATTCCAGCCTGCCCCACCACAGGTGTTGGAGCCTCTACATGCTTCCCATAGCGTTTGGTCCAGCCCCCTGTTGTTCCTGTCCTCAGTCCTTGTTCTTTGTTCCTAGTTCCTGTCCGCTGACCCGGTCCCTAGCCCCTGTCCACTGCTTAACCCATTGTTCCTGAGTACTGTCTGCCACCTGCGGTTACGCCTACAGACCTCTGCCTGCATTACCATCTGCCTACTGCTCCTGCCACGCCTCGCCTGCTGTCACTAGCAACCAAGCCAGGGGTAGTGAGCTGGGGGTCGCCTGCCGCAGCAAGCCCATCCCGCCTTGCGGCGGGCTCTGGTGAAAACCAGCGTCCCCTTAGACTCCGCTCCCTGGTGCGGTTAGTGCCATCGCTAGTGACGGTTCAGTGGATCCACGACTCCAGGCGTTAAAACCAGCTTGATAAATCTCCCCCATTGATGTCAAATACTGACAAAAATATAGAAGGTAAACTTAGACTACGTTCACACTGCTGAATGGATCCACACCTTTAACTGGGCCATCATAAGACAACAGAGCTTCTATGCCAGAGATATCAAAGAAAAAAAAAGGGGGAAAGGGCGCCTCCTAGTGCAATACCTGGATTACTAGAGAGCAATAGTGCAGAAATTATCACTCAATGTGCTCACCTTTTTGTGTTGTGCAATGATAGGCACAACACTATATCACACGTAATGCAAATACCGCAGCTCAGCAGAGGATCATCCACACAACGTATGGAGTAGATACACCAAAAAGATAGGGTCATTAGAAGACTTTAGGGCCCACACACGATCCTCCTAATCGCATAGCGCAGGTATATATATATATATATATATATATATATATATAAAGGCAAGGTAGTCAATGGTAAGCCTTATGTTACTGGCTGCCAGTAGATATGACTCCCAAGCCAGATAATGGTAAAAAATGTCAGAGCAGGTTTATTAAAAGATAGCGACGCGTTTTGGCACTCTAGTCCATCAGTGCCTTTCTCAAGCTTAACCCATGCCAGAGATATTACACGGTATACTTTTATGGAAGTTGATGACGCCTTCAGCTGTATGGCATAAAGTTGCAAGCTTTGTGAAAATACATTTGTCATACAGATGTAGCCTGTGTTAACTTCATCACAATGGCGCAAATAACTTTCTAATTGACTTAACATAGCTCCGTAACACAATTGTTGCATCAGGGATCATGTTAGCCTGGCTATATCTGAATGCGCTGAAAGTAAAGTAAACTTAAGTTAGAGGTGAGTGTTTGCAGCATTCAAAAGGTTCAGTGGGGGGAGCAGTAACTGCTGGTAATCCAATCATCGCCTCCACAACGTGATCTTGGGGTACCAATTGGTTACCATGGCAGCCAGAGGTCTTCTGAGGGACCATTTGCCTTCCACGATAGTGCCAATTTAACCTGCCTTCAATGAAGCAAACCAACAATTGTTAAAGCGTTACTGTCATTTTTTTTTTTTTTTGTTGCAGAAATCAGTAGTATAAGTGATTTTAAGAAACTGTATAATAGGTTTTATTAGGCAAATAAACCTCTTTCTGTACTCAAAAAGCAATTTCCAGGCCTCACCCCCCCCCCCCCCACACACACACACACACACACTTCTTATCTGTGCATTATCAGGCAAATCCGTCTTCATTACAGAGAAGCCAGTGAAGACGGGTTCTGCTGTGTCCATTTTATCCTATGGAGGGGGGAGGGGCTGAGGGAGATGAGGGAGCAGGAAGAGGTGACATGAAGGTCAGCTGTTTGTAGACTGTCTGGGCACTTAAAACACTGGATTCAGGGGTCAGAAAAGACCCCCAAAAGTCCCCTCGGGGAGTTTAAAAAAGAAAAACTCTATATAAAAGTTCCACACACGCAATATAATTTACAATGACCCTCCTTTTCCCGTTTTAATAATTTAAAAAAATGTGTGTAATTATCTGAACTAAAAAAATTAAATAATAATACTATTGTTCCTGTCTTAACTAAAAAACAAAACAAAAAAAAAACAGAATTGCTGACTTTTGGTCACGTGATATATCTCTCCCATCTGGACCAGCTCTCCCTTACCCTTTTGCTAACATCTGTAGTGTTCATAGTCTTATGAGTTATTGACATCCTTTTTTTCATTGCTCCTATTCCTAGCAGTGTTTGAAGTGTAACTGGGTGATGAATACAAAATATTTGTGAGTTTTCTGACTTTATTCTTTCAAGTCTTAACTGACTGTAAAAAAAAAAAAAAATTATGTTTACCAACTAAACTGTACTCCCTGCTGAGGTCCTGGAAGCTCCAGATCTCCTCATTTGGAAAAATATGGGCTACTTGTGTGATACCTCTACTTATCTAAAAATTAACAAATTGCTGGAATCGCAGCATTGTTCCATAAAGGAGTAAAGTGTCATATGGTAACTATAAGCTGACATAAACTCAAATATTTATATTTCTCTAATATTAGGTTACTTGTCTCCAGGAGCTCAAACCACTGTGTAAATTTACTTAAATTTAACAAGTAATATGGTTTCCCCCTTTTAATATTATATATTACAAAGTGATGAGTAACAAAATATAACCTTCAATTTGGAAGTCCCTTTCTATTTTTTGAGCTTAAAGGTTTAATTTTAATAAAGTAGTAAAATAAAACAAAGGCTATAATATTAGGTGTCCTTGTTGATATACATACACGCATATATATATTCTCTGATGTTTCCATGCTGAAGAGTCCAGTCCATTGAGTGACTCCGCCCACTGGACTCCTTAACACAGGATGATCAGGGATTTCAGTAAGCATGTTACAAGATATACTGAATCTTTCCCCACAAACCTATATATCAATCTACTCAGCTCTTCCTGCTCTATAAAATGATGATGATAGATTACATAGCATTGTCTTTTTGACATCTTCTCTTTAAGGGGTTAAATTGAGTGGCAGGTGCCTTTCCTAAAAGTGTATTTATTTGGAAAACTAAGGTGGTTCCTTTGTTCAGGTTAAAAAAAAAAATATTAATAATTTTCTGGCCACATTAGTGAGCAGCTTTCGTAAAAAAAATAAAAACACCATCTTTCAGGTTTTTTTTCCTTTGCAATTTTAATACTGTATTTGCATATTAAAGCATTGTTGTTTACTTCAATTATCATGAGATACAGGCTCAGCTATACCTTGTGCGCTGAATACAGATGCATGTCTGCTATCTGCTAATTCATAGCACTGTAACATCTATGTGTGATTACTATGTCCACTTTACTAGCATTAAAACTAGTACTGAAAAACAACCAGAAAAACAAAGCACGTGTTATTATTATTATTATTATTATTATTATTATTATTATTATTATTATTATTATTTTAGGACTGTCTAAAAAAAATTCTTGAAGACAGCAAAGTGAAAGTCATCCTGACCTAAACTGCATTTTGGTAAAGAATTTGTTATAAATATTCATATCTCCTTATTGATATTTACGTAATAAGGGGAGATCAAAGTCAAACGGTTATCGGCCGTGTACTTTTATAACATGTTAATATGAGTTATATTAGCGGCAGTGTAGAAGGTGGGTCTTCTCCCATCTCAAGACGGAACATTCTAGATTAATTTTCAGTGGAGTTATTGCACATTGTAAAGAGATCTCATTTACCGCTATGGATATTTATTGTGCATGCACAGCCATATCTTTCCTGAAAATGGGGACTGGTAGCTGTACGTTCCCAGCTGTCAGATCACCACTATGGCATGTCTGATTTACATGTCATTTACATGTCATAAAAGTATTTAGTCTTTTATAGAATACATTTGTCTTGCAATCAAAAGCGATGAAATAATATTAAGTCTGACAAACTATTCAACATGGACAAGCGAGGTATTTTACCTTTGAAAAATGGAAAACAATTCAGAATTATTATTCTGTACTGGGAAATGTCGGAGACATTTTTGAAAGGGGGAGATAATTTAATGCTTGTTGAAAAATAGATAAGAATAAGAATACACTGACCTTGAACAAGCCCCTACTGGAAGGTAGAGAATTCTAGATTTTCTTCAAATCATTGTTAAGAGAACAAGGAGGACCAAGAGTTATGATAGCAAAATATAAATATTGGTGATATACAGTAACAGAAGGCACGCTCCATAGAAAGCCTTTAAAAATATCCATTATTCTCAGAAAAAAAACAGATACTTGTGATATAAATCTGTCTAGTTGGCTGTTTGTTAAAAAATGTTAATAAATCAATGTCAACACTTCAAAAGACAAAAAGGTCCTAAATACACCCTGACAATATATTATAGTGCACATTGTACCGGCTTCTGTTATTGGAGTGCTCAGCTACTGTTTTTTTTAGTGGATTAGCAAGAAAACGTGTTGATCACAGGAAGCCTGATGCTGGGACCTCCAATGATCATCTGTATGCTGGGTATACTAATGGCAAAGGTTAAACTCCTCTACAGTGCCACTACAGGAGAGATGAAGCATTACATGGTGACAGCTAAAACCAATGGACAGTCTATATTATAAACAGAGACTTTCACACATACTTAAAGGGTATATGCAGCATTTAAAAAGTTTTGTCTTATTGCGCTGCCAAATCTGTAAAGCATTGTTGGAATTGGAATTGCCCCCTAATGTGACCGATCCCTTTGTGGCCGTGGAGGTAGACTTCTCCCTAAAACAGGGTTTGCTGAAAACGGAAAAGTCACTGGGTTGGGAACCTGATTGGGCAAATTAACATTCATAGACTGTGGTGGCATATGGACCTACGAATGGTCCATAGGTGTCACATCAGATGACCCATAGTGTACAGATGAAGGTAAAGAGGAAACTGAGGGAACCAATATTGCTAAACATAATCAACATGTTATACTTACCTCTCCATGGTTCCCTGGTGTCCTGATGTGTCCTTTCTGGTGTCCCTTGCTGGCCACAGCCCCACTACTTTCGAGACAAACTCATCTCAGGAGTGACAACCCACCCAGCCAATCACTGTCTGAGGTGCTGTCCCATCTCAGCCAGTGATTGGCCGAGCAGGCTGTCACTCCCGAGACAAGTTCATCTGAGAATTTTTGGAGCTGCAGTCAGGGGGGAACACCGGACAGGACACAACGGGACGCCTGAGGTGCACGGAGAGGTAAGCACAACATGTTTATTATGTTAACCAAGGGTGCAGCAATATGTCAAACTTTTTAAACGCTTGATAACCTCTTTAACCAGCTGCGGATTTTATGGGGCGGATTCAACCAATAGAAATGCATAATCGAATCTGTAACATGATTATGTATGTGTGACCATACCCAGCAGGTGTGTCAGGTTCTCAAGAGTGAGTGACAGAATCTTTGTAGTGACTTCCATGCTAGTGAGGGATATAGTCGCAACATTTCATCTTGTAGCAGCAGAGAACTACATCCAGTAGAAGCAGATGTCCCTATTGGTTATTGCCTACAAATTCTTTGCCACGTGTAGACCACAGCATAGCAGGAACTTGTTTCCCATACAATATATTAATACTCATTAGAGATGAGTTAAGTTGACGAAAGTTTGGGTATGCACAAATCCCACTGGCCAGAGAAGGTGGATGCAGCCCAAAGACTCCCTGGAAAACATAGATACAGCCATAGGGGAACACAAACTTTTGACAAGGGGTACGTCAAAAATTTTTAAAATGTGTTATGTCTTGTGTGTCAATTTTCTGCAAAATTTTGATCAAAACAAGTGGTTGGGGCTTGATACGAAATGGCAGGGTCTCCCATGGCCCAGAACATTTACTGGCATAAAGTATAACTGACTTAGCTAGTTAGTATCTGACCACTAAAGCCAGTAAGCAGCTTATCATCACATATAGGCAATGCTCCTACAATGTCTTTTTAGGTGAAAAAAAGCTGCCTTTTTTTCGTAATGATTGGCGTAATAATAATCATTATTAACGTTCGGCATTATTAAAAAAAACTGCAATTTTTTCACCTAAAAAGACTTACAATGCCATACAATGTACAGGGTTTTTCTTCCATAGGATAGGTGATAAATGTGTGACTGCTACAGTTCCTTCCTCTGTCCAAGGATCGCAAATCACCCATATATTCCAGTGTTTATATCAGTACTCTGAACTATATACTCATATTGCCTATATGCATTATGATTAATTATGTATTTTCAATGTGACAGTAAAAAATGTCGACTTTAAGTGTTTTTGGATATGTTGTCTAGAGAAAAGAATAAAGCTGGATGGCATCCCTGGCACCAGGGCCCTAATCATAACATAACCAGTGGTTCCTGAAAACAATGGCCCCTGAGTGCCCCTTGTAAATGGAACAATGCTCCATTCACTGCTATGGCATTGCTATGAGAGATATTTTTTCCCCATGTTCCATAGACATAGACCCTCAGAGATCACACATTTATCAGTTGTCCTTTGAATAAGTGATAAATGCTTTTAGCGGGAAAATCCATTTAAGACCACAATGCACTATAAATCATTTAACATGCTGGGCTCAGTCTTCCAGCTAGAAGGGTAGCCGTATGCCTAGGAATTACATCTAAGAGTTACCGTTTAGTGAAGACAAATGTTCAGTAGCTATGCTAGAATAATGCTTTTGCTATTGGAGATGAGCAAACATCGAGTGTGCTTGGGTTTGTCCGAATCCGAACGTGCAGCATTTGATTATCAGTGGCTGAAGACTAGAGATGAGTGAACTGTTTGGACTTTTGGTCCAAAAGCAGTTTGCTCTCTCGCCATGCCTGTGATCCAGGATATTCCAGGAAATCAATGTTGAAATTTCTGGAATATCCTGGCCGCATATTCGCAGGATCGCAACTATGCAGCCGGGATCACAGGCATGACGAGAGAGCGCCGGTGCCGTCGGACCAAAAGTCGGAAGGTTCTCTCATCTCTACTGAAGACGTTGGATGCAGCCCCAAGGCTGCCTGGAAAACATGGCTACAGCCATAAGCCATAGGCTGTATCCATATTTTTCAGGACTCCCTAGGAGTCCTGGAGTCAGCCAGCGAGTGATCGGGTTCGAGTTTGAGTATTCCTGTCAATACCTTTCTTTTCGTTCTGTGATCTGGTGTTTTTAGAGAAAATGCTGTGATAGTGTCACAGAGACCTGTCACCCCCACCTCATTCAACAATAATTCACATCTCACAATGAAATCTAGGGCAGCCGAAGATAACCTAGCTGTCATTCATTATGGAGGGGAGGCGAGGTGTCAAGACACATTGGTGGCATATTTGCATATTCATATTGTCATTTTCCCGAGATTTGTTTTATTTATTGTAATTTCCCTTTAAATATATATATATATATATATATATATATATTGTAGAAAGGCAGTAGGTGCTATTGTCGATGACAGGTATGTGTCACCAAGGTGGCTGGCCTCGGTGATATAAAAAACCCAATAGTTTGCACCTGTGACATTATGTTGCTGAGTGGTTTTTTTTTGGTAGTTCGGGTCCGGGTTTTTTATGGAGCGACCAAAGAGCTTGGGTGGGAAGGTCGCTCCCATACTCCAGCCCAGGTCTTACCAGCCCTTTAAAAGGCAGCTGGTTCAGAGCAGAGGGGGGTGTGGTGTGTTACTGAAGCAAAGTGTGAGCGCTATCAAAGCTGGAAGGCTAAGGAAGCCTGTGGGATTTGCTGCATCTAAACGGTGAGACCGTGGCCTTTGTTTATTTTTGGCTTACCTGAGAGAAAGGACTGTTTATTTTTTCCTTGAAGTGTTTTTCATTATGCTGAAGAAAAGCTATTTTTATTTGTAAGACTGCGTTCACACAATAAAGTGTCTTTTGTTTGACTGGAACCCGTGCCCAAGGACTATCTTTGAGCTGAACCCCCACAATTGGTGCTTCGGATGCGGGCATAACCCACTCTTTTAAAAGGAGAAAGACTGCATGTCCTGGGTCAAGGCAGCGACAGGGTTAAAGGAGCAGTCTGACAGCATGGAGGAGCTTCTTAAGCACCTGGTTAAGGCCAGTGCACAGCAGCAGCAAGCCCACTTGGAAACTGTGCAGGCTCAGCAAGAGACTAATAATCTCCTTATTAAACAGATGGCTGTCCTGGCTGAGTCTGTCAGAGCCAGGGAGACAGTAACCTCCCAAACACAAGGAGACATTGGCCGTGTAAGGAGAACGGTAAGGGAAGCCTTACAGAAAATGACGCCAGAGGATGACGTTGAGGCTTTTTTGACGGTGTTTGAGAGAGTAGCTGACCGTGAGAAACTACCTCCAGACCAGTGGGCTGAGGTTCTAGCCCCGTACCTCACCGGAGAGCCGCAGAAAGCCTATTATGACCTGACCCTGCAGGATGCTAAAGAATATACAAAACTCAAAGCGGAAATTTTGGCCCGACTGGGTGTGACCTTGGCAGTCCGGGCAGGAAGAGTGCACCGCTGGGTGTATGGCAAGGACAAGCCACCAAGATCACAGATGTTTGACCTACTCCATCTTGTGCAGAAGTGGCTGCAGCCAGAGACCTGCTCTCCAGCCCAAATGGTTGAACGGGTCGTCATGGACCGATTCATACATTCACTCCCTAAGTCTGTGCAGTGCTGGGTTGCACAGGGAGACCCCCAGAATGCAGATGACCTCGTGGGTCTGGTAGAGCGATACGTAGCTGTGGAAACCTCTCTAAATGACTCAGGGAGCCTGAGGTCACCTTACTGGGGTGCCCAGAGTAGAACAGATACTCAAAAGAGGGGGTCCAAATCTCCTCTTGAAGGGCGTTCTCAGGCCAAGGAAGGGTCTGAACCCAAGTTAAGGGGCCCATCCCGAGATATTATTTGTTGGAGATGTCGAGGCCCTGGTCACATTGCCGCCCATTGTCCTGTAACTACTGAGCCAATGGAGTGCTCCATAGGACGACGCTGCTCCATGTTTGCACATCCAGCGTGCAGTGCTGTTCCAAACCCTGGCCAGGGACCACAGATGTGCCAGGTGGTGGTGAATGGCACCGAAGTGACTGGACTCTTGGACTCAGGGAGTTTGGTTACCCTAGTAACAGCCAGACTCCCTCATGAAATACTCCCTGGGAAGTGGTTAGGGGTCATGTGCATTCATGGTGACACCAAGCGGTACCCTGTGGCCCAAGTGACAATAGGCACAGACTCTACCACTGTGTCCCACCCAGTGGGAGTGGTAAAAAACTTGTTGCATTCTATTATTATTGGGCGGGACTTTCCCTTGTTCTGGGATTTATGGGTGAGGACAGTGCCACCAAGCCACCCAGTATGGCATGAAAGCCCTCATGATGTGAGTGAGGAAGCACCAAAAGAGTTACCCTTAACAGTGTTGGCAGGGGACGAGGATGAGGTGTCATCCCCTGAATCCACTGTACCTGACCTGGAGATATCCCGTGAAAATTTTGGGACAGCCCAGCTGAGGGACCTGACCCTAAAAGGTGCACTAGAGAATGTGACAGTGCTAAATGGTGTCCCACAAGAGCCAGGTGCAGACGAGCGGTATCCCCATTTTGCTATGAACAATGATTTGTTGTATCGGGTGACCAAGGTACGGGATGAGGTCATAGAACAGCTACTGGTACCCGGGCCCTACAGACGCATGGTATTAGACCTCGCCCATTCCCATGTGTTGGGTGGTCACCTGGGGGCAGACAAGACACAGGAGCGGGTCCTGCAGAGGTTTTACTGGCCTGGCTGTTTTAGGGAAATAAGGGATTTTTGTCAGTCTTGTCCCGTGTGCCAGGTAACCTCCCCTATTGCTCATTTCCGTAGTCCCCTGGTACCATTACCCATCATTGAAGTTCCGTTTGAACGGATTGCTATGGATCTGGTGGGGCCCCTGGTTAAGTCCGCTAGAGGTCACCAATATATTCTAGTGGTGGTTGACTATGCGACCCGATACCCAGAAGCAGTGCCCTTAAGGAACACCTCCTCCAAGTCTATTGCCCGAGAGTTATTTTTCATATTCTCTAGAACTGGGTTACCCAAGGAGATCCTAACTGATCAAGGTACGCCTTTTATGTCAAAGGTAATGAGGGAACTGTGTAAAATGTTGAAGATAACCCAGTTACGTACCTCAGTCTACCACCCCCAAACCGACGGGTTGGTAGAAAGGTTTAATAAGACCTTAAAGGGGATGTTGAGAAAGGTGGTAGAGAGGGATGGTCGGGACTGGGACTGTCTGTTGCCCTACTTACTGTTCTCCATCAGGGAAGTTCCACAAGCGTCCACAGGTTTCTCGCCCTTTGAACTGTTATATGGTCGGCACCCCAGGGGTTTACTGGACATAGCGAAGGAGACCTGGGAAAGTGAAACCACTCCATATAAAAGTGTCATAGAACATGTAGCTCAGATGCAGGAGAGGATATCTAATGTGATGCCTATTGTAAAAGAGCATCTCCTGCAGGCTCAAGAGGCACAGTCCAGGGTATATAATCGATCTGCCAGACTTAGACAGTTCAGACCAGGGGATCGAGTGCTTGTGCTGGTACCCACAGTCGAGAGCAAATTCCTGGCAAAATGGCAGGGGCCATATGAGGTGGTTGAAAAAGTGGGTGAAGTAAATTACCGTATACATCAACCAGGTAAGAGAAAGCCTCTTCAGATATATCATGCAAACCTGTTAAAACCCTGGAAAGATAGAAACCCTCCTGAGACCCCTTGTTTAGTGACCCAACCTGAGTCTAATGTCACTGCTGTCAAAATTGCAGAGACCCTGTCCCCTTCACAGAGGCAGCAGTGTAGAGAATTGCTGCAGCACAATAAGGACTTATTCTCTGAGTTGCCAGGTCTTGCAAATTGTATTGAGCATGAGATCTTCACTGAGCCACAGGTTCGGGTAAATGTAAAGCCCTATAGAATCCCCGAAGCCCGTCGGGAGGTAGTGTCCAGTGAAGTTAAGAGGATGGTCAAGTTGGGGGTGATTGAGCAATCTAAAAGTGGGTGGTCCAGCCCAATAGTGTTAGTACCAAAACCGAATGGTGAATGGCGGTTTTGTAACGATTACCGGAAGTTAAATGAAGTATCTAAGTTTGATGCATACCCCATGCCTCGGGTAGATGAACTGATTGAAAGGCTAGGGCCGGCCCGGTATATCACAACACTAGACCTTACAAAAGGGTACTGGCAAATCCCATTGTCCAAGGAAGCGAGGGAAAAGACAGCTTTCTCCACACCAGAGGGGTCCTATGAGTACGTACGGATGCCTTTTGGGTTGCAGGGTGCACCTGCTACTTTCCAGAGAGCCATGGACCATATTTTACTCCCCCACAGGAAGTATGCAGCGGCCTATCTGGATGACATTGTCATCTTTAGCCAGGACTGGCAGAGTCACCTGAATAAAGTCCAAGCAGTCCTGAATGCAATAAGGGAGGCTGGGTTTACTATAAACCCTAACAAATGTGCCATGGGGATGGAAGAAGCCAGATACCTGGGGTATATAGTGGGAAGGGGTCAGATAAAACCACAAATAAATAAGGTGGAGGCAATCCAGAGCTGGCCACGCCCACTCACAAAAAAACAGGTAAGGTCCTTCCTGGGAATTGTTGGCTATTATAGAAGGTTTGTCCCCAACTTCGCAGAGATTGCAGTGCCCCTGACGGATCTCACTAAGGGTACAAAGTCGGCCATGGTAAAATGGTCCCCAGAGGCTGAGCAGGCTTTTCAAGAGTTAAAGTTAGCCCTATGTAAGCAGCCAGTATTGGTAGCCCCTGATTTCTCTAGGGAATTCATAGTGCAGACAGACGCATCAGATGTGGGTCTAGGAGCTGTCATGTCCCAAGAGATAAATGGGGAGGAACACCCAGTGGTGTATCTGAGCAGGAAACTGTCCTCCTGTGAGAAAAACTACTCTATCATAGAGAAGGAGTGTCTGGCCATCAAGTGGGCTTTGGATTCATTAAGGTATTATCTTTTAGGAAGGAAGTTTAAGCTAGTTTCGGACCACGCTCCCCTAAAATGGATGCAAGAGAAAAAAGGGAACAATGCCCGAGTGACACGATGGTTTCTGGCCCTACAGGACTTTAGGTTTAGTGTGGAGCACAGGCCGGGCAAGCTGCATAGCAATGCAGGTGCCCTCTCAAGGGTTCATTGTATGTTGGCAGAAGGTGCCCAGCCCCTCGGCTTTGGGCAGAGGGGGGGGGGTATGTAGAAAGGCAGTAGGTGCTATTGTCGATGACAGGTATGTGTCACCAAGGTGGCTGGCCTCGGTGATATAAAAAACCCAATAGTTTGCACCTGTGACATTATGTTGCTGAGTGGTTTTTTTTTTGGTAGTTCGGGTCCGGGTTTTTTATGGAGCGACCAAAGAGCTTGGGTGGGAAGGTCGCTCCCATACTCCAGCCCAGGTCTTACCAGCCCTTTAAAAGGCAGCTGGTTCAGAGCAGAGGGGGGTGTGGTGTGTTACTGAAGCAAAGTGTGAGCGCTATCAAAGCTGGAAGGCTAAGGAAGCCTGTGGGATTTGCTGCATCTAAACGGTGAGACCGTGGCCTTTGTTTATTTTTGGCTTACCTGAGAGAAAGGACTGTTTATTTTTTCCTTGAAGTGTTTTTCATTATGCTGAAGAAAAGCTATTTTTATTTGTAAGACTGCGTTCACACAATAAAGTGTCTTTTGTTTGACTGGAACCCGTGCCCAAGGACTATCTTTGAGCTGAACCCCCACAATATATATATATATATATATATATATATATATATATATCAAAAGTCTGTTTGTTGGTCAGCTCACCTGCTGTGGTATAGCCGTCGGTGCACGGTAAGACCCGGAGCCAGGGTCACAGCATACCAGAGAAAAAAGTCCAGCACCAGGTCAGCATATACCATTAAAATTCCATACTTTATTAGAAAATCTTCACATAGGACAGTAATAAAAGTTTACGCGTTTCAGCGCTTCTCGCGCCTTGTTCACAACTGAAGCATGAAACATGCTTCAGTTGTGAACAAGGCGCGAGAAGCGCTGAAACGCGTAAACTTTTATTACTGTCCTATGTGAAGATTTTCTAATAAAGTATGGAATTTTAATGGTATATGCTGACCTGGTGCTGGACTTTTTTCTCTGGTATATATATATATATATATATATATATCAGGCCATTAATCCAGTCCATCTCTTAGGCAGTAGAAAGCTTTGCATACATTTGGATTTGGAAATGATCCCAGGTATTGATTACCAGCAAGCTGAATGTTGTAAGTCAATGCTCTGCTTATCAAACAAATTCAGTGTGTTATTGCTAATCACCTTTAGTGTACTATCTTTACTGTCTTTAGGATATGCTATATAGACATAAAGCCCATTTACACAAGCAGATCATTTCTCTGAACACTAAGCCTGTTCTTACATGTGCGACTCTTGCACACATTAGTCACTACAGCCGGCACCTAGAGTTGTTGCTTAAGGCTATGTTCACACTACGTAAGTTTCGTAATAATCAGGGCTGTTGTAACAATGGCCATGATTACTATGGAACTTACGTAGTGCCGCATTCTATGGAATCCTGGCGTATACACTCAAGCCGGGATCCCTAGTGGCGTCGCACAAAACCAATATGTCAGTTTTCTGCAGCCGCTATTCAGCAGAAAACCTGTCAGTGCACACAATGGAGAGTGCCGCTCCGGCCGCACGTTCCATTGTGTGCAGCGGGAAACTCAGATACGGGCGCGCACGGATGCACCCGCATTCGAATTCAGCGGCAGTGAAGATCATCCGGACGATACTGCACTACCGGCTGGGATGATCTTCTCTGACACTGGCCGTTCCATTACCCGGCCGGGTCATGGAAAGGCCAGTTTCTTACTACGTGGGAACATGGTCTAAAGCAGCATAAAGTCCAGGTGCCAACAACAATTATTGGGGAAATCACCATTGCTGGTGACTAACAGCTAGAGCTGTATATTTCCCAGGTAATTATATCCAGCACCTGGACTTTACGCTTTTTAAAGAGTAAGTGCTTAAATGGACGATGTGAAGAAAGTAAAACATTTTGATATGTCATTGGCTATGTTCACACTATGTTTTTTCCTCTCCGTTTTTAAAAGGAAAAAATGATGTCCGTTAATTCGTTGTTTGACCGCCCGACCGCCCGGTTGTTGGTACATTATTCTAGGTTAGGAGGAGTAATTGGCTCTTGGTTGTCATTAATTGAAAAGTCCCTTGAATTTAATAATAGAAATGGTGAAAGGACAGTGAAAAAAGAAAAACTGTGTGAGAACAACTAAAAAAATAACGTCCGCTGTATGCAAAAGACGCCCCAAAATAAATGTCATTATCATTATTTTGATTAATACAATATGTGCATTGGACGTCCGTCATTCCATTGACTTTAGTGCGCTGCATTAAAATCAATTAAATCGTAGCAATAATGGATGTCTTTTCTCTTTTTTTGACATTGTGTGAACATAGCCACAGAGTGTTCAGACCCTCAATGAGCATTGGAGTGAGCCAGGAGAAGTACGCACTTAGCATGTTCTTTTCCAGCTTCATGTCACATGATCGAGAGGCCATCATAATGTAGGTCTATGGGGGCATCCCACTTACAGAAACTCAGAGGGGAGGGGGGGGATAGGGGGTCGTATGGCAGATAATGCAAACCCTGATCTCCAAAAGATAAAAACTTTTGAGATGTCTCTGTGTCATGTAAACAGTATTTATAGTTTAGATAGGTACAGCTACTGAATACCTACCAATAAAATTGCCTATTGACGCTTTTCTGGGACTTTTTATATTTAATTTTTATATCCTATACCCACGAGAGGTAACTTTGCATCTAACAGAGCTGCTTAAGGATTTTAAATTATATTTCCCAATTTATTAGTTAATGGCAACCTTATCAAAATAGCCATGGAGTGCTCCCACAGTTGCCAGATTGGTGCAACGTGTGTTTAACCATGATTATATTACAGAGGTTATCTTCTCTGATACTATCGCACATTGATCTGTCTGCAGAAAACTATCACAAGGAGTCCTAAGGCAAAATACAAGCTCATTCATCAAGGTGATGGGACATGTTATTTAGACTGATATATTAGTGTTTTTTGTAGTTTACTCATTCTGCTGCACTTTGTTGTTGCTATATATATATATATATATATATATATATATATATATATATATATTTATAAATATATATATATGAAGTGGTTATACAGCTTTGGTCTTTACTATTTTGAACTTTTATGATTGATATTTGTAATATTTGGGTAATATTCTCATTCAATTTAGATTTTAAGAAAAATCATTTTAGAATTTATTACTTACAGATTGCAAATATTTACTAGTATATGTTTTATTCAGAGTATTGCACATGCACAAGAGTATTGTATATTAAAGGGGATCTTTAATATGTCCAGCGATTTTATAAAAAATAAAATGCACTAAAAGCATATACATTAGGTGCACTCGCCAATCTCCCGATAATCATTTGACTCCTTTGCCACTTGTCTATGCTGCTTCTAGCCTCAGATTCAAACTTTTACATGATGTTTTACATCATGGCACCCGACTGGAAAACTACATCTCCCAGCATGCATTGCATCCCAGAACCAACTGCCGGGTAACCGCCCCTGTTTTGTAGGATCTGCCCACCACTGGCTCAAACTGCTTCTGCTTTGCAATGTAAACACTCTATCTATCTATCTATCTATCTATCTATTGAAATAAAATACAAATAGTGTACAAGGCACTTAGGGAAGAAAATCAGGTGTCGGCAAGCATGCCGGGGGTCCACCAGGCAATGGTGAATATATCCTTCAAAAAGGCTGCAGCACTCCGGAGGTAGTGAAAAAATGGTGTATAAATTTATTCACATCCCAAATCAAATACAAAGAAAGCGACGTTTCTGACTGCAACAGCAGTCTTTTTTTCAAACCTTAGCAACACACGTGCAAACACAGGTATATATATATATGTCAAACAGGTGATAGCAGTTGGGTAATCAGTGACATCACAGTGCAAATGTGATCAGGTGACTAGGGGGAGTGAACTCCCATACATAGTAAAACTATTGAAAAAGCAGTAAATATAAGTTTATATTCTAGATACAGTGCGAAAAACAATAAATTGAATACATCTATAGTGGACGATATAAGATCGCTCACCCGATGCGAAAAGAAGTAAACAGCTGATCCATCGGAGCTGGGTAGACAACTGGAACGCAAGCCCGAATGGAACGCAACAGAGTGCGTGTCATGTACGGGCTGCGCATGCGCGATGGTCGCACCAATCACGCATCTTGTAACAGTCCGGACACATCTAGGAACGCCCATATGTAAACTATTCATGTGTAGAGATCTATCATAGGCTAATGGCTCGTAAATGAAGCAAAATGAAATGGAATAAATAATAAAAAATAACCAAATTCCACTATGTGGAGAGATGTCTGCGGGCCACCCATTAGCATGAACCTAGGACTAGAGACACCCGTAATCTCATATTCATCCCAGAGTAGGATGCCGGCCTGGGTCCACTCTGATGCCGCACACGGCCGCAACATGTAAACACCTGGCTAGCTCGCGCTGGGGTTCATGGGGGCCTGAGTATACAGATATATAAATAGGTAAAGAATGAATCAACGGTACCATACATATTTCAAAATAAATGTAAAAGATGACCTGAATAAACAAAAAAAGGGGGACAAATAAAAATAAAAAATAATGAAACAAATAAAATAATAAAAGTAAATATCAGGGGCGCCACATGTATAGCCATATATTAAGATCTCCATTATTCATGCACACAATAGCGATATGTTCCGGCCACGATGGATCACGTTTGGTATCAGCCATGTACAACATAGCAGGGGGTGATTGGTCCTTCATCCACATTGGAAGCTTGACTCTAAAGAATAAACAAAAAAAATCCTATAAGTATACATAATACAATAACGTAATACAGGTTGTCACACGTGTGTTGTTCTGTCCCGGTACACATTAGAGGGGGAGTTTTAGCGAAACCGGAGCAAGGGGGGCAAAAATGTCATTCTCATCGGACAGAAATTATTTGCAATAACGTGGGAGAATTTTAAAATCCACATTAAGTCCATGAGGTCTGAGAGTATTGAGTCTATGTATCCACTCAAGTTCTTTTCTCTTTAGGGTAGCATGGTGATCACCACCTCCAATTAGGGGGGCTACCTGGTCTAATACCATGAATCTAAGCTCACCCTCGCTGTGTTTTTGTTCCACAAAGTGCTTAGAGACAGGTAAGTCCATTTTGCCTTTACGTATAGAGTACCTGTGTTGTCCAAGTCTGGTTTTAACTTCGTATGTAGTTTCCCCCACGTATAGCATCGGGCAGGGGCACATCAGTAGGTATAGCACCCAGTCCGAGTTACACGTGAGGTGTTTCTTGATGTCATAAATCTTTCCTGTGTTAGGATTTCTAAAGTGATCACCCTTCACCATGTATCTACAGCTAATGCAGTTCAGACATGGGAAGGAGCCCACTTTCAATGGGCCTAGGAATGTGGAACGAATTGGTTTAGCATGATTTACTTCAGTGTGAACTAGATGGTCCTTCAGATTTTTAGAGCGCTTGTATGAACTGCATTAGCTGTAGATACATGGTGAAGGGTGATCACTTTAGACATCCTAACACAGGAAAGATTTATGACAACAAGAAACACCTCACGTGTAACTCGGACTGGGTGATATACCTACCGATGTGCCCCTGCCCGATGCTATACGTGGGGGAAACTACATACGAAGTTAAAACTAGACTTGGACAACACAGGTACTGTATACGTAAAGGCAAAATGGACTTACCTGTCTCTAAGCACTATGTGGAACAAAAACACAGCGAGGGTGAGCTTAGATTCATGGTATTAGACCAGGTAGCCCCCCTAATTGGAGGTGGTGATCGCCATGCCACCCTAAAGAGAAAAGAACTTGAGTGGATACATAGACTCAATACTCTCAGACCTCATGGACTTAATGTGGATTTTAAAATTCTCTCACGTTATTGCAAATAATTTCTGTCAAATGAGAATGACATTTTTGCCCCCTTTGCCCCGGTTTCGCCAAAACTCCCCCTCTAATGTCTATCGGGACAAAACAACACACATGTGACAACCTGTATTACGTTATTGTATTATGTATACTTATAGGATTTTTTTGTTTATTCTTTAGAGTCAAGCTTCCAATGTGGATGAAGGACCAATCACCCCCTGCTATGTTGTACATGGCTGATACCAAACGTGATCCATCGTGTCCGGAACATATCGCTATTGTGTGCATGAATAATGGAGATCTTAATATATGGCTATACATGTGGCGCCCCTGATATTTACTTTTATTATTTTATTTGTTTCATTATTTTTTTTTTTTATTTGTCCCCCTTTTTTTGTTTATTCAGGTCATCTTTTACATTTATTTTGAAATATGTATGGTACCGTTGATTCATTCTTTACCTATTTATATATCTGTATACTCAGGCCCCCATGAACCCCAGCGCGAACTAGCCAGGTGTTCACATGTTGCGGTCGTGTGCGGCATCAGAATGGACCCAGGCCGGCATCCTACTATGGGATGAATATGAGATTACGGGTGTCTCTAGTCCTAGGTTCATGCTAATGGGTGGCCCGCAGACTTCTCTCCACATAGTGGAATTTGGTTATTTTTTTATTATTTATTCCATTTCATTTTGCTTCATTTACGAGCCATTAGCCTATGATAGATCTCTACACATGAATAGTTTACATATGGGCGTTCCTAGATGTGTCCGGACTGTTACAAGATGCGTGATTGGTGCGACCATCGCGCATGTGCAGCCCGTACATGACACGCACTCTGTTGCGTTCCATTCGGGCTTGCGTTCCAGTTGTCTACCCAGCTCCGATGGATCAGCTGTTTACTTCTTTTCGCATCGGGTGAGCGATCTTATATCGTCCACTATAGATGTATTCAATTTATTGTTTTTCGCACTGTATCTAGAATATAAACTTATATTCACTGCTTTTTCAATTGTTTTACTATGTATGGGAGTTCACTCCCCCTAGTCACCTGATCCCATTTGCACTGTGATGTCACTGATTACCCAACTGCTATCACCTGTTTGACATATATATATATACCTGTTTTTGCACGTGTGTTGCTAAGGCTTGAAAAAAGACTGTTGTTGCAGTCAGAAACGTCGCTTTCTTTGTATTTGATTTGGGATGTGAATAAATTTATACACCATTTTTTCACTACCTCCGGAGTGCTGCAGCCTTTTTGAAGGATATCTATCTATTGATCTATCTTTTTATCTACATAGATAGATTAGAGAAAGAGAGAGCTGAAACAGCAGTGTCTCCTTTCCCCTATACTGCTTAGAGAGGCTGTGTTTTGGCCAGGTGATCACTGTCTGATGTAAGTGGTGCGCGTGGTTACAAATTAGGTGCTACAGCTTTCCTGGCAACAGAAGATACAGAGATCATGTGACCTCTGTCTCAAAAAGGAGGGGACGTAGGACAGAGGAGCTGAGACAGAGTGGATCAGGAAGTGAGGATTTACAGCAGCTTCAGGATGCGAGTCAGATACATGCACTGCAGATACACAGACCAGTTCATGTAATAGAAGCCTATTACAAACAAGCTTAGAATATGGGTGGGGATTAAACAGGGATAAATCCTTCTTGTCGGAGTTCCCCTTTAATGTTCACAATTAATGCTGTTACACAGTTACTAGGACTACAAAGTACAGAGCCACATGGGCTTTGTGAACCTCCATGAAGGATGAGTCCTGTGTATGAGGTCTAACAAATGGCAACATCTGGCGCTTTGTGTACAGTCATACCTAGTCCATTAAATGTTATATGAGACATCAGAAAACATCAGATTTACCGAGAAATACTTGTTAATCGCTTACTTTCAATAGAGAACATTATCTGATGCAACCAAAGAGTCACGCTTGATAAGTAGATAACTATATTACATTTTTTTTCCATTTTATCCCAAACTAAATTTACTATAATTGCAAACTATAAAAAAAAAAAACTGCTGAGAGGCGGCTCCTCCTGAGAAAGCTTTTCACTGCATTAAATGATTCAATTCAACTCCCCAGTTAGCACAGATGTTCTACTTTTAAATATTAAAACCTATGTCTAGAGACTCACTTTAACTAAATTGACTTGTTACTTTCCAGGTATCATTGATAATGAGCGGAGGAAATACTTAACCTGGCATGAAATTTAACAAACTTCTCCGGAGCTGAAAGAGAAAGTTATGATTTTGCAGCTTATGCTTCACCTAAGCTGTCCGGCATAAGGCAAGCTCGCCGCATGCTTCAGTTTATAGTTCCCCTCGAAGTTAAGGCACATGGAGTAGTATGTCTCTTGCGGAATAAATGCGATGAACATACTTGACAACTATTATCCCTTGGTGCACAGGGACACAGTAAATACTCAACCAAGGTCAAAAACTACAGATGACACTAGAACTCAAAGTAGATCCTCCATCAAGTCTCCAAGGTTTACAGTTCTCCATCACAGAGCCACATCTTTCACTTAAAGTTGTTTATCAAGCAGATTTCAATCTACTGGTCTGGCCGGATATGTTACAGTTCAGGATGAAAAATGGAGGCAGGAAATAATTATCATCAACAATACTTTTCTAGCCATCAGGAATGCTGACCGATGTGAAGAACGCTGTATTCATTCCTCCATTCTCAGTATCGGTAAATGAAGGTCTCCTTATGCTAACCGCCTATATGTTGTTATAGATAATGCTACTAGTTGGACATTAGTATTTGTTTTTTAGTATTTGGTTTTAATTTACATTTTAGTGGATGTTGACTATTTGCAGGCCTGTATTTGGACTGAAGTTCATTCTGATCTAGGCACTTTGAGTGTTAAAGGCACAAACTGATGCCCCCCATAACAGGGAGGGGTGTTGGACTGTGTTCCTACTTGCTTAAATAAATGAATAAACAAAAGGCCAAAGGGTTCCCTATCATTTCCAAAGCACGACAGCTAAAAAACAGCAGGATTTTATATTAAGATGATGTTACAGCAGTACATTGTATACACTAGCCGCCAAGAAAGAGTAGCAGGGAAGAGATTTTAACATAAACACAATGTGGGAACACAGCCTAACACTTGTCTGTCTGTGATCTTCCTCTGCACTGCAACCTCTAGTGGTAATGTGACCATCACTAGAAGACACAGCCAGGAACAGGGAAAGGTAAATGCAGGTTCACGACTGAGGAGGAGAACACCTCTCATTTTGACATGTGTTCTGCTCCTTCACAATAAGCAGTGATCTGTATAGATTGCTGTTTACTATCCCCCATAGGGTTTATTGGTGATGTTGTGCCCCCCCACTCTTACTGCATAGAGCCAGGTGAGTAAGGGTTGAAGTCAGTTAACCCCTTTTCCTGCCGGTCTGAGTGCAGTACGCTCAGCACAACAAGTGCCCCTTTGCTATCTTCAATTCTTCTGTTGTGCCGCTGATGTGGGAGTTTTTATAAATAGATAGAATATAAGATAGATAATACCTGGCTTACCCAAAGATAAATATCCAAGATACTGCACTGGAAGTTCAGAACGGGGAAGAAAGCAGCTGAGTCACGGGGAAAGCACAGCAGTAAAAGTAAACATGGCAGCTTTACATTCTAAGGGAGATAGAGGAAGTGAATTATTCCTGGATAAAATGGTGATGTCACGCCCCGACTACCAGATCTGTGCGGGCTGTGGCTGCTGGAGAGGATGATGGCAGAGGACACTGAGGGACACAGGGCACTGAAGGGCCACTGAGCATCCCTCTGCCATCATCCTCTCCAGCAGCCACAGCCCGCACAGCTCTGGGAGTCAGGTCGTGACATCACCATGTTATCCAGGAAGTGACATCACCATTTTATCCAGGAAGTGAAGCCTTGATACAGAAGTAAGTGCAGGGAAAAAATCCCTTTATAAGCATTTCCCGTAATAAGTGAATACTTAAATAAAAAATTTCACCAGACTTCTTTAACCAAGAGCAACAGGTTATCTAAGAAAGCAGCACATGGTTGATTAGTAAGTCTATATCTCTCAAACTATACATTTTAAGAAATGCTTGTACTTTCAAACATATTTGAAATATGTTTTCCCAAACATACTGCATCAGTATAGACCTAGTTTTCTTTGTGACATCATTTTTTTTAATGATTTCTATCTGCAAGTTGCATTAGAGGAATATTTTACCATTTCATTTTGAGTAATTAGCAATAGTTCCGGCAGCTCCCCATGTGATTTACATTGCCAAATAATCATTTGTTGCATTTTATGTTGATCCTCTACTGTATAATTGTTTATTACAAGAAAAAAAAAATCTTTGCATGTAACCAAAATACAAATATTCACTATGCTTGCATTATTTGTTCCTTGATTTTTTTTTATTACTTGTCATTATATTTGTTCATTTTACTGTAACGTGCTGCAGAGTTTGTTGGCACTATATAAATAAGGATTATTATGGAGTTCGAAATGTCACAGTTATATTTTTATGTTGAAGTTCATACAATGATGCATTCACATATTCAAAGAGTTCAAATTCTAACCAGGTAAACAATTAAAAAAAAAATGCATGCAATGGGGGACATTCTGGGGCAAATTAATCAGAATTTGACACATGGCATCAGCTACATTAAATATGGTTTTATAACCAGAACGTTATTCAAGGTGTAGTAAAGCCGGAGCACTGTGTTTCTAGTGAATAAAAGCTGCTGTCCTTGGTCCTGAAGTCATAGGACTGCTAAGCTTAAAAACCCAAAGTGAATAAAAAATAAATATTTTCATTACTCTAAAAACATATTAGAGTCTTTTTTTTCTTCCCTACAAAGGTGGTTAATACTATATTTGTACTATAATAGTTTCCATTCACATTAGGATCAAGGCTTCCACTATTAAAGATACAATGACAGCCGTGACAAAACTTAACAAATCCTAATAAAGAGGTGCTACAGCATCACAAAAACATTGCTGCTCTTTTTAGCAGCAGCACTACTTCATGATTTGAGACTCATATTGCAGTTCAGGTCCACTCAAATAAATGGGGCTGGACTGCAAGACAAGGTTGTCTCTATTTTCAAAGGGAATGTACCATTTGCTAACTGATTTTTTTTTAAACACTGGGCCCCCTTCTGTTTAACTTGTTATAGTGCTTGAAAAGCACTATATTGTAATCCGTATTCTTCTTCTTCCGTTCCTTCTTCTTTCAGCTATTTTTCTGCGCGTAATACAGTCTGAACCGCTTTGCTCACAGACTCCGTTCAAACTGCGTTTCGAAGCCCTCGGCGGTGTGTGGTGTGCTATCTATTTATTAGTTTCGATCGGGTTTGAAGTTTTTAAGAAATTTACGTTTAAAGACCCCTAATTTCCCATAGAAAATAATGGCCCATTGGAAACGCTGACAGCCAATCACAGCACATATGCAAATAGCTGAAATATAGCAGCCAATAGGAACTCTAAGGTCTTGTCAGGCACTGTATCACACCATCCACACAGTCACATGTCCACTATTAGCCAATAGAAGATTTTGTCTCCCTGGCATGAGTAAGATTGTCATGGTAACCGAGCAATGATCTTTACCATTACAAGTAGCAGAGCCGCTCTTAAAGAGACTGGACCCAAGTCGCTCCTAAAGGGACCCAGGTCACTCTTAAAGGGCCCCAAGTCCCTCTTAAAGGGAAGGGACCCATGTCGCTCTTAAAGGGACCCAAGTCAGTCTTAAAGGGATGGGACGCATGTTGCTCTTAAAGGCACCCATGTAGCTCTTAAAGGGACAGGACCCAAGCCACTCCTAAAGCAACCCAAGCCACTCTTAAAGGGACCCAGGTCGCTCTTAAAGGGACCCAGGTCGCTCTTAAAGGGACCCAGGTCGCTCTTAAAGGGACCCAGGTCGCTCTTAAACGGACCCAGGTCGCTCTTAAAGGGACAGGACCCAGGTTGCTCTTAAAAAGACGGGACCCAGGTCGCTCTTAAAGGGACAGGACCCAGGTCGCTCTTAAAGGGACAGGACCCAGGGTTAAAGTTTCTGTTAAAGGGAAGTCACTGGTAAAGGGGCGCTCTTTTCAAGCACTATGTATTTCCCTGGAAATGCAAATCTAGTTTATTAATGATATTGAGGATGGAATTAACAGCAATGTTTCTATCCTTGCAGATGACACCAAGCTTTGTCGTACAGTACAGTCTATGTAAGATGTGCAGATGTTACAAGCTGACTTAGACACATTGATTATTTGGGATTCCACTATGCAAATGAGGTTCAATGTGGATAAATGTAAAATTATGCACCTGGGTACTAATAACCCACATGCATCATATGTCCTAGGGGGAGTTACTCTGGGAGAGTCGCTGATGGAGAAGGATCTGGGTGTACTTGTAGATAATAGACTACAGAACAGTACACAATGTCAGTCAGTTGCTTCTAAGGCCAGCAGGATATTGTCATGCAATAAAACAGGCCTGGACTCACGGGACAGGGATATAATATTACCGCATTATAAAGCTTTGGTGCGGCCCCATCTGGAGTATGCTGTCCAGTTCTGGAACCTGATTCATAGAAAGGATGTTCTAGAGCTGGAAAAGGTACAAAGACGGGCAACTAAACTAATAAGGGGAATGGAGCATCTTAGTTATGAGGAGAGATTAAAAGAATTACATTTGTTTAATCTTAAGAAGAGACGTTTAACCCCTTAAGGACCGGGCTAATTTTCATTTTTGCGTTTTTGTTTTTTCCTCTTTGTGCTTAAAAGGACATAGCACTTGCATTTTTACACCTACAGACCCACATGAGCCCTTATTTTTTGCGTCACTAATTGTACTTTGCAATGACAGATTGAATTTTTTCATAAAATATGCTGTGAAACCAGAAAAAAAATTATATGCGCGGTGAAATAAAAAAAAAAAAGCAATTATTTTTCTTGGGGGGGGGGGGGGGGGGGGGCGCTTCGTTTTTACGCCGTGTGTCCTATGGAAAAACTGACATGTTATATATCTTCCTCAAGTTGTTATGATTACAATGATATGTAACATGCATAACTTTTATTTTATTTGATGGCTTGTAAAAAATTCAAACCATTGTTAACAAATATATGTTCCTTAAAATTGCTCTATTCCCAGGCTTATAGCGCTTTTATCCTTTGGTCTATGGGGTTGTTTGAGGTGTAATTTTTTTGCGCTATGATGTGTTCTTTCTGTCGGTACCTTAATTGCTCATATGCGACTTTCTGTTCGCTTTTTATTACAATTTTTCTGGATTTGATGCGACCAAAAATGCGCAATTTTTGCAATTTGGGATTTTTTGGCGCTTACTCCGTTTACCATACAAGATCAGAAAGGAGACAAATAAGTAGATTGGGCGATTACGCACGCGGCGATACCAAACATGTTTATTTATTTATTTACTTATTTATTTTTATTTATAAAATGAGAAAAGGGGGGTGATTCAAACTTTTATTAGAGGAGGGGATTTTTTTTTAATAATACACTTTATTTTATTTTCACTAACAGTAATATGAAGCCCCCTGGGGGACTTCTATATACACAGCACTGATCTCCCATTGAGATCAATGCTGTGTATATAATAGAGCAATGATCCATCAGATCGGTGCTCTATTATACTGGTCTGCTGCAGATCATCTACATAGATTGCCGAGTCGAGATCAGCATCATTCCGACGCTGAGCCCGGCCGGCTCATTACAACAAATCTCTGCAATCGCATCTAGTGGGGGAAATCCCCCACTAGACACCAGGGACAGGGGGCACATATACTATTCAAATGCAGCTGTTAGCTTTGACAGCTGCATCTAAATAGTTAATTAGCCGGCTGGCTAATACCTGCGGTCCCTGGCTTCACATAGCAAACGGGGACCGTGGGCTGCAGAGAGGGCTCATGCCGGGAGCCCTCTCTGTTTACCCTTAACAGCCGCATGACGGGTATACCCGTCATATGTCGTTAAGGGGTTAAGGGGAGATATGATTAATTTATTTAAATATATAAATGTCCTCCATAAGAAATATGTGGAAAAGATGTTTCACATCAAAAACAGTGGAGGCTTCACTATAGGCCTAGACAAGGTCTTAGACCAAAATAACATAAATGCATATGGGTAGCTTCACACGGGCGGGCTCGCAGCGAGATTCTCGCTGCGAGCCCGGCAGGTCCTGTCAGTTTCCATAAACTACATACTTGCTGCAGACCGCAGCAAGTATGTAATTGTACCGCGCTTAACCCCTTCTACTCCCGCCGGCTCCCCCGCTGTAAGCAGCATACATTACCTGTCCTTGCTGCACGGGTCCGGCGTCCTGCTCTCCCGCCCGGCCAATCAGTGGCTGCGGCTGGGCAACACACTAATTGGCCGGACGGGAGAGCAGGACGCCGGACCCGAGCAGCAAGGACAGGTAATGTATGCTGCTTACAGCGGGGGAGCCGGGCGGGAGTAGAAGGAGTTAAGCGCGGTACAATTACATACTCGCTGCGGTCCGCAGCAAGTATGTAGTTTATGGGAACTGCCAGGACCTGCCGGGCGCGCAGCGAGAATCTCGCTGCGAGCCCGCCCGTGTGAAGCTACCCTTTGTATAGAATCTACCCATCATCACTCCCCCTTCCATTCATCCATTCTCTCCTTGATTGAACTTGATGGACATGTGTCTTTTGTCAACTGTACCAACTATGTACGGTAGTGTAAACAAAAAATTTCAGTTAGCAAATTGTACATTTGCTTTAAATTAAGGCACAATTATTTCAATTATTTTTCTAATTCTTTTAATATGTATGTGTGTTTGTGTGTGTCTGTTGCAAGTGTGATGTATAATACACCATGTCATCAGTGCGCTTCCACTGTTTATGATTTCAAGAATAGCGATTTAGTCCATGCTATTTTTGCCTTCTAAACTGCAGGAAAGAAAGAAAATAAATGCCTAATCTTATCCCAGTTGACATATTTATTTTTAGACCCGTTACGTTAGGTAGGTTTTTGGAATCTTCATCTAACGTCCGATATATTCAAAGAAGAGCTTCATCACTGCCCGTCACATAACCAGCGGATCAATTTTCCTATAAAAGTAATATTATCATGAAAATGATCAATGCGAAAAATGTCAGAAAATATAGATCTGCTTTATCATTTCATATCTGTAATGTTACATGGCATGGCCGTCATGATTAAATATGTAAATGACTCGCTTTCATCGGAGATCAGTCTCATTATGTCACTCTCAATTTTAGAACATCTATTTCTTCCGCGTATGCACACTGGCAACCGCTGCTCTTGTTTTTTTTTTCTTTCTTTTTTTTTTTTTTTATACCATATTGCGTGACGGGTTGGATATGAGCCTTATGCTTGAAAAAGAAAACATTTTTCTTTTTGCAAGTTTTTGTCTTTTTTTGTAAACTGTAAAATTCAAATGGCATCTTTTATCATGGGCCTTGTCATTCCTTAGATATGAGCAGGCAACAAGTCATCTGGTAATGCCTGTGCTGCAGAGCCGCACCAAGTCCCCTTTTCAGTTTGAAGCCAGCTGTCATCAGACGGTTTCCCGGAGCCGAACAAGGGGAACTCATTAGCTAACAAAACCCTCTACAGACTTTCTGCTACCAGTCCTTCAAGCTTGTTAAGATTTTCAGATTCCCTCACATGCTACTTTCCTCTGGGAACTGATATTATCAACCATTTATCAGAACAAGATTCCTGGCTTCTTCTTCCTCTATCCGTTTTTTTTTTTTTATTCCAACAGCCGTATCCTTGGGCTGTGGCCTGTAATCTATCGCTCAAGTAATTTCACAGGAGCCGGGTTACAGCAGCGTCTATGCAGAGAAATCAGTGTCATTCCTTTTCACTGTCCCCCCAGCAGAATAGGACTCATAGCTCACACCAGCACACATCTATCCAGGCGCCATGAGACATAATGCACATAGATTATTGAGTGTGTGCGGCATGACTCATGAGTGAATAATGGGTAATATCCATGTATTGTTACACATGTGTTATCTGCTGATAAGGCGGAATTATCAGTGACCCAGCTGTCCTCTGCTGAACCTTGAAATTACCTGGAGTTGATGTGATGTGTTTGCCGGAAAGAGCGACGACCTTGTGTTTACTTAAAGCTTATTTCGCCATTTCATCAGTCAGATGAGAATTCTGTCAACCCGTTTTTCTTGCTCCCCCCTCTTTCATCTTCCATAGATTCCCCTGCCAGAGGTGATAATCTGTGAACATGAGGACAGTAATCAAGATCTATCTGAATCATTGGTCACCGACCTTGGTGACTGTCTCCACCAGAGAAATAAAATGCCTGACTTTAAAATATCCTTGAAATAGTAACCTTGTCCATATGCAAAGGAAACGGTAGGAAATATTAAAATGGTAAATTCAAAGTCATTTTGTTCTTCGTTCCGTTAGCTTTGACCATGTGAACCCTGTATTTAGCGTGATTAACTGTCTCAGTGCTGTAATTAATGTGTCCGCATTTCTTTGATGAAGCAACAATGAAAATAATTACTGCTGCAAGGGAAAAAAAACACTTGTGACATTAATAACAATGGCGGTGACAGTTCTCATAAGATCCACCCTGAAAATATTTTTACTGTGTTTACATCCCTTCTGAGGTTCCTGGATTGCATCTTTTCTTTATGTCCACCTCCATGGCTTTCCGGTGACCCCAACATGATTGATGTGCATTTATTTACACATTCTTGGATGTTAGGATTCACATCTGTAACCGGTATGGCAGCTCCATCAATATACCTGTCCGGAGGTGGTAAAACGCTACAGAAAATATATCTCTGCCTCTTATTATCTGCTAAGGAACTGTGCAGTGTGTAATGATCAAGTGTTCTGTCTTAGTTCTTCTTTGACTTTAGTAACAGAAAAAAAAAATTGCCTTTATAGGGTACTTGGTGTTCACACACAACAAAATAAAAGCTTCGTGCGCCCGTAATTTTGAGTGAAAATAAAACAATGTGTGAATAGATGGGGGGAGGGGGGGCAGAGGCAAGGGGGGGAGGAGAGGTGTATTTAGCAAAACCAGGTTTTAAAGGAGAAGTCTGTCGATTTATAAAATCCGGCAGCCGATAGGGGCAGGGGGACAATCGATAACAAGTACTAACTCACCTCTCCCAGTATCCATAGTGAGTAGTGGGAAGGCATTTTTCCCTGATCTGTGATAGCATCACGACTCGGGGGGAAAAGGCCTGTCCCAGCTGATGGACTGGCAGCTCAGCCAATTAGTGACTGGAGTGGCCTTCGTCCCCAGTGACTGACTGGCTGAGCGGCCAGTCCATCAGCTGGGTCATGACGTGTTAGTGCTAGAGATCCCGGAGCCTGGCGGAGGTCCCACTGCCGTTCCCGGCGCTCAACGCGGACACGGGGAGAGGTAAGTTAGTGCTTGTCATTAATTTCCCTCCAGCTTCTGCCGGATTTTATAAATCGTCTGACCTCTCCTTTAAATAATGAGGTAACAGATCCCTTTAATGTTTTTATGGCACGCCCTTTGTCATCATAAGGCAATCCTTAAATGTTGACATTTAAGGATTGCCTTATAATGACAAAGGGCATGCCATAAAAACATTCCCCATGTCGTACCTGTGGGGGAATATATATCAGATCTGTCTTAAAGAAGCAACTGGAACAGGATGCTGGGTAGATTTTTTTTAGCATACTAGTCTCCTTGCTTCTAGAAGGTTAAGGGTAACTGAAAACTAAATAGACCTAGGGCCTAATGTAGATCCTTGCAAATGGGATACAGGGGTAGATTTTCCTACTCCCCTGGTCTATCCAGGACTAACTAGAAGGTTGTAGCCCTCTGGAGAGAAAAGGTTGGAATTATCTTTGAATGGATTGTTTCTAAGCTGGAAAAAGGTTGAATCGTTCCTCAAAGCACACCTAAAGATATTTGTGCAAAGATCATATAACCAATATCAACTTATAATATTACATATTCAGCTGTTTCTCATTGTTTGTTTCATCTGTTCTACATGTTGTTTAGAATAAAAAATCATTATATTTGGGTTGTGGAACCAATTGTCTGCATTTCAATTATTTCTTATGGGAAAATTTGCTTTAGTTTAAGAGTAGATTTGGATTACAAACATGGTCCTGAGACAAATTATGCTCATAACCAAAGGCACCACTGTATATAAAAGTAAATACATTATTTCCAGTCTGCGCTGTAAATAACTACCAATCTATCAGTTTCCACCTATCCAAAAATAGTACATATGTATACTGTACACTTCACATAGAAGTCCAGCCATGTATTTTTAATTTTTTTTTCCAAAATGTATGGGCAGGGGGCATAAAACACCATCACAACTCACCTTTACAGCGTTGGATTGCTGCTCTGGGACCCCGCCGGACTCCAGAACATTCTGATTTACACCCTGAATCTGCTGAAAATCCCCCCTGCCTGGTCCACATGGTCTCTACTTCCCTGTTTTCCCCTCCCTTCTGAGCACAAAGTCACAGGAATTTGGTTTCTTCTGTTGCTAGGCAAGCTGTAACACCTCATCTCTAACCCCGCCCACCACTGACACCATACCAATAAGTGAGCACCTGGCCAAGGTGTGGGGAAACAACAGAACAGTGACAGCCTCCTGAGCAGTATAGGGTAAATGCAAGTGTTTTATCTGTCTCTCTTTCTAATCTATCTATGTTGATGAAAATGTGGCCCTGGGTGAGCTTGTCTGTCACTGTCAATGGTTAATTATTTTCCTCTGTCTGGCAGTTGGAGAAAGTGCCAGCATACAACATTGCTAATTATCCAGCAGTGAGAGAGTTAACAGCAATCAGGAAGGGAGTTCAATAAGTATTTTGTGAGTTAAAATGAAGCTCACCTGTATGTATGAGGTCCTACTGCGAGTATGGCCCCTTAAACCCCCCGCAACGCGGGTACATACATTACCGGGTCCCTGCTCTAGCTTTCTTTGAGGGCTCCTGAAATCTCCCAGCGTTAAGCGAATCAGTGTGCTGCCCAGCTGCACTGCACTGATTGGCTGAGCTGTATGTATCCGTAAAGGATTTTTTTGCAAACTCGCAGCGTTAAATCCACTGCAGATACAGTATGTGTGAACCCACCCTAACAGCGTAAAACAGAATTAGATTGAGCCAGCGATGGGCAGGCACTTGGCAGTAGGCTCTGAGGTGCAATGCATGCTGGGAAATAAAGTTTCCTGGCTGGTGCCATTTTGAATATAGACTGGCTTTTAGAAAATATTTGTAGCTCAGAACAGCGGCAGCTAGAAAGATGGAACTTGTCTCAAATTACGAGTGAGTAAGACCAGTTAGGTTTGGGAGCATTTCATTTTTTAGCTCTTTAGTGGAATACCCCTTTAAATACTTGAGTCTCCGAATGATTTCATTGGGGTTCGTTACTTGCATTGAAAAATACTTGACTGGAGTAATGAGCACTCGTGCATTTTTGTGCTCGCTCAACACTATTAGCCACCTATGACCCTGTCACCAGATGTCCTTCTTTGGCTTACTTTTACTAATCCTGAAGATGCCCAGACCCTCAGATCCTTCCTTACACATGCACTTTTCACTTCATCAACCAGGGTGAATTAACAAAATGTTTTCACTAGTGAAAATTTAAACAAAACCCTACACAATGACTGAAAGTTTCATATTCACCACATAACTGAAATTATTTCACCTGTAAAATGTCATTTTCCTAATTAACTCGACTTGTTCACAAGAAGGTGTGCGGCTTCATGCAAGGAAACGTTTTCCTGGTCACAATCAGAGTTCACATTTTTTGGTTCAGATTTTGGCATGGCTCAATGATTTTGGCGTAGGATTTACTAAATGCAACAAGAAAAAACCCTTGCACCTGCGCCACTTTTACTGAGCTGTGCACCAAAATTTAAAGAAGTAAAAAGACTTTCCATGAATTTATTTACAATGAACAGGTGAGTGTTACATCCAGAGATTCCTCACTTTCAAACAAGTGGAAACAAATATTATTTATCAACGAATTATGAAAAGGCAAATTCATTTAATTTTCAATTAGTTTTGACAAAACACATTTCACACTTTTTTTTGTTTATTCGCCCCATCAAGTTCAAGAACTGTTGCCTAATTTATTCAAGCCCCTAACTGTTCTTTACTTAACCAATCATGTTTTTGTTGTTTTGTTTTGTTTTTAGATCAACAATACTGAATGCAATATTTACACAGTAACTAAAGTAGTAGTGCGGTGGTAAACAATTATTCACAGAATAACACACATTGCAAAGTTATACAACTTTGTAATGTATGTTATGTCTGTGAATGGCCCCCTTCCCTTTGTGAATAGCCCCCTTCCAAACTGTGCTCAGCCAATCGTGGCTGAGCATCTGATGACGCTGAAGAGGGCGGCCGGCACTCAGGACGGTCGGAGGGATTCGGCCGTGCCGTCCGGAGACAACATCGCAGACTGAAGATTGGAGACGAGTCGGCACGTGACAGGTATGTATAGCGCACCACACTTCCGGGTACACGTGCGGGGGTGGGGGCACACAGGGAAGGGGGCCATTCACAGACATAACATACATTACAAAGTTGTATAACTTTGTAATGTGTGTTATTCTGTGAATAATTGTTTACCGCCACACTACCCCTTTAAAGTGAATCTTCTCCACTAAGTGTTCCAACACAAATTCATCACAAAAGCATACTAATGTTTTATTATTCAGTTTAACCCCTTAGTGACCGCCGATACGGCTTTTTACGGCAGTCACTAAGGGGCCCTATTCTGCTGCCATCAGCTTTTTACGGCGATGGCACAGAATAAGATTGCGGGGCCGGGAAGGCCCCCACCCCATCCGGGTTGGGGCAGTGTGTGGGGTCTGTCCCGCCCCCCTTACTGACGATCGCCGCTATTAGCGTTATAGCGGCGGCCATCGGTAACGGGCATTGCCGCTGCCGCCGCTGCTTTTCATCTCCCCTTGCCGTGGAGATGAAATAAGTGTCCCCTCAGACCCCAGATCAGCCCCCCTAGTAGGCAGTCACTAACCCCCCTCCCCCGGCGGCCATCATTTCCAAGATGGCCACTGCCATCGCTGTGAACAGACTTATGTCTGTTCACAGCGATGGAAAAGTGAAAATAAATCAAAGTCCCATGCTCTCCACCACCGGAGGTAGCGGAGAGCATAGGGGAAATAATCGGGGACTCCCCTGTGGGGTCCTGGTACAAGCTATCAGCGGTATATACTATATACCGCTGATCGCTTGTACCATGTGCTCCCGGCACTTTTATCCCCTGTCACCATGAATGATTGGTGACAGGGGATAAAAAGTGATGTGTCCGTCCCACCAAAGTCGCCCCCACCCCCCCCAGCATCCAGGCTGCTTCTGAAGTGCGCATGTGCTCCAGAACCAGCCAACTCTGAAAATTTAAAGTAACAGAGACCAATTTGGTCTCTGTCACTGAACTATGATTACTGTGATAGAAAATATCACAGTAATCATAATAACAAAGGGAAAATGAATGTGTAAATGTACAAAAAGTGACAAACATACAAAAAAAATAAAACACACACTTTTTATTATAGTAATAATTGCAGTTTACTCCCAAATTACCCCTAACCCCCCCCCAGATTACCCGTAACCACCGCACGTTGCCCATAACAACCGCACGTTGCCCATAACAACCACACGTTGCCCGTTACCACCGCACGTTGCCCGTAACCACCGAACGTTGCCCGTAAACACCGCACATTGCCCGTAACCACCCCAAATTGCCAGTGACCCCCTCCAGATTGCCCGTAACCACCCCAAATTACATGTACCCACCCCAGATTACCTATAAGCACTTCAGTTTATCAGTAACAATCCCAGATTGTCTGTAACCCTTCCAGGTTGCACATAACCACCCCAGGTTGCCCGTAATCACGCCAGATTACATGTAACCCCCCAGATTGCACATAACCACCGCACGTTGCCTCTAACCACGCCACGTTGCCTCTGACCACCGCACGTCGCCTCTGACCACCGCACGTCGCATCTGACCACGCCACGTCGCCTCTGACCACGCCACGTCGCCTCTGACAACATTACGTCGCCTCTGACCACGCCACGTCGCCTCTGACCACCGCACGTTGCCTCTGACCACCCCAAATTGACAATGACCCCCTCCAGATTGCGGTAACCATGCCAGATTACAGGTACCCACCACAGATTACCTATAAGCACTTCAGTTTATCCGTAACCACCCCACATTGCCCGTAACCACCCCACAATGCCCGTAACCACCCAAGATTGTCTGTAAGCACTGCAGTTTGCCCATAACCACCCCACGTTGCCCGTAACCAACCCAGATTGTCTGTAAGCACAGCAGGTTGCCCATAACCACTCCACATTGCCCGTAACCACCCCACGTTGCCTGTAACCACCCCAGGTTGCCGTAACCACAGCAGGTTGGCCGTGACCACCGCATATTGCCTCTGACCACCGCACGTCACCTCTGACTACCACACGTCACCTCTAACCACGCCACGTCGCCTCTGACCACGCCACGTCGCCTCTGACCACCGCACGTCGCCTCTAAACACAGCACGTCGCCTCTGACCACAGCACGTTGTCTCTGATCACTGTAGGTTGCCTCTGACCACCGCAGGTTGCCTCTGACCACCGCAGGTTGCCTCTGACCACCGCACGTTGCCAATGACCACCCCAAATTGCCAATGACCCCCTCCAGATTGCGGTAACCATGCCAGATTACAGGTACCCACCCGAGATTACCTATAAACACTTCAGTTTATCCGTAACCAGCCCACATTGCCCGAAACCACCCCACATTTCCCGTAACCACCCCAGATTGTCTGTAAGCACTGCAGGCTGCCCGTAACCACCCCACGTTGCCCGTAACCACCCCAGATTGTCTGTAAGCACTGCAGGTTGCCCGTAACCACCACACGTTGCCCGTAACCACCCCACGTTGCCTGTAACCACCCCAGGTTGCCGTAACCACAGCAGGTTGGCCGTGACCACCGCATATTGCCTCTGACCACCGCACGTTGCCTCTGACTACCACACGTCGCCTCTGACCACGCCACGTCGCCTCTGACCACGCCACGTCGCCTCTGACCACTGCACGTCGCCTCTGACCACCGCAGGTTGCCTCTGACCACCGCAGGTTGCCTCTGACCACCGCACGTTGCCTCTGACCACCCCAAATTGCCAATGACCCCCTCCAGATTGCGGTAACCATGCCAGATCACAGGTACCCACCCGAGATTACCTATAAGCACTTCAGTTTATCCGTAACCACCCCACATTGCCCGAAACCACCCCACATTGCCCGTTACCACCCCAGATTGTCTGTAAGCACTGCAGGCTGCCCGTAACCACCCCACGTTGCCGTAACCACCCCAGATTGTCTGTAAGCACTGCAGGTTGCCCGTAACCACCACACGTTGCCTGTAACCACCCCAGGTCACCGTAACCACAGCAGGTTGCCCGTGACCACCCTATGTTGTCCGTAACCACCCCAGATTACCTGTAACCACCTCAGGTCGCCCATAACCACCCCAGAGTGTCCGTAACCACCGCAGATTACCTGTAATCTATTTTTTTTTATTTTATTTTAGTAACTGCGCTATTCTAATAACCATTACTAGCTGCGGTTTTGCTCCAGTAAATTGGCGCTCCTTCCCTTCTGAGCCCTGCTGTGTGCCCAAACAGTGGTTTATGCCCACATACTGTATGAGGTACCGTTTTACTCAGAAGAACCTGCGTTATAGATTTTATGGTACGTTTTCTCTCCTGTTCCTCGTGAAATTGAGAAATTTCAAACTAAACCAACATATTATTGGAAAAATTTGAGTTTTTAATTTTTACTGGCCAATTTTGAATACTTTCCTCTAATACCTGTGGGGTCAAAATGGTCACCACACCCCAAGATGAATTCTTTGAGGGTGCACTTTCCAAAATGGGGTGAATTTTGGGGGGAATCTATTCTGCTGACACTACAGGGGCTCTGCAAACACACCTGGTGCTCAAAAGCTTCTTCAGAAAAATCTGCACTGAAAATGCTAATTGGCGCTCCTTCCCTTCTGAACCCGGCTGTGTGCCCATACAGTGGTTTATGCCCACATATGGGGTACCGTTCTACTCAGGAGAACCTGCATTACAGATTTTGCGGTGAATTTTCTCTTCTGTTTCTCGTGAAATTGAGAAATTTCAAACTAAAGGAACATAATATTGGAAAAATTCAAGTTTTTCTTTTTTACTGTCTACTTTTGAATACTTTCCTCTAATACCTGTGAGGTCAAAATGCTCACCACACCCCAAAATGAATTCTCTGAGGGGTGTACTTTCCAAAATGGAGTGACTTATTGGGAGATTTTACTCTGCTGGCACTACAGGGGCTCTGCAAACGCACCTGGCGCTCGGAAACTTCTTCAGCAAAATCTGCATTGAAAAAGCTAATTGGCGCTCCTTTCCTTCTGAGCCTGGCTTTGTGCCCACACAGTGGTTTATGCCCACATATGAGGTACCTTTTCACTCAGGAGAACCTGCGTTACAAATTTTAGGGTACTTTTTTCCTCTTGTTCCTCATAAAATTGAGAAATTTCAAACTAAAGAACATAATATTGGAAAAATTTCTTCAGAAACTTCTTTAGCAAAATCTGCATTGGAAAAGCTAATTGGCGTTCCCTTCCCTCTGAGCCCGGCTGTGTACTTATACAGTGGTTTACGCCCACATATGGGTACCGTTGTACTCAAGAGAACTTGCATTACAAATTTTGGGGTGCTTTTTCTCTCATGTTCTTTTGAAAATGAAAAACTTTAATCTAAACGTATATATTATTGGAAAATTTTAATTTTCCATTTTTTTACTGCCTAATTGTGAATACTTTCCTCAAGCCCCTGTAGGGTCAAAATGCTCATTATACCCCTAGATTTATTCTTTAAGCTGTGTAGTTTCCAAAATGGGGTCACTTATGGGGGATTTAAGGATACCAGACGTCTAAATGCATTTAAAAAAAAGAACTGGTCACTAAAAAAAACCAGTTTTGGAAACTTTCACGAAAATGTGATAATTTGCTGATAAATTTCTAAGCCCCGTAACACCCTAAAAAAGTAAAATATGTTTACCAAATTATGCCAGAATAAAGAAGACATATTGGTAATGTGACTTAGTAACTAATTTATGTGCTATGACGTTCTTTTTTTAGAAGCAGAGAATTTCAAAGTTCTTAAATTTTTTTCATGATATATTTTGATGTTTTTCATGATATTTTGATTTTTCCACTAATATAAAGTGCCATATGTGAAGAAAAAACTGTCTCAGAATCGCTAGCATACATTAAAGCATCACTGAGCTATAAGAGCATAAAGTGAGACAGGTCGGATTTAGAAAAATTAGCCTGGTCATTAAGGCCCAAACTAGCTGCAGCACGAAGGGGTTAATATACAATGTTTCTATGAAAATAAAACAGGGTCTTAAAAAAAATATATATTTTCTCCCTCTATACCTCCCTCTCGCTCTGTAGTTGTTCCCCCATACTGTATATATCCCCTCTTGTCAGTAAAGTCCCACACTCACTGTATACCTCCCCCCTCTGTAGTTGCCCCCCCCCATACTGTATACCTCCCTCTCGCTCTTATGATTGTCCCCCCCATACTGTATATATCCCCCTTTGGCAGTAAGGCCACACACACTCTGTATACCTCCCCCCTCTTTAGTTGTCCCCCCATACTGTATACCTCCCTCTCGCTATTATGATTGTCCTCCCATACTGTATATATCCCCCTTTGGCAGTAAGGCCACACACACACTGTATACCTCCCCCCTCTGTAGTTGTTTCCCCATACTGTATACATCTCCCCTCTGCATAAAGGCTCCCCATACTGTATGCCTCCACCATTTGTAGTTGTTTACCAATACTGTATTATACCAATACCCTGTTTTATTTGTAGCACTGTGGCTCAGTGGTTAGCAATTGCAGCGCCGGAGTCCTGGGTTCAAATCCCACCAAGGACAACATCTGCACAGAGTTTGTGTGTTCTCTCCGTGTTTGCGTTGGTTTCCACCAAGTATTCCGGTTTCCTCCCACACCCAAAGACATACAGATAGGTCAAGCGCTGCAGAATCTGTGTGCTCTATACAAATAAAAAAAAATTAAAAAAAACATACTGTATACATCCTCCCCTGTACAGTAAGGCTCCGCATACTATATACATCCTCCCTCTACAGGCAGTCCCCATACTATAAAGCTCCCTCCCTCCCCTGTTCTTCTTTCTTCATACTGTATACATCTCCCCTCTGCAGGTAGTCCCGTTACCGTATATCTCCTTGGTATAATAGTACCTTTAGGGCCCTATTACACGGGACAATTATAATGTAAAAAAACATTAAAGCGTTTAAATTTAAACGATTAGTGTTCTGTGTAATTGCAGGCAACGATCGAAAAATTGTTTGTATGTCGTTGATCATTAATTTAAATCTGAACCTAAAATCATCATTAACCCCTTAACGACATCGGGCGTAAACGACATCGGCCCCGCTCTGAACCGCGCCGGTCACGGGTGCCGCGTGTAGCCCGGGACCGTAGGTATTAGCGGGCACGGTCCGATTGCCGTGCCCGCTAATACAGTAATCGGATGCAGCTGTCAAAGTTGACAGCTGCATCCGATTACCGGACGCAGCGTCATCCCTGGTGTCTAGTGGGGAGATCGCTCCTCCGGGATGTCATCCCGGAGGAGCGATCTCCGTAAATGAAGCCGGCCGGGGACCGCTCCAAGATGGCGCCGTCCCCGGCTCGGCACTCGTTTACTTCCGGCTGCAGCAGCCGGAAGTAAACGAGTGCCTATCTCATGGATCTCTGCAGCATATCTATGCTGCAGAGATCTCAATGAGAGATCAAAGCACTTATACTAGAAGTCCCCCAGGGGGGCTTCTAGTATAAGTGTTAAAGTAAAAAAAAAAGTGTTGTTAATAGTAAAAAGCCCCCTCCCCTAATAAAAGTCTGAATCACCCCCCTTTTCCCAGGTTTTAAATAAAAGTAAACAAATAAATAAATAAATAAACATGTTTGGTATCGCCGCATGCGTAATCGCCCGAACTATTAATTAATCACATTCCTGATCTCGCACGGTAAATGGCGTCAGCGCAAAAAAATCCCAAAGTGCAAAATTGCGCATTTTTGGTCGCATCAAATCCAGAAAAATTGTAATAAAAAGCGATCAAAAAGTCGTATATGCGCAATCAAGGTACCGATAGAAAGAACACATCATGGCGCAAAAAATGACACCTGACACAGCCCCATAGACCAAAGGATAAAAGCGCTATAAGCCTGGGAATGGAGCGGTTTTAAGTGTTGTATATTTGTTGACAATGGTTTAAATTTTTTACAGGCCATCCGATACAATATAAGTTATACATGTTACATATCGTTTTAATCATAACGACTTGAGGAACAAATATAACAAGTCAGTTTTACCCCAGGGCGAATGGCGTAAAAACACATTTCCCCCAAATAAACAAAATGCGTTTTTTTTTTCAATTTCACCACACTTTGAATTTTTTTCTGGTTTCGCAGTGTACTTTATGCAAAAATTCAGCCTGTCATTGCAAAGTACAATTAGTGACGCAAAAAATAAGGGCTCATGTGGGTCTCTAGGTAGAAAAATGCAAGTGCTATGGCCTTTTATGCACAAGGAGGAAAAACCGAAAACGCAAAAATCGAAATTTGCTCTGTCCTTAAAGGGTTAATCATTCGCTAATTGTTCGCTGTAATTCAATATTTGTTGGCTGTAGTTCCGCATTTTTTCACTAATCGTTCAGTGTAATTGCACATTGTTCATTGTTTTGCTGAGATCAGATGGAGTAAACGATCATAGCAACAATCGCAATAACGATCATAGTAATAATCGTCACTAACAATTATCGTTCTGCGTAATATGGGGAGCGATTTCAGGTTAACGATAAACAATCTCGATTGCGATAGTTTATTGTTAGTCGTTTATCATTAAAAATCGCTCCGTGTAATAGGACCCTTATTTTAGGAGAAACATGGTATAAGCAGTCTGCATTGCCTGCCCTCTAGTGGTGGCTCAAGGTAGCTAGGACTATATTATTTCACTCATTTAAATTTAGCTTTGAAGCTCTTTCAGAAAAATGAAGCTTTGAACATATATGTGAATATATAATAAGTGATGATTCAGCATAACATTTTAAACCTATTGCGATAAAATCCAATTGATGTTCAAGGGTGGACATTCAATTCCCAGCTGCATTTCATGTTGTATGCTAAAAATACCAGAAATCATTTTCTTTTCTTTTTTTTTTCTTTTTTTCCCCATTAAACGTCTTTTCCCTCTTACAGTGCAGTAATATCTCCCTAGTATTTCCCCAGCGCAGATGTTCAGTCCCCCGGTATACAGTAGCTATTTTTCTTCATCCCTTGTCATGCAGGCTAGCACACTAGACAATTTCTGCATTTTACCACTAGACTGGGTCAGGAAGGCCGCTCACAATAACATGAACTTCAAGCTTACAGACTCTGACAATGGATTAAAAAGTAAACGGAGGTTGATCTTTGTGACGGTTGCTTGAACTCATGAGGATAAACTTACCGTTATGAATCTTTCCTAGCGGAGCTGTGGTCTGAGCCAAAAATAACTTTTTTTTTTCATGGAAGTGGAGCGTCAGGACAGAGGATAATAAACTTGAAAAGAGAACAGGAGTTTAAACCTTTCTAGGTAGCACATATACTGTAACCATATTTTATATCCTGTATTTTCCGGTGTATAAGACAACCCCTGACTTTGAAGAAGATTGTCAGGGGTTCGCCTTATATGCCGGAAAATGTAAACCCCTGCCTGACCGCACCCCTGCTGGGGTGAGGCAAGGGTTAGCTGCAGCTAAAGAAAAACAAACAGTTAACTCACCTGTGACCCGTTCCCAGCAGCCGCGCGTCCCCTGTCCCCGAAGCTCTCCTAGGCAGCTTAGTCTCTCATCCGAGATGCTCGGCTGCCAGGAGAACTTCGGGAGAATAACAGAAGCTTCGGGTACTTTCGGCGCCTCTGTCATTCTCCCAAAGCTCTCATATCAGCCGAGAATCTCCGAGCGTCTTCGATGAGAGGCTAAGCTGCCCGGGAGAGCTTTGGGGATCTCCGGGACAGGAGACACGTGGCTGGTAGAGATGAGCAAACTTGCAGGATTTTTGGTTCGTATGAACCAGAAATCCGGCAAGTTCGCTCATCTCTAGTGGCTGCCAGGAACGGGTCACGGGTGAGTTAATTTTTTTTTTTATAGTTGTCACCCGTACGTCAGGAACGACCATTTTTTAGCTCCCCCACCGTATGGAGCAACCATACCCGGCGTATAAAATGACCCCCGACTTCTAAGAAGATTTTTCGGGGTTAAAAAGTCATCTTATACGCCGGAAAATACGGTAGCCACAATATACTGTATAGGTAGGGACTAATGCAGAAGAGGGGATAATAGTGAGTGATGAAATTTTATAGAAGTAAGCGGGTGAGATCAGTGTTCATAGTCATTTATTTTCCATTACGTTTGAAAGCTAGGGAATATCATACACAGCAACAGGAAAGAATATGTACCGGCTAAACTGACCTAAAATAGCTCAGTAATTTACCAGCAACAATTGTGTCTACCCCATAAGAAACCCAGCTGTGAGGGATCAGAGAGTATACAATGGCTAGATTGCTTAGTTGCTGATCATCGCCAGAAGTATTATTGGGGATATATAAAACAGAATTTTTCATCAGATGTTAGATACTCCACAGTTTGAATAGACACCCCCCTGAGAGATCCAGGCATGCTTTCCAATAATGCCAGCCAGAATTTTTGTTGTGTTGGAAAAGACACAAGGAGGTCCTCAAGGTAAGAAGAGGCTGAATGTCAGACACAAAGCAGTAGGAGCTAATAGCGTGTGAACAAAAGCAGAAACTAACAAACAGGGTTTAAACAATACCGATACATTTACCCTTTTATTGCTGTTGTACGTGAAGAGGGAAAAAATTGCTTAAACTGGAGGAAATAAAACATGAAAAGGAAATCAAAATCCTCTAAGAGCGAAATGGTTTAGTAATGTACATAAATATAATTTTTTTCTGGTTAAAGGAGAGACAGACTGAAACCATTGTGGGTCCCCTAGTGATATCTCTTGCTGTGAGACACTGAGCCAATTGACAAGTTATAGAAAAAGCTGTGGGAAATAATCTGCACTACTGAAGGCTTCAAACAAAGTCCATCCGAAATCCTGCCAAATGTTGGCCCATAAGGGCCAGGAAATGTCTGTCTAATGTCCAGAATACTGGCATGAATTCCTAAGCAGTAATTATTATAACATGATAATTGCAACCACAATAACCTGCCCAGGCTTGTCCAGGTTTACATCAAAGTCACCGTTGGAATTTTAGCAGCAAAAAATCATGGAACGTGAGTAGTGCTTTAATTTTTCAGCCCAGTATGATTGTACAGGCACTGGCATAGTCAATGAAAGAGCCTAGTGTTGGTGGAAGCACATGGGTGGTCAAGGTCAGATGGGAGAACCTGGGGCCCACCAAAGGAAATAATTCTTGGGGCCCACCATATAAAAATAAGGCAATGTAACTAAACACATTATCTGCCACCAAAAAAAAAGTAAAAAGGGTTAGCAGAGGCATAGTTTTATGCATAGGGGTTGACTTACGGGATGACTAGATTTAAGTGAACACTAAGTACGACTCATATATGAATAAATAGGTGCTTGCAGATATGATAGTGTAAAAAGTAGTACTATTCCACAGCTGCGACAGAGAATATGTTTAATTATCTTGTTACTTTGTTCTACTGTTCAAAATTACTTCTTCCTATTGTAAGGATGTTGTACCTGTATGTTGGGTTGAATTTAGGACCCGTATATGCCTTACATAGTCAAAAGTGCCCCCTATCTGTGCCCTTATATAGTAGATAAGCCCTCGTCTGTGCCTCCATACATAAGATAGGACACCTACATTCTGATGTAGATTTTACATGCTCACATGGACGTAAGCATAAAATGAGCATGAAATGTAATTTATGTAATTTTTTTTAATGCTACATTAAAATTTAAATTTTTTTTTAATGCACCTATGCACAGCTATGACTAGGACCCTTTACAGATCTACAGTATTGCCCAGGCTCGGACTGGGCCACCGGGGAGCCGGGGATTTCCCCGGTAGGCCCCGCTCCCCAGTCAGGGGACACAGGGCTGGAGACTGCAGAAATGTGGTCTCCACTCAAGCCCAGCCGGGGCCCTGTGCTCCTCGGGGGCCCACTCCGTTGCCGGGTTCCTTTTTAACTGGAAGCGATCGCAACAATCGCTTCCAGTTAAATGTAGTATTCTGATTGACAGCGCGAGAAGCCATAGGCTTCCCGCCCTGTCAGTCACTCTTGTGACCGCAAGCAGCGTTTTGCTTGCGATCACAAGAGTGTTCCCCGCCCCGCCCCGTCCCGCCCGAGGAGCAGCTCTGTTGTGTCCTGGTCAGCGCGTATCACTGACCTCAGTGTGCGCCGCGGTGGCTGGGACTTCCGGTATGCGCGCCCTGAACCGGAAGTCCCAGCCGCCGAGTCACACACTGAGTTCAGTGGTGCGCGCTGGCCGGGACTCCACAGCAGAGCTGCTCGTCGGGCGGTGAAGAGAGAAGAGACCAGCGACGGGGGAGCGTGTGGTAAGGTGAGTTATGTGTTGTTGTTTTTTTTTTTTAAATCAGAGGGGGGAGCTGGGCCACATAAGGGGGCTATATGGGGAGGGGGGAGCTGGACAACATAGGGGGCTATATGAGGAGGGGGGAGCTGGACAACATAGGGGGCTATATGAGGAGGGGGGAGCTGGACAACATAGGGGGCTATATGAGGAGGGGGAGAGGCTGACAACATAGGGGGCTATATGAGGAGGGGGAGAGGCTGACAACATAGGGGGCTATATGAGGAGGGGGAGCTGGACAACATGGGGGGCTATATGGGGAGGGGGGAGCTGGACAACATAGGGGGCTATATGAGGAGGGGGAGAGGCTGACAACATGGGGGGCTATATGAGGAGGGGGAGCTGGACAACATGGGGGGCTATATGAGGAGGGGGAGAGGCTGACAACATAGGGGGCTATATGAGATGGGGGGAGGCTGACAACATAGGGGGCTATATGAGGAGGGGGAGCTGGACAACATGGGGGGCTATATGAGGAGGGGGGAGCTGGACAACATAGGGGGCTATATGAGGAGGGGGAGCTGGACAACATGGGGGGCTATATGAGGAGGGGGAGAGGCTGACAACATAGGGGGCTATATGAGGAGGGGGAGCTGGACAACATGGGGGGCTATATGAGGAGGGGGAGCTGGACAACATGGGGGGCTATATGAGGAGGGGGAGGCTGACAACAAAGGGGGCTATATGAGGAGGGGGGAGGCTGACAACATAGGGGGCTATATGAGATGGGGGGAGGCTGACAACATAGGGGGCTATATGAGGAGGGGGAGCTGGACAACATGGGGGGCTATATGAGGAGGGGGAGCTGGACAACATGGGGGGCTATATGAGGAGGGGGAGGCTGACAACAAAGGGGGCTATATGAGGAGGGGGGAGGCTGACAACATAGGGGGCTATATGAGATGGGGGGAGGCTGACAACATAGGGGGCTATATGAGGAGGGGGAGGCTGACAACATAGGGGGCTATATGAGGAGGGGGGAGGCTGACAACATAGGGGGCTATATGAGATGGGGGGAGGCTGACAACATAGGGGGCTATATGAGGAGGGGGGAGGCTGACAACATAGGGGGCTATATGAGATGGGGGGAGGCTGACAACATAGGGGGCTATATGAGGAGGGGGAGGCTGACAACATAGAGGCTATATGAGGAGGGGGAGAGGCTGACAACATAGGGGGCTATATGAGGAGGGGGAGAGGCTGACAACATAGGGGGCTATATGGGGAGCTGGGCTGAACAACATAAGGGGGCTATATGAGGAGGGGGGAGCTGAACAACATAAGGGGGCTATATGGGGAGCTGGGCTGAACAACATAAGGGGGCTATATGAGGAGGGGGGAGCTAAACAACATAAGGGGGCTATATGGGGAGGGAGGGGAGCTGGGCTGGACAACATAAGGGGCTATATGGGGGGAATCTGGACAACATAAGGGGGCTATATGGGGGGGCTGGACAACATAAGGGGGCTATATGGGGGGGCTGGACAACATAAGGGGGCTATATAGGGGATGGACAGCACTGGGGGCTATATGAGGGATGGACAACACCAAGAGACATCTATAAGGGAGGCAGAGGGGTGCAATCTATAAGGTGTCTACACAGAGCAGGCACATACTATAAGGGATATATATATTGTAAAGAGATGAGGATGGTGCCAGAGTGTGGAGCCTAATATGTCTTTCTGGCAGATTCTGAGGATTCGTGGCTCGAAAAAGTTCTTATAACGGCCCAGGATGGATGGAGAAGAAAATGAAAAGGGAAGAGCTACAATCGGAAAAGACGTCCCCTGTGAGTCACTTGATATAACTGCACTGTAATGTATATGGTGTATAAAGCCTGTGTAGAGCTGCGTCCACCTCTATATGACAGAATGAGGTGATAGTGATCTGTGCACAGTGAATATTATTCAGTATCAGTGGTGATGTTAGTCAGTATGTGGTGGTGGTAGTCAGTATCAGCGATGGTGTTAGTCAGTATGTGGTGGCGTTATTCAGTAGCAGCGGTGGTGTTAGTCAGTATGGCGTGGTGGTATTATTTGTTACTTATCTGGTACTGTGTTTTATTGGATTTAGTAAACTGGATTTAGTCAGTAACAATATGGTGGTGATGGTTGTGGTGTGGCGGTATTATTTCCCCCCTTGTGTACTGGTATTATTGGTCATAGTACACAGGATCTGGTCAGTAACAGTATGGCGGTAATATGTATAGTGATTCTATTTCCCTCCTATATACTGGTATTATTGGTAATATCAGTCTTGGTATACTGTATTTGGTCAGTAATAGTATGGCGGTAATATGTGTGGGGATATTTGCTCTTTATATACTGGTGTTATTGGTGGCTGTATGACCTATGTATCTAAGTATACAGCGTTATCATACAAAGAAAATTGTCGTATAGCCCGATTATACGGGCCAATTATTGGTAATAAGCGCTCCTAGGAAGCCCCATGTAAAAGTGCCAGAGATCAGCTGACAAGCAAATGATCTTTTTTGCATCTGTAAAAATCATTGCTGTCGGCTGCACATCTCGGTGTATTCCTGCCCTGCTGATTAGCAATCGTTTGCAGCCCTACACTGCCCCATATCACGCCGTGTAACTGGACCCTTGGACCCTTGGACACATGCAATGCTTTACACCGCACTACCCCTTTAATGTTACCATAGATAAGTATGGTGGCTGAAGGGTGGGCCCCAAGAAAGATTTCCCCTGGTGGGCCCAAGGCACTCCAGTCCGACACTGGTATTGCCTACAAGTCTTGCCTGTTTGAACATTTCTAATGTATGAAAATGTCAGTGAGAACTAGCATCACTATTTGAGTTGAAACATCCAGGTCTCTAATTCAGTCACAGGAGGGAATTATCAAAGTACCTTAAAACAGGTCCTAACCCAATAAGACCTATGAATGCCAGCAGTGGACTCTAGCTTCTGAATATTGTAGTAAAGTCACTCCTACAACTGATCAGGTTTGTGCTTAATCACAATTACTTTTCCCTTGGGACAGACTTATAGCTGCAGTGTATGGGAAGTGCTATGGGAAGCAAAATGTCACCACAGTATGCTAACCTCTTTATGCTAAAGTAATGGAGGAGTTTTTATTAACTTGCACTAGCATACATTACTGATCTGCTAATAATCTCGACAGGACCAGCAGAAGAGCATGTGACTTTTCCATAAAAAGTTCTAACCAACAATCAATCTCAGGTACATTTCCTCATCACACCTTCAGGCCATCCAGCATATCTAAAATGGGACAATTTTCTCCCAAATCACATATAAAAGTTCATAATGTAACAGCCAAGCTATAAGAGTTTTTAGTTATATGTACCCACAACGTCTTCTGCACAGGGCACTATCTACACTACAGAATCGGCACCGAAATTCTGTGCGAAAAAACCCTGCATGTGCCGAATCCTGCCTTCTATCTCTTTGAAGGAAGGGCTCGCGCGCCTCTGCTCTCTGTGACTCTCCGCTCAAAGAATTGACATGTCAATTCTTTAAGCGGAGAGGCACAGAGAGGCGCAGAGAGTGGCGGTGCGTGAGCCCTCCCATTCAAACACTTTGAAGGTAGGATTTGGTGAAGAGTCCGCGTGAAGGGTTTCCACACACCCCACCAGTTTCTACATTAACAGATTTTAAAGGTTGGCCACTTGTTTAGACGTCCATTTGTAAACTTGCTTGAGGAAAAATCCTTCTAACGTTTATGAATATAATTTTTCTTTCTTTTTTGTGAGCTAATGAAGGCATCTCTGCTAAAATACTTTGATCATTATTGACAAAAAAGTATTTAACATCTAAATGTCTCCTGGGCAAAGAGGTCATTGCCTCTATGCTATATAAAGGGTTACACTTGGATAGTTACAGCTGGACAACCAGAGATAACTCCATCCACATCCGGCATAATATAGAAATCAGTTTTGATACGAAATTGGAGCTCAGAATCCGTTTTCTAATATGCATGCATTAGCACTCTATTTAAGAAGCCAAGCTTTGTAAAGGTTCCAACTTTAAAACCTGCAGCTACGGGAATTATTTTCACCTTTGGCTGCCCATCCTTTCATGGATGATTTTACTGAAGCCTGTACTTAAGAGTCCATTAGCCTACTTCAGGATGCCAGTGGAAGGGGGATGGGTAGCCTTTGGAATTTGAAATTTCTGCGGCCCTTAGCTTAGTCTAGGATAATTGAAGAATTGACACTCTTTCTAGTCACAATGTTAAAGTCCCTGGAATTTGTATAAGAAAATTTTTTAATGAAAAAAATTACAATGAGCGATATACAACTAGTATCTCTTATCATTAGTCTTAGATATGGCGTAATTTTGGTATCTAACCTGGACCGGTAAAACTCCACTGCTCCTGCGAGGATTCTTTAGGGGTTTCCCCTACAGCTAGCGTTCCCACAAGGTGGGCCTACGTTTTTAGTCTAGATAGAATTCTAGATAAAATTAGATGTGCATTCATTTTCGTAAGCATAGGCACTATATTCTAAGCCACACAGTACTCAAAGGTCTGGATAGGTCTCCAACTACCTCCTCAACCTAAAAGCAGTCCACTGTCACCACCTTTAATGAACTCTGGACTCTGTGGTTCCTCACACTACATCTGAACTACAGGAACTGTTCTAAGTTGAAGAAGTGTTTGTTGGTATATCAATGGGAATGGCCACCGTGACAATTGCCTCAGTGGTACAACACCATTTTGCCCAGCTATGTGGATTCTGTGCCCTGAAGTTTATACATGTTCCTTTGTCCTTATAAATCCAGAAGCTTTATTGCAACCCAGACTAGGGTAGCAGAAGGTGGCTACCTAGAACACCACAGAGGAGCCAAGGGGGCCCCCAGGTGATATGGAGTTCCTGGGCTGCTGGAGCTGAACTGTTCCGTTCACACTGAGCAAAACAGGTGGAATTTTCAAGCGGAACTCATGCCACAGACTCCGCTCAGAATCCCTCCTGCCTAACTGTCTCAATGTGATGTCTAGCGTGCCTCCTCTCTCTGCTTAAAGAATTGACATGTCAATTCTTTGAGTAAAGAGTGGTGGAGAGCAGTGAGACATCACATTGAGGCGAGATTCTGAGTGGAGTCTGTGGCAGTTCTGAGTGGAGTTCTGCTCTGAATTTCCACCTGTTTTGCATCTGTCCATCACAATCACAAAAGTAACTGGTGCAGGGGCGGATTAACTTTACCATAGGCCCCGGGCTGTTCACCAATGCTGGGCCCCCCCACCCCACTGTAACTATGGCAGCACTAGCCTGGCGTTCATAGTACAGTATAGATAATGTCATGATGTCCTGATTTGTGCAAAATTGCCATTTAAAAAACTGTGATTTTTTTTGCAAATTATGGCGGAAGTGTAGCCAGGAGACAGTACACCACTGAAAGTATAAGTCTTTTTGGGTGGTCATGGGCCCCCAGGAGCTCAGGGCCCCGGGCTGCCGCCCGGAACGCCCCTATTATGATCCACTACTGAACTGGTGGTATTCTTTGGGTTGGGGGGGGGCTCTATGACCCATGGGTACTATTGGTGGGACAGGACACAAGTGTCCCAGTAGGCTCCTACTTGGGGACTAAAACAAAACTTGGATGCTAGTAAAGAAGCATTGAACATTACAATTTGCATAAAGATATTGTCTCTCTTTGGTTGTGCTAATAAAAGAATTTGACTCATCTGGAACACATAGCATGCAAGAAACTAGTGTAGGCACAGTAGACTATGCTAAAGAATATTGAGTACAGTAAGTCACATAACATCATGAATGCACATGACCAGATATTGTAGAGTCCGGTCCTAAAATTGGAGAGAGCTCAACAAGACCAGGTGCAAGTTCCTCTTACGCGCTAACCTCTCTACTTTGATATTAAAACAGATACATAAACATGTACAAATCCTCCGAACCATAATTAATTGTGCACTTTTTCAGATACATCCCATTATTCAGGAAAAGAGGGGAGGTCCTTGAAGCTCCATAATCTGGCGCACAAATGGATTTAATACTATAATGTCTCCTTACCATCAGCCGCGTTCAAAGACTCGAAGGCATCAAATCCACCGTAGTTGCAAAATGAAACAACCGACTCCCCAAGAGAGACTGCCCCTCTTGGAGAGCTCAAAATGCACCAGACATCATCAACACATAATTTAAGGCTGAGGGGACCGTATCCCGCACCGAATCCCCTCATTTGCCAAAAATTTTACTCCAATTCTAAGTACCTCCACCCGCCTAGCTGCCATGACAATTCTGAGCTCTCCTAACCGTTTACCTCCAGAAAACGCTGCAGTGGACCCCTTCCAAATTAGGACTCCGAATGTATGGCCCTCTCTATCCCACTTGACTGCTTCCAAACTAAAGCAACATAAGGGAGGGAGGGTGGGCAATTTTGTCTAATCCACGTGGACTGCTCCTTTCTCACACTTTTCCCCTTAGCTCCTCCCCTTACCCCACATCACCGGAGAGACCCCCTACCTCCCCTGTCATGCAGGCCTCCTGCCTAAGCCCCTGGCTCTAGCCCTGACCTTCTTTGTCATTGAAGGAGATCTTGTTTTATTCCCCCCTTAATTAACATACATTACGAGCCATTCCACCTCCTTCACACACACACCCTGCCCCCCGTCAATCGCTTCCTCTTCTCCTGACGCTATTTTGTGTTGATGCCGGCACAAGTGGGGGCGGGCCTAGTCGCCCTCCTTTTCAGCTTCTTCCTCTGGCATGAATGGGAGAGAAAAAGCTACTGGTGCACATGCACACCGGCAGCCTTTTCATTGGCTGGATCGCATCATATGGCTTCCAGCTTGCTCAGCTCTGATTGGCTTAGCAAGCTGGAAGCCATGTGTTGCGATCCAGCCAATGCAAAGGCTGCCTTTTCTCTCGCATTCATGCCAGAGGAATCCGTAAGTGCAGAAGAACCGAAGACGCAGACAGGGCTGACGGGGATCTCGGCGGTAATTTCAAATGTCGATCAACTCGTCTGTATCTGTCAGTGTTTTTTTTTCCTACCGCTTTCAATGTTTTTTCTACAATAATAAAATGTTCTAGGTTCGCAACAGATTCATTAACATTGCAAAATTTTACAATAAACACACATAAAAACATTATATACATGGCGATGGCGAAAGTTTCATCACATTGTACATACAACTGTTCTATCCAGACACCTATCATTCCTATATTAAAGGTATAAAGGACTCTGTAGTTATGATTCCTGTCAGGCAGGTGGCTAGTTGATGAAGCATTTATTGGTGTGGGATTTCAGCGCTCAGTGCTGTGCTGTATATTTCATTATCTGTTCACTTTCTCTTGGGTCATTGCATTATGTCAATTTCTTCACTATTGATCACTTGTGTCTTGGTCATAAACCTGCTGTCCCCTCTCATCACTTTTCTTGTGAGTTTTTAACCATGCTCCTCGTCCAATGACTGTGATGCTTCTGTCACAGTCCCATTGATCTCTGTTTTGCTGGTCACCATGCTCTGGATTATCAGCGGAATAATGTCATTACCGGCAGCACACTCTGTGCTGTCACACGGCTGCATCCTGGATGTCATTTCTCTCCAGCAGTTCCTGCTTTCCCAGGCTAACATTGATCTCTATGCCGCCCACATGCTGACAATAACTGTGCAGAATAATTAAACACCAGGAGGATGGCCCAGCTTGGCAGAAAGTACAGCAAAATGAAGAACACGAACCCAAATGCTGCCTGCAAATAACTGATTTAACCCACAAACTTCTTTAACAAGTTATGAAGAAGTGTATTTGAAGAGGCGGCTGGAAGCTCATGGGTACTGATAGGACCTCTTGACTATGCTGTGCAGCATGTATAGCATTTTATATAGATAATATAGGTTTGTAATTGCTATATCACTGTCTCTGACATGTCCTCTCATGTAGAAGGTGTGGAGTGACACTGTATGCTTTTTACACTATATAGCTATGCAGCTGATCTTACAGGATGCATTATGTTATTAGACTATGTTCACACTACATAAAAGTAAGGCCGTACTTTGCCGTAACGGACGTACTTTGTGCGGAGGGGAACACAGCCTATTGTTCTATGGGATCCCGGCCGGAGCATATACACATCGCACTGGCGTAGCTACCATGGGGACAGGGTACGCTCTCCCTCTGCCCCATTCCCCCTCAGTTAAACCCAAGCCTGCACCCAGCTTTCCCTCTACCCCAGTCACCCCCAGCTGCCCTAGTCTGCCAGTCACCCCCAGCTGTCCCTCTGCCCCAGTCACCCCCAGCTATCCCTCTGCCCCATCCCCCACCCCAGCTCTCCCTCTGCCCCAGCCTGCTCCAGTCCCCCCCTTGCTCTCCCTCTGCCCCAGCCTGCTCCAGTCCCCCCAGCTCTCCCTCTGCCCCAGCCTGCTCCAGTCCCCCCCCTAGCTCTCCCTCTGCCCCAGCCTGCTCCAGTCCCCCTCCTAGCTCTCCCTCTGCCCCAGCCTTCTCCAGTCCCCCCTAGCTCTGCCTCTGCCCCAGTCTGCTCCAGTCTCCCCCCCCCCCAGCTCTCCCTCTGCCCCAGTCACCCCCAGCCTGCCCCAGTCACCCTAGCTGCTCCAGTCTGTCCTAGTCTCCCCCAGCTGCCCCCAGTCTGTCCAAGTCCCCCCCCCAGCCTGCCCCAGTCCCACCCAGTCTAACCCAAGGCTGCCACAATCACACTCAACTGTCGCTCTGCCCCAGTCACCCACCGCTGCCCCGGTTCTAATTGCACACCACCCCATTCAAGGTTTCATGGGGCCCCATGCAGTTTTTTGCTATGGGGCCCCATTACTCCTAGCTACGCCCCTGACACATTGTATACGCTCCGGCCTGGATCCCGTGCGGCGCCACAAAGAGCTGACATGTCAGTTTTCAGTGAATTGCGGCCGTAGGAAACCCTGTCAGTTTACACAATGAAGCGAGCGGCTCCGGCCACTTGCTTCATTGTGTCCTATGGGGAGTTCTGATGTGGGCGCGCGCTGATGCGCCCGCATCAGAGCACTATGGCCATAAAGATAATCTGCGCAGAGACCGGTCGTTTACGTTGTGTGAACATAGCCTTATAATACAAAATTGAAGTTGTGTAAGGGTCTTTTTACACAGACCGATTACCCCCAAGAGCGTCCTGCAGCTGATAATCGGCTGTGATGCACAGCGATCATGTTTGGGTACTGTGTATAAAAATATACAGTTCACCGGGGGAACGGGATCCTGCTCTGTGTAGCACTGTTCAGCAGCACTTGAACAGAGCAGGGTATTGGGAAATGCAGGGCTTAGACAACTCTGAAGTTTCTGACATAAACTTTGGTGGCAGCAGTGGGGGCCATGTCGCTCCTTACAGAAGCCAGTCACCTAAAGTCTACTTGTAAATAAAAAAAACTATACATTTATTTTAATAAAGTTATATTACAAAGTAGTATAACTTTATTAAAGCAATGTATTAACAAAAAAATTTAGTCTCAGGACTGCCCCTTTAAAGTGGAAGAGAATTTTTTTTTTTTTCATTACAAGGCGGGTAAATCCCAGTGGCAAAGTCCATTTTTCAAAATGCCGCCTGGTTCATTCATGTCCACCAGCCCAATCCATGCAGTGGAGGCCGTCCCAGTGCCCCCAGTGTAATGATATGCCCTTAGTTAGAATCATTAGAATCAAGTTTGGCCTCGTTACTGAGGGGAGGAAATATCATTACACTAGGGGGGGTCGGGCCCGTCTGCAGTGCATAGAGCTAGCTTGTGCACAAGAACAAAACGGTGCCAACCGCGGGAACTGGTGGCGTTTTGAAAAGTGGACTATGTCACCAGGATCTACTCGGGGCAGCTGACCAGGTAGTAGAAAAAAAAAATCACTGTTACATTTTCTTTAAGGATTTTAAATTTTAATTATACAAATTCACCATAGGACATGCTAAACTCTGAAACTCTGTGTCATGAATGTGCCTGTGCTGATTTCTGCTGAGATGGCGCTGATATTCAGTGTTTTGTATGTCTTGTGCAGTAACCTGGACCCTGTCTGAACACTGGCCTGTTTCTATCATGATGTTCAGCCCCACCCGTTTTCTGTACGCACTGGCTATCAAGGAGTTACACTGCTATCAGTTCTGTCCACAGGTGATTTTGTTTGGAACCAGGAGCCTTGTCCAATAGGGGCTGGGACTGTCTCCTGGTTCCCTATAAGCGTTTGGCTGAGGCTCATTCTAGTGCCGGTTATTGAGCTTGTCTCAGTCTGCTTCTGTCTCTGTTACTCTCTGTGTTTATTCTGACCATTCTACTTTGTATTCTGACCATCCCTTCTAGCTGCCTACCCCTGACCATATTGCCTGTTTATTGCCCTTTCTTATTGGATCGTGATTTGTACTGCGCTGCCAGATTGTTGTCACCTGGACTGTCGGCTCTTCTTTATTGTGTTTGTTTGTCTTGTCTTTTGTTTTGTGCATCCAGGCCAGGGACTGCCACCCATTTTTCGCTGCCATTTTAGGGCAGATTGCGGCAAGTAGGCAGGAACAGTGGGCGGGGCTGTGCTTGGGGTATACTGTCCGTGTCTCTCCTGCATCTCTCTGTGACCCGAGTTGTAACACTCTGAGCAGACTTTGACTTACATTGTAACTACCTAATCCAACAGTGACCCCCAAAAGTTACTAGTGTCTCTATGTACAGAAGTGGTCACCATTCCCGGCGTGACCCATTTTCAGTCTACCACATGCGTCCGCGTACACCGCTTGCTATTTCTGCACAGTTTGCCAGGAGAAGCAAAGCCTTGCAGCATGGAGAAACTCCAAGAGACTTTGCCCACTGGTCTCCTAGCAAAGAGAAGCATCATGGGATGTGTAGCAGCAAACTCACAGGTTAAAGCGGCATTGTCACTCTGGTTATACTGCTTCCATGTTATACTGATTCCACTGTATTCATAGATTCAGAAGCACCATCCAAAATGGCAGATGAACCAGCTGTATCAGCTGCTGTCAGGACTGGTCACGGTACACACAGGTGACGCAGAGAGGAGAGCTGCCCTGAAGCTGACCCGTGCCCGGTCCCTGCCTTCTTGCCTCAACGTATGCTAGACGTCCCCTATGCTAATATAGGTAGAACAGGACACAAGACAAATACGAGACAAATTTGAGACAAGGGCAAATCTACACAATGGCGGGTAGTCAGCAAGCTACAGTCAAACCAGGAGAGGCAGATACCAGTACAAAGTCGCTTGGCAAGTCAATGTCAATAAGGCAAACCAGAGTCAAAAAACCAGAGGTCAAATATACAGACCAAATCAGGAGACAAACACATATTTGGGGACACAAGCCAAAGTCAGGAAACCAATAAATCAGGATAGGTAGCACAGGGTAAGAAGCGAGTATAGGCACAATACGTATATGCTATAGCAGGCATCAGGCATAGAGAATGATTGAGTTTTAAAAGACACAAGGTCCTGGTCTTAGAGGTGATTGGGGCAGACTGACAAGAACTTAAAAAAGAGAAGAATAGGGCTGTCAATCACCGACAAGAAAAAGTGTTAACCATTGAGATGCTGGTAGAATTCACTCCAGAAAATGCACAGGAGTTAACCAGAATGTAATCAATTAGGCCAAGCCAGAATCCATCCATGTTCATTCTAGGAATGACGGAGGTCAGCAGCACAGCGGCAAAATAATTCTTGGTACTGACTTGGAAGCTAGTATTAGCATTTTACAATCACACTAGGGAGGTCAGGAAGATGGGATTTTTTTGAAAAAAAAAGCTATTTTAAATTTATGGAGTAGTTTTGCATGGTACTATTGACCTTTGATGCAGTGCTCTATGTCCTAAACTTCCATAAATCATTTTTAGTAGTGCACACCAATATACAGTAATTTTGTTTAATTCTCATGTGTCCAATAAAACGTATGACATTTTCACATACAGAAAACTGCTGGCAAAATGACAATTTATTATAAATATTCCTCTTTTTGGTTTAAAAATATGTGACTAAAGGACGAAAGTGACACCATACCTGTAAGCTACTGTGCGTATCAACTGTGATACCATAAACTAAGAATCTAGGCCTATATATATATTATAAATCATCTAAAATTTTTGATGAAAACGAAAAAGTAAACTACAATTTTGCAAAGTTTTATATTTCTAAATTTTTGTCCAATAATTTGGTCCGAACCATAGCATGCAACATTTGATTAACATTGCTTAGGTTGGATGCAGCCATTGTTTTCCAAGCAGCCTTAGGGCTACATCAAACTTCTTCAGCCACCAGTATTGCCACATGCATGGGTTTGGGTTCACACATCTCTAACTTACATATATCATCATTACACTTACATGTATAAAGTTAAATTCAACTCATAAAAACATAGAAGATTGTCGGCAGAAAAAGACCACTCGGTCCATCTAGTCTGCCCTTATGGTATTTGTTTTCTTTTATCAGTTATTCTGGATTTACCTACCACAGCTGCAGGAAGTTTTTTGCAATTATCTACTACTTTTTCAGTAAAGTAATGTGTTTTTCTGTTCAGTTACTTATTAAACACACTTCCCTCTTAAAATGTTAGCATATAGCAGTATTTTTGAGTTGTCAATATAAACTAGATTTGCATTTCCAGGGAAACACATAGGGAGGCATTTATTAAGTCCGGCGTTTTTTACGCCGGACGTAAAAATGCCCCCGCAGCTCCGGCGCTACGGAGATTTATGTAGAGGCGGACTGCCTCTACATAAATCCCGTGCGCGACGTTGCGCACCGCCGAAAACCTACGCCAGCTGAGGACTGGAGTAGGTTTTCGGCGTACATTTTGGCGGAACGGATGTTAAATCCGTTCCGCCCACTCTCCGCCCCTTTTCCGCCCCCTTTCCGCCCCCTGGCGTACTCGGCGGAAAGTGCCGATTTGCGAATATTTTATTCGCAAATCCGCCATTTTTGCTTAAAAAAAGACGCAAATCGGCACTTTCCGCCGAAAATCAGCCAGTCGCCGGATGATACATGTGGCCCATAGTGCTTGAAAAGCGCGCCCCTTTACCAGTGACTTCCTTTAAAGAGAAACTTTAATCCTGGGTGCCGTCCCTTTAAGAGCGACTTGGGTCCCATCCCTTTAAGAGCAACTTGGCTCCCGTCCCTTTAAGAGCGACATGAGTCCCTTTAGAAGCGACCTGGGTCGCTTTAAGAGCGACCTGGGTCCCTTTAAGAGTGAAGGGACCCAGGTCGCTCTTAAAGCAACCCAGGTCGCTTCTAAAGGCACTCATGTCGCTCTTAAAGGGACGGGAGCCAAGTTGCTCTTAAAGGAACCCAGGTCGCTCTTAAAGAGACCCAATTCGCTCTTAAAGGGTTCAAGGTCGCTCTTAGAGAGACCCAGGTCGTTCTCAAATGGACCCAGGTCGCTCTTAAAGGGACCCAGGTCGCTCTTAAAGGAACCCAGTTCGCTCTTAAAGGGACCCAGATCACTCTTAAAGGGACCAATTTCATTCTTAAAGGGACCCATTTCGCACTTTAAGACACCCATTTCGCACTTTAAGGGACCCAGGTCGCTCTTAAAGGGACCCAGGTCGCTCTTAAAGGGACCCAGGTCACTCTTAAAGGGACCCATTTTGCTCTTAAAGGGACATATTTCGCTCTTAAAGGTCCCCAGGTCGGTCTTAGAGGGACCCAGGTCGCTCTTAAAGGGACCCAGGTCGCTCTTAAAGGGACCCAGGCCACTCTTAAACGGACCCATTTTGCTCTTAAAGGGACATATTTTGCTCTTAAAGGGACCCAGGTTGATTTCAGGTTAATGATAAACAAGCTTGCTTGCAATCGTTTATCATTAGTCGGTAATATTTAAAAATAGCTTAGGGTCAATTCGCATGTACAGGATCTGCAGCAGATTTGATGTTGTGTTCCATCATTTAGTTATATTGATATCTGCAACTTCAAATCCAAGGTAAATCCTGTACGTGTGAATGGGCCCTAATGGTCCTATTAGACAAAGTGATTTTTAACGATTAGCCAAAAAACGATCACAAATGAGATTGTTTATCGTTAACCTGAAATCGTTCACCATATTACACGAACGATAGCCGTTAGTTACGATTGCTACAACGTTTGTTACTACGATTGTTTACTCCATCTGATCCCAGCAAAAGAAGGAACGATTTGGAATTACACTGAACGATTAGTGAACAAATGCAGAATTACAGTGAGCGAATGTGCAATTACAGCGAACGATTAGCAATGATGTTAGGGTCAGATTTAAATGAACTATCAACGACACACAAACAATTTTTTGACCGTTGTCTGCAATTACATAGGACGATTATCTATTTTCCGCACAATAATCGGCCCATGTAATAGGGCCCTTACTGTAAGTCTGCTTGATGAATTTTTAGATCTGGCAGAACAGCATTTATTTATCATGACATTAAACACAAATAATAAAGTTCATCCAACAATCATAAATAACAACTCCAATAAATAATCAGTTCAGCATCATGAAAACACACTGCACCTAATAGAGGCGGGGGGGGGGGGGGGGGGACAGGGGATCGGCGAATATGCGTGCATGCATACTGCTCCTTACATGTGTTACAGGGGGCCCCTTGTAGTTCATGTTCACATTTCAGCTTGCGTATTTACTTCAATTCAAACTAGATAGAAAGTAGATATTAAGGTAGGACATGATATGGATCCCACAAGAGGTCAGAGACAACTCATAGAACTAAAGAGAACAAAAAGTGCATCCTCAGCCTTTAGAGGCCATTCACACGGAGTAAAACTGGTGGAATGGAATGTGAAGAATGGACATGTAAATTCTTTAGTGCGAAGAGAGGAGGTGCAGAAGCCTCCCATAGACTCCCAGTATGACACGGAGGCTGGCGGGATTCCGCGGTGGAGAATTCTGCCAGTTTCACTCCGTGTGAACGGAGTGTTAGGCCTGTCACCTTTCTGTGACCACCAATAGACCTTTTTATGGGTCTTATTCCGACCAATTTGCCTTTTTACAGCGTGTTTGGAAAGAGGCATTGCAGAAGATTGGCTTTCAGTGTGACAGCCGGGCTCCCACTACAACTACCTGGAGTGGACAATTCTCCGCTTTCAGGAAGGTTAACCTGTTTCATGTCGCTGTCAGATCATGTCAATGGGAAGTTATGGGTTGTGATGGTCTGATGGAGCTATACTTACCCATATGAAGTCCAGTGGCAAGGTTTGGCTTCCAGTTAATCTATATGGCAATCTCAGGGGCCTTCTAAAAGCTGTCCTGTTTGGGTGTGTCCTGTAATAAAATTCCATTGACTATGTCAATCAAGTATCACTGCAATTTTTTGCCTCTAATTTGTCCTTTTTGCCATTCTCGTGGTCATTTTATTTTTTCTATAAAATAATTGCTTAGAGACTGGCTATTCCTAAGACCGCTGAATACAAGATCAAGATGCTAACTGTGAATTTCTTAAGCTAGGGCGAGATTTCTGCAGCAGATAATGCTTCTTTTGTGCAGTGTAATAACCAAGTTCAAAGCTGCAGCATGTTTATATGAAGACCCAAGAAAAATCTAAAATATAATGATGAGAAGTCAATGACAAACTTAGATATATTAGACAATCCTAAACCTTTTACATCTACTACATTCTTTTACTAAGCAAACCAGAATATCACAGTTAAATTCTCTTCATGTTCTGCCCATTTCAGCTCAGCCATTCAATTGAATGGAAGCTAAGCTGCAGTTACACAAAGTCACCACTACACAGTGAACGGAAACAAACTTCATTCGACGCTAAATAGCTGATCGGCGCATATACCACAGGTGTCCTGTGAATATCCCATCAGTCCATTTTGCCTGGAAAATCTTTTTTATGGTGCCTTCACACATACCGGATCCGAGGCGGATTTCATGCACAGGAGCAGGACCTGCACAGAGACAAAAAAGGGTGAAAGACCTGATCACATGACCGGAAGGTCCTCACCCTTACAGTGTGAAGAGAAGCCATACAAAGAGGAAGGGGAGGAAGACTGAGCTTTAAGTTCTGTGTGTCAGTGTCAGAGTTTATCAGTGTCAGTCAGTGTCAGTTAGTCAATATCAGTCAGTGTCTGTGTCCATAATGTGTGTTTGCGTATGTTAGTGGTGTCTCAAGTGATTGTGCACAGAGTGTGAAAGATAGGTGTATAGTAGATAGATGAGGGGCCCACTGAGGCTCTGTCGCCCAAGGGCCCACAAAAGCCTGGGACGGCCCTGCCCGGCCCCTTTAACCCCCGGCCGCCCGCAGCCCCGGGCCAGAGCATACATTACCTGCTTGGGGCCGTGGCTGTTTGAGGCTCCCCTGGCTCCCCACCAGCCAATCAGTGCTGCCGTGCACTGATTGGCTGATGAGGAGCAAGGGGAGCCGAGAGCTTCACGAGGGGGAGCGAGGGGAGCCCGGGCCGTGGGCTGCAGGCAGCTGGGGGTTAAAGGGGCCGGTCACATATCTGCAGCGGAATGAAAATTTAGCTGCGAGTATGTGACGCCATAGAACTTTACTATACCAGGATCCGCAGAGGATTTTGCTGCAAATCGCAGAGTGAAATCTGCTGCGGATCTGGTACGTGTGAAGGCACCCTAACAACATTTCTAAAAGAGACAACAAAGGGCTAAAAAAACTAAAACAAAACAGAAGCGTTCCTGTTTTTTGTCAATATTCTTTGTTGTAAACCAGTTGTATATTGTAGGGCTTGTTCAGAGATTTCTTTTTTTAATGTATTCACCTTACTAGGTCCCAGCTGCTGCCGCTGATCTGGTACTGTACCATATGAGTCGACCCTGATCCCATAGGTTCTTTCCATTGGCCCAGGCAGGTAAGTACAGTTTTTTCCTCTTTGTTTCTCAGCTACCTGAGCCCATAAAAAAAGGGAAAAAAACAACAACCCTTATAAACTATATAGTGTATTAAGCAGCTGTATTTTGTATGCCAGACTTAAAATTAATTAAGTGTGGGATACAAAAAATAAATGAGAAAAAAGTACACTAGTCTGAAGGTAATAATGCTAAAAAAATGCGAAAATAAAAATAAACAAATGAAAACCAAGGCATAGAATAAACATAAAAAACGAATAGCCACGCTTGTTCAATTATGTCAGTAGTCTTATTTACAATGTGATTAATCTAACTATACCAAGTTTTAAAATAAAATAAGATAGTTTGGAGTAGTCTTATATTTGCTCATTATAGTGCTTGAAAAGCACTATATTGTAATCCGTATTCTTCTTCTTCTTCTTCAGTTTCTTCTTCCTGCGCGTAATACAGCTTTGCGCACAGATTCCGTTCAAACTGCGTTTCGAAACCCTCGGCGGTGTGAGGTGTGCTATATATTTTTCGTTTCGATCGGATTTGTAGTTTTTAAGAAATTTACGTTTAAAGACCCCGAATTTTCCATAGAAAATAATGGCCCATTAGAAATAATGCCACACCCTAACTGCTAACAGCCAATCACAGCACATATGCAAATAGCTGAAATATAACAGCCAATAGGAACTCTAAGGTCTTGTCAGGCAATGTATCACAACATCCACAGTCACATGTCCACTATTGGCCAATAGAAGATGTAATATATGGAAGGTCCTTAACGATTTTGTCTCACTGACATGAGTAAGATTGTCATGGTAACAGAGCAATGATCTTTACCATTATAAGTAGAAGAGGTCAGTCAGTAAAATAGCAGAGCTGAGGCAGCCATGTAGCAGGGATGGTACCCAAGCCGCTCTTAAAGGGACGGTACCCAAGCCGCTCTTAAAGGGACGGTACCCAAGCCGCTCTTAAAGGAACGGTACCCAAGCAGCTCTTAAAGGGGCGGTACCCTAGCAGCTCTTAAAGGGACGGTACCCAAGCCGCTGAGTAAGAGGAATTACATAAGTCACTCTTACAGGGACAGTACCCAAGGCGCTCTTAAAGGGACAGTAACCAAGTCGCTCTTACAGGGACGGTACCCAAGCCACTCTTAAAGGGACGGTACCCAAGTCGCTCTTAAAGGGACAGTACCCAAGTCGCTCTTAAAGGGACCCAAGTCACTCTAAATGTGTCCCTTTAAGAGCGACCTGGGTCCTTTTAAGAGCGACCTGGGTCCCTTTAAGAGCGAAATATGTCCCTTTAAGAGCAAAATATGTCCCTTTAAGAGTGACCTTGGTCCCTTTAAGAGCGACCTGGGTCTTTTTAAGAGCGACCTGGGTCCCGTTTAAGAGCGAAATATGTCCCTTTAAGAGCAAAATGGGTCCCTTTAAGAGCGACCTAGGTCCCTTTAAGAGTAAAATTGGTCCCTTTAAGAGCGAAATGGGTTCCTTTAAGAGTGAAATAGGTCCTTTTGGGAGTGAAATAGTTCCCTTTAAGAGCGACCTGGGTCCCTTTAAGAGCGACCTGGGTAACTTTAAAAGCGATCTGGGTCCCTTTAAGAGCGATCTGGGTCCCTTTAAAAGAGAAATGGGTCCCTTTAAGAGCGAAATCGGTCCCTTAAAGAGCAAAATGGGTCACTGTAAGAGTTAAATGGGTCCCTTTAAGAGCAACCTGGGTCCTTTTAAGAGCGAAATATGTCCCTTTAAGAGCGACCGGGGTCCCTTTAAGAGCGAAATGGGTCCCTTTAAGAGTCAAATGGGTCCCTTTAAGAGCGACCTGGGTCCCTTTAAGAGTCAAATGGGTCCCTTTAAGAGCGACCTGAGTCTCTTTAAGAGCGACCTGGGTCCCTTTAAGAGCGACCTGGGTCCCTTTAAAAGTTATGATTGTTTACTCCATCTGATCCCAGCAAAAGAATGAACAGTGTGCAAATATATTAAACGATTAACAATGATTTTAGGGTCAAATCTAAATCAATGACCAATGACACAGGACCGATTTTCCGATCATTGCCTGCAATTACACGGAGCGATTACCATTTAAATTTGAACAATATAACAATTTTTTTCATGGAAATCGTCCCGTGTAGTATGGCCCTAAGAATTTTCTTTTTTGCCCATCGCAACCAATCACTTTACCATGGCTCCTGAATATTTGAATGCTGAGCTGTGATTGGTTACTACTGGCAAATAAAAAAACCCACATTCCTACTCTAAAACTGCCTGATAAATTTCCCCCATAGTGTTTTACTCAAAGGAAAATCCAGATGGCTAACCTCAAGCAGCGCAGAACTTTCATCACAAACTAGTGATAATGTTGCGCCGCTTCTCTCGTATTCACAGCAAGCCACAAAACTGGAAATGTAAGCTTGATGAATACTTCAAACCATTACCATTATGAAGAATTAATCTTTGTATACTTAGGTAGTTCCCAGATCTTTATAAACATGAAAAGTATCTTTTATTTTTCTTTTTACTGACAGTTACACATTCATTTGGATGATTTTATGTTCAATCTACACGTCTAATACAGAAATGTAATTGCCTTGTTTTTTTTGTATCCTAAGAAGCATGTTTATACTGTATACGTGGGTATAAAAAGAAATGGGGAGCATACTAAAAAAGAGGTTGATATGCAAAGATTCTCCATTTTCCACGCATGGCTGAACAATATCTGAGCTTCCATTAACCTGACTAGGGGCCATGTGTCAAATAAATCAAATGAAAAAAAGTTGTGCCATTTGATACAGATGCTAATGTATTTAATAATTAACAGACCGGTGGTGTTCCTCTAGCCTGGCATGCATGGTCCTTTTAGCTTTCACGACACGTTTCTGCTCCAAAGCTAATCACCTGAGCCTGGGGCAATGGCGTGATAGAGAATGAGTGGTATTCCGGTGTAACCCATAAAGTATACTTACATCCGCACACACCGCTGTCATCTGCCCTCAGTTATCAGTTTGTTGTGTCATTTACCCAAGTAACAATTCACACCTTTATACATACAAGAATTACATTTAGTTTTCTGATATACAAACTACTGTGAACTTAATGTTTTCTGTAAAGAAAACAATAGGATACATTTTCTAGAAAAAATTTTGCCGGAAAGAAAAACTGTCTTACATGACTTGGACTACATTTATTATGTTTTTTTAGACTAGAGATGAGCACACCTTGCGCATGCTCGAATCCATCCAGACCTGGAAGTTTCTGCACTTGAATACCTCTGGCTGAAGAAGTTGGGTGCAGCCCTAGGGAGTCCTGGAAAACATGGACTATGACGGCATCTAAGTTCCAACTTCTTCAGCTACCGGTAATCAAACGCCTTACCTACCAAAGCTTCTCCTATGTCACTTATCAATATATTTATCAACTTATTACAAAGAACAGGACCCAGAATAGATCCTTGTGGCCACCACTTATAACCAGTCTCTGCTCAGAATACACTCTATTAGGCCATGTTCACACAACGTAAGTTCCAAAGCAATCACAGCCATTGTTGCAACGGCCGTGATTAGTACGGAACTTACATTGTGCTGAGGGCTGAGGGAATCCCGGACGGAGTGTATAAAAATAGTATACACTCCGGCTGGGATCCCTAGCGGTGCCGCAAGAAACTGACATGTCAGTTATGTCAATGAATAGCAGCTGCAGAAAACCCTGTCAGTTCACACAATGGAGTGTGCGGCTCCGGCCGCACGTTCCATTGTGTGCAGTGAGGAGTACTGATGCGGGCACTCACGGATGCACATGCATCAGAACTCAGTGGCGCTAAAGATCATCCGGCCGGTACTGTAGTACCAGCCGGGATGATCTTTTCTGAGACCAACCTTCTCTTACCAAGTATGAACATAGCCTTAAAAGGGTTGTAGCATCAAACAAAGCTAGTAAAATCAGATGTGTGACATTATATATATATATATATATATATATATATATATATACACACACATCCTGTATGTGTGAATGGGCCCTAAGACTCCTATTAGACACAGCGATTTTTAATGATTAGCAATAAACGATCGCAAACGAGATTGTTTATCATTAACCTGAAATCGTCCGTCATATTACATAGAACGATAGTCATTAGTTTTGATTGTTACAACGATTGCAACTACAATCGTTTATCTGATCCCAATGAACAACGTGCAATTACACTGAACAATTAGTGAATGAATGTGGAATTACAGCGATTGATTAGTGAACGATTAATAATGATTTTAGGTTCAGATCTAATGAACGATCAATGACACACAAACAATTTATTGATCGTTGCCTGCAATTACACGGAACGATTATTGTTTAAATTCAAACTTAATATAATGATTTTCCGCACAATAATAATCCTGTCTAATAGTGCCTTTATTACAATGTACACCTCTGTGTGATGTCCTAAGAACAAATACTGGACATGGCAGTGAATTTATGCGAAAGATGCAAGTAGGGATGGTCTGAACCCTCCGAGGTTCGGGTTCGTATGAAACCGAACGCTCGGCATCAGATTCCCGTTGTCTGCCTGCTCCGTGGAGCGGGTGGATCCAGCGGGAGGACCGCCTGGAAAACTGCGATACAGCCTATGGCTATGGCTGTATCCCAGTTTTCCAGGAGGTCCTCCCGCTGGATCTGCCCACTGCACGGAGCGGGCAGACAGCGGGAATCATTACCGAGAGTTTGGGTTCGTACGAACCCGGACCGAACTCGGTTCGGACCATCCCTAGATGCAAGACCATTGTTTGCGGCTGGAAATGTGCAAATTCACGGCCGTGGATTGACAGTCGGTTCGGACCATTGGTTCGGACCATCCCTAGATGCAAGTCACGTTAAAAGAAGACAAGGGAAGCACAGTATGCGCATTGAACTGTGTAACCCGGCTGGTTATAAAAATAGGGGGGACCCTATGCGTTTTTTTTTATTATTTATTTATTTTTTAAAAAAAAACACATATGGTCCCCCCTATTTTTATAACCAGCCGGGTTAAAAACCAAACGACAGCAGCCTGGTAACACCAGGGTGGGAAGAGCCATTGGTTTAGGCCCTCCCCAGCCTAAATCTTACCAGCCTGCTGCCGCCCTGTCCAGGAGCGCCAATTTTGACGCTCCGGGACCACTGGCACCCGGCTCTTCCCAGTACCCCTGGTGGCATTGGGTACTGGGGTAATAATGGGGGGTTAGTGTTAGCAATTTTATACCGGCTAACACTAGGCCCCGACATAGTAATGGATTCCGTCTATTAGACGGCTTCCACTACTAAGTCTATAAAGTAAAGAAATAAAGACAACACACAAGTGAAAATTTTTTTTTATTCAAATAAAAACACCCCCACACCCCTCATTGACCATTTTATTAAAAAAAAACACCAAACAACCGCTGATCATCTACGTAGTCCACGTAATCCGACGTAATCCACAGGATACCGATATCTGAAAAACAAAAAGGGAGAAACACACAAAAAACACACAAACAGGAGCACAACACCCATCATTGTGAGCGGTGTTCTGCTCCCTACAGTATGCAGCATCTTTACAGATCGCTGCTTACAGTCTGGCCCCCAAGGGGTTAAGGGAGGATGCATTGCATCCCCCTTAACCCCTTGGGGGCCAGACTGATGTCAGACTGCACCCATCCCAGCAAGGAAGTGGTTAAGTCCTCTTCGCTGGTCCGCAGCACAATGAAGTCACTGTACTGCGGACCGGCTTATTATATGTGCGCTCAGCCGATCAGCCAATCAGCTGAGCGCACATATAATTCAAAATGTTTCTTCTAATAATGCTATTGTGATAACATAATTAGAAGAAATATTTGATGTTTTAATTAAAGTAAAGTGATGATTAGTACAGAATGCTCTATTGCCGGCAATATGAATTAACGGCTTACTGGAGCTTCCTGTACTAATTAATATTTAATTAATAAAACACATTTTTGTTGTAATAAAATCAGTTTCGTTGTTCAATAATTTAATTTAAACGAATCCATCATTGTGCAATTAAATATACTGTCAAAAAATAAATATATATATAAATATACATTTATTTATATATATATTTATTTTAACAGTATATTTAATTGCAAAATGATGGATTCGTTTAAATTTAATTATTGAACAACGAAAGGGACTTTATTACAAAGAAATTTTGTTTTATTAATTAAATATATTAACCATGAGAGGCATCGGCATTACTGCAGAGGATCTCTAACCCCGGTAATAGCGATTCCTGTAAACTGTTTCCCTGCTTTCCCAGATGCATCCAGAGGTGTTTGCGTCACTTTCTAAAGATTTTATTTGTTATTTTTAGTTGAACCAGATTTCCAAGTAAATGACCGTATGTTTTCAGCCGCATGTCTATTTTTTCCCACGGCCGTAGTTTCAGCCGCACATTTCCAGCTGCATAAAAAATACAGCCGCACACATACATAGTGTGAACATAGCCTAAGACTCCAGAGTCTTTTTATACATGGATATCATCAGCACTTATACAATAGTTTTTTTTGGGGGGGGGGTTTCCACTTTGCACATTTTTATAGTAAATTTATAGGATCAGAAATAATTTTGCTTTGATCAGAAGTAGTCTATTAAAGGTTTGTGTACTCAGCTACCAAAAATATAACGTGGACAGACGGTGCTTACTAAGTTTATGTTAAAGGGTTATTCAGCATTAGAAAAACATGGCCACTTTTTTCCGGAGACAGCACCACTCTTGTTTCCAGTTTGGCTTGGGCTTTGCAACTCAGTCTTATTGAAGTAAATGTTCAATAAGGTTAATTGAAGTTAACTGCAAACCACCCCTGACCTGGAGACAAGAGTCGTGCTTGAAGAAAGTGGCCATGGTTCTCTAACGCTGGATAATCCCTTTAAGAACAGATAATGAGATGTCTATAGGAGTACAAACGTGTCTTCTTAACAGGTGTCATTTAATGCAAATATACGATCGTTAGTAATGAAATAATAAAAAAGAAAAACAAAAAGGTGGCTACATCCAATGGGAATAATAGGGAAAAAAATTAAAGATGGAGGTAGGTGGTTATATAGGAGGGAGAATAAGTAAAATGGGTATAAGGTAAAGATGGGGGTAGGTAGATTTAAAGCACATGTGTCCCATCTGATTGTATGGGTAATAGGAGAGAGTCAAAAGGGGAAACCAAGCATGTGAAAATGCACTGGTCACCCAAGAAACAAAACATAGGGAGCCTGTGGCTGTATATATATTTTTCAATACTCCCTAGGGCGGCATCCGACTTTTCCAGATGACGGGAATCAAATGCCAAGCACTTAAGTTCGGAGAACAGTTCAAAAATTCGTTCAACACTACTCATGGGCTAAGCTGTTTTCTATTAAAGTTAATGGGAGTCACGCAGATTGCATAACTCTGGATGCTGTCGTTTTCAGCTTCCCCGCGACCTTCAGCAGCCATAGACAAGTTGGAGAGGGACACCGAGCTCTTAGTCTGAAAAAAAGGTGTGAGTCCCGTAGCCCACCCAGAGGTGGGACCCGCATCTAGCGGACACTTATGGCCGATCATGTGGTTTACGCATATGGGAAAAAGTGTCCAAGATGAGGACACCCCTTTAAGGAAGGAGTTTTTCTATGCTTGAAGTAACTCACCAAAATCCAGAGGTACTGTACTATTTAACTCAAAATAAAATTTCCCATATATACGCTGCATGCATTTAGTTTGGGCATTGCAGAGAATAAATATATGCGTGTTAGTCTCTTGCTTAAAATTAAAAAAAAAAAAAAAAAAACAGCATAACAAAACTCAGTAAGAATGCATAGATCATACAGACAGCTGAGTCTGGTACCATTGGCTCCTTAAATAGTGAAGGTCTCACAACATACTCAAACTGGCAATACACAGATAAACTTAAAATTGTACCCATGAAGCACTGATATAAATAATCCCAAACAAGGTTCATCATATGATTACACATTTTCGCATTTCAGACTGCAAAAAAATTGATCGCTAGAAAACCACATTTCAGGAAATTCTATAAGCTAGCATTATACTGTACAAATGTTTACCATATTAACTCACATTGCAGTGTCCATATCCTCTGATAAATCCTGTGTCTTGTCATTAACTACAGAAGATTATCTTTCCGATATGCAAATTATATTTATGCATCTGAGTGCGCTGAACCAAGATAAATGAATATCTCACACTTTGCAATGCTACATAGATAATGCAACCCCAGTCACTGGCACGAGGCATAGCCTTGCTGCTGAATGAAAAAAAAAAAAAGGGTAATTGATTTCCGCTAATGCGCTGACAAAAATAGAAATGAATAACTTAGCACACCGAAGAAGACAGGGTTTGTAAACAGTATATGCACAAACACGTTTTTTGAGCAATTCATGAGGTGGCACTATGTAGAGAAATATATGGGACATATACAGGATTTTGTCAAGGTGCAGATTCCCACAAAGATAAACCTGAATACTCACATGTAGATAAACAACTACACTACTATATGTACAGTTGTCAGTGCCCATTATACTAAAGCTTCAAAAAAAAAACACAATTTTTTTTAGCAAGTACACCCAAATAAGCACTAGCCACGTTACTATCTGATGTACTCAGGGTTGCATTTACAGCAGATGCAGCTCCAGGTACTGAACCATCAATACCAAACCAGTAAGGGTCAATATAACTAACCACTAGAGATGGGCAAACCTTGAGCATGCTTGGGTGTGTCCAAACCCAAACACTCTGCATTTGATTACCGGTGGTTGTACAAGTGGGAAGTGTAGTGTCCCGGTACGGGTGGTCCACTAAGTCTTGTGTCACCTGGGTAAAAGGTAACTCTGTCAGGTGTCACACAAAGGGGCTGAAGCTGCTGTTAGCATTTTCACCACTAGGCGTCTTACTTCCCCTAAACTAACTGTTTGTATGAGCACAGCTGTAGTGTGAAGGGTTAAACTGTACACTTTTGTCACTGTTTTGGACCAATCACAGGTGCAGGTACCACCCAGCTTTCCACCAGCTACACTTCTTCCTCATCCTCTCTCTTACACAGCTCCACCAATAGGAGGTTAGACATGGTCACACATATTTAAGCACAGTTAGTTCCTGGTGGGAGGTCTTAGTTGGTTTGGAGGTGGAGAGGGCTAAAAACAAAGTCAGATATTTTCTTATGAGAGAGACTATCTTTGAGATGCAGTGCTAAACACAAAGGAGGGGTAACCATCTAGGGACCACCTTGTCCAATCCAGGAATCCTTCTTCATTATTCTCTGGACAGTTACCAAGGACAAGGAACTTATCCACAGTAAGACAAAGTGCAGCAAGCCGAAGTATCTTACTGACTTACTGACTCTCACACAGCTATCCTGGGAAGTCTTGGGAAGTCTGTTGTAAAGTTGTTAAGGCCTGAGGCTCGTATTACCCAACCTGGCACTCTCTGATATGGTTGGGCAGAAGGCAGTCAGATGTATACACATATCTATATGTGAGTACAAGTATTCTTCTTCTCTACTATTCTCCACATTAATCCAGGCAGAATACACTACAGCATTGGACAAGGCCCCCAAGACGTCCCTATACCTACTTCTAACTCAAGTTACACTTCTACCTCTCTACTACCTCTCTAGTCACAGCTGTCACCTGCACCTGTCAAGCTTTAAGTGGTTTTGTTCAAAGCCCACCACCAAAATGCACCACCAATGCACCATGTTATGCAGTAATTTGCCTTTTTTGTGTTAAATCAATTAATGTGGCAAATGCCCTTAGTAAATGTGGAACCGAACATCCCGCCATAATAGAAGTGGCTGGTTTTTAGAATAGAAAAAGCATTAAAAAAAATTACAATTTGTTTAAAAAATCTGCTGGTTGTGGGGGCATGCCCACCTGGAGTTTTATTTTTGTTTTGTTTTCTGGACAAAAATGACAGGTTTGTCTTTTTTTGTCAGGTTTTGTTGGGTTGTGTTGCACACCTTATGGCGGAACGCTAAACTAACAGGGAAAATGGATTAAAACCCGACCTGCCAGGTACACCTTAGTAAAATATCCCCATTGTGTGAACATAGCCTAGGGCTGTGTTACCCCTACGGGATTTTATCTGGAAAAGGCGGATGTCAATTGATAATGATGCCATAAATAATGACAGCCCATTCCCGTAGTGGGAACACAGCCTAAAACAGCTAATAAACATGACGCAAGGTTCTGCTTTCTTTATCAGTCCATCATAGTACTTTTATACAATATCACATTTTTCAGGAAAGCAATGAATGTATTCAAACTATTACATTGAACAATGTAGCTCAGCACCCGGCAGTGATTGACTGATCATGGCTTTTCTTACATTTGTAATCGTTCATTCGAGGCATCTACGTTTTAGCCTAGAATGTGAATGTAATTATACCTTAAATTCCTTGAAGATTCACAGGTCGGTAAAGGGTACAGAAACTATTTCCCTCTAACAAACAGTTCTGTGTTCGCTGTAGCAGCTCGTTCTGTACATCTCCTCCCCCTCTGTCACTGTAGGTGTCTCACTCCCCGACCTTTCCTAATCGCTCACAATGCTCTCAGCTACTAGGAGATGAAAGAGCTCGGTGTATTCGTTATCTGTCTGCTGAATCTTCTAATAAATTCGCCCACCACCCAGCTAGGCAGTCTTACACATAATTATTGTTATCTTAATAGCCATAATTATTTTTGCATAATGTGTATTTTATTAGTCTGTAATAGCTTTGGCAATACATGTAGCTCAACCCTTGCCAATATAAAAAAAAAATCATCTAATTGCATTGAAAGAGGTTTACGGTAGAGCCCTACAAATGCTGCTGTGGCGGATAAAATGAAGAGATGCCTACTTATATTTACTATACTATTGTTTTATCTTATGCATTTTTTAATTAATAAGATTTTATTAGCTTAAGGGTAGCTTCACACGTACTGGATTCACAGCGAGTTTGCAGCGAGGCTGTGCACTGATTGGCTGAGCGGGACCGACGGGAGCTTCACATTCAGCCGCGGCACCGAGCAGGTAATGTATGCTACGGGCTGCAGCCAGCGGGAGGTTAAAGGGGCTGGGTTATATACAGTACTCGCAGCATAATGAAAATTTCGCTGTGGGTATGTAACCCCATTGAAGTGACGGTACCAGAATTCGCAGTGGATTTCGCTGCAAACTCACAGCGTGAAATCCGCTGCTAATCCAGTACGTGTGAAGCTATCCTAAAGAGTAAAATAGAGATTTAGCCTCGGTTTACAATTTTCTGTAAGGGTGTGTTCACACGTACAGGATCTGCAGCAGATCTGCAGCAGATTTGATGGCCCAGATTTGATTTGCTTTAAGGCCATGTTCACAGGATCACAGAGCGGCCGGTCTCAGAAAAGATCATCCCGGCCAGTATTGCAGTACCGGCCAGATGATCTTTCGATCCAAAGAGTTCTGATGCGGACCCGCATCAGAACTCCCCACTGCATGCTATGAAGCTTGTGGCCGCAGCCATTCGCTTCATAGTGTGCACTGACAAGGTTTTCTACAGCCGCTATTCAATGAATAGCGGCCGCAGAAAACTGACATGTCAATTGTTTGCGGCGCCGCTAGGGGTCCCAGCCAGAGCGTATACTATGTGTATAGCCTCCAGCCAGGATCCCATGGACACCCGGCCAACGTAATTTCTTGTATTAACTACGGCCTTTGTTGCAATCGGTAACAATGGCCGTAGAAATACGGAAAAATACGTTGTGTGAACATAGCTTAAATCTGTAACTTCAAATTTGTGCCATCAAATCTGCTGCAGATCCTGTACATGCGAAAACACTCTTAAAAGGCATTTTTGTACTGGTAATTTATTTCAGTCTAGGCTTAGATTATGCATCTAAGTAGTGCTAAATTGGGATTTTTGGGGCTCAAAAGTAGTGATGAGCGAAGATCCTGAACACAAACATTAACCCCTTCATGTCAGCCATCTGTATATATACGTTCCTATTGCACATGCCCCGTGCAGTAGGAATGTACATATACGTTCCTGACTTGACGGGGGTTTGTGATGAGAACGGGATCGCTGCAGGGACAGCGATCCCGCTCTCATCTGTGTACAGCACCGGAGATAATGAGGATCAGCTGCAATCCCGCAGCTGACCCCCATTAACCCCTTAGTGACCGCCGAAACGGCGGTCACTAATGGGCCGGTGCCGCCACTGTATTTCATCTGATGAAATAAGTAAAAATCAGAACCCAGACCAGCCCCCCTAGTGCCCCAGTCACTAACCCCCCCTCCCGCGGCGGCCATCGGATCCAAGACTAATGTCTGTTCACAGTGATCAAAAAAGAGGTAGCGGAGAGCATGGGGCAGTCATCAGGGACCCCCCCTCCCGGTACAAGCGATCAGCGGTATATACTATATACCGCTGATCGCTTGTGCCATGTGCCGCCGGCAATTTTTATCCCCTGTCACCATGAATGATTGGTGACAGGGGATAAAAAGTGATGTCCCCCCACCCCCCAAGTCGCCCCCCACCCCCCCTGTCACCCCCGTCCCCCAGTCACCCCCCCCCCCCCCTTCCCCATATACTCACCTGCTCCTGGAGCTCCTTCCTCTTCCGTGTGCTGGCTGGTTATGAAGTGCGCATGCGCTCCACAACCAGCCAAGCTCTGAAAATTTAAAGTGACAGAGACCAATTTGGGCTCTGTCACTGAACTATGATTACTGTGATAGAAAATATCACAGTAATCATAGTAATACTGTGAAAATGAATGTGTAAAGTACAAAAAGTGACAAACATACAAAAAAATAAAACACACACTTTTTATTATAGTAATAATTGCAGTTTACTCCCAAATTACCCCTAACCCCCCCCAGATTACCCGTAACCACCGCACGTTGCCCGTAACCACCGCAGGTTGCCCGTAACCACCGCACGTTGCCCATAACCACCCCAGGTTGTCCGTAATCACGTCAGATTGCACGTAACCCCCCAGATTACCTGTAACCACCGCACGTTGCCCATAACCACCGCACGTTGCCCGTAACCACCGCACGTTGCCCGTGTCCCCCTCCAGATTGTCCGTAATCACCCCAGATTGCCTGTAACCACCCCAAATTACATGTAACCACCCCAGATTAGCTATAAGCACTTCACTCTATCCGTAACAATTCTAGATTGTCTGTAACCCCTCCAGGTTGCCCGTAGCCACCGCAGATTGGGCATAACCACCCCAGATTGCCCGTAATCATGCCAGATTACATGTAACCCCCCAGATTGCACGCAACCACTGCAGGTTGCCTCTGACCACCGCACGTCGCCTATGACCACCGCACGTCGCCTATGACCACCGCACGTCGCCTATGACCACCGCACCTTGCATCTGACCACTGCACCTTGCCTCTGAACACTGCACCTTGCCTCTAACCACCCCAAATTGCCAGTGACCCCCTCCAGATTGCCCGTAACCATTACAGGTACCCACCTCAGATTACCTATTAGCACTTCAGTTTATCCGTAACCACAGCAGGTTGCCTGTAACCACCCCAGATTGTCCGTAACCACCCCAGATTGTCCGTAACCACAGCAGGTTGCCTGTAACCATACCAGATTGTCTGAAACCACAGCAGGTTGTCCGTATTCACCCCACGTTGCCCATAACCACCCCAGGTTGCCTCTAACCACCCCAGGTTGTCTCTAACCACACCAGGTTGCCTGTAACCACCCCAGGTTGCCGTAACCACAGCAGGTTGCCTGTGACCACCCCATGTTGACCGTATCCACCCCAGATTATCCGTAACCACCCCAGATTACCCGTAACCACCTCAGACTGCCCGTAACCACCCCAGACTGCCCGTAACCACCTCAGACTGCCTGTAACCACCTCTAGATTACCCGGAACCACCCCAGACTGTCCGTAACCACCCCACATTACCTGTAATCTAATTTTTTTTATTGTATTTTAGTAACTGCGCTATTCTAATAACTGTTACTAGCTGCGGTTTTGCTCCAGCAAATTGGCGCTCCTTCCCTTCTGAGCCCTGCTGTGTGCCCATACAGTGGTTTATGCCCACATATGGGGTACCGTTGTACTCAGGAGAACCTGCGTTACAGATTTTGGGGTACATTTTTTCTCCTGTTCCTTGTGAAATTTAGAAATTTCAAACTAAACCAACATATTATTGGAAAAATTCAAGTTTTTCATTTTTACTGGCCAATTTTGAATACTTTCCTCTAATACCTGTGGGGCCAAAATGCTCATCCTACCCCAAGATGAATTCTTTGAGGGGTGTACTTTCCGACAATGGGGTGACTTTTGGGGGGATTCTATTCTGTAGACATTACAGGGGCTCTGCAAACGCACCTGGTGCTCAGAAACTTCTTCAGAAAAATCTGCAGAGAAAATGCTAATTAGCGCTCCTTTCCTTCTGAGCCCGGCTGTGTGCCCATACAGTGGTTTATGCCCACATATGGGGTACCGTTCTACTCAGGAGACCCTGCGTTACAGATTTTGGGGTGAATTTCCTCTCCTGTTCCTCGTGAAATTGAGAAATTTCAAAATTCAAGTTTTTCATTTTTACTGTCTACTTTTGAATACTTTCCTCTAATACCTGTGGGGTCAAAATGCTCACCACACACTAAGATGAATTCTTTGAGGGGTGCACTTTCCAAAATGGGGTGACTTATGGTGAGATTTTACTCCGCTGGCACTACAGGGGCTCTGCAAACCCACCTGGCGCTCAGAAACTTCTTCAGCAAAATCTGCATTGAAAAAGCTAATTGGCGCTCCTTCCCTTCTGAGCCCTGATGTGTGCCCATACAGTGGTTTATACCGACATATGAGGTACCTTTTTACTCAGGAGAACCTGCATTACAAATTTTGGGGTACTTTTTTTTTCTTGTTCCTCGTGAAATTGAGAAATTTCAAGCTAAACGAACATATTATTGGAAAAATTCGAGTTTTTCATTTTTACTGTTTACTTTTGAGGACTTTCCTCTAATACCTGTGGGGTCAAAATGCTCACCACACCCCAAAATGAATTCTTTGAGGGGTGCACTTTCCAAAATGGGGTGACTTATGGCGAGATTTTACTCCGCTGGCACTACAGGGGCTCTGCAAACACACCTGGCGCTCAGAAACTTCTTCAGCAAAATCTGCAATGGAAAAGCTAATTGGCGCTCCTTCCCTTCTGAGCCCCGCTGTGTGCCCATGCAGTGGTTTACGCCCACATATGGGGTACCGTAGTACTCAAGAGAACATGTGTTACAAATTTTGGGGTGCTTTTTCTCTCATGTTCCTTTTGAAAATGAGAAACTTTAATCTAAATGTATATATTATTGGAAAATTTTAATTTTTCATTTTTTTACGGCCTAATGGTGAATACTTTCCTCCAGCCCCTGTAGGGTTAAAATGCTCATTATACCCCTAGATTAATTCTTTAAGGTGTCTAGTTTCCAAAATGGGGTCACTTATAGGGGTTTCCAGTATACAAACCTCCTAAATCAACTTAAAATAAGAACTGGTCCCTAAAAAAATCAGTTTTGGAAACTTTCACGAAAATGTGGTAATTTGCTGATACATTTCTAACCCCCGTAACACCCTAAAAAAGTAAAATATGTTTATGAAATGAAGCCAGAATAAAGAGGACATATTGGTAATGTGACTTAGTAACTAATTTATGTAATACAACTTTCTTTTTTTAAAAGCAGAGAATTTCAAAGTTCATAAAATGCTAATTTTTTCAATTTTTCATGATATTTTGATGTTTTTCACAAAAAACACACAAAGTAGTGACCAAATTTTGCCACTAATATAAAGTGCCATATGTGACGAAAAAAACAATCTCAGAATCGCTAGCATACGTTAAAGCATCACTGAGCTATAAGCGCATAAAGTGAGACAGGTCAGATTTTGAAAAATGAGCCTTTTAGGTGCAAATAGGCTTGGTCTTGAAGGGGTTAAAAAAAAATGATCATGATCGGTTTGTGTTCGTCAAACATTCACGAACAAATAAGGAATGTACAGTAGAAGCGTATGTTTCGGTCTATGCACATGCGTACAGATTATCAGGTGTAAATGTAAATTGCGCAGTTGCGTACATCGCAAGATAAACGTTCGTATGTTCGAATATGTTTGAAAATGATTGTTATAACCATTCAGATCAGCGAACACGAACAATTAGTGTCATGTTCATGAGACTCAATGTTACCTGAGATTAAATGGAATAAAAAAATTGGTTTTGTGTTTTGTTTTTTTTTCAGGGTAGTTTGGCATTTTTCAATGTTTTTGCTGTGATTGCTAGCACAAGGTGCCATTGGCTCTCTGCCCTGTCAATCACTTTTATGGCTGCAGGCAACATTATGTCTCTGGCCAAAAGAGGCAGCTCCCTCTCCAGTGCCCTGGTGGAGGAGTGGCATCACTCTTGCGCTCACAGGGTGGGAGATAGTGGAGGACTGCAGTGCTGCAAGACAGGTGAGTATGGCTTGCTTTAAAAAATAAAATAAAATACATAGTGGGATGCCCACTTGGGGGGAAGGGAATAATACCCATGAGGCATTGCCAACTGTAGGATTACCTAAAGAATGAATACCTGTACGAGGGGGTCTGCCTACTTGGGGAATTACCCACAGGAGGATGTATATGGGGGTGGTGTACTGCCTACTTGGTGAATACCAACAGTGGATGCCTACATGGGGGGCTGCCTACTAGTGGATTACCTACTTGGTGGATATAATTTACTTGGTGCAACTACCAGGGAGCCTACCTACAGGGTTATGTCTAAATGGGGAGACTACCTACAGGGGTGTTACCTACATTGGTACATTGCCGCTAATTGTGAGTGGTTGCAGATATTAACAATTTGTTTGATGACCGCAATGGGTATAACAATCATTTTAGAACATGCAAACGTTTATCTCGTGATGTACTCAACTGTGTAATATTTACAACTGCGTAATGTTAGCAACAGTGTAATATTCACAACTGACTAAGTGTATATACAACGGGACACGGCTGCGGCTTGTGATTGGCTGAGATGGCAGGTCCAGTACCTACTTGCTCTTCTTGGAAGAAGGGAAAAAAAGAATATGGCGGGACTAGACATAGCCTAATAGAAGCTGGGGGGGGGGGTCAGCGGGGGACTGGGGCTAGGTAAGTATATGTTCTTTTGTGTTTTTGTTTTTTCCATGTACACAGGGTCCAGAATATCTTTTACAAGAAGACTGTCTATCGTATTGTGGGTTATAGCAATTCTTTGGATATAATGAGAAATTCAGTTATCATAATGCACCCTCTGGATTAGGTAGCAAGAAATTCCCGTAAGAGTTAAATGATACTACAGGGACATTTAGCATTTCTTACAAGTTATGATGTTCTCTAGCTGACTAAAAGAAGCTTTTGATGAGTGGTTCCAATGCCTTGTGCTATAGTGATGGAATATGAACATCCTCTATTGTAGACTCCCCACCAACATGATCACTGATAGTTACCACATTGCTGTCATCCAACCAAAGAGCCAACACTTCAGGGGGTCTTCACAAGCTGTCACTAACACCCTATGAGACCTGAATAAGCTCAGGGAGGGAGCTTCCTTGCAGCTGCAGCCACTCCTAGTAATTACTGTCACTGTTAAAAATATGAGCTACTCCGTATGTCCCAATATCCACCTTAAAATAGACATACTGTATACATGGCTGGTGAGGAGAGAAGATGGGGAAGGGAGATCACAAGCTTTATATAGAGTTAGCCGCCATGAGTCTGACAGTCCTATGCTTGTTATGAAAATGTGTTTTCATGATGTGATGTTGAATATCCTGGTGAAATAAGTATATAAAAAAAAACACTGTAAACCAAACACAAACTACAACTAAAACACTTACCAGGGTACCAGAAGCTCAATAAGTGACGGAGCTATGTTTGCAGCAAGAGTTGAGTTGGTAAGGAATTAACCCAATGGTCTAGATTTATTGATCTCTCTCAAACAAATATGTTAGGCTAAGTTCACACATCTTTTTTTGGCCGTGCGAGGGCCATCTTTGTGGACGTCCACCTTTTTTAGGTCAAATAACGCCTGTTATTTTAAAATAACATCTGTAATTTCAAAATAACTGACGTTATTTTACCTTAAAATGACAGACATCCACAAAAAAGGCAGCTGAACGGCAAAAAAAAGACGTTGTGTGAACCTAGCCTGACACATTTTTGTTTTGGGCAGAGAGATAATCCTGGACCAACATCTGTTTGTTTAAAGTGACCATTTTTAAGCAGAAAGATCTTTTTTTCCCCTAGGAACAGCACCACTCTTGTCCTTCGGCTTCTTCTGTCTCATCACTATTTAATCGATTGAGACTAAACTGCAATACCAGACACCACCAATGGACAAGAGTAGAGCTGCCTTTTGAAAAGGAAAAAGAAAAGACCAATTTTTCAAATTGTATACAACCTCTTGAATTGGCTATTGACTAAAAGTGAATGACATAAATGAGCCTATTTAACATGCAAATAATTAGCCTAGTACTCTAGGTCAAGCATGGTGCTCGATCGAGCATGGCGCAAGGGGAGGACAAGGCACCTGGTTAAATACTCAAGTTTCCAATTGTTTTCAATGGACCTCGTCACTTGAGTCACTTGAGTACTCAATCATTGATAAATGATCAAGTTAAGTAACAAGCACTCGAGTATTTAAGTGCTCGATCAACTCTATTAGTAACTAGGTTTAACACACGATTTACCTGTTAGTTCTGTAGACCTCACTTTTCCCTTTATATAGTAAGGAAAGTGTTTGTAGAACTGCTTATTATAAGAGATGAGCGAATAATGAAATATTTGAATCGATTGGATTCGAATCGAATAGCTCCCGATATTCGACTATTTGAACAAATATCGAATCCCATTATAGTCTATGGGAGAAAAATACTTGGGACCTGGAAATCAAGATTCGACCACTAGGAGGTCACCAAGTGCCCAATGAAACCTCAGGAAATGATGCCAACACCTCTGGAATGCATATGGGACAGCAGGGAAAGGATGCCTGGGTACATGAACGTAAGGCAGAAGTGTACCTTTTGGTCTAGCAATACTTGCGTACGTATTAGGTAGTGCGTAATATTAGCGTATGTTTGCTTTTTGTTTATTCAGTACACTTGTGAAATACAATTGTTTGCAGAGTTATATATTGCCCAGCCAGTGATATGAATTTCACACATGTATATATATATATATATATATATATATATATATATATATATACACCTTCAGTATTACACCAATATCCCGGACTATCTAATATAGACTCAAAACACAATATAACCGCTTTTTATAATGGAAAAAATACTCGAACAACTTAGCCCCCTGCACAACTGTCCTATAAAGCTAGGGATGGTGGATGTGTGCGATACTGGATGTCCCGCTGAAGCACACACTGTATCCCCAATCACATGACTGCAGCTTGAAACTCCAGCAGCATTTCCGCATCCCTGTCCTCTTCACTTTGCCCTACGCATTGTAGTAGCCGTTTAGCTTTTTTCAATACAGTTTATCTGTACCAGATAGTTTTTAATTTATCCCACACACGCAGTATACAGCCATATACCGGATATAGAATTGTTACTTATTATTATAATTTCCAAGTCCCCTACACAGAGCTGTACCTGGGGTTTCTTTCATTAAGGGCACCTCTAGAGGGGCTTCCCATTACAGAAAATCTTAATGTTTCTTTAGGATGTGATTTAAGGGGATAATCTCATCAGAGACATCTCCTTTTAGGCTATGTTCACACAACGTACAACTATGTCCGTAGTCCTCGCCGTGGAACAATGCCTATTGATGAATGGGATCCCGGCAGGAGCGTACACACATTGTATACGCCGGGAGCCCATGCGGGGCCGCAAAAAACTAACATGTCAGTTTTCTGCGGCCGGAATTCAATGAATTCCGGCCGCAGAAAGACCTGTCAGTTCACACAGTGAAGCGAGCGGCTCCGGGCGCTCGCTTCACTGTGTGCTATGGGAAGCTCTGATGCGGGTGCACGCTGATGCGCCCGCACGGATCATCTGGCCGGCACTTGAGTACCGGCTGGGATGATCCGGGCAGAGACCGGCCGTTCTGTGACCCGGCCGGGGTCATGGAACGGCCGGTCTCTAACGGTGTGTGAACATAGCCTTAAAATGTAGTCTCTAACATAATCTAACAAACAGCTGATTTTACTAGGGAAAGTAACCATCAACCTAACCAGCAGCCACTACAATGTGAAATGTCTTTTATGGTAACCAATAAGGCCATATTACACTATTTAAGTGCTCTAAAGGTACACACCAGCATACAGGCACAGAGGTATCCAGCACTGTCTTCTGTTGCAAAGCTGATAGCATACTATGCTTTGCAACGAACAGAGGAAATTGTTCACTCCTCCTATTCACTTTCCTTGGAGCCCTATTCTGTGAGCATAGTCAGCAGGTATCAAAATGTAGTCAAAAATATAATGTAAAATGATAACTCATGCACAATTGCAAAGAAATCACAGAGCAAAAGAGCACAAAAAATAACTTGGTGCACACCATTATCTGTAATCCTGATTATCCTCATACACTTTTGTTGCCTGTACCCACCACTCACTCAATCACAGATGATGTCGGTGTATGATCGGTGTCGATGTCGGGTATGATGGAAAAGCATCACCTGACCTTTTTGTTCTGGGAGAGATAAGCTGCACTGTCCCAGAGCAGGTATGCCCCGGCTGTTTAGCATGAGTAGGTCGGTATTGATATGTATATACACTCTGGGATTAAGTTCTTAGTCTGCACTCCCACCAGTAGATGTCTCTCTATTCTCTATGCATTACACAGCACAGCTTAAGGGAACCTTAATAAGAGTTAACCTTGGATGTGACTTATCTCATGAATTATTTTGTGTATGCCACTGTCTTGTAAAACTGAGAGCCAATCCCTGAGCTGGGTACCTCACAGTTGTCCCAACTCTTTTCTTCAACCTTATAAGAGGTGTGCTCTTGTGCTGTGCTTTTCCCCCAATCAGACAGCTCCTTAAAGGGTATATAGTGTGAGGTAGAGCAGATTGCAGGGTTCAGTTCAGTCTAGGAGTAGTAGTAAGAGAAAGCCGAGAGAGACGACCCTGACAAGGTACTTTCCAGGCCCTGGCCTGAAAGCCAGGATCCATCTGTGATGACATTATAACAGAGGATTTTTCAATTCTCAAGAGTCCTTAACCCTAGCCATGTCAGGCTAGTGAAACATGAGGTGAAGCTGCTGTAGATGAGGGAATCAAGGCCTGCATATGCTGGGGGACTTTCTTCTTTATGCTGCTTGATAACTGAGACAGGGGCTCAATAACAGCAATGAGGTAAGAGCAAGTAAAGCTGAGAACTATGATGCAACATGCTAGGTATTCTTAGGGATCTCCACAATGGCTTCCTTTATCCACTAGGTGGGACCTGTGTTCCTGGTTTTCTGTCACTCTGTGCCCACAGAAAGTATTATGCAGATTGTCAAAGCCCTGCAGGTACTTCTTTTTTTCAAAGCTCCCACAGTACATACAGTAAGTGTCTAGATAGGACTCTTATCAGGTAGCCCACTGTTGTCTAAGTCAAGTAAGTCAGGTCAGTCAATTCTCATCTTCCAGTACCCATAGACTGTGACAAACTATTCAAAATTATTATTCCCTAGTATACTTGTATTGAGCAGTGATTTATCTCAAGTTTCAAAAACTATACCGTCTACCTGCAGTAGGCAGCAATCTTACAGTTTCCATTCTAAGTTTTCCAAGCTAACTACAAGGGATCTCAGTCAGTAACTTCCACTACTGTATTCTTGCACCTTATTGAAAAGATTGTTTATTGTGTACCATGTCTTTAAGAAGTAGAACAAGTAAAGTTGCACCAGCTTAGGTCTAAGCTGGACTTCCTTGCACAACACCTTCACCTACACTGGTCTACTATAACGGGCATGTGCTAGCTGAGATAGCTGACCAGACATCAATTATGGAAGGTGTAAGAAAAAAATAATTTTGTGTCAGTGCTCATATTTCCATGCTTGCCCTATGCACTTAAAAAAAACCTGAAAATAAAGTGGAAAAAACTAAAGACTATAATATTTAGTGATTACAGGGAAAAGTCTCTGTCTGCTCCCAGGAACATGGGCAGAAAATGCATATACATCCAACTGGCGTGGGCCCTCTATTTGTGTCCTCATAGTGTAATTGGACTATTATTTTTATAATTTTTTTCATAAGAAAAATAAAGGAGATAATACTGCAGGGGAAATAGATATAATTGTTATGTGTTGGCAGATGACTCAAAGGGTGAGACATTGAGAATCTAGTAATTATTCAAAGATAGATTCCTAGAGGAACTCTTAAAAACATATAATAACATATATAATAAACAAGTATTTCCTAACCAGATCACTCCAGAAGGTGAGTATGCTGAGTATCAATGCTGAATTACCACAATTTTCAGTTTGGGCAAAACAAAGCAAGAAGTAATCTATGTAAATAAATCATAAGAATTGGAATTGTAAAGATTCTATCTGACATTAAATCTTCCACCATTTAAAAGATGTTTTGCTTCATCCACTGCTGTGATGAATGCAACATGTAAGTAGGTAGAAGGTGGATTAAGGACAGACAAAATTTATTTGTACACTGGGGCCATCCAGTAACTTGTTCTTTCAATCCAGGATGGCTTTTCAAACAAGAATAGTTTGTACTGCTACACACTCTTATACCACAGGAGACTTCAGAACAATCTTATCTATGTTTCCCATGGGAGGAGCCTCAGATAACAGTACAGCTTCCACCTGCATTTGCTCAGATGCTGAATAAATAATGCAAAGTACTGAAGAAGAAGAAGAATGTGTAAAGACAGACTTCACTCACAGTATCTCGCATACAGAACTCATTCCATACCTCAGTGATAAATTGACAACATTTTTAAATTTTAAATAAAAATATTAGTCCGTCCATATTGTAATGTTCTAGGCCGCTGGCAGTTTTAAGCCTGCGGCCTAGAAGTGAATGAGTAGTGTCCCAGTGCAGGAAATGTAGTGAGATCATCACACACGCGGGAGCATCCTACAGCCACAGAGCGGGAGCCTGGATAGGTAAGTCCAGCACAGGTTGAATGTGTAACTATTTTGGGGGCACTATGGGGGAATTAACTATTTGTGGGGCCCTATTGTGGCACTGTGGGGGAATTAACTAGATACAGGGAACTCTTGGTGCATTATTGGGGGAATTAAGTATGTGAGACACTATTGGGGGAATTAGCTATTTTGTGGGGTACTAGTAGAAGAATTAAATGTTTGTGGAGCCCTATTGTGGCACTATTGGGGAATATAACTACTATATGAGGCACTATTGGAAGATTACCTTTTGTGTGTGGGGGGGGATTAAGGTAACTACTGTGTGGGGGAAACTACTTTATGGGGAAACACACAACACTTTGACAGTACCATGAATGCTGCACAAACACTTCGACAGATGTCAATGTTGACCTTTGACTTTTTTAATTTTTTTTTATTTTAGCCCACTGTGTATTTGCCCTACTTTACATATATGTTAAGTACTGCAAATTTGCTGTTTTTAGTACAGAAACTTACACCCCTGTACATTTTTTCTCCCCCATGGATTTAATCACTCCCTGGTTTCCTCTCTAAACTGTGAGTCTACTGTTGCTATTCCCACTAAATAATAATATCGGGGTGAGGCGGCCTTCTCATGAAATAGACAGCCACTAATAATGATCACTATAAGCGGTCTACATTACAAAACGGCTACTTTCCTCGATATTTTCCCAAAGTGGGAACATAGCCATATTGTGTATTTAAAAATATTGAGAGAAAGGCTTCACAAGATATACAGTAAGAAGTCCCTGTGCTATAAACAGAGCATGAGCTACATAGATCTGTAATGTTGCAAGTGTGTATAATGCCTAACTCTAGCCCCAGTCAGCATCTACACCAGACATGAGCTGCATGCATCCTAGATACACATGATTTATTTGCAAGACAAATATAGCTCGGTGTGCCTGTTTCCCACTAGTAGGTGGACAGTGGCTAAATAATATTTATGGCTTCTGTACTTTTTTTCTGGTCAGCAGGAATAAAATTGAATAAAGAAAATTTACTAAATATATATTCCCCTATATGTAGAAGCAATGATCATCACTTTGATAGAATTCCATTCATGTAAGAGTCTTAAGTTTTTTATGTATAAGCATAGATTTTTTTCATGTGTTACTAAATCACTTAGATTAGTTAGAGCTGTAGCTGTTTTATTTATTTATTGTTTTTATGTTTTATTAACTTAAGCAAAAATTGTAATATTGTTCTGTGCTCCTCAGTGTGCCACCTCCATCTTGACAGACAAAGAGTGCTATATAAAGGTCATTACATGCGAGTGAGACCACACCCGCATGTGGTGGCCAGTAGCTACATAATGTTACCACAACATCATGGTAACATTTTATGGCTATTGGACCCATAAATCCATTTTAAAAACATCATATGGAAATCCTAAAAGAAAGCCCCCTGATGTATGACATGACTGCACTAGTAAGTGATACACCATAAAAGTCATACATTATATTTAATAAATAACCTGTATAAAATCCTTCTTATATAACCAAAATCACACACAAACCAATAAGTGGGGCCACTATAATATTGCTTACAAAATCCTTGAATGAACCAATACTCATGTAATATTACATGAAATCTCATCTTTATTGAAAATAAATAACCTGATCACCCAGGTACCAGAGGGACACTGCTTGTGATGGAGTCATCTGTTTCCTTGCTGGGCTGAATGATTCATCTCAATATTTAGAGCCCATATTCTTGCACTTGTACTTTATAGCCCTATAGTAGACCTTAGTAGCCTTGGCATAGGCTCTTTGCTCTTTTTCCTTAAACAGGAACTTTAAGCATAGTTAAAGGGGTTATCAACCTAAGAGCGAAAAATGACACTGCTGTCACTACTATTGCACAGTAAACACAGGACTGTTTTTTGTCACTGGTTTTGCATCACATCAGCCCAATATGTATTCCATACTAGCTGATAATGTAGCAGAGCTGATGCACACATGGCTATGTGCTGCATAACGGCAACTTTTTGCTGGGGGGTTTAGTGTAGATTTAGATCTCTGTTTGCTTACTGTGTAGGAAAACATTGTAGTTCCATCCAGATTCTAAGAACATCTATAACACTTACAATATACAGAGCTGAGACACAAAGACAGGTACATATGCCTGAATTCACAGACAGCAAGCAGAGCTAGAACTATATTTTTCATATTACAGAAACCTAGGCTCATGGCCACATGTAAGTCTATGGAAGAAGCACAGGTGCATGGAGATGATGCAGATAATGTCTCCTAGAAGTCAATAGACAGTTAACCCGGCCTCCAGAGAGGAGATCACATGTCCTGTGACTACTAAGGGAGGGGGGAAGAGGAAACTGAGCGTTGTCTGAGTGGACCCATAGTAGAGGATTTTACACTTCCACAGCAGATAAGAATTAGAAAAAAATAGGAAAAGGGTACAAGATGTTATGCGTGTATATTAGACATAGGGTGGTATTGGGAAGGAGGATTATTTAGAATATTGTTTTTCTTACCCAGATAACCCCTTTAACACATCTGAAGGTATTATGCTTAGCTCCAGTATATTGTTTACCACTAACACTTTATACTGTATTATGGTTGGTCTATATGATAAATGAATTCTGGGTCAATCATGCATAAATGTATTATGAATTAAGATGTTCCTCTACCCTGTTTTTTTTATTGTGTTTGATGTGTTCATATTAGTTATGGGCTATTTGGGTTGATCATTTGATGGTATATGACATAAACGTATTGGTTTACTTAGGCAATATTATATTTACGCTATTTTCACACAATGGCCCATAATAATTAATTAGTCTGCAAAAATTTTGGCTTAAAAAGTGGCACACAGAACTTTTCTCCATATTTATTATGTATGTTACCGCCACTGTTACACAATTTTTAGCCTGGTACCAAAAAAGGGGTATGGTTTATGCAAAATGGGGTGTGGCCTACTTTGCACCGAGATTTTCACCTGAATCTGGCTGAAAATACTGGCGGACTTCAAGCCAAGTGATAACTGGTGTAAATTTTGCACCTAAAAACTAGACAGTCTTTAAAGAGACTCTGTCAGTGGGTTTATGCTGTCCTATCTCAGGGTAGTATAAACTAGTGAAAGAGAAGCTGAACAGAATGATCTAGTCCTTAGTATTTATAAGCAGCAGAAAACTCCACCCACCATCTGCTGATTGGCAGTTATCTATCCATGCTGTGTATAGACAGTCAACTGTCAATGAAGAGCTAGAGGGCGAAAGAAGGGTGTGGAAAGAATTCTTATTTTCCTGCATATTAGGAGAACAGCTGAACAAAATTATGTAAATTAAGTAATACACTGATCTGTTCAGCATTTCTGTCAATAGTTTAAGGCGGCATAAACCTAGTGACAGATTCCCTTTAAGTGCAACAGATTTATCAAACAACCTGATAAATCTTGCACATTTAAAGATTGTCTAGTCTTTTGCACAGTTTAAGTTATTGTGGGCCATTTGCAAAAAAACAGCCCCTACAACTGTAGTTATTTTCAATGTTTAATGATTTCCATTGAAGTCTATAGAAACAACGGTTATCTGTTTACACAATGAATATAATAGCGGCTTTTGTGACACCATTATACTGCGACCAACTGCCAATATTTTTTGTTGTTCATATAGTTTTATTTTCTGGCCATCATTCCACCATTTTTAAAGTAATTGAAAAACAATTTAACTTCTTAATAACCACAACTAAATGGGTATTAAAAGGAACTATCTTTAAACCTGAACCTGAATAAGGAACCAATAGCGATTATTGCAATGATGGCCACCAAAATATGATAAACAATGACTGTTATTTTAAGTGATACTGTCACCCCCTTTCTGTATTAGCACTTCTCTACACAGCTGTAAAACCTAAATTCTGCAGTTTTCATACCTTACTTTATTATAGATTTCTTGGTGCTTGGTCCAATGAAAAAATATTTTTATTGTAGGTGGATTGTGCCACATGGGTGGGGCTTCATGATCGCTGTGCCACTTCCACATCCACATGGCCGCCAAAGGCCCCTTCCCTCTCTGACAGCATAACAATCTAGCCCCGCCCCCTCATTGATCATTGGAAAAGGCCAACCTAGAGGGGTGGGGCTTAGATGCCAATGACCTCACAGAGGGGTGGGGCCTCTTGTGCTGATGTGACCAGGGCGAAGTGGCACAATCCAACAACGATAAAAATTATTTTTTCACAGGACCAAGCACCAAGAAATCTGAGAAATCAAGAAAACTGCAGAATTAAGGCTTTACAGATGTGTAGAAAAGTCCTAATACAGAAAGGGGGTGACAGTGCCACTTAAACCTCAAAACAACGACTGATGTTTTAAGTCTAAACTAATGGCTGTTGAAAACCTTTGCATGAACATAGGCTAAATGTGCAGTATTGATATTAAATAGACCATGACGGAACATGTCAAACAAATGTATAACCCCAGGCCCATCAGATATACTTTCTTGAAATCATAATAATATCATGACATCTTACCCTGAAGTATGTGCACGTTCAAGTGCACAATCTTTGTTTTTAGCAATGGAAATGAACACCAAAGGAAACCTCAGTTTAGGTGGAGCTGTGATTGTGGAATCCTTTCCAATTTAAAATATAATTAAATAGCAAATAAACTTTACAAAGGAGCAATTGCCGGTGATAGGAATTCAATTCAAAGTTTATTATAAAGATTTAATTCCACTCAGTGATCCAAAACACAGTCTTCTGTAAACAATTGGACAACATAATTGTCTTCTTTTAGCACATTAAACTATACTAAGTGCAACATATCTATTATAAGACAGCTAATAAAACATGTCTCCTTTATTAAGCTGGTAAGTGAAGAGCCATTACCTATAGGTTATGGCACAACAATTTGTCACCTGTCGGACATTGAACTTATGCTCCACTATATCATATGCTTGTACTGTATGTCCATAGGAACAGCACTTTACAAAAATAGAGACCTCATTTGCCTTAGGAAACAAAGAAATCCTTGTATCCGCCATGAAAATAATATTAATAATAATAATAGTGAAAGTATGTTATCTTTTAAACCATTATGTCTTGTCTTCAGGGAAAGCAACGTCCCAAGGTATATTTATGTTGGAGTTAGGCTGATGTAATAATTCTAGAGCGTCTTTTCTTAACCCCTTCATGACCGAGGTCATTGGTGCCCGGATGTCCAGGTCAAATTGAAGCAATGTTCCTCCCCGCCTTTTAAGAGCCACAGGACAGGTTGGGGTGTCATTTTTTTGCACCATGAGCTCTAGTTTTTATTGGTATCATAAAGATTTAGGAGAAAATGTTTGTTTTTCTCTTATTTATAATATATAATTTTAAAAAATAGGCAATCCTGATTTATTTATTTTTTTGCTTTTCATTTACGCTGTTTAGCGTGCAGGGACAATATTGTTATAGTTTAATAGATCAGACAATTCCACATGCTACGATTTGTAATATGTTTTATTTTATTTTTTTTTATATTTTTATTTGTAGAATGGAAAAAGGGAGTAATATTAATATTTCTTTGGGCATTTTATAAGGGTTTTTTTTATATGTTTTAAAACTTTTTTTATTTCTTACACATATTGTATCGTGTATATAAGTTATTTAGGGGACTTATATATGCAATGCTCTGATTGCATATACTGATGAACGCTTTGTCATAAAACTTCTGAATGTTAACGAGTTTGACCAAAAATTTGTGAACCTCGCAAAACGAATTTCTGGGCTAGTGACAACATTTTATCATCCACCACACCTTTGTTCAATATAATTAGTGTATGGCGAATATGGGCGTCATAATTGTCCATTAAATTTAATATGTCAGTTTATAGGAGTAAACCAATAAGAGCTAACAAGATAGTAGTAGTGGCACGTATTCTTTATAGGTTTGCCTTTAAAATACACACTCTGTAAATGGTTCCTTATGTACAGTGAATAGCATGTAACATAACAGCAGCTTTTATTTTAGTTTTAATTAGGATATGGCATAAATGAATATGTTTTTAAATATGTGGTAATTTAGCGAGAAAACAATTACGCACTGTCTTCTCCTCACTGCCAAGGACATTTCACGGTAGTTTTTATAACATGTACTTTTTAATTAAGATGATTTGTGGCAGGGTGCTGATGTCCATTTCAATATGTCATTGCCATTAGTACACCGTGAACTGAAAGTGAATCTAGTTTTGTGGAGCTTCCCAATATTATGCTGTAAATAGCTCTTAATAACTATTAACAGCATTAGAAATAGCTGCACAGAGCTCTATTAAAGTGCACTCACTTAATGGTGTCCCCATGGCTGGTCTGCAGGTGTTACCAGCTTGAGCTATTGGAGCTCTTAGTCTGATTACATGTGGAAATGTGCGGTTCGGGATTTCAGCTACTGTTCAACTTAATAGACCCAGGGTCAGATAATAGGTGGGCATCTTAGCATTAGCAATTTAAGTTGCCAATATACAGAATTCCATAAAAAATGGTGGTTGAGGTTGTGGAAAGGAGAAGGGATATGTCATATAATATCTTTCATAACCTATAATATCTTTCTAAGAAGTTAATTTAGTTGAAAATACATTCAAAAACTTTAAAATTAAAAAGAGATCAGCACTGAGTATTATACATGATGAAGTGTATGCACACTACAGAAACAGGCACAAATTCCCAAAGGAACCCCACTCAGAATACCGCCTGCTATCTGTTTCAATGGGAGGCCTCGCGGGCTTCCGCTCTCCAAGTCTCTCCGCTCAAAGAATCGACAAGTCAATTCTTTGAGCGGAGAGCAGTGGCGCGCAAGGCATCCTATTGAAACAGATTCCAGACGGGATTTCTAATGGAGTCCGTGGGCGGGGGTTCCGCTGGAAATTTCTGAGTGTTTTCCGTAGTGTGAATGGGCCTTAAAAGAGAAAGTTTATGCTAGAAAATCATGGTTATAAAATCTCACTGAGAATAGAACACAAAGAAAAAAATGGTGCAATTCAAGCAATGTCCCTTAAAGTGACACTACTACTACTTTTGCAGGAAAGCTATCCTACCTTGCCAAGTGTGGCAAAGAAGTATCCAAAACTAATTAAAAATTTAGTTCAAGTCCCTCTTCAGAATCCAAGGAACATTAGGTCTTTCTAGCTTTGCCAATTGAGGTTGATATTAGACCCTGGCCATTACAGGTCTTGCAGTATTAAGCTATGTATTCCCACTTCAGGAACATAGTGGGGAAAGGTGGCTGTGATGAATAGAAGGCTCTTTTCCTTTGACATGGGCTTACTATTGATATAGCTGTTTTTTTTTTTAGAAGTAGATGATGTAACAGTATTTTGTTATTCACTGCTTTGTTTGATTCTTTTGTGTTATGTATGCAGTTAATTTGTAAATTTCAAATATTTATAGATAATAGAATCTTTTAAGAAATTGCGAACACTAATATTTTACATTCTGTAAAAACTTAAAAATTCAAGGGGGTACAAAAAAATTAAAAAAAAAGACAAAATCAGAAAAATAGTATTAAACCACCACAGTTCATTGTCTTATCTGCCTTGTCCCATAGCATTATGGTCACGTGGCATAGCCCTCATGCCATTAACTTATTAAATGAGGTTCCCCCATTGATGACACTGAGCACGCTCCCGTGTACAGCCAGATTACGTGGTCTTCATGGCAGCTCTATGCTAGAATGCTACATGGAACTTTGTTCTTGGTGCTATACTGACATTGAAAGTTAAACATCAATGTTAGGCATTGCATACATATTTGGCATAATTATGCACAAGGGAATTGGCTGGTATTTAGGAAAAAGTGAGGACGGGGGTAGAGGGTACATCAAAAGTCTCATGCAGGGACTTTGCGGTCAGCGGGATGATTGACAGTCAGAAAGACCTGTGGCCCCTTTGCCTGTTAATCATCCCCGGACTTGTGCTGACAGGCAGAGAGCCATGACTAGTCACGGATGATTCCCCATCCAGATGACTAGTTGCCGCCCCTTGCCAGGCCTCACATGGCGTAATAAAACTTTCTTTTTACGGCTGGTTTGCTCCACGAGCTGAAGAGTAGCCCTATACTATGCGTCTGGGAACCATATCAGCACAATCATGCTGATTGGTTCCCTTTAAGGGCCCATTCACACTACGGAAATCAGGTGGAGATTCCAAGCGGAACCCTGCTCATGGACTCCACTTGGGATCCCCCTGCTATGTGTTTCAATGGGATGCCTTGCGCCCCTCTACTCTCCGTGCCTCTCCACTCAAAGAATTGACATGTCAATTCTTTAAATGGAGAGCAGAGGCACGCAAGGCATCCCATTGAAACAGAAAGCAGGTGGGATTCTGAGGGGAGTATACAGGCAGGGGTTGCACTCAGAATCTCTGCCTGTTTTCCGTAGTGTGAACAGGCTCTAACACCTGACATTTTAAATGCATATCTTGTCATTATATGTTTTAAAGGGAACCTGTCACAAGTCTCATGCCACCTGAACCACAGGCAGTATGAAACACAGTTTCAAATGATTTACTTTGAATGGCTGTGCCATTTTAGAGAAATCATAGTTGTAACTTCATCTAGAAATGAGGCTCTGAGTCATCTGTATGGTCCACCAAGCTTGATTGATAGATCTGTCCCTATTTGCGTATAGCAAGAGATCTATTAGTCAGGGCTGGTGGACCACTCAATGACTCCGAGCTCCGTTCCTGGTCAAAGTTTCAACTATAATTCTCTGATACATCACAGCCATTCAGAGTAAATAATATATCATTGTAATAGGAGAACTTGTCAGTGATTCATGCTGTTCATGGTTTGGGCAGCATGAAACTCATGACAGGTTCCCTTTAAGCTTCAATGCTTGTGAATGTGAGAGCTTTATGTACAATTTTTGTAGTCTTTTTGCCTCTCATTTAGGCGGGTGGGAAAAAATATGCCACATAAACACGAACATAGCCCGAGGATCCCGTTACGTGTCGCAAAGCCCAATGCACAGAAAAGTCTAGGAACGAAGAGCCGAGAGAAATAGATTATGGATCATCTGCTGTCTGACAAATATTTGTGTTTCTTGATTCTTGTATATGTTTAAATGTCATTATTTAAAAGCCACATACCATCTGCTATTGTTTATACATTTTCTTTTGTTATTATACATGGAGATAGAATACTGTAAACTAATTATTCAAAATAGAATACATTGTGCTAAAAGGAAGGTCTTTGTTTATCCAAGGCTTATGCAAATCCAGTGCTGCTGTTGGGTGTCATTACTATTTCATGTGATATGTTACATAAAATAATCACTCATCCGTAAAAGACTGAATCTATGGAAAGTTGAGGTCTAAATTAGAAAAAAGATTCAAATATAGTGAGAGTCAAGGCTTGAAGTTTGTGGATTTCATGCAAAATCTATAAAAGGGACCCTTGCCTTCTATGTGCTATTTATAAAATTGGTGTTTTTGTATGGGACTGAGAGGAATACTGAAAGATACTTGACACAACAAAAAAAAATTAGCTGAGAATCACGCTGTCAATTCAATTCATCTTCCAAAGCAAATTCCCATTGAATTATTAAGGAAATTCGCAAAAAAACAAAATGGCGGCCGTGCATGCTGTATGGAGCGTCACTGGGCAGGAGAAAGAGATTAACTACAATCCCTAGTGCCCGTCCAATTAGCTGCAGTCCCATCTTTGATGGAAAACCCCCATCTATATATAAGGCGGTTCGGTAATGGAGGGGGATAGTCGGATGTGTGTGGAGGAGAGAGCAGGATGGCAGCAGTCAGTTACAGCAGAGCAGGGAGAGACTAACAGTGTGATATAGGGACAGAGAGGAGAGACTAACAGAGTGATATAGGGACAGAGAGGAGAGGAATGGTGGAAATTGGATGATTGACTGGCTGATTGACATTTTTTTTTAATTGTGATTTTCCAATTTTTGACACTTTTACAACAACCTGCTTTAACAAATTTTTCATTCTGTAAAAGTCGCAGTATTGTAGCTACTATTGTTTTGGCGGTTTTAATGAAATTAGCAAATCTTAACTAGTTTGACCAAAAATTTGCAAAGCACGCACAGCGAATTTCCGGCTGCTTCGCTCATCTCTACGAAAAACCACATGCAACAATAGTAGAGAAATGTGGCAGAACTCTAGTGAGTTCTAGTACACCTTCAGACTCCGATTGTGGATGTTTGAGAGACTTTATCTCATTGTTGTCTATGACTTTTGTCCCCCCACGTGGAAGAGGCAGGCACCTCAGCGAAATTGAGGTTTTCTTTTATTCTTTTCTGATGACTTACACACTCCTGACTATTGTACCTTTTGCATAATACGACATGGAGAGAGAGGAGCGGCTGCACATCACACCTATGGCTGATACTAGTGCTGTTAAGCTTATTTTAAAAACCAACGTCAGGATGTTGGCACATAATTTGATCAAACCATACCGCCCGTGTACCACGTGCAGGTCTCCTGGTTCACACTGGTCCCTACGCTAACTCCACACTGTTTCGGTCGGTGGCCACCAACCTCGCAAAGCGTGCACCTGCATGGAAGGGAGGCCATGGAATGGCCCTGCAACCCTAATGTCACAGGACCAAACTCAAAATGCCGCCGCTCCTCTCTCTCCATGTCGTGTTTTACAGTTCTCCCTTTTCTGAGCAGCTGGCACTCCACTTAAGACCCACATGACCCAAATTGGCAGGATATACCTGTGCTCACATGTCAGTACCTCATGTCTTTCCCATTCTGTTTGCAGCAGCATTGGTGAGTGCAATACCACATTCATACTTGTGTTGTTTGGGGGCAGCCTTCCCCGCCGGTGGTGCCGGCTGGGTTTTGGGGGGGCACTTTGGGTTTGGTCCTGTGACATTGGGGTTGCAGGACCATTCCATGGCCTCCCTTCCCTGCACGTGCACTCTTTGCGGGGGTGGCAGGCGCTGACCGACACGGTGGTGTGTTAGCGTAGGGACCCGTGTGAGCCAGGGGACCTGCACGTGGTCCACGGGGCTATTATGGTTTGATCAAATTATATAGTGTCAGCCATATGTGGGATGTGCAGCCGCTCCTCTCTCTCCATGTCACCTTTTGCATAATTTTACTTCAGCTATTTGGTTACTTGACTGCTATTTAGGCATGCTTTCTCATCACTTTTTTTATGTTTTATTATTTTTAAAAATCCAATAAAAAAAAATATAAAAAAAAAAGAAATGTGGCAGAACACTTGGTACCCAATAGGCTTGTACAATTGCATTGTCAAAAAGACACTACTTACCTCTCCCAAAGGCTTCAGAACCCCCTTTGGAGTTCCAGTTCCAGTGTTGTCACAACTTAAGGGAAAATACTAGTCCCAGCTGATGGATTGACCACTCAGCCAATCAGTGACCAGTCAGTGTCCCACCACAGTTACTGACCAGATGAGTGAGCAATCCATCAGCCAAGTCAGGGTGTCTTTAAAGAAGGAGATCTAAAGATCCCAGAGGGGTAAGGAAGCAGTGAGGAGGCAGGGGAAGAGGTTAGTAGAGCGTTTTTTTATGTTGCTCCCTGACGGAAATCAGAAAGTTGCCTATTATTTAAATCAAGTTTTTATGGTTAGAAATTTCTTTAAAAAAAATGTATTATTATTTAAAATTTTACTATATATGTTATAAAATTATCTTGAAATCTTGCAGTTTTCATTTTGGCCACTAGGACTTAAACTATTCTGTACAGATCATTTCCCAGCTGTGCTTATCAATGGAGACAGGAGTACAGTGATAAGTGAATTAAAGATTATGACTATCCTATCTGTGATGATATGATTTCCTATCTGTGTTTGGTATGGATGAGTGGGTATAATTATGATATAAAACTTAACGAACAAACCATCCTTCTAGGAGATATAGAGAAGGAATATGAATCAGGCCGGGGAGCAGTCCCTGTGTGCATGTCATTAGATAGCGTCCAGCTGCCATGACTCAGAGGAGGTTAGAGAGGGTTTGGCTAAGACTTTTTAAAAATTCATCTGAGACAGTCCCACTTAGCCAAACTTAGGAGCTGCAATCTAACTGTGCAACTGTGCCAGACTGTCCAGCATTTAATCAGTTCTCCTCCGTGGGTCTAATTAGTAACATGTCCTCTTTGTTATAGAACTGTCTCGCTGTAGATTACCCCTCCTCATAGAGGACGCAGGTTCCTGTTTCTGGGGTAGATGGGGTGGGGGGGAAACTGACAGCCGAACGATCATTTGGCCATCGGTTATTGAAGGTGTATGGGGACCTTTATTGGAAAATATCCTTGGCGGTCTAGGGCATGGAAATAGTTAATAGGCAGATTACAGGTTGGAAGGTGGTTAAGGTGGTCTTGGCCAGGGAAGGGGTTAAAAGGCGGCTCCCGGAAGGTCTAGGGCAGGAAGGGGGTAAGGGGGAAAAAGTTCCTTAGTGGTTTTAGTCAGTGAAGGTTTAATGTACAGACCCATTGAAATATAGGACAGTAAAGGGTTAAAGGGGTAGTTCCTGCACACCTCTGTGATTCTCACTTTCTAATTGTTCCATGTTGAACACAAACACCCTTCCCCATTACAGTCATGTGATCACACAGACCTCTGACAGCAGCCCTGCTTCTCTATTCTTTTAGGAAAATTTGCTTTGGTTTAAGAGTGGATTTGAGTTACAAGCACAGTCCCAGACCAAATTATGCTCGTAATCGAAGGCACCACTATATTTCTCAACTTCTGTCCTCAAGTGATAATGTAGTCCCAATATAGTCACAGTCAGTACATTGGGTATCATCACAGGTGTACTTGTATGGGATGTCCTCAAATCATGAGGCATTCAGGTGCTTGAGGCATGATGTTATGAAGCATTGGTTTAGGGTAGATGAGGAGTTAAAAGGCAACTGTTTTTGGGTCTAGGGCAGGAAAAGATTTTTTTTTCCTATATCCTCCTTGTGTTTTCCCCTGCTGCCTAGCAGCAATGGAGAAAAAGATTCCCGCACTTGAAGGGGACAAACTGCAGGGCAGCTGTTTTCCAGTACATTCCAAGTCTATTAGAGGTCAGTCAGGCTAGCCTGCAGTCCTGACTAATCTCCCATCTGTCACTGATCTGTCTACAATATTGGCAATAAAGGGGCCAAACCTTCCTCCTGCACCCTCCCCTATCACTTACTGTCTGAAGCAGAGTGAATCTTTTTATTGCCGGAAAACTTATAATGAATGCAGGTCTGGTGGCTTCTCTGCAAATTTCCATCCCTGCAGTCAGTAAAGGGTGCCACTTTATAAAATATGCTAAGACCCATCCAATTCTTATATATAGCCTTTTTAGGGATGGGCTAATTTTTGCTTTTGCACTTTCGTTTCTTCCTCCTCGTGTTTAAAAGGCCATAGCACTTCCTTTTATTCGCCTACAGACCCGTGTGAGCACTTATTTTTTGTGCCAGTAATTGTGATTTGCAATGACAGGCTTAATTTTTTCATAAAATATGCTGTGAATCCAGGAAAAAAAAAACATTTGTGCAGTGAAATTGAAAAAAAAACAGATCTATATGATATATAATACAGCACTGATCCATTAGATCAGTGCTGTATTTGTCTGATCTGCAGCAGACCAGATCTATCAATTACTGAGCCAGGATTTCGACGCTGAGGCCTTGCCAGGTATGTTGAATGGATCGCCCCTCTGTGATTGCATCCCGGGGGGTGCATCCGCCCATGAGACTACCAATGATGGGGGAAAATAGCTATTTAAATGCAGCTGTCAGCTTTGACAGCTGCATCTAAATAGCTAATTAGTGGGTGCGGCGATCGGACCACACCCGCTAACTACTAACAGCAGCTGGGATCCCTGGGGACCCCTCTCAGACCCCCCCACCTCCCATCTAACCCAGTACAGGTACGTTGTGATGGGGATAAATGACAATAACACCTTAAAGGGAAACTATCAGCAGGTTAGATGAATCTAATAAGAAAGATAACTTCATTCTCAGTTCCCGAGTACAATCGGGAGCTATTAGGTTAGATTTGTCTAACCTGCTGATAGTTCCCCTTTAAGCTTTTTATTATACAAACAATAACCTTTATTTGCTAAAACCACAATACATCCTTACATTTAAGATATACACAAACATTTCTTGCCAAGGGTATTTAAGCAAAAAAAACGACTAACCTGGTAAAGCATCCTTTTAAAGAAATGATGCTAGGGTCGTATGAGTTCCTTTCCCTTAGCATTAGCCTCATTAAATGTAGATTAAAATTACAAAATGAAAAGTGGAACTTAAAAGCTCATGAATAAAAATCACCTTGTGATTAATGTCTTTTATAGATGTATTTATTGTTATTTATTTATATACTGAATGTGGAATTCATTAGGTTCGGCTCCTCCATTATGTCAAGCACGCAGCATTTGATTCATTTTTAGCTCTCCGCTTACTTTTTTATTACAAAGAGAAATATTCTGTTACTTGTGATATATTTTTTTCCCGCAGACAAATTTGAATGATTATTTTCTTCCTGCCATTATACTATTGACTGTTGTTGTGAATTGCAACGGTAAAAGTGTCTCTCTGTAATCTAGAACTTTTCTCTCAAGGGACGTTCAACACTTTACAATAGATGAAGCAGTCATTGTGAGCGCACTCTCTAAGCCAACTCTTAGACTGCGTTTAATAGTTTCCAGGCGCATTCTGTCATAAGTCATGTAATCTAATTGTACTTATGTGGATTGCCGACTAAGTGCAAACTCAGTCCCCAGGGTCCAAGTTCATGATGTTTTTACACATAAAAACATTGTGTGGAATGTAACAGAAGAAATGATGATTGAATTGCCTAAATTATTATACTAGACAGATTTTATTTTACAGCATTGCTACTAATGCTGGGTCATTCACATTTATAGCTGAATGTGGGATATATACCCTATTTCCCCACAAATAAGACATCCCCTGAAAATAGGATCTAGTAGAGGTTTTGCTGAGTTACCAAATAGGAAATTAGGTGGAGCAGCTGCATGCTGCACATGAACACCATTACCTGCCATCAACCCTCAATGTTCCCTTCCTCAACCCTCACTTGTAAACGTGCAGGCGAGGCATCAAGAAGCTCATTGCCTGCTGCAATCCCTCTTGTCCCCTTTTGCCAGATGTAGAGCAGCTTGACGTTATCCTGTCGCCTGCCGCCATACAGTATGCTGTCCCTGCTGTGCTGTATGAGTGTGCTGTGATGAGCTTCCCCCAGGTGGCAGGAAGTTGCAATACCATCTCTAATGTACAAGTGGTCCAAGAACTTCTGTGGGTGATGGACAGGCACCAGACTGTACAGTATATAATAAATGTTCTTTGTTGTTGTTGTTTTTGTTCAACAATAAATGTAAATTCTTCTTCATGGAAAATGAGACATCCCCTAAAAATAAGACCTAGTGCATCTTTGGGAGCAAAAATTTATGTAAGACATTGTCTTAGACTGGGTTCACACTACATTTTTGCAATCCGATTTTTGCAAAAAAAAAACAGATGAAAAACTGATGAAAAAAACGGATGCAATTGTGTGCATCTGTTTTAACCTCTAAAGGACGGAGCCAATTTTCGTTTTTGCGTTTTCGTTTTTTTCCTCCTTGTGTTTAAAAGGCCATAGCACTTGCATTTTTCCACCTAGAAACCCACATGAGCCATTATTTTTTGCGTCACTAATTGTACTTTGCAATGACGGGCTGAATTTTTGCATGAAATACACTGCGAAACCAGCAAAAATTCAATGTGTGGTGAAATTGAACAAAAAAAACATTTCTTTTATTTGGGGGGTATTTGTTTTTACGCCATTCGCCCTGGGGTAAAACTGACTTGTTATGCATGTTCCTCAAGTTGTTACGTAACATGTATAACTTATATTGTATCTGATGGCCTGTAAAAAATTCAAACCATTGTTAACAAATATATGTTCCTTAAAATCGCTCCATTCCCAGGCTTATAGCGCTTTTATCTTTTGGTTTATGGGGCTATGTGAGGTGTAATTTTTTGTGCCATGATGTGTTCTTTCTATCGGTACCTTGATTGCGCATATACGACTTTTTGATCGCTTTTTAATTTTTTTCTGGATTTGATGCGACCAAAAATGTGCAATTTTGCACTTTGGGATTTTTTTGCGCTTACGCCGTTTACCGTGCGAGATCAGGAATGTGATTAATTAATAGTTCTGGCGATTAAGCACGCGGCGATACCAAACATTATTATTTATTTATTTACTTTTGTTTAAAAATGGGGAAAGGGGGTGATTCAAACTTTTATTAGGGGAGGGGGCTTTTTACTAATAACAATACTTTTTTTTTTTTACACATCCCGGAGGAGCAATCCACCCCACTAGACACCAGGGAAGTGCTGCATACAGTATTCGGATGCAGCTGCCTACTTTAACAGCTGCATCCGATTACTGAATTAGCGGGCACGGCGATCAGACCGTGCCCGCTAATAGCTACACGCGGCACCCGGGATTGCGGCGGTTCAGAGCGGGGTCGCCACACGGCCCCGCTCTGAACACCTCTTGCGGATGCATGACGTACCGGTACGACAAGAGGTTAATCCGTTTTTCTATTGACTTCCATTATAAAAAAACGGATCCGTTTTTTTAACGGACACAAAAATGAGGTTGACTAAGTTTTTGATCCTTTTTTGATCCTTTTTTTTATGGAAGTTAATGGAAAAACGCAACACAGATTAACACAGTTGCATTCGTTTGTTTTTTTTTCCAGTTGCATTCGTTTGTTTTTTTTTCAGTTTTTCATCAGTTTTTTCCAAAAAACGGATTGCAAAAACGTAGTGTGAACCCAGCCTTATTTTCGGGGGAAACACAGGATAGATAGATAGATAGATAGATAGATAGATAGATAGATAGATTAGACAATACTTATAAGATTAATCAACATACAATAATACATGTAAGCATAAATGGAATAGTAGTCTTTTTTCACAATTTTTTTTTTTTTTACGAACATCGGTGAACTTATCCATTGCACTCCAAGGAATGTCTCTCTGACTTAGATGGGACAGCATTAACCTAGTGACAGAGTCTCTTTAAGGGTCAGTATGTATTTTTTCTCCTAGTGTATTATAAAGAGGATCACTGCGGCTTATAATGGAATCAATGTTCTTATTTGTTAAGAATCCTAAGCAGGAAGAAGTCATTATGTAATAAAGATTAAACTGGCCAGTTGTATCAATGATTGTATAATGTACCTAGTTGTTCTCATGTTTTCACATTGTGTTCAGTCGGACAGTATTTCCTTCTATCAATATAGTTAATCCTGTCAGAGGTTGGAGTTTGCTCAGAACTAGAGATTACAAATATATAATTTAAAAAAAAAGGCAGACACATAGTAGAAAAACCCTGCTTGTAACAATGAAGGATATTTAACAGTGGTGTAGGCCTGCATCTCATTCTTATGATCGGTTGGATTCCCAGGTTGAATCCCACTGATGATAAACTGATATGTCATCATTTTTTTAAATGGAAAAACAATAAACAGAAAAAAGGTTCCCATCTAGGGTGGAGAAAAGGTATCTGTCATAAACCTCGATGGAGTAGAAAGAAGGAGTTACACAAGATTAGAGGGATGGTACAGAAGATGTTAGAACAAGGACTTAGGAGAGCCCTTTATTAATGACCTTAGGATGAAATAGAAGTAAAGTGCTGATTTTGCAGATCAAACAAAAAAAAAATAAAGTTACATTCAGAAAAGTCAACATGAAAGACATTGTTGGCAGCAAGGACAACTAAATCTGAGGTAACATTAAATGTTGACAAATTAGTTATGCACCAAGATTGCAATAATACAAGTATTATGACTACCTGCTACTTAATAGCATATTTCGGCTATGTTCACACTACGTATATGTCCGGCCGCATATTTATCGCGGCCGGACATACGTGTAAAACTCTGGCCGGAATTTACGCAAGTTGCGGCCAGCTACCTACGGTCCGCGAACTTACACCCGTAAGCTACAGTACGTACGTTTCCCGAGCGGCGTACGTAGCGATCTGACAGCGGTATTTTACTGGGATATCTTCGGCTAGCCCCGGACGACCCAAAGAACCTTTTGGATCGGCAAATCAAAGTGGAAGAAATCACCACTCCGTACGGGACCGCATGTTACGCTACGGGCGTAAGTTACAGCATTTCCGTCCAGAAACAATGGTCTGGTTCATTTTTCCGGGTGTAAGTTCGTACGTAGTGTGAACTGTGCAGCCGTAGATCGTATACTTTACATTGTACGCAAACTACGTAAATCTCCGGCCGCTTATTCATGGAGCGCGCTATGGCCGGAAACTTACGTAGTGTGAACATAGCCTTAAAGGAGCTAAAAATGTATTTGTAAAACAATGCTTTAATAAAGTTATATTACTTTGTGCTATAATGTTATTAAAATAAATGCATAGTTTTCCATTTACATATATACTTCTGTTGACTGGCAGCAGTAAGAAGCGACAGAGGCCCCTCTGCTGCCACCAATGTTTGTGTCAGGAACTGCAGGGCTCTAGGCCCTGTAGTTCCCGATCCCGTGCTCTGATCTACTGCTTCCAAAGGGATCAGGAACCACGGGGCTGAGTGGCAGAGGGGGGACCGAGAGGCCCTTACTGCTGCTAGTTAACGGAAATATATATGTGAATAAAAAGCAATACATATTTTTAAATAGATTTATATTACAAAGTAATATATATTTATTAAAGAAATGTATAATGATATAAAGGCAAAGTAGCAAAAAAAGAGCAAAAAAAAAAGTACCGTCTCTGAAGCACCCACTTAAAGGTATGCTTCTAAAATGGTTAAAGGAATTACAGGAATGAAATAGAATATTATGTATATTAGTATACGCAAAGGCTAGAAACACTGACATTGTTCAACTTGGATAAGTGATATGGTCAATACAGACAATTAGCACATTATCTCTTCATTCCAAGAACTGTTCACTCCAAGAACGTTCCAAGAACTGTTAATTGTTTTTTGCACCTGTAATAGAAAATAAATCTTAAGTTGATAACAACCTTATCTTGATTCCTGGCATGTTAGAATTACTTATCCCAAACTTCAGTAGTGCATTACAATATCATAATGTGTTACACAAACCTATGTCTAACATTACTGGACTTATCTTGATCCTTGGTGCATTAGGATATCTTAACAGAACACTCGGTTGTGACAGATAGAGACTCTGTGGTTACCAATAAATAATGGTATACCAGCTGGGGAGATGATATGCTGCATTTATGAGTGAAGCGTATCGTGCTGTTAATTTGCTTCGCTTAGCGATTTTATTAGTAAATTAAGGGGGTCAGGGTTTGAGTCCAAACCTAGGCACCACTTCTGTGCGTCAGCATTATTGTTGATAAAACTGTTCGAGAAAAGTTAGGTTCGACTCGAACATCTCGATTTTCTCGAACTCGAACTGAACCGAACATTTTACTGTTCGTTCGAGCTAGTGTACGAGTTTAAGATCAAGTTCGAGCGCCTTTCTGCCAGCCATATAGCAGGGAAGCAGTATTAAACCACTATTACAGGGAACGGTATTAGCAATCATCGGCAATAATATCGATCCCTGTAATAGTTAATATTTAATAAATAAAGCAAATTTTCATTCTAAAAAAGCTATTTTTCATTTACAATAGCATAATTGAAACGAATAAATCAACCCCCCCCCCCCCCCCCCCCCCTGCGTGCGATGTTGTCGGAGCGATCCCCATGTCCTCACCTAATGGCGCTGAACCCAACTCAGCACTTGATCGCTTTCGGCTGCAGCAGCCGAAAGAAATTGAGTGCCGATCTCGTTGATCTATGCAGTATAACTATACTGCATATATCTCAATGAGAGATCAGTGTACTTATACAAGAAGTCCCCCAGGGGGGCTTCTAGTATAAGTGTAAAAAAAACAAAGTGTTATTATTAATAAAAAGCCCCCTCCCCTAATAAAAGTTTGAATCAACCCCCTTTTCCCATGTTAAAAATAAATAAATAAACATGTTTGGTATCGCTGCGTGCGTAATCACCCAAAATATTAATTTATCGCATTACTGATCTCACACAGTAAACAACGTAAGCGAAAAAAAATCCCAAAGTGCAAAATTGCGCATTTTTGGTTGCATCAAGTCTAGAAAAATTTTAATAAAAAGCGATCAAAAAGTCGCATATGCGCAATCAAGGTAGCGATAGAAAGAACACATCATGGCGCAAAAAATGACACCTCACACAGTCCCATAGACCAGAGGATAAAAGTGCTATAAGTCTGGGAATGGAGCGATTTTAAGGAAAGTATATTTGTTAACAATGGTTTGAATTTTTAAAAGCCATCAGATAAAATAAAAGTTATACATGTTACATATCGTTGTAATCGTAACGAGGAACATATATAACAAATCAGTTGTAACCCAGGGCGAACAGCGTTAAAAAAAAACTCCCAATAAACAAATGTGTGGGGGTTTTTTCCAATTTCCACACATTTAATTTTCTGCAGAAAAATGCAACTGCTATGGCCTTTTAAGCACAAGGAGGCAAAAACGACAACACAAAAAAAAAGTCCTCTAAGGGTTAATTAAATATTAAGTATTACATGGAGCTGTATTAGTGCCGGGGGTCACTAATGCTGGTAATACAGCTCAATGTATTACTTTACATTTAATTAAAGCAGCAAATGTTTCTTCTAGTTATGCTATTTTTTGATCACAATAGCAATATTAGAATAAACATTTTGCTTTATATGTCCGCCCAGCTGATGTCCGCCCAGCTGATAGCCCATTCAAAAAATCAGACCCCTGACTTACCAGGGGTCTGGGTTGCTATGGTAATCCCCCCACCCCTACCTGTGCTATCACTCACATGGCTTCGGAGGGTGAAGTGGGGTTGGAGGGAGCGGATCTCCCTCCGGCTGCCCCATAGACACCGCGGTGCCTATGGGGTTAACTGTCCGGGGGGGAGCGCGGCTCCCCTCCGGCAAGGGGCAACAGGAGGAGGCTGTGTGACACAGCCTCCTCCTGCTGCCAGTTCGAGTCGAACCTCGGACCAAACACCACTACTGTTCAATCCTCACTAGTCAGCATATGGAGCGCCACCACCCCACTGACTGGAAGAACCAGGACCCCCAGGGACAGTCTTCATCAAAGTAAAGTCCCCTATAAAATTTTCACCCACCTTAACTAATCAAATTGGTGTAAAGTAGAATTGGCTCAGCTACCCTAGCAACCAATCAGATTTCACCTCTCATTTTCCAGGGAATCTGTGAAAAATGAAAAGTGGAATCTGATAGGTGCAACTGAGTTCTACTTTACATCTCTTAGAAACCCCCCATCTTTAAATTTTGTGCCCATGCCAAACATTTCCTACATAATATATATTATTTACACCAGCTTAACGCCAAAGTACAATGTGCAACCCATGCCCCAAGAACAGTATTATCCAGACACACATCCCCATGACTATGGTTCACAAAGAGCAGATTTCCCTTTTTGTTGAACATAGCTGTGAGGTTATAAATTTGTACCAAAGATTTTTATCATTCTTGTCCCATTTTTTTCCTTATAGAGTGCTTGTTCTGTGCTGTTTTAATGGCTCCTTTTGTTTCTTGAGTGGTTTAAACCTATAGGAAGGGTTCTTGATGGGGTGTATATCACAGTGGATGATGTCCTCTAAGCGTGATATATGAGACTCTCAAGGCAAACTCCTCTCTACTACTCTGAACTCTCACAACCTACTCCTCTTCTCGACTTTGAACTCACTTTGCTTCTCAGAACGCAACCAAATCAGCACTTCTATCCTACCTCTAAAGCTCTTAGCACCGATTTGTCCAGTCAAGTCAAAAGTCTATTGTCAACTTGTATGCCGAAACATTCTTTCAGTAAAGAAGGGTTTATTTGTTATAACTGGACTCAGTGGTTTTTGTCCAAGCACCTACACAGTAGTTACACCGTCCTTGAGTCATCTCTCCTTTCTGTGGGTGGTGGTACCGACAGTCCGGGTGGGTCATAGCTCCACTCTGGACCACCGTGATAAGCGCCCAAGGGACCCATCACAACCCGGCAGGTCACCGACCACAGGGAAAAGGGTACAGCCGGCCTCAAAGACTAAAAGCAGGTGTGCCTCCATACCTGTGTGCTGAGTCAGCACTGGCGTCACAACAAACTACCACCTGGTTGAGCTATACTCCACCGACCATCCACCATAGAAGTGGCATCACCTGGAACAACTCCATAGGTGACCGGTCAAACACACACCACACTAAGTTCAGTGCGGAATTACCTATTTCAACAGTGAAACTGGGTATTTCTCAAAGTCTACATAGTACTAACCGGCATAAAGATCTGCTGATGTTTTTTTTTTTGCAGCAGCGCTGGAGCGACATGTGAATGCATCATTAAGGTGAGGTTTTTTGGAAGTCACCAAAATGAGGATCGGAGGGTTACTCCAATACCTCATCCCCCTTCCCTGTTTATTTAACTATTATTATTTATTTTATTTTTTTTAAGTAAATACATTACAGGGGCAAAATCTTCTCCAATCTAAAGGCGTTTGAAAATCTGGGCTTTTCTCTATTCATTCTCCATCACATGGTCCGTGCTTTTGCGGGTGGGGTTTAATGATCTATTTAAAGTGATACTGTCATCCCCTTTTTGTATTAGGACTTCTCTACACAGCTGTAAAATCTAAATTCTGCAGTTTTCATACCGTACTTACAGTAAAAAATGCTTTTGATCATTGGTGGATTGTGCCACTTGGGCAGTGCTGTTTAGCCCCGTCTGGCTCTGTAGGCCCTGCCCTTCTATGATGTCATCACTGTCTAGGCCCTTTCCCCTCAGCAGCCATTGGAATGGGCCAACCTAGAGGGGTGGAGCCTGGACCTCTAGGCCAGCCTGTTCCAATGGCCACTTAGGGGGTAGGGCTTAGAAGGTGATTACATAATGGGGGTGGGGCCTAAAGTGCAGACGTGGGTGGGGCTAAGTGGCACTTCGCCCATGAAGCCCCACCCAGGTGGCACAATCCACCAACGGAAAAAAAATTTTTTTCACTGGACCAAGCACCAAGAAATCTATTATAAAGTGAGGTATGAAAACTGCAGAATTTAGGCTTTACAGGCTTTAGTCCTCATACAGAAAGGGGGTGATAGTGTCACTTTAAGTGTATCGCAATTGACTAGGTTTTTATTTCCATTTTTTGACAGTTGGATGGCCTATTCCGCTCAACTGTCAGATTACAGTAATTTTACTTGACATGCAAAAGTGAATAGGTTCTGTGTTTGTTTATTCATTGGGGGCTTTCTTTTCTCGTATATTTTCAAGAAAAAAACAAAAGTCCTGCTACACTTACCACCCTGAATTGTCTATGCTAGGCCTCAGGGTTGAAGAGCTTCCAAGTGTTGCCGCTATAACAGGCCCCTCAGCATCAAAGGGCATCTGAGTGCTGCCTGTGCCACCTCCCGGTATCTATGCTAGGCCACTTAGCATCAAAGGGTGTCTAAGTGCTGCCTGTGCCACCTCCCGGTGTCTATGCTAGGCCCCTCAGCATCAAAGGGCGTCTAAGTGCTGCCTGTGCCACCTCCCGGTGTCTATGCTAGGCCCCTCAGCATCAAACGAATGCTGCCTCTGCCACCTCCTGGTATCTGTACTAGGCCCCTCAGGGTCAAAAAGAGTCAGAGTGCTGCCCCTGCCTCCTCCCGGCTGTTTTAATGAGAACTATTCGTTCCCATGTAATTCGTAAATATTTGCAAATCCAACCCAAAATTTGCAAACCTTGCGAAACAAATTTTCAGCTGCTTCGATCATCTCTAGTTTCTTTCAAACCCCAAACAGATATCTATTCTTGGCCTTACTGTTCTGCATGTTTACTGCATGTTAAAAACACTGTGATCCTTTTCAGTACCAACACTAGGTGAACACAGTGAGGTGAGTCATTATCACATTGCTTCCCATCTTACACTGCTATGTTATACACAAACCGGACTAGATTCTAGTTATTTCTTGGTCAGACTAAAGCAAATGCAGTTTTTCTAGAGGAAGTTACTTAATATCTTATCCTCATCTCCCTTCTGCTAGCTTCTTATCTTGACTTCTCTTCTTGCTGTTTTATTCCATCGCATTATTCTCTAGTAGTTTCTTTATTTTCTCCTCTTTGTCCTCTGTATTTTTCTAGTTTTAGCTTCTAGTTTTTATTTTTTTTTTCCCCCTTCTCTACCACCCACTGCATAAATATAATCCAGCTAAAAAATTTTAGTAAATTCATAGTCGCAGCTGCCTGAGGGATTTTAAATGACTGTATTTCTAATATCTTGTGATTTTTTTTCTCCTTATCCCTCCCTCTGTTAATTAATTACATGCCACCATGCATCTAACAGGCTCGCTGTGATAAGAATGCGTACAAGAGAAATAAAACACACACACCAGCCTTAAAGATCTGAAATTATTTATACGAGACAGAAAGAATACTGTTGGAGAATATCCTGAGGTTGGAACTAAAAGCATAAGTGCATCATTATAACTAATTTCCCATATAGAAAAAAGAACTATTCTTAGCAGCCATTGTCATGTAAATGATAGTAAAACTGAACGTTCTAATTATTACTTTAATATTGGCAAAACAATCCTTATCTAGATTGTACACTATATTTTATATAACAGTAGGTTAAGGGCCATTTCTCAAAAATTTGGCTAACTGATACTGCTACAAACGGGGTCAGTGGTTTCAAATGTAAAATAATGCACATGGGGAGAAGGAATCCTCTATCTGAGTATCATCTCGGCTATTCTAGGGGCAAAAGATTTCAGAAGAGAAGGATTTAGGGGTAGTGATTTCTGACAGCCTTCAAATGAGTCACCAGTGCAACCAGATGGTAGGGAAAGCAAATCGTATGTTGGGCTGTATAGCTCACCTACAAAAAGATATTGATCAAATAGAACGGGTCCAAAGACAGGGTACAAAAACGGAGGAGGGTGTGAGGCATAAAACATATCAGGAAAGACTTAAGGATTTGAATCTGTATAGTCTAGAGGAAAGAAGAGAAAGCGGGAACATGAGGGAAACCTTTATATATGTTAAAGGACTAAATGAGGTTCAGGATGGAAGGGTTTTTAGAAAATGACTGAACTCGGGAACAAGGGGTGGTTAGTTGGATGAAAGGTCAGAAAAATATTACTTAACAGAAGAGGCAGTAGATGCGTGGAACTTCAAGCAGATGTGGTTGTTAAATCTACAATGAATGAATGTAAACCTGCCTGGGATAAACATATACAGTATCTATCCTAAGATAATAAAAAAGGAAATACTAAAAGGGCAGATTAGATGGACCAAGTGGTCTTTTTCTGCCGACAATCTTCTATGTTTCTATTTCTGCATAGGTTGGATGCTTGCTCTGAGAAACGGCAAAGGAGGTTCAACACTAATAAATGTTAAGTTATTCACATGGGGACGAAAAATCCAGACTGGAATTATGTACTAAATACGAAGACACTGGTAACACTGACACGGTAAAGGACTTGGGAGTTTTAGTTGACTTTAGTAAATTTAACTGTAGTAACCAGTGCCAGGCAGCTGCTGCCAAGGCAAACATGATCATGAAGCAGGCCCGGATTGGTAATCTGTCAGATCGGGCAAATGCCTGATGGGCAGCCCTGACTGCCAATCCGGGGCGCCTAGACTGCATATTAAAATCCTGTATTCTGTAGAGCAACAGCAGAGCAGCGCCAGGGGCCGAGCTACTTCTGAAAGCCAGACACTGAGGGCCGCGGCTGCTGAGTGTGTCATTATCACACAGCAGTGATGCACTCACACTGCTGGACGCTGCAGAGCAGAGCAGTACTGTCGCTGACGGCCAGGAGGAGGAGGAGGAGGGGAAAAGCTTTTGAATATATAGTAGGGCACAGGCACAGCTGTCTGCTGCCTCTGTGTCTCCTTACATGTCTGAAGCAAAGCAGGACAAGCAGGAAAGTAGTGCTGGCTGCTGCTGTGGTATCAAGGACTGTAGCAGTGAACTTCCCTGCAGACAGCTTCCTGTGGGCTTGTTGGAGGGTCTCTGTCTCCTCTGATTCTCTGGCCCAGGTATGCACAAGAGGCCGATTTTCCAACAAGGTCCTGAGCTATGATGAATTCTATGTGGGCCGATAGGCTCCGCCCCCTGAACTTTAGCCCCCACCCCCGCACAGGCCCGCAATGCAGTGAAGGATAATGCCGGATCACCCATCTTCTAGCAGCAGGTCAGCTTCCTCAGGCCTCTCCTCAGCTCCCTCAGGTGCTCCCAGGCTTCCCCAGAAGGCGGTGAGTTAGTTGCACAGCAGTTTTCCATGGAAGCATATTGAAAAAAAGCCCAGGTGACATTAGTCCCTACAGAGGTCACAACAATAGGAGGTAATGGGAACCCACTGATGTCCCCCTGCAGCTGTGTACCTCATGTCTGTGCTGCTGGACTCTTTACCCTAGGTCCTGTCATTTTGGACAAAAAGCAAATATGCAGATCAGCTAGTCAGGAGCACTGCAGGTGTTTTTCGGCCCCCCCAGAGCACCCCCTCGACCGATTTGCCACCTTATTCAGTGACGCCTACCTATGCACATTATTTTATGCATAAACAAGCAGGCCTTTAATGCACATGTGCAGGAAGAGCAGCTCGTCTGTGCTCTTGCTGCACATGCACAACAAAGACCTGCCTGATTATACATAAATGAATATGCATAGGTAGGTGTCACTGAATAAGGCGGTTAGAAAGGTAGCAGATTCTCTATAATAGCACTTTCTGACTGAGGCCATGTTCACACAACGTATGTGTTGTATAAATCACAGCCGTTGTTGCAATTTGCAACAACGGACGTGATTTATACAACATATACGTTGTATGTGAATGAATGGAATGACTATGTAGTCTACACATAGTTTACCCTCTGGCCGGGATTCCATCTGGCCGCATGAGAAACTGACATGTCAGTTTTTTTGCGGCTGATATTCATTGAATAGCAGCCGCACAGACATGTCAGTTCACGCAATAGAGAGTGCAACTCCTGCCGCACACTCCATTGTGTGCAGCGGTGAATTCGGGTGTGGGCGCACCTGTGTGTGCCCGCATATAAATTCAGTAGAAATAAGGATCATCCAGCCTGTTACAGAACAGCCGGTGTTATACTGAGTGTGAACATGGCCTGAGACTTCATCTGATCAGTTCTGTATTCTGTACTATAGTTAGCAGTGTGATAATACTTTCCAGTGCACCTATGTATTATTCGTTTTCTTGTTCTTTGTGTAGTGGTAGTGGACACTTATTCCTGTCATAGTTTCTGTGGTCCCTTTTTCCTGCTTGTGATGATGATGGAGGTCACCATATGAAATGAGTGGCAAAGGTTGTTACCTAGTAAATTAGAGTTTGCCACAGCTTGCATTGCGATCTGCCTTAAAGTGACTGTACCACCAGGCCCAGGCTGAAGCACTGGAGGCGGGCCGACCCACCCCCAGTGGGAAGAAACCCCAGCCCCTCCATGATTTGACTCCATTAGAATCAATGGAACCCTATCATAGAGGGGCGGGGTTTCCTCCCACTAAGGGTGGCTCGGCCCGCCTCCAGTGCTTCAGCCTGGGCCTGGTGGTACAGTCACTTTAAGGCTGGTACACAGGCTGAGTATTGGCAAGGAGCAATGCTAGAAATGCTCCTTGTGCGGGTAGTAAAATATATTGCTATCACCAGCGCATCTCACTGTGGCAATATAGTGATCGTTTGTGCAGCCAGCTGCTTCGTTACCTTCTGAGGGCACTGCAAACAAACCGGCGGTATTGTATGTGGGCTGGTAGGGTTTGACTGCTGATTTTTAGTCCCAGTCCGGCCCTGTCATGAAGTGCATGAAAAGGAGCATAGAACCACACGATAAAGAAATAGTTCTACCATTGTGCAAATCACTAGTCAGACAGCACATAGAATAATGGGCACAGTTTAGGGTACCAGTTTACAAGACAGACATGAAGGAGATGGAGGGGGTTTAAAGACTGGCAACTATAGTAATAAATGGAATAGCACATACTTAAACGTTATGAGTTAAAAATAAGACCCACTGTGATCAGAAGATATACAGTACTAGGGAGAGAATGCAGCCAGCCAATGCTCGTCCAGCCACTAATTCTGACAATGTAGTCTCAAAGACTTACATTTGTCAGAATTAGCTGTTACACGCTTTTTTCCCCAGTTATATCTACTGATCGCAGTGGGTCTAAGTAGTAACTAATGACATGTAAATAGATATATTTCATGACAAGTACCCTTTAAAGAGATGTCAAGATAAATATTTTTGTAATAAACATTCATTTAGCAAACTTGCCTCCTTTTTGCTGATATGCCCGCTTCTTTCCCCATCTTTTTGATCATTGTCTTGGTTGCCGACCACCACTCTGCTCCAAAAGCAATGGTCTGGTTTGACACTTGACTAAATCCAAGATGGTGCCTAGTGTGGAGGAAGAGACAAAAAAACAAAAAGTGCAACAGCAACCCACAGTTGCAAGTGCTTACCGTATATACTCCCCCCAGCGTACACACGATAAAAACCTGCTCTAGATATAAAAAAAAATGTGGATCTTAGCAAACTTTTTGATCAAACAGAGTGTACCATGTCACCACGTTTTATAGCACCTTTGGGACATGGGTGGAGTGCAAGCCACAACGAGGCAGCCACACCCCCCACATATAAGGAAAAAAAGGAAAAAAATGGCAGCACCTCTATGCCTCTGTTTGCACTGCAGGTTGCACGTTGCATGTGGCTTTTTTTTTTTGTCTGTACTTAAGCCACATGCAGCGTGCAACCTACAGTGTGAACAGAGGCATTGAGGTGCTGCCATTTTTTCTAGTGTGGAGGAACAACTGATTTTTAATACCTCTGGTTGAGTGACTTGTAACACTTGCTACACTGGACTATGATCATTACGCTACAGCAGGGGTCCTCAACTGGCAGATCGCGGTCCGAACCCTGACCGCGGAGGCCAGCTATCCGGAGCCCTGCTGCTAGCTGCGCTCTGCACAGTAATTATGAGCGGTCTTGACGAGCGCTCATGTGTACTGTGCGGCAGCAGCACTGACAGAGAGAGAGCCATCGGCTCCCTCTTTGTCAGTCACCCCTCACTGGTCGCCGCAGCGGTCACAAGAGGCCGCACTCTGCCCCTGGTGTTGGCACTCGAGTGACGTCACTACGCCAGCGCCAGGACAAGTGCGGTCACAAGAGGGAAGAGAAGAGGAGACGCCCGGACCCAGGTGAGTATATTTGTTTGTTTTTTTATGTTATATGGGAGGGGGAGAGTGCACGGGGGCCTATATACTACAGGGGGAGAGCACACAGGGGGTATATATATATACTACTGGGAGAGATAGCACAGGGGGGCTATATACTACAGGGGGAGAGCACACAGGGGGGCTATATACTACAGGGGGAGAGCGCACAGGGGGTATATATATACTACTGGGAGAGATAGCACAGGGGGGCTATATACTAGAGGGGGAGAGCGCACAGGGGGGCTATATACTACAGGGGGAGAGCGCACAGGGGGGCTATATACTACATGGGGAGAGCACACAGGGGGGCTATATACTACAGGGGAGAGCGCACAGGGGGCTATATACTACTGGGGGAGAGCGCACAGCGGGGCTATATACTACAGGGGGAGAGCGCACAGGGGGGCTATATACTACTGGGAGAGATAGCACAGGGGGGGCTATATACTACAGGGGGAGAGCGCACAGGGGGGCTATATACTACAGGGGGAGAGCGCACAGGGGGGCTATATACTACAGGGGGAGAGCGCACAGGGGGGCTACATACTACTGGGGGAGAGCGCATAGGGGGGCTATATACTACAGGGAGAGAGCGCACAGGGGGGCTATATACTACAGGGGAAGAGTGCACAGGGGGCTATATACTACAGGGGGAGAGCGCACAGAGGGGCTATATACCACAGGGGGAGAGCACACAGGGGGGCTATATACTACAGGGGGAGAGCGCACGGGGGGATATTTATTACAGGGAGAGAGCGCACAGGGGGGCTATATACTACAGGGGGAGAGCACACAGGGGGGCTATATACTACAGGGGGAGAGCGCACGGGGGGCTATATATTACAGGGAGAGAGCGCACAGGGGGGCTATATACTACAGGGGGAGAGCGCACAGGGGGGCTATGTACTACAGGGGGAGAGCACACAGGGGGGATATATACTACAGGGGGAGAGCGCACAGGGGGGCTATATACTACAGGGGGAGAGTGCACAGGGGGGCTATGTACTAAAGGGGGAGAGCACACCTAGTGAGGGGATCGCCCCCCTGCGGCGCGATTGCGGGGAGGCGATCCCCGCATCCATCCTGGGCCGGGGTCTGCTCCGTAATGGCGCTGATCCCGGCTCGGCATTCTATTGCTTTTGGCTTCAGCAGCCAAAAGTAATAGAACACCGATCTCATGGATTCATGCAGTATAACTATACTGCATGGATCTCTATGAGAGATCAGAGTGCATATACTAGAAGTCCCCCAGGGGGAATAACCCTAACCCCAGGGGGAATAACCCTAACCCCAGGGCGGCTTCTAGTATATGTGTAAAGTAAAAGAAAAATGTATTTTTAATAACACAAAGCCCCCTCCCCTAATAAAAGTCTGAATCACCCCCCTTTCCCCATTTTATAAATAAAAATAAATAAATAAATTAATAAACAAACATGTTTGCTATCGCCGCGTGCGTAATCGCCCGAACTATTAATTAATCACATTCCTGATCTCACACGGTAAACGGCGTCAGCGCAAAAAAATCCCAAAGTGCAAAATTGCGCATTTTTGGTCGCATCAAATCCAGAATAATTGTAATAAAAAGCGATCAAAAAGTCATATATGCGCAATCAAGGTACCGATAGAAAGATCACATCATGGCGCAAAAAATGACACCTCACACAGACCCATAGACCAAAGGATAAAAGCGCTATAAGCCTGGGAATGGAGCAATTTTAAGGAACATATATTTTCTTTAAAAGGTTTTAATTTTTTACAAGCCATCAAATCAAATAAAAGTTATACATGTTACATATCGTTGTAATTGTAACAACTTAAGGAACATATATAACGAGTCAGTTTTACCCCAGGGCGAACATAGTAAAAACAACCCCCCCCCCAAATAAAAAAAAAAAAAAACATTTTTTTTTTCAATTTCACCACACATATAATTTTTTTCTGGTTTCCCGGCACATTTTAGGCAAAAATTACATCTGCCATAGCAAAGTACAATTAGTTGCGCAAAAAATAAGGGCTCATTTGGGTCTCTAGGTGGAAAAATGCAGGCGCTATGGCCTTATATACACGAGGAGGGAAAAACGAAAACGCAAAAATGAAAACTGGCTGTGTCCCCTAAGGGTTAATGATGTCAGTAATTGAGGCTGGCTAATGTTGATGTTAAATACCAGCCCTCCTTTGTAGTTAGTGTGTTGCTTGAAAAAGATCTCATTGAGAGATGGAAATGTCACTTAGTACATGGGTGAATAAAATACACTTCTTTATTCACTTATATTGGAGTGCCAGGGTTGGGTGTGGCTGCCATGAGGCTTCGCACCCTCCTGAGCTATATATAACGCTTCAGTATACCTTCACAACTACTATTATTGTGTGTGCGTGTGTGTGTGTGTGCGTGTGTAGGGAGGTGTGTTCAGACACCGACATAATCTTTTTGAGGTAAAATCTAATCTCCAGAACATTCTACCATTTATTTCTATAAGTCTGTTTTCCCCAATCCTTGTGAGCTACCATTAAAGTAGTACACCGGCGAAGTACAAGCATGTAAAAGTAGGTGTTCCACCACATCTGTTTGCCCCACTGGCACTGGCGTCATGAGACAACATCTTAAAGTCCGGCTGTATCTCGGTCAACCACCACCGAAGTGGCGTCACACACTACCACCTAGCAAGTGACCGGCCGATCCTCTGACACAACATTGCCGGGGGTTACCACTAGAGATGAGCGGACCGCGCGGACTTTTGGTCACCATGGATTCCCTGGAATATCCTGGCCGCATATTCCCAGGAGCGCAACTATGTGGCCAGGATCGCCGGCATAATGAGAGAGCGAACTGCTTTCCGACCAAGTCCGAACAGTTCGCTCATCTCTAGTTACACCTGTGTAGAGAAGTCATAACGCAAAAAGGGTGTGACAGTGTCACTTTAACTATAATAGCTGGGGATACTTCTTTAATGGGTTATTCTATTAAATTGATTAAAAAATAAATAAAGCCTTGGTGTAATACACACCACTATTTTACCTATTCACCTTAGGCAATATTTAGTCGGTGAAAGAAGTGTGATCACGTGACCAGGAAGTAGCTGTTTTCGGGGAATGCAGTCTGGCCCATAGTAACTTTCCAGTTAACAGAGCTCATGTCTCCTGCCTACCTTCACTGACCTGCATAGAAAGTAATCCACCAATACACTACAATGAATGGGGCTAATGGATTGAATTTTACTTTACTTTCTCCACTGTCCCCACCAATTCATCCTTCTTTAGCATGTGTGCTCTATATCTATATCATAAAAATCAAAGTCTGTCTGTCTGTCTGTCTGTCTGTCTGTCCTTCTGTCTGTCTGTCTGTCCTCTATAGACTTCCAAACGCCTGAACCGTTTGACCCCAAATTTGGCACACAGATACATTGGGTGCCCGGGAAGGTTATTGTGAAGGTCCCGTCCCCGCCAGATGTACAGGAGGGGAGGGGGAGGGGAAGGAGAGGCGCCCCATAGAGATGAATGGGAAAATCTCCTCACTGCAAACACAGGTGATATAATTAGCTGCAGCAGACACGGCAGTTGGAGCCTTAGCAACCAATAGGATTACTGCTTTCATTTTCACAGGGAGCAATGGTTGCTAGGGAAGCTGCCTCACAACATCCACAGTAATAACTGGTAGACCCCCTACTCCATCTATACAGTACATGTATACAGGACCCCCTACTGCATCTATATAGTACATATATATACAGGACCCCCTACTCCATCTATACAGTACATGTATATACAGGACCCCCTACTCCATCTATACAGTACATGTATATACAGGACCCCCTACTCCATCTATACAGTACATGTATACAGGACCCCCTACTCCATCTATACAGTACATGTATATACAGGACCCCCTACTCCATCTATACATTACATGTATATACAGGCCCCCCTACTCCATCTATACAGTACATGTATATACAGGGCCCCCTACTCCATCTATACAGGACATATATATACAGGGCCCCCTACTCCAACTATAGAGTATATGTATATACAGGACCCCCTACTCCATCTATACAGTACAAGTATATACAGGAGCCCCTACTCCAACTATACAGTACATGTATATACAGGACCCCCTACTCCATCTATACAGTACATGTATATACAGGGCCCCCTACTCCATCTATACAGTACATGTATATACAGGACCCCCTACTCCATCTATACAGTACATGTATATACAGGACCCCCTACTCCATCTATACAGTACATGTATATACAGGAGCCCCTACTCCATCTATACAGTACATGTATATACAGGACCCCCTACTCCATCTATACAGTACATGTATATACAGGGCCCACTATTCCATCTATACAGTACATGTATATACAGGACCCCCTACTCCATCTATACAGGACATGTATATACAGGACCCCCTACTCCATCTATACAGTACATGTATATACAGGGCCCCCTACTCCATCTATACAGTACATGTATATACAGGGCCCCCTACTCCATCTATACAGTACATGTATATACAGGGCCCCCTACTCCATCTATACAGTACATGTATATACAGGGCCCCCTACTCCATCTATACAGTACATGTATATACAGGACCCCCTACTCCATCTATACAGTACATGTATATACAGGACCCCCTACTCCATCTATACAGTACATATATACAGGGCCCCCTACTCCATCTATACAGTACATGTATATACAGGACCCCCTACTCCATCTATACAGGACATGTATATACAGGACCCCCTACTCCATCTATACAGTACACGTATATACAGGACCCCCTACTCCATCTATACAGTACATGTATATACAGGACCCCCTACTCTATCTATACAGTACATGTATATACAGGACCCCCTACTCCATCCATACAGTACATGTATACAGGACCCCCTACTCCATCTATACAGTACATGTATATACAGGACCCCCTACTCCATCTATACAGTACAGGTATATACAGGACCCCCTACTCCATCCATACAGTACATGTATATACAGGGCACTACAGGTATACCAAACTGTGACTGGGTAACACTGCTACACCAGACCTGACCAATACCGCCATACTGTGACTGGATAACACTGCCAGACCTGACCAATACCGCCATACTGTGACTGGATAACACCTCCATACCAGACCTGACCAATACCGCCATACTGTGACTGGGTAACACTGCTATACCAGACCTGACCAATACCGCCATACTGTGACTGGATAACACTGCCAGACCTGACCAATACCGCCATACTGTGACTGGATAACACCTCCATACCAGACCTGACCAATACCGCCATACTGTGACTGGATAACACCTCCATACCAGACCTGACCAATACCGCCATACTGTGACTGGATAACACTGTCATACCAGACCTGACCAATACCGCCATACTGTGACTGGATAACACTGTCATATAAGACCTGACCAATACCGCCATACTGTGACTGGATAACACTGCCACACCAGACCTGACCAATACCGCTATACTGTGCTGGATAACACTGTCATACCAGACCTGACCAATACCGCCATACTGTGACTGGATAACACTGCCATACCAGACCTGACCAATACTGCCATACTGTGCTGGATAACACTGTCATACCAGACCTGACCAATACCGCCATACTGTGACTGGATAACACTGCCATACCAGACCTGACCAATACCGGCAAACTGTGACTGGGTAACACCGCCACACCAGTCCTGACCAATGCCACCATACTGTGACTGGATAACACCATCATATCAGACCTGACCAATACTGCCATACTGTGACTGGATAACACTGTCATACCAGACCTGACCAATACCGCCATACTGTGACTGGATAACACTGTCATATAAGACCTGACCAATACCGCCATACTGTGACTGGATAACACTGCCACACCAGACTTGACCAATACCGCCATACTGTGACTGGATAACACTGCCATACCAGACCTGACCAATACTGCCATACTGTGCTGGATAACACTGTCATACCAGACCTGACCAATACCGCCATACTGTGACTGGATAACACTGCCATACCAGACCTGACCAATACCGGCAAACTGTGACTGGGTAACACCGCCACACCAGTCCTGACCAATGCCACCATACTGTGACTGGATAACACCATCATATCAGACCTGACCAATACTGCCATACTGTGACTGGATAACACCGCCACACCAGACCTGACCAATACCGCCATACTGTGACTGGATAACACCCCCATACCAGACATGACCAATACCGACACACTGTGACTGAATAACACTGCCATACGGGTAAATACAACCCTGCAGGTATACAGGACACTACAGGTATACAGGACCCCAAAACTATACACTACAAGTGCACGGTACCTCCACAAAACTATATACTACAGGTATACAGGACCCCAAACTTTATACTACAGGTATACAGGACCCCAAAACTATATACTACAGGTATACAGGACCTCCACCAACTATATACTTCAGGTATACAGGACCTCCACCAACTATATACTACAGGTATACAGGACCGCAAACTATACACTACAGATATACAGGACCCCAAAACTATACACTACAGGTATACAGGAACTCCACCAACTATATACTACAGGTATATAGGACCCCAAACTATACACTACAGGTATACAGGACCTCCACCAACTCTATACTATAGTTATACAGGACCCTCAAACTATTAACTACAGGTATACAGGACCCCCGAACTATATACTACAGGTATACAAGACCTCCACCAATTATACACTACAGGTATCCAGGACCCTCAAACTATAAACTACAGGTATACAAGACCTCCACCAACTACACATTACAGGTATACAGCACCAACTATATACTACAGGTATACAGGACCCCCGAACTATACAGTACAGGTATACATGACCTTCACCAACTGTACACTGCAGGTATATAGGACCTCCCTCAACTATACACTATAGGTATACAGCCCCCCCAACTATGCACTACAGATATGCGAGACCCCTAAAAACTATACATTGTGGGTATACAGAACCCCTCCAACTATGCACTACAGGTATACACTAATTCCACTGATTAACTCAGATGAAACAAAACCTTTAGCTTGGCCTCCTGGGCACCTTAGAACAAATCTAATTAACACACTGACACTTTATACCCGGGCAGCGCCGGGTACATTTTCTAGTACTTCCTATGTGTACTCCTTTAAGCCTGTATTGGTTAAGAATGCATTGATGCATTTTCTTTACATATACACCCTTATGGTATTGCATCAAGAAAATATATGCTATACAAAGGTATCAATGTGCCTTGTGAGCAGGTCAGTTGTCAGGAAACATTGGCAGTCAGGAAACATAAGAAACTACACCCCTTTATCTAACTATTTTGATGCTGTGGTTTGTATTGATAATATACAGCACAATGTCAGCCGATCATTGTCTTTCAACAGGCTAAAATGCCAATGATCAGCCTGTTACTGATCAGCTGCCATCGCACCAAACAATGGGAGCGGCAGCCACTGTCTCCTATTGGCTGTCCTGAGGATCTGACGGTCACCCAGACCCCACCCCCGGCTCCTCCTCGCTCACTGTCGGCGTCTGTAATGACAGCGGGAGGGGGAACGAGGAGCAAGCGAGCGATGCCCTGACAGGTCGGCACTCGCTTGCTCTCCACATTGCCTCATGCACGCACAAAAAACTGACATGTAAGTTTTGTGCGGCCGCTATTCATTGAATAGCGGCCGCAAAGGCTGACAGAGCAGACCAAGTAAAGTGCGGCTTCGGATGCACTTTACATTGTCGGCTATTGTTGATTGGAGCGTGGGCGCACCCGGATGCGCCTGCATTCCAATTCAAAAGAAATGAAGTTCATCCAACTGGTACTGCAGTACCGGCTGGGATGAACTTCACAGACAGCGAAGTTCTGTAACACGACCGGGTGAGAGAACGTCCGCTGTCAGACTGCGTGTGAACCTGGCTTCATATAATTATATAAATATATAAATAATTATATAAATCCAGATGTTGGAAAGGGGTTAAATCACAAAGGCCATACATGCAATACCATCCAAATCATGCAATACAATGAGAATCGACAATAATAGTTTCTTTAGTCTTTATTCTTGTACTACCTATGCAACATCAGACTTTCACAACACAGGAAGGTCACTAGTGTTTCTCCTGGTGATGCACATGCTGGCAGATGCCACCCGCACTCACACGTTGCCAAGGAAACTGTCATCTTGGCTTTTTGTCACCTCTGGCTGAGTCAGAGAGGCACCATGGAAAGGTATATGTTAGACAGGACAAAAGGAAGGAGGGGGCATATTGATTGGAGAGTATGCGCCGACAAAAAAATTTGCATGTTGTTCTGTAGGAGTTAGTTTTTTGTTTTTTTTTTGGCTAACAATGCTTAAACAGAACTAAAATAATACTTTAGCTGTGTAATACTGACAAGCGATGTAATAACATTGTTTCCAGGGCAACCTGAACTATGTATTGTTCCAAGAAATCTTACAGTACGCATAAGTCCTTCTTTATGGCTTATCTGCATTTTCTAATGCTTTAGAATGTCATAGAGGCTCTTCTGTCACTGTAGAGCACTATGTTAAATGAGAGCAGCTTACATCCTCATCGCCGTCATCATCATCATCATCATCACCGAGAAAAGGTTGAATGTGCAGCCTGAAGGAAGTGGTATATGAGAAGACTTTTAACATATTTAAGGAGAAGGCATATTTCTTAGAACTGAAGAGTCAGCCCGGAATAACAAATCATGCTGACTGCTTGGAAAGCTGAAAATGTAAAAGTTGCTAATTGCAGAAGGGTTGGTGGAAAATCTGTAATGTTAAAAGCCCACCCATATGTATCTTTGCCAGCCAGATCGCAAAAATTACACAGGAGCCAACTATATCTTTAGCAGGGATAAATGAGAAGTCAGTGTAAATTTCCTTATAAATTCTTTAGTCACGAACGGAATTCAAGTTTTTTTTTTCCCCTTTAAGATAAATGGGTCTAATCTGATGCTTAGTGTTAGAATGAACTTGGAATATAAAATTCAGAAAATATACTGTTTAAAGTGATATGTGCTTATAACTCCCCCATGTGCCTACTTTTTTTTAAAAGAGTAGGTTAATGCTGTCCTATCTTAGGGTAGCATAAACTAGTGATAGAAAAGCTGAACTGGATGATGTATCACTTACATTGTTCTGTGCAGCTGATCCAGAGATATCCTACTGAATAACATGGACAGTAAGTAGTCCTCTCCATTATGTGCATGAGCCCAGTAGTCCTGGATATTCATGAGAAGCAGAAAACTCTGTCCACCAGCTGCTGATTGGCAGTTATCTATCCATGCTGTGTATAGGCTGTCACCTGTCAATCGGCAATTGGAGGGCGGGGGGAGAGGTGTAGCAAGAATCCTATTCTCCTGCATATTAGGAGAACGGCTGAACAGAATGATGTTAGTAATACATCATCCTGTTCAGCATTTATGTCACTAGTTTTTGCTGCCCTCATTTAAGGCAGCAAAAACCTAGTGACAGATTCCTTTTAAACTTTTGATTACCTGTTCCTTGCACGTGCGGTCAATGCAAAACTTTTTGTGTACTGTAAACCTGAGCACTGTCCCATTGAGGCAAATGGAAACAGTGGTTCTGGCAGTAACTTTGTGTTTGTATGCTTTTTGATGCAGAAATTGCAATGGTTTCTGCATCAAAAACATGCATTTAAGGTGTGGTCAACCAAGCTGGAGGCAGGACATACAGACTGAGAACTCCGCTCCTGGCCCAGCTACTAAGGGGACGATCCCGCCCCTTCAGCACTCTTCTCCTCCTCCCTTTGGGCACCTAAAAGACGACTCTTCTTCTCACTGCAGTCCCCAGAAGGTATGGTATATATTTAAATTTCTGGCTTCTATGGTGTATGGTGCTACTTTATTATTGTGTGAATAGAAGTGTGTCCCATCCCTGCTCCCCTCACACTGAACCAGGAAGTGAGTGGGGAATTGCATATTCAACAGGTGGGACTACCCCTTTTAAGTCTATAAAAAATATCAGTCTGTGCACAGTGTAAAAAAAATATATATATATTTTTCCATAGACGTTAATGTAGTACATTGTTTGATGATGAAAACGGCCATGTTTTTCCTTATTTTACTGACATATTTTGCTTTTATTTTATTGTATGTGAACTTAGCCTCAAGGTACATTTCTGATGAATTTATAGTTCAATGCATATCTTATTAACAATTCCATTCCTGTCGGCAATTTCCACAAATATTTATAATGTCAATCATCAAATAAGATCAAGTATATATGATTTGAGTGACGGCAAAAATACACAAATGTCAAGTATGTCATATATCAACTTCATACATGTACGTCAATTATTTGAGAGACAGAAGGCATGCAGCATGCTTTCCCTTTTACATTGGTAAATTAACCCCTTCCCAACCTCAACTTTCTTTCTCCCTACCTTCTGAGACCCATAATATTTTTGTTTTCCAGTGGCAGAGCCATATGAGGGGTTATTCTTTGCAGGAAAAGTTGTATTTTTTAGTGATACCCTTTATGTTACCCTATAAAGTATTTAAAAGTTTAATACAGGAGAGATTTCTTTTAATATAAAAAACAAAAACTTTTTATTTTACACTTTTGAGTCACCCTAGCGGACTAAAATAAGCAATTTGATTGCTCATGACTAGAGATGAGTGAACCGGGTTCGGGTTCAAGTCGATCCGAACCCGAACGTTCAGTATTTCATTAGCTGGGGCTGCTGAACTTGGATAAAGCTCTAAGGTTGTCTGGAAAACATGGATACAGCCAATGACTATATCCATGTTTTCCACATAGCCTTAGGGCTTTATCCAAGTTCAGCAGCCACCGCTAATCAAATGCTGAAAGTTCGGGTTCGGATCGACTCGAGCATGCTAGAGGTTCCCTCATCTCTACTCATGACAGATCAGTGTAATGCATATACTGTACAATGGTCTTTTAAAATTGTTGGTCTGCTGGCATATTCTGCCACAGACAGACTATACCAACAAGCAGTCACAGGAGACACCATGCCTAGCAGAAGCCTCCAGATGCCATGACAATTGGTCAGCACCTTGTGTTAACATTACAGGGGTGCCACTGAACCAGCAATGGTAAAAACTGTATGCCATGACTGCTATTGATCACAGCATCTAAACAGTTAAATGAGCTCCATCCGAGTGCCATCTGTAGACAGAAGTCAATGCCCACTGGATATGAAATGGGGCCAGCTCCCAAGCCTGCATCATATCCCCCCTTAACCCAATCTATGCCGTAAGTGTATGTCATGGATCAGAAAGGGGTCCAAAAATAATCTGGTTTGATTCTTCAAATAGTACTTAAAGGGGTTATGCGTTTAGGTAAAATATATGTTGAATCATCTCTCCTACTAAAGAGTAACAATTCATGCCATACTTGTTATTATCTATTCAGTCTTCTTCCCCCAGTTCTGAGCTGCTGCTTTCTGCTGAAGTCACAAAAATCTGTGTGTGAGCTTCTCTCTCCGTCTCCCCCTCCTCCCCACTCCCTTCTGAGACTGCTGATGTAATTAAGTCTCTGGCAGGCTTTGACTTTAACTTTGTATTGCTGGGAGGTTTAATCTGAGGCAAAGTTGCTGATGAACTCAATGTGATTAATCCTCACGGCATTACAAAGTTACAGATAGGAACATTTTTACGTCAGTCATCTGGGGAGTGAGGGAGAGAGGGAGGAGTGGTTTGAGACCTGAGACAGACTGAACAGCTCAGATACAGTTTTCTATGTCTTTTGCAGAAAGCAGCTGGCTAAAAACTGAGGGAAGGAGAAAGAAAAGGTGAAGACATATATGGAACGAATTGTTAGTCTCCAGGAGGAGAATATGATTCAGCATATATTTTACCTAACCAGATAACCCCTTTAAAGTTCTTAAAACTTGTCTGCTATGTATGCTAATTGGACATACATATTTAGTTGAGAAGGCAAAAAAAATCTTATAAAGTGGAATTGTTTCTTGTGAACTCTTTTCTTTTGGTTCCAAACATAATCTTTGTGCACCTGAGCTATTACTAGACTTTAACCTTACAACAAGGTGACAGCAAGTGAGCGCAGCGTGAAAGCAGCATCTTCCCATTCCTGCTCGGTATTTCTATCCCAGGTAGCACCAATGCTAATTGGCTTTAAAAAATACCTAGTTCATAAATATTCATCTCATCTCTCAAGTCTTGAAATCCTTTTATTGTTTTAACAAGAATAGCACTCAGTGGTGTGCATTAAGAGTGTATAATTTGTCATATAATGTAATTCCTAATATATATAATGAAGGATAATCAGGTGGTACAATGATGAGCTCTGGGGGAGGAGGTGGGAGAGAGATGACCTGTATACTCTCTCGAGTATGGGCATATTCCATCTGAAACATTTCCTGGAAATACATCTGCACTGAGGGGGATTAGGCATTATAAATTAGAATAGCCGGCAAAGAAATGGATCAGGATTCCTTCATGATGTAAAGCAGACGCAAGCTCCTAATTCCTAGATAACAATACAATAGTCACATCCAGTTCTGATGACCCTTGCGCAAATTGATTACCTAGGCATAGATTTCGGTCCGGCATCATAAGTAGGTGATAGATGTCGGCATTTTATAAACAGTAACAGAAGAGCCCAAGCATCTCATTAACAGTATCATATTCCACCACAGAATTCAAAGGGGATTTGCAAATGGATCCCAAGTGTGAAATGCATTCTATTTCCTTGCAAGAGCTTATACAGCATAGGAAAATATTATTTTTATTTCATGACACAAATGATACTATGGGGAAAGTTTCTTATCTTAATAAGAGTCTATATATCCTTTATACTTATATTTTATGCTTAGGCATACCCAGGAAGAAAGAAATGTTAATTGGCTGTATACACCAGAAGAACCATACAATCATACATACAAGTATGATGACCATATAGTTAAATGCAGGAACAGAAAAATACAGAACCACATTGTGCTATGTAGTTGCATTTAAAGTTTCACTGTCGTCATAACTTTCAAAACCTAAATCAACAGTAGATGTGATATGAAGGTAGTTTGTAATTTACATTTATTTATTTTTTTGAGTTATGACAGGAAACATGGGCACTTCCCATGTTATGACTCCACTTTATACTATAAGGGCCAGTTCACACTGAGTAAACACGGCGTAATTCTGGCAAGGCGCTCCGCCGTTGAATCCCGCCGCACTCAGTGGGCTGCTTTGAGTGAATGAGAGGGCGTGTGCTTGTCCGATGCCGCCGCTCTCCGCTCAGAGAACTAACATGTTAATTCTTTGAGCGGAGAGGAGAGGAAGTGGACGAGCGCGAGCTCTCCCATTCGCTCAAAGCAGCCCACTGAGCGCGGCCGGATTCCACGGCGGAGAGCATGGATTCACTTTAACTAAGCTATTGAACAACGAAAATAACTTTTTTCGAACAAAACTTTTTTTTTATTAGTAAATATTAACTATTACAGGAATCTGCATTATTGCCGGGGATCGCTAACCCCGGTAATACCGATCCCTGTAATACTGCTTCCCTGCTTTCCCAGGGAGCAGTAAACTTTATTAAAACAGCTAAATAATTGTTTAGCTGTTTTAGTAAAGTTAATTTAGATTCAAATATTTGATCACATACTCGATCGAATTCGAATCTTTCGAATACTTCAGTATTTGATCAAATAGCTATTCGATCGAATACTATTCACTCATCTCTAATAATGATCATTATCAAAAATGGACGTTTTTCATCTAAAAAAGACTAAGGCTATGTTCTCATAATGTAAATATAAGAACAAATAACTCTCGTTGTTTAAAAATAATGTCAGTTATTAATGAGCATAAACATTAATTTTCTCTTATTTTTATATTAGTGGAACATAGTCTATGGCTATGTTCAAACAACGCTTTTCTACGGCTGTTTTTTTTTTTACTGAAATTATTTGGTAACAGAAGGTGCATGTGGTTAATAGTTAGGATATGTTCACACAACATTTTGTGGACGTTGACATGTTGTAGATGCTTGAAAAAGGCTACAGGTGAGCCGAAACGTCGCATACTGGTGTGCATTAAACCCACATTCTTTTGGAAGTGCTGTCTCCATTTGTATTTTTCTTGCATGTTGTAGATGGCTAACACGTTTCAGTGCCAAAATGACGTCCAAGAAAACAGCCGTGAAATGCCAAAAAAAGTTGTTGTGTGAGTGATATTGTCACACCTCCTTACTCTATGTGCGGTTCTCCCCACCATCCACAACCTTAGCTGCTGCACAATTCATATATACCTATATAAAACTTATCTTTGTCTTCTTCATGCTCTAAAATTGCTTCAGTTCATCAGCGGACAGTGTCCCTAAGGCAGCTTTCAGCCTCCATTATGCCACCTCTCCCGACCTTGGTCCAGTGCTATTATCCACATCTACCCTGTGATGAGGCAGGGGGAGGGGCTATACAGATGCTAAGCCCCGCCTTAGTGACACTCTTCAACAAAAGCACACAGAAAACTTGGGTTGCAGAATCACTTTATTAACTTATTTGACACTTTTTACCTAATAAAAAGGAGCACTCTATTCCCTTAGGGCCCGTTCACACTACAGAATCAGCACCGAAATTCTGTGTGGAACTCCCACGTGCTGACATGTCAATTCTTTGAGCAGAGAGGAGCGGAGAACAGAGGCACATGAGCCCTCTTATTCAAAAAGATAGCAGGCAGGATTCAGCACCAAATCCGCACACTGGGGTTCCGTACAGAATTTTGGTGCCGATTCCGTAGTGTGCACGGGCCCTCACAACTGGCCAATAAGGAGGGTTCATTTATTTTTTTTATTTATTTTTCCTTTTTCAATCCAGTATGGTAGAACTAAATGAATGTCCCGGTCAGAATTCTTTGAGTGACTTTTCAAGGCAGAGATAATTTTAACAAGCACTTATGAACACATTTACATGTCTCAAGCAGGTCAGGAATATAAATGCGGCCATAAGTATTCTGCTATAAACTCTGCGTGACAAGAAGCATTTTTTAATCAGTGTTTTACCTAAAATAAATGATTTGGGGCCCTGGAATTAAAAGGTGCCTCGTCCTTGAAACAAAATTTAGTAATAGGCTTGGTGATATTTTAGCAATAGGCTGTGAAGTGCTCCTTCAGAGTTTCATTTTTTTCTGTTCGTTTACTTAAAGTGACTCTGTACCCCCTCTCCCCCCCACCACCACCAAACCGCTTGTACCATTGGATATCTGCTTTTATTTCAAGATCTGTCCTGGGGTCCGTTCGGCAGGTGATGCAGTTATTGTTCTAAAAAAAATCTTTTAAACTTGCAGCCCTGTGTCAAATTGGTGTGGCCTACAGTGTCTGTGTCCTAACCTTACACCACCTCACCGTCGTTCCTTCCCGCCCTTTTCATCATTTGAAATGCCCCTCAAACAATTTCTCCTAAGCATCACCTGTCTGAACACTGCACATGTGCTGGATCATTAAGGCACATGTCTGTTTGCGCTCCCCCAGTGTCCTTCTTCAGGTCTTGGTTGTCTACAGCTGCCTCCAGCCCACTCAGCCAATCATTGACTGAGACGGGACAGCTTAGAAGCCAGTGATTGGCTGAGCAGGCTGTCGTGCTAAAGGCAAAAGTTAAAGCCTGTTCAGACAGTCACTGGCCGCGGTGCTGTGCCAAGTCAGACAGTGATTGGCTGTATGGGATTTTGTCATCTGAAGGGGACAACGCACACCTGAGAAGAAGGGCACCAGGGCAGTGCGGACAGGTATAGATGAGCAACTTTTTTGAACCGCACTAAAATGGTTAAATGCCTGGAATCATTTAGATAGTTTATTGCAGTTGGTATAAGGTTTGGTTGAACCTGTACTTTATGTTAACGTTCAGCAAACCTGCCAAAGTGAACTTTTGAAAACTTCACTCATCTCTACTTTTATGTCTTTTATGTTTGTTTGTTTTTCTGTGTTCTTGAGCCTTATCAGCACAGAGCATGCTGGCAGAGAGGCCTTTCACATGCAGATACTGTGTCGCTAAAATGGGGCAAATATGCAAGTTTCTTTTCTTTTTTTGTGGCAATAATATTAACTTATTAGTAATTTAAGAAATAATAAAGCAATGGTAACATAACTTCCCATTTGGACGACTACACATATTGCTTTTGCCCAGTTTACTTAAAGGATGCCAAACATTCTGCAGGAGATTTTTTTTTTTTCTGTAAAATTCTGAAACTAGGTGTCTAACAAGGTTTACTTACAATAGATTTGTAAGAAATGCCAAAAATGAGGACAATTGTAACCTTGGTAACCAGACCATGGAAACACAGTTGATGATTGTAGCTTGCAATTCGCATGTCTGATCCTCATTCTGCCATAATTGTCCATTACGCAATCATTGCCAATTATGCCAACATCATGCCTACAATGCAATAAAGCTTGTTATAAAAGCATGAATCTCCTCTGTGGTACTATGGCATTTTTATTATGTAGATCAGCGCAGTTAAAAAGTTGTAAGGAAATATAAAAAGTTAAATGTAGTACAGAAAAGGCAATAATGCTTACAGTAGTTCCAGTAATTACAGTAAACTTAATTCAAGTGATACGTTCCTCTTAGCCACCACAGCTCCTGGCAACTGGATAACCATGCTTCTGTATTTCTCTCCAGCCATGGTTTGCTAGTTCCAGCTGTAGCACTCCTCCGATGCCTCACCAGCAGCATTAGATTGCCAAATCAACCAGCTAATTTATATGATATCAAACGTGAAGGCCTATTTAGTGGGAACTCCAGCCTTTACTTTTGTTAGGGCCCATTCACACTACAGAATCGGTGGCGGAATTCCACTCAGAACGAAATTCCGCTCCCTGTGAAATGTAGGAGTCCTGATGAAGCCTCCATGTGGGGTGATACACATGACATTTTTTTTTTATCCCACCCACAAGGTTCTAACCAATTATATTACCCTAGTACCCATTGACTGTATTACTACAATACTGGTAGGTACAGTAGATCAGGGGTACATAGGAGTTTGCAGATTATACGCGGGGTGAGTGGTGCTCAGTTCCTTGATGCAGGACTGAGGTCATGGTCGTTTTTCTGTTTTCAATTGTTTTTAAGTGTTTGTTTTCACACTGTGTTATTTGTGGCTGTGTGGCCTTGTCTGTAGTGATGAGCAAACATCCCGATGTTCGGGTACAAAATAAATGTTCACATGGTCGTATACGTTTGAAAATAATCGTTATAACCATTCCAATCATCAAACAAATTGTTTGTGATCTGTGAACACGAACAATTAGCTTCATGTTCATACCAACATACAAATTTTTCATCTATAATTATTAATATTTTTCTGTACAATGAGTATTGGGTGGAAGTATATACATTGGTGTCTTGGATTATGAGCATAATTCGTTCCGGGACCGTGCTTGTAATCCAAATCCACTCTTAAACCAAGGCAATTTTTCCCGTAAAAAATCATTGATATGCAGACAATTGGCTCCACACCCCAAAAATAATGATTATAGCAGCAGTGTGTATAGCTGAGTGTAAGCGCAGGCACATTATAGCAGCAGTGTGTATAGCTGAGTGTAAGTGCAGGCACATTATAGCAGGAATGGAGAGGATGGGAACACAAGGGCTGACAGAGACTGCAGGGGGCATGAAGGAATGAGGCGTGCATATGAGGCACATACATGCTGCACTTTCTGTCTGGGGAGAGAGAAATAACAGCTATGAAGAGATTACCTTCATAGTACTGTCCCCTGATGCAGGCCCCAGCCTGAAGGGGAACTGCTATGATTTGTAAGGTGACGGACACTTCCTGGGTCAGAGTACAGGGCTGTAGACCCCGCTATACAGACCCTGCCCCTCCCCCTGATCCTCCTCCCATCCAGTACAGGGAGCTCTTAAACCAAAGCAATGCTCTCAAACCAAATTACGATTTTGAAAAACTGTGAGCTCTTCTTGCAAAATGCTCTTAATCCAAGTTATTCTTAAACCAAGGTACCACTGTATATCATTTATCCTATTAGCATATACATATGTCTAAATGCGACTAAAAACAGCTCAGGCATGATGGCTGCCCCCATAATAATTTACTGAAAACATAATTAAAATTATAATCTGTAAATAGAAACCGATCAGAAGAAAAAAACTAAACATATTACAACATCTGACTATTAAAAAAACATGCAGTGCATTAACTTTAATAGAATTTACAATTTTGATAGAGGGACATTAGTTCATCTCTAAAAAAGGCAAAAGGGAAAATTCATCCTTTCCGCTAAATGTCTAAATTCTGATGAAAATTGAGTGTTTGTTTGGGTTCCGTACAGAGATATATGCAGGGCAGCTTTCCTTGTCAATAGTTCATACAGGGCATGATAAACTGTTAATGTATTGGAAACAATGTCAAATGAAACATGAATGATCTTGGCAATCTGAAGCCCAGCTCTGACAACAAACAGCGACATAGTAGCTATGCTATCTCTTACAGGAGTTCTTCATTCACAGTAGTCTATTTCTTACCCATCATTAGCTTGAACAATTTGCTTTGGAAACAGGGTCTAGAGGAAACTTAACCGACATTTAACAATTACCTTTAAGTCAGGTAGAAATGTATAGAAACTAAAAGCTAGATTGTCGAGATGGATTTAAAGTATATTCCTACAGAGAAGCCCATTTTACATGAATAAATATAATTTAAATTTAAGTGATACTGTCCTCCCCTTTTCTGTGTGAGGACTAAGCCTAAATTCTGCAGTTTTCCTACGTTATTTTATAATAGATTTCTTGGTGCTTGGTCCGAATGCTTTTGTTGTTGATGGATTGTGCTACCTGGGCGGGGCTTTATGATAGCTGCACCACTTTGCCCTGCCCACATTGGTGTAGTAGACCCCAGCCCTCTGTAACGTCATCGGCGTCTAGGACACGCTCCCTAGAATGGACCGGCCTAGAGGGGGTGGGGCCTAGACCTCTAGGTAAGCCCATTCCAATGGCCATTGAGGGAGTGGGGCCTAGACACTAATGATGTCACAGAGGGAAGCGGCCTGAGGTGCCAATGTGGGTGGGACACAGTGAAGCCCCGCCCAGGTGGCACAATCCACCGACGATAAAAAGCATTTGTCACTGGACCAAGCACCAAGAAATCTATTATAAAGTAAGGAATGAAAACTACAGAATTTAGGCTTTACAGCTGGGTAGAGAAGTGCTCATAAAGAAAGTGGGTGACAGTATCACTTTAAGAGGAATCCCCCACACCATCAGAGCCCCAATCCCCAATCCACTGATCTCATCAGTGCAACCACTTTATTTGTAGTCAGTAATAACAATCCTTTATATCCCATGTCACAGTGCCGCACACACTAGAAGTGGACAGCGTCATGTGATCATAAAACTTTCCCCTCCCCATTGTTGCGTTTTCTTTTCCTTCTCTCTGACACTGTTCAGAACATGAACTGTGCAGTCAAGACCAACACAGCACATGCTGCTCCGGTAGATACTAAACCTGATTATACAGGAGATTCTAAAAACATTATTATTATTTCATATATACAGTATGCTTCACGGAGAGAAAAAGGAGAGCTCTGACCTCCTTACAGTATATCAATGAGAAGCAGGAGTTCAGGCTGTACTGAGAGAGAACAGGGAAACAGTTCCTTTTGTAAGAAGTAACTAAGTTCTCTCCATATTATGTTCAGTTAACTAAACATTTACAACTGGGAGAAGTTTCCCAGGACTGGATCTTGGGAGGAGCGTCAGGGAGCGGAACAGCACTGAAAGCTGGCGGGCTTCATGAGCGGATCGCTGATAAAATGAATCGCTTTGCTTCGTTGAGATCAGCATTTCGCTCTTTTTTATTCATTGTGATACTGGGAGCTCGGAAACTGTTTAAAAGTTTGCGCTAGTGTCCTGACACCCCGCCACGCTTTAAATAAAGAATATACAAAAAAAATTACTGCAGAATTGCCTTTTGGAATAAAACATTTCTTTTTCAGTCTATGATTGTATACATACAGTGTAACGCAAGGTAAGGAGAATGTACCACTGGTACATCAGTTTCTATTTTTTTACATAAATAGACCCCCCCCCCCCCCCCCCCCCCCCGGCGGAACGGATTATCAGAATTCCTGGCATTATGTATCATTATTCTTTGTGGTACTGTACTGACATGAATATCAAAACATGCTTCACCTGGAACCGAAATTGTATGTGTACCCAGTGGCATAGCTACCACAAAGTCAGGGTAGGCAGCTGATATTGGAGCAGGGGGGCCCGGGGAAGAAGGTAAGAGCCATCCTGTGTCCTTCTGCTTAACCCCTTATGTACTGCAGTGTGTAAGTGACCCAATGTTTACTTAAATGCTGCAACACAAAAAAGGGTTAACAACCAGAAGACAAAGAGATCTCTGTTTCACTGCATCGATAACCCCTGATCTGTTTTCCGTCTGCCACAATCAAGTAGAAAAATTTGCAGAGCTCCGTGTAAAGGTCAGGGGTTATCAGTGCACCAGCAGTAAAGTAAATAGCTCCCTGTCTTCTGAACTTTGGGTCACTTACACACTACAGTACATAAGGGGTTAAAGGACCCCCCCCCCCCTCCCGGAAGTTAAATAAAGTATACATACCCAATAACTGTCAACCCCTGTCCTCTTCTCCTGGGCGTCATCTTGTGATGATGTCGTCAGAGTCGGGGGGCGGGCCAGGTCTTCTTCCTCCTTGGGTCTTCTGCTAAAGTGAATGGGAGAGGAAAAGGCTGCTGGTGCACCTATGTAAGCAAAAGGTGGACCGCTACTGCACCTATGTATTTAACCATAAGAACTCTTAATGGGCCCTCATAGTTAAAAAAAAAAAAACAGTGGACTGACAGAGCAAGCAGCCATTGGCTCTCTGCTCTGCCAGTCACTCTCATGGCTGCAGGCAGAATTCTGCCTCTGACCACAAGAGATTTTGTTTTTTGGCCACATCACCAAGTATATATATATATATATATTACAGTTTTTTGTTAGGGAGCCCCGTGAATCCTAGCCACGCCCCTGTTTGTCCCTATTCACTTTATTAATAGATATCATGCCTGGGGTCTTTTATAAGGTCATAGGTGCTTAGCTGCCAATGTCTCTCGATGAGCCGTTATTGTTCCATAATGTGATAATCAAAACAGAAGAGGATTTTTTTTATTTTCTTTTTTCCCCCCATTTTACTCTTTCTCTATGCTTTTAATCTTTTATGGGAATGTTTCACACACTTGCAGTACTTGAGTACATCATATATATAATATATATTTTATATTGTCTCTCTAGAGAAGTGCATTACCTCTTTCTCTACGCCCCAAGGGAGCATCTATGAAGAAAAATAATTACTTAGCAGAAAGCATCCCTGGTTGATTTGGTCTTCCATGTGTTTAATGCAATAAAGCATGAAGCAATTTCTTTAATGGACAAGTCCTTAACATGTGAGCGAGCAACCGGATCATCTTTAACCCACCCAACTACAAATAGGTTTACACAACGCCATACACTTTTAATTTAAAATCATCTGTGTGAGTAACTGCACTGCAGTGTTAAATGCCAAACTGGTCTGGTAGTGAATTTGTGACTGGTCACTGGCCTTAACCCTTCCATTAAAAAAGTCTTTTTTTGCATCGTGTTAACAAATATAGGAATAGAATGATTTGGCAGGATGTTTATAGTGGCTCATTCAAAGAGTTTAACATTTAGGCTGGGTTCACACTACGTTTTGCAATCCGTTATTTTCATCCATTTTTACAAAAAACGGCAGAAAAAAATGATGGAAAAACGGATGCATTTGTGCTCATCAATTTTGATCAGTTTTTGCATTGACTTCTCTTATAAAAAATGGATAAAAACGCATCCATTAAATGTGGTCGAAGAGAACTTTAGTACTTTGACGCAAAGAGAAAACAATATACACAACAATACAGTAGTCAGGCAGTAAAGTAACCATGAAACATTCAACCAGCAGGGCCAGTTCCAGGTTTTTTGGCGCCCTTCAGCGGCAGAGCCTCAAGGCTCTATTACACAAGACGATTATCGGCCGATAGGACAATAATCGTCTTGTGTAATAGAAGGCTGCTATCTGCTATGGGCTGCCCAGACGATTTAGCGATCACCTGTGAAGCCCCTCCGCAGCTCCCTACTCCTGTTCTCACCCACTCACTGCTGACAGGTGTAATAGTGCTAGCAGCGAGCGGGAAACAAGGAGCAAGCGAACACTGACTCCTCTCAGTCACCCCGTATAATAGGGGCTTTAATGTTCCCCTCATCCATCTACTATGCACTCATCATCCACACACTATGCACAATCACTTGAGACACCACTAACATACACAAACACACATTACTGACATAGACACTGACTGACACTGAATGACTATGACTGACTGGAACACACTGACTAGCAAAGACACTGACGGAGTGACTGACACAGACACTGACTGACTGACACACTCAGACACTGGTACACAGCACTTACAGCTCAGTCTTCTCCCTCTTCCTCTATGTTGGTCTGCTCTCTACACTGTAAGGTTGAGGACCTTTCGGTCATGTGATCAGGTCCTTCACCCTTTTCTCTCTCTTTCTGCAGGTCCTGCCTCTTTCTCCTGTGTCTTCTAATGTTCAGCCCGCTCACCCTGCACTACAGTGAATGGGCTGAATATTAGAACACCGGGCCCCTCTCCCTCTCTGGGCCTCTGGAGGCACTGTGGGCCCCAGCACTTGCCCAGGTAAGCCCTATGCTGACCCCAGCCCTGTCAACCAGGCAGTATTTCATATACTATTTATTCCTTGTACAATATAGTAACATAGCACAAGTAATAGTAATATAGTTTCTACAAATGTAATATACAACCACTGCACATCTTGTTACTCCCATCTTTACGCTTGTTTTAGTAAGTGTTTTATATAGAGTTTTATTACACATATACAGTATTGGTAGCTCCTTGTTTGGGTTTCTGTTAAAATGTCAGTCTGTGTTTGTAGGTGCTGAATAGTTTTATTACGGCAAAGGTGTGCATCATATTAGGTCATCAGAATTTAGGCCCCATGAAACAAGAAGCACCCGAGGCAGTGTGTGGACAGTTACCACAGGGGGTCACAGTCTGCACGTTTGATTATTTTATGCTTGTGTTTGATTCCCAGACCTCCTGCTCAGATTCTCTGCCTAAGGATATTCTCTTTAAAGGATCAAAGTAGCTTTACTGACATCCTATTCCAGATGACAGGATATATTATCTGCCACTATTCCCTCACTGGCTATTGGCTATAGTACAGTCAGGATGAGATATGTAGGAAGTTCTGACTAGTTCTGTAAAACAACGCCATGACCTTAACAACTGTTGTCTCTTTTATATAAAATGCCATTGTCCTTACAAACCAAAGTGTTCCAAAAACGTTTAAGGGTAGCTTCACATACATTGTATCGCAGCGGATTTTATGCTACGGATCCGCAGCAGATTTGATCTAAATAATTGAACACCGCATCAAATCTGCTGCGGATCCTGGACATGTGAATGCACCCTTAGGCCATGTGCAGACTACATAAGAGACCGGCCGTTCCTTGACCCGGCCGGGTCACAGAACGGCTAGTCTCTGAAAAGATCATCCCGACCGGTACTGCTGTACCGGCCAGATGATCTTTGCAGCCACAGAGTTTTAATGCGGGCGCATCCGTGCGCGCCCGTATCTGAACTCCCCACTGCACACTATAGAGCGTGTGGCCGGAGCCGCTTGCTCCATAGTGTGCACTGACAGGGTTTTCTGCGGCCGCTATTCACTGAATAGCGTCTGCAGAAAACTGACATGTCAGTTTTCTACGGCGCCGCGAGAGATCCCATATAAGAGAACAGCCATACTTTTACGAAAATATACGTCAAGTGAACATAGCCTTAAAGAACATGTGGAGAAAAAAAAAAAACACCCTAATCCCAATCCTGCTTTCCATTCATCTTATTTGTCTCATATTACAGATAAAACTAAGATAAATGGGAAGAAATCTTTGGGGGACATTTATGAAAGGTATGCCCGAGGCGTACGCCAGGGAGAAGAAGCAGATTCACCCCTCCTCCCTGGCGTACGCTTCCCGTACGCTCCGTTTGCTCAATGGGCGGGCTAGGGGAGCTTGGGGGGGAGTGATCAGGCAGGGAGGAGGTGTGGCCTCCTCCCACACCTCATTATCATGATTTACGCCGGCTCGCAGGCGTAAATCATGACCAAAATCTAAACCTGCTGGAAGCACCCACTGGAAGGTGGAAGCCACCTGCGCCCAGTCAGCCGGATTCCTGCCGGGGAAAGGGGGCAGGGCCTAATATGCCTGTCTTCATAAATAACCCCCTTTGTGTTTTCCCTGGGATCCATCATACTTATCTACAGACCGGGGAATAAACATGTGACATGTATGTTACATGTGCATCAATATACTACACAGTTAGACTGATGCACCTAATGAAAGTGTTTATATATGTTTCGCACTTTACAATTCTAAGGGTAAATATACAGTCAAAGATCAGACATTGCAAAATTATACACTAAATATTCATAAAAGAGTGCAGGCCTTGCTCTGGGTGAATCAGTCGCTAACCAGTATTTAAAAGTCTAAAGTGCATAGAAAGATGAATAAGATTGTGATAGTGATAGTAAGGGAGACCAATAAGGCAATGTCATACGCCTGCTCGGAAATATACATCTTTTTATTGCATGTTTACAGGGAAACTATTAGCAGGTTAGCCCCCTTGCTCACGAGGTTGTGCACGAGGATGAAAGTAATGATTATCAGTGGAGCGGGTTGGCTGGGGGTGGGGTGGGATCAGTGCTCTGGGGACGGTATCCCCGCCTTCTGTACTCCAAATTGCCTTACCGGAGGTAGAATTAGGCTAGATTCACACCTAATGGATCAGCAGCAGATTTCACAGGGGCCCAGTGAATATATTACCAGTTCACAATCCGGCCTGCTTCTGGGGTTCCTTAGCATCCTGACATCCCGATTAGCCAATTAGTGCACTGTCCCGCCGCAGCCACTGATTGGCTGAGTGGGGCGTCAGGATGCAGAGAGCCACAGGAGAAGGCCGGAGCTCGGACCAGGTAACGTATGCACCGAGACGCGTGGGTTAAGGGGGCCAGCGTTTACTCGCAGTGGTTTGAAAATTCCTCTGCGAGTATGTAGCCCTATTCAGAATGACAGTAAGGGATTTGCAGCGGATTTCTGCTGTAAATTTGTTACGTGTAAATCTAGCCTTATGCTACAAACTGCACAGGAACATGCGTAATAGGGAGCTATCAGCAGGTTAGATTGGTAAAATAGTTTACAATATAATAATCAGCTCCATTAAAATTATTAAGAAATTGTCCGGCAGTGCACACACCGTATAGAATAACATACGTGATCGATTACAACCATCATTATAATGAACATGCCCGTTATTTACAATCTGTTTTATCAAAGTAGCCAAAATTTACTTACTGAAATTTTCATTTTCTGGAGTCCGTAGGCAGCACAACAAATAGGGTTGAAGCCTTCTAGGCACGAGCACTTAAGTATTAACCATATAAAGCTGATCACCAGACCAGGATCCATTGTATGTTTTATTTTGCAATGACCAGTTATTAAGGGTGGGAAGCTTGAGCTGCCTATAGACTCCAGGAAATGGACAATTCAGAAAGTAAATTTTGGTTATTTTAGAAAAGCCAGTTGTAAATAATTTTGGATTTCCTGATCATCCTACAGCAGCACAAACGTGTAACGATGGGTCTTGTGGATCCACTGATCCACTACTAGCAATGACGTAAACCGCTGCAGGAGGCGACCCCCAGGTCACTACCTGTGGCTTGGCTTGCTAGTGGCGGTGACGAGGTGCAGCTGGAAACTAGTAGGCAGATACACAGGCACTCAGCAGGAAGCTCGGCTGGAACTGAGACAGAAGTCAGATGGCAGGAACCAGGAATGGCTGGAACAACTGGGCAGGATACACAGGCAGGAATATATAGACAGGATACACAGGCAGGAATATATAGACAGGATACACAGGCAGGAATATACGGACGGGATACACAGGCAGGAATATACGGACAGGATACACAGACTGGATACACGAGAGCTGGGCCACACACTAAGCATGTAGAGGCTCCAACACGTGGTAGGGCAGGGCAATTTATAGGGAAGCTGCAGAGCATCAGCCAATTAAGGGCACACTGACCGTGGCGAGAGGTATGTGCCGCGGCCGCAGATGTGACAAAATGGGCTTTTAAAGCACTACTCTAAATGGGTGGGACAGATGAAGCCAGCTAGAGCATAGCACTGCCAGAATTTAATCCTTCAGTTGAGAGAATGTCTAACTTGTAATGTTTGACAAATGTAAATGAATTCAGATTCCCTCCAATGGAACATGATCCAACTTGGCATAGGAGTTGGCAGAGGAATAAGCCTTTATATGCAGGGATGACTTTAGGGTATAAAGTAAGTACGATTTTTAACATTCTCTATTGTCATCCTAATATACTTGGCTAAAGAGGTTTTTTGTTTTGTTTTGCTTTTTAAAGATCTTCTTAAGAAGAAAACCAGCCATAGACTATGATGATAACAGGTCTTTAGGATATGTCTCTTATACAAGGGATTGTAGTTGTCAATGCCTCATGCAGATGAGTCTGCAACAAGGAAACAAAAAGGTTGGAAGTGTAGCTTTCAGTGTGGATTATGTATGAGGGCATTGGCAGCACCAGGGTACTCCATCCTTATCTCCTGCTACTAAAGCTGAGGCTGCAGTACACCAGTATTGCCACTACAGGAAACAGAGACAAGTACTTCTGGCTCTTATCTTACTGTACTGCGGGTTTTAAACAGTCCGGTGGATAGGCTATGGATTATTTTATCCTGGAAAACCTTTTTAAGAAGTTTACATCTTTTAGAGGAACTTTAAAGCGTACAACCACAGAAGATAGTAACATAGTAACATAGTAAATAAGGTTGAAAGCAGACAAGAGTCCAACAGGTTCAACCTAGGGAAACCCTACTGTGTTGATCCAGGGAAGGCAAAAAACCCCACTAGGGAGACGACAACCACCCCACCACAGGGAGAAAACTCTCCCCCCCCCCCCGACTCCAATGGCAACCAGAACAATCCCTGGATCAACGTATCACCGGAAATCTAATGCCCATAACTTGTAATATTATATTGTTCAAGAAAAGCATCCAGGCCTCCCTTGAACTTATTTAATGAATCGGCCATGACAACATCATGTGGCAGAGAGTTCCACAGTCTTACCGCTCGTACAGTAAAGAACCCGCGTCGATGCTGATGATAAAATCTTCTTTCCTCTAGACGTAGAGGATGCCCCCTTGTCATGGTTACAGACCTAGGAGTAAAAAGACCACTACAAAGATCTCTGTACTGTCCATTCATATATTTGTACATTGTGATCAGATCGCCCCTAAGACGTCTTTTTTCTAGCGTAAATAACCCCAAGCGTGATAACCTATCCTGGTACTGTAACCCACCCATTCCCTTAATGACCTTTGTTGCCCTCCTCTGCACCCGCTCTAGTTCAGCTGTGTCCTTCTTATATACCGGTGCCCAAAACTGTACACAGTATTCCATATGTGGTCTGACTAGTGATTTATTAAAGAGGCAAAACTATGTTCTCATCTTTAGCATCTATACCTCTTTTGATGCACCCCATTATTTTATTAGCCTTGGCAGCTGCTGCCTGGCACTGATCACTAAAGTTGAGTTTACTGTCCACCAATACCCCCAGGTCCTTTTCGGAAGTAGTTTTACCCAGTGTTTTATTATTTAGCACATAACTGTATTTATTATTTCTATGGGCCAAGTGCATAACCTTACATTTATCCACATTAAACTTCATTTGCCATTTCAGCGCCCAAGCCTCTAGCTTCTCCAAATCCCTCTGTAATATGATATTATCATCCTCTGTGGTGATTACTTTACCCAGTTTAGTATCATCTGCAAAAATGGAGATTCTGCTCTGTAGCCCCTCTACAAGATCATTAATAAAAATATTAAAAAGAAGTGGACCCAACACTGACCCCTGTGGTACCCCACTAGTAACTAAAACCCAATCTGAATATGTTCCATCAATGACCACCCTCTGTTTTCTATCACACAACCAGTTACTTACCCATTTGCATACGTTTTCCCCGAGTCCCAGCATCCTCATTTTGTAGACCAACCTTTCATGCGGCACAGTATCAAATGCCTTTGAAAAGTCCAGATACACAACATCCACAGCCTCCCCCAGGTCCAGTCTATAACTTACCTCTTCATAGAAGCCGATCAGATTAGTCTGACAGGATCGATCCTTCATAAATCCATGCTGATGCTGCGTCACAAGATTGTTTTCATTAAGATACTCGAGTATAGCATCTCTTACAAACCCCTCAAATACTTTACCTACTATAGATGTTAGACTTACGGGCCTGATCCAGGATCACTCTTTGACCCCTTCTTGAATATTGGTACCACATTAGCTATGCGCCAGTCCTGTGGAAAGATGGCGGTGAAAGTTTCGCACTACTATTGTGCTTCCTCCTGGCCCTACTATCATGCTTCCTCCTGGTCTTACTATCGCACTTTCTCCTGGCCCTACTATTGCACTTCCTCCTGGCCCTACTGTCACGTTTCCTCCTGGCCCTACTATTGTGCTTCCTCCTGCCCCTAGTATCGTGCCTCTTTGTAGCCCTAGTATTGTGCCTCCTCCTGGCCCTAGTATAGTGTTTCCTCCTGGCCCTACTATTGCGCTTCCTCCTGGCCCTACTATTATGCTTCCTCCTGGCCCTACTATAGCGCTTCCTCCTGGCCCTAGTATAGTGCTTCCTCCTGGCCCTAGTATAGTGCTTCCTCCTGGCCCTACTATTATGCTTCCTTCTGGCCCTAATATAGTGCTTCCTCCAGGCCCTACTATTATGCTTCCTCCTGGCCCTACTATTGCGCTTCCTCCTGGCGCTACTATTGTGCTTCCTCCTGGCGCTACTATTATGCTTCCTCCTGGCCCTTCTCTCACACTTCCTCCTGGCCCTACTATTATGCTTCCTCCTGGCCCTAGTATCATGCTCCCTCCTGGCTCTAGTATCATGTTCCCTCCTGGCTCTACTATCTCGCTTCCTCCTGGCCCTAGTTTTGTGCTTCCTCCTTGGCCTACTATTATGCTTCCTCCTGACCCTACTATTGGGCTTCCTCCTGGCCCTAGTATTGTGCCTCCTTGTGGCCCTACTATCGCGCTTCCTCCTGTCCCTAGTATCGTGCTTCCTCCTGGCCCTACTATCACCCTTCCTCCTGGCCCTACTATTGTGCGTCCTCCTGGCCCTACTATCACCCTTCCTCCTGGCCCTTATATCGTGTGTCCTCCTGGCCCTACTATCTTGCGTCCTCCTGGCCCTACTCTCATGCGTCCTCTTAGCCCTACTATCACCCTTCCTCCTGGCCCTACTATCATGCTTCCTCCTGGCACTACTATCGTGCGTCCTCCTGGCCCTACTATCGTGCGTCCTCTTGGCCCTACTATCATGCTTCCTCCTAGCACTACTATCGTGCGTCCTCTTGGCCCTACTATCATGCTTCCTCCTGGCAATATTATCAAGCTTCTTCCTAACCTTTGTGCCTGGTAGAGCCAGGAGGAAGTGCAAAGTAAAGTGAAACGTTCATTGCCCAACTATTGCGTACACAGAGCTTATTTTCCTCCATAAAGGGTTCACATGTACAACTCATAACACATTAATCTGACCCTTTTTTTTCTATTTCTGAAGTTTTCTTTTCATGCTCAGATAGTGCCTGAGGCATCAAATTGTGTAGCTATTTATATATGTAGATTAACATGTGTCATTCCTGAGGTAGTTATGTTAGACATTTGCCAGTTCCTAATAAAATGGCTCCTATTCTTGTATTGTGTTATTAAATTGCAGATAACCCTCTCCATTTTCTGCTCCCTCGGCTGAACTCAGACAACAAAACAGGTCATTGCAACAATCTTTTACTGTGGATAATCAATCACACCACGGACACTTTCTCTCTTGTGTCTAAATATTTGTTGTAGTAAGACTGGGCTGCAGTCTGAAAGGACCATCAGTAAAGCCTGCTACATAAATTTTCGAAGATGGATAGACACTATGGATGTTTGTATTTAAGCCTTGTGTGATGGAAGAATGAAGAAGTAAAATTTCCTTTCTAACCTTAAAGAATAGGTAAGGTGAAACTGCGAAACTAAGCTTAAATAGTAGAGAATGACATACCCGGCAACTATTTTGTGTGCTTCCATTTCCGAAATTGCTGCCTATATGAATCGTGGGAAAAAGTAACTGCTTAGCTCCCGACACCATGCTTACCTGTCCACGTTCCAGCAGCGCGCTCCCACGTGCTTCTCCAGGTCCCCGCACACTGACAGCCCACTCAGCCAATCACTGCGCTGTTCTACCACATCCAGTAATTGGCTTAGAGGGCCGTCACTAAGCAGGGACACAGAAAAACATATAGGAGCGTGCCAGTGGAACAGGGATAGGTAAGTATTGTGTTGAGAGCCAAGTAGCTACTTTTTCCAAACTTATGGCACAATGCATTTTCATTCTGTGAAACCAGCAAACTCGTGAACGCACACTAAAGGGATATTCCCCTCTCAAGATTGTATCCCTATTCATAGGATACGGGATAACAAACTGTTCAGTGGGAGTCCCAGTGGTTGGAACCAGAGAACAGAGGGGGGGGGGCTGTCCCCTGCAACAAATGTTTTCAAGAGCTAATGGCAATCTATTGGGCTACTCACATGGGTATTACAGTTTATTTTGAGGCCAGGTTCATACAATGTATTTTTTTGATTAATCACAGTGAACGATCGCATTAATCCCTATGGAGTCCCGGCCAGAGTGTATACACACTATATACACTGCGGCCGGGATTCCATGTGGCCGCACAGAAAACTGCCATGTCTATTTTGTGCGGCCACTATTTTGTGCAAACAATGTAAAGTACGGCTTCGGTTGTACTTTGCATTGTGTGCTATGGCTAATTGGAGCGTTGGTACACCCGAATGTGCCTGTATTCCAATTAGGTTGAAGTGATGTTACCCGGCCGATAGTGCAGTTGAACATCTTAGGCAGCGGCCGTTCTGTGACACGGCCATGTCACAGAACGGCGCTGTTATGCCATGTGTGAAAAATGCGTTATGTCTTACTTTTATCCATTTTTCTTCTGTATAGTTCTTGTATTTCAACATGTAAATGAATCTTTGTGTATACAAGAACATCAGTATCTACTGTATAGACATATAGATGAAATCCTGAAGCAATAGTGATGAAATAATGACAACCTATTACTGCAGTCTCTTTCATAAGACGACTGTATTTCTCATCATTGTTGCTATTGTTTTATGTTGCAGTTTACAGTATAAGATCGTTTTGTAAATTGCTTTTAAAGATGGCGTCCATGCTCCACCACTCAAACACTTTTCTCAATCTATTCTTTTATTCATTCATTTGAACATAATGAGGTTTGACATTCTTCTTACTGAACATTTATAGAATAATATGACAAATCATATATAAATTTGACAATATTGAATTTTTTCCCCTATGATAAAGTATACCCTGCTATTGGAATAATTCTTTTAGGAGTAAGTTACATTCAGGTGTTCCCAGGGTCAGGTATGGATCTATCAGGAATTGTCAAAAGTACACCGTGGAAATTCCCTTTATTGCGTAGGTGTGAATCTGCGAGCTATCGGCTCATATTCACCTGTTTTCTCCTCGTTCAACAATTAGCGGCTTTTTACAAAGCAATTTACAATTGCTGGAAAAATCTTGGTAGGATATTTCTGTTTGAGAAACTTTCAGGAAGATTTATGATATTTTATTTTTTTATTCTTCCTCAAATTTTTCACCTTAAAAAATTAGCCTCCCCATTCACTGACTACATCCTGTACTGTATATATCTGGATATAAATGGCCGGAGTGGAGGCAGTCAGAGTTGCACAGTACTACAGGGAGCGAGTTATGTGCACATTTTCCAGGAGCTGCCAGCAGCTTAATTTGAGCTATTGGTGCAGATCCTGCCCCCCCCCCCCCCCCCTTCCTGCTGCTCTTTCCTCTGCACCCTGCTCTCTCCTGGGGCTTCAGGTAGGAGGTATAGAGCAATGAAGCAGAATGACAACACAGGACCTGTATCCAGCCAGGAGTGAAGAATCCATAAATCATTCCAGACTGATCTGTGTATAAGAGGCAGACACTCCACTTAGAGTGAACTGTGTCATAGTCAGGAAACAAAGAGAATGACAGCAGGAAAAGTAATTGGGGGAAAAAGACGTAAGGAGTTATAACATGGATCTAAGATATAGTTTATATTGGGGGAGGTTAAAGGGAATGTACCATCATTTTAAAGTGTACCTGTCGTCAGGGCCGTATTAACAGCTGCTGCTGCTGCCCTAGGCACTAAACCTGCAGAAGCCCCATTGTCACTCACCAATTAGCATCAGGATTTTCTAGTTTCTGAGCATCATATTGATATCTGGTCAGTCCATGTTAGGCCACGTTCACACAACGTATGTGTTAAATAAATCACGGCCATTGCAATTTGCATCTGCTTATTGTCTGACGGAATTCTCACCACAGGTAGGTAATAGCTCCAGGCGTCACAAGACCTGCCCAATACCGCCATACTGTGACTGAATAACACCACCATACCAGACATGCCCAAAACCGCCATACTGTGACTGGGTAACACCGCCACACCAGACCTGACCAATACCGCCATACTGTGACTGGACAACAACGCCACACCAGACCTGACCAATACCACCATACTGTGACTAGATAACACCACCATACCAGACATGACCAAAACCGCCATACTGTGACTGGGTAACACCGCCACACCAGACCTGACCAATACCACCATACTGTGACTAGATAACACCACCATACCAGACCTGTTTAATACTGCCATACTGTGACTTGATAACACAGCCATACCAGACCTAACCAATACCACCATACTGTGACTAGATAACACGGCCATACCAGACCTAACCAATACCACCATACTGTGACTGGACAACAACGCCACACCAGACCTGATCAATACCACCATACTGTGACTAGATAACACCACCATACCAGACATGACCAAAACCGCCATACTGTGACTGGGTAACACCGCCACACCAGACCTGACCAATACCACCATACTGTGACTAGATAACACCACCATACCAGACCTGTTTAATACTGCCATACTGTGACTTGATAACACAGCCATACCAGACCTAACCAATACCACCATACTGTGACTAGATAACACCGCCATACCAGACCTAACCAATACCACCATACTGTGACTGGATAACATCGCCATACCAGACCTGATCAATACCGCCATACTGTGACTGGATTACACCGCCATAGCAGACCTGACAAATTCCACCAAACCCCCACCCCCGCCGCTCAAAAAGACAGATTTACTGGCAAGTCTGAACAGGAGGTGGGAGAAAATTGCTTCCTTCCTCCTGCTTCCTGGTGCTGCCCCCCTGCAAGGTTCTGCCCAAGGCACCGGACCATGGGTGCCTAGTGGTAAATACGGCCCTGCCTGTCGTTATAATAAACTTTTGACGAAGAGACATGTCAAAAGTTTTGATCGGTGCAGGTCTGAGTGTTCAGAAAGAGTCAGGCTCCATAGGAGCCCATTATAAGGCCACATTCACACGTCCGTTTGTTTTTAAGGATCAAAATCCGAATCCTCTCATTTTTATCCGCAATCTGCAAAAAATCGTCTGTGTCTATTGTAATCTGTAAAAAAGGTGTAGTAAAGGAAAAGAGTGGAGAGTGCAGACGCTGCAATGTGTCTTCTCTCGGCTCTATCTCCCAATTGGTATGGGTCTGAACACTCAGACCCAGACCAATCAAAAATCTATGACATGTCAACAGTTTCTTTCAACAACAGGTACACTTTAAGTTTTTAACATGAATGGATTGGCGCTGGCGATAGGATGCCGGTGCCATGGTCTTTTTTTAGAACAGACATCCAATTCCCGCACATCGCACCAGTCTATTCCTGTCACTGGCCCGGCATGAAACACTGGGGCAGGCTCGCTGGCCCCCATTGTGGTGATCTCTACTCCCCTCTGTGCCGCGGCTGCATTACAATTGCCGGCGCCGATCCATTCACGTAAAAAACTTAAATCCATGTACCTGATGGTATATTTGCTTTAAGGCTATGTTCACACGGCATGTGAGACCGGCCGTTCTGTGACCCCAGCCGGGTCACGGAACGGCCAGTCTCAGCCCGGATCATCCCGGCCAGTACTCAGAGCTTCCCATAGCCCACAGTGAGCCGTAGCCGCTTGCTTCACTGTGTGAACTGACAGGCCTTTCTGCGGCCGGTATTCACTGAATTCCGGCCGCAGAAAACTAACATTTCAGTTTTTTCTGGCGCCGCATGGGATCCCAGCCGGAGCGCATACAATGTGTATACGCTCCAGCCGGAATCCCATTGACCGTAGTTTTACGTAGTGTGAACATAGCTTAAAAGTATAAACAACAAAGCTGCCAACCATCAGCTGCGTCCATGAGTACACATGTCACTGTAAATTTCTGCCCCTCTATTTTTTCATTACAATCCCACTGCCCAGTACCGGCACTTTGGTTCTGGATATTCAACAGATATGTGTTTTATCTAAGATAACATGAGGGTAGGCAAATTTAGAATAAGTAACAATAATAATATAAAATATTATACCATATATATATATTCTATAATAATAACATTACTCACAACTACTGTCATTTACACCATTAGTACACATGACTAAACAGTGATAGATTGCTGGTGAATGTCTGAATAGCCCATATTATGCACCATTGTGCTTCAAAGCTGTCTGCGGAATACAGATCACTGTTTATGGACGTATCTTCCTACAGCGCAGCAGATGCCAAAAAAATCACAGGGGATAAATGGAGTGATTCCAATTTCATTTAGGAAATTAATGTGCATGTTCTTCTGTTCAAGGAAATGATTCTGTAACTACTAACAGTGGACCCACCACAAAGTAAAGTAAAAATGACAGTAGAATAGACATAAAGGGCAGTTTTGTTATCTAATAGGTGTCAGTACGTGCATGATTTGTTTAAAAGTTGGAATTACTGCCATTTTTTCATACAATGTGACACTGATGGCAGCTTTTCTTTAGATTTTAATGGGACATTTAACTGTTTTTTCTCTTATTTTAAGCTGGGGCTACACGGCAATTCTGGTCACATGACCAGGAACCACCGTGTTTGCTCCATTACTTAATACAAATGAATTTTAAATAAAAAAAATAAAAAACATCCCGGGGGACTGTGTGGCCCCAGTGGAGGCCACTTGTGGGTCTCCATGACGCCATGTGCTTGTATAAGCGATGCCATTGCTTAGTCAGGCGATGCAATGGGTAAGGTGTCATGGTGGTTTTTACTTGCGCAACTAGAAATTACTATATAGCCCCAGCATTAGGCTGTGTAAACTCTGTCTTTGGGTACGTGTACACTACAGAATGGTGACGGAACACCTGCTGCGGAGTCCGCAGTTCGCACCCACTCACGGCCGCGCGCATCTCCGCCCATTCTATAGACACCATTCTAAGGCTTTCTGGTACTTTTGGTGGAAGGCGGAATCCGCCCGTGCATAGAATGAAGTCTATGGCATGGGCAGAAATGTACGCGGCCACCTGAGTCCGGGAGCCAGTGCGAGCTGTGGAATCCGCGACAGGTTTTCAATTGCCATTCCGTAGTGTACATGTACCCTTAGAGGGATTTTACGCACACAACTTTTTGTGGCAGGTTTTAATTTATTTTGAGTCAAAGTTAAAGCAGTAGTCAAACACATATATATATATGTATATATATATACTGTATACAGAGAGAGAGAGAGAGAGAGAAAGAGAGAGACATGACATGTCAATTCTTTGGGTCAATGGGACAGGTGCAACTTTTCAAGCGGAGTCTGCCAGTTTCCTCACATATTCCATAATCCAATGTGAACATACTCTAATAGTAGGTTTAAACTGAGACTAGTCTTAGTATGCAACAGATTCAACAAACAGCATGAGCCGCTTGGATACATCTTTTGCATTCTAAACCTGTCTTTTTAAGGCTTCCCTTTCTAAGAATTAGACAGTTTTGGTAAATCTGAGCTAATATTTCCAAAATAACTCAGTCAAGAGAGCATGAAGGCCCCATTGCACACCATTGTAATTACTAGCCTCGAGTACTACAGTTTCCTACAGTTCTAACCTGAGCCATGACTAATTTAATCCTTCCCACTACGCTTCATCTGCTGCATCTGTTTGTCTCTTCAATAATATTTCATTTTTTTTTCCAGAATTTGCACATCTTATAATATTTTAATGTCCAGACATAGAAAAAAAGAGAATCAGCACCATTCTATTTCAAACCATGCAGGCTTTAAAGGGGCATCATGTGGTACCACTGGTGTTAGAAAATTATAAAGATTTGTAAATTACTTTCATTTAAAAATCTCCAGTCTCCCCATATGTATCAGCTGCTGTATGTCCTGCAGGAAGTGGTTTATTCTCTCCAGTCTGACAGAGTTCTCTCTGCTGCCACCTCTGTCCATGGCAGGAACTGTCCAGAGCAGGAGCAAATCCCCATAGAAAATCTCTCCTGTTCTGGACAGTTATTATAGCTCCATAAAGAACAAAGCAGGACAGGAGGTTCAAAAAAGCGATGGCCGTTTTGCGGTGTTCCCGCTTAATCATGCCACAGCCACACCACATAGAATATTTGAATTCTGTAGTAATATACATTCATAAATAGCCCTTTGTGATCACATAGAACTTGCCACACAGAATTTATGCAGATAATCCTTCCTTCCAGCAATAGTTCTCCACGGAAATGGTGACATCTCTGATGGGGAATTACCTGGACAGATATTAATAATCAGGAAAGTGCTTCTTAAATCAACACAGCAGGGAGAACGAGATGAAGCACCGAGAGAAAGCGGCTGTAAATATTCAATATTTAATGTGTCTTTTGTAAATCTTTCACCCCTCCTAACTGAAAGCAGATACAGGTAATTATTTTCTATTATTCGGTGCATGTCTCCTATCATTAGGACTTTATTTGATGTACAGTACTGTTAAAGGGAATTTGCCACTAGGTTTATTCCACCCTAAACGCGGGCAGCATAAACTAGTGATATGCAATACAGGAGAAAAAAGAGCGCTGCACCTCACACCTATGGCTGACACTAGTGCCTCTCGGCTGCATAAAAAACATCAGAATTTTGTGTATGAAGTGATCAAGCCACACTGCCCCATGTACCGCGTGCAGGTATCTGATACACATGGGTCCCTACATGTGTCCACACTGTGCCAGTCAGTGACCACCACCCCCGCAGGCACGCACAGTCAGGGAAGGGAGGCCATGGAACGGCCCTGCAACCCCCATGCCACAGGACCAGACCCAAAAATGCCCATGTGTATCAGATACCTGCACGCGGTACATGGGGTAGTGTGGCTTCATCAATTCATACACAAAATTCTGATGTTTTTTATGCAGCCGAGAGGCACTAGTGTCAGCCATAGGAGCAAGGTGCAGCGCTCTTTTCTCTCCTGTATTGCATTTTGCTTTCTTTCTTAGTGTATGGCACTCCTCCTGGTAAGACCCACATGACTGCAATCAGCAGGAGACACCTGAGTGCACTTGCTTTTAATCCCTCCTGTTTGTCCCATTCTATCTGCAGTAGCTATGGTGTGCGCAATACCTCATCCAGACTCGTGTTGTTTGGGGGCGACCTTCTCCACCAGCGGTGCTGGCCGGGTTCTGGCATGGCATTTTTGGGTCTGGTCCTGTGATATGGGGGTCGCAGGGCCGTTCCATGGCCTCCCTTTCCTTACTGTGCACGCCTGCGGGGGTGGTGGTCACTGACCGGCACAGTGTGGACACATGTAGGGACCCATGTGTATCAGATACCTGCACGCGGTACATGGGCAGTGTGGCTTGATCAATTCATACACAAAATTCTGATGTTTTTTATGCAGCCGAGAGGCACTAATGTCAGCCATAGGTGTGAGGTGCAAGGTGCAGCGCTTATTTCTCTCCTGTATTGCATAAACTAGTGATATAACAGATGGGTGCATTACAGATGGGTGCTGAACAGATGGGTGCATTACTTACATCATTTTATTCAGCCGCTCTCCTAATATGCTGGAGAATAGGATTCTTACCACACCCCTCCCCCTGTCTCCAGCTGCTGATTGACAGGTGACTGCCTATACACAGCATGGATAGATAACTGCCAGTCAGCAGCTGGTGGGTGGAGTTTTCTGCTTCTCATGAATATCGAGGACTCCTGAGCTCACGCACCTAATGGAGAGGACTACTTATTGTCCATGTTATTCAGGAGGATATCTCTGGATCAGCTGCACAGAACAATGTAAGGGATACATCATTCTGTTCAGCTTCTCTGTCACTAGTTTACATTAACCTGCTGACAGAGTCTATTTAATATGTTCACACTAAGTCGATTTCTTCTGTGGATTTACATCCAGTGTATTACAGTAGCAGTAAAGTGGATGGGATACTTCCACATGGAGTGTAGGGACTATGTTCTATACTTATCATATTCATCACTCATAGGCTTTTCAACCAGGCCCATATAGGCCAATGTTACAGATAAATGTTGACCTAAAGCTTGCCTCAAAATACTGATGGATAAATGGTCAGCGTGGGCAAGGGGGTAACAAGCTGTGGAGGTAGAACAGGTCGCCACTGCTCCTGAATCTTTACTCCCAGTAAAATGACGTCCGTTTTTTGGGGGGAATGGCCGTCCGTCAGTGCAATGACTGCTGTTGGCACATTATTCTAGTTTAGGTGGACTAATTGGCCTTTGGATGTGTCTTTTGTTAGGCAGGGGACTGAAAGAGATTTACAGATGAAGCCCTGAAGCTGGCACCTGCACCCTGCTGTCCCTGGCACCCTGCTGTCCCTGCCTAATTGCCTCAACTGCCCTAAGTGGCTGCGGACAACTGGTCGTCAGTCCCTAGGACTTGCTGAATGTAACAAAAAACAATACAAGACAAAACAAACACAATCAAGAAGTCTGAGTCAAACCAAACAAAGTTGTGTCCAAGAGAGTAGTCAAAAGGGCAAAGTCGAAGTCAGGTAACCATGAATCAAAGCTCAAGCAAGAAAGCTAGATCAAGTAACACTAGGGTAAGCTAGGCCCTATCACAGGCAAGCAACTTGAGATAAGTGAAGATACTTATAGAACTAGGAGTCCCAGCCTGGCCCAGATACCGACAACTGACTGTCACAAACACCTAGGGGGGGATTTATCAAACTTTGCAGTCAGTTAAATTGCAGCAATAACGGATGTCTTTTCTCTTTTTTGGACGTTGTATGAACATAGCCTTATCCTGTAAAGCTTTAATCCACAGACAGGTTCCATTACCAGGAGCAGTCTCTTCAGCTTTCACCACCATGTGCTAATCTTTGGACACGACAAATCGGTACAATGTCAACAAAACACTAAATCACAAAATGGATTTGTCGCTTACAGAGCAGGAAAGATGCAGCTTTGTGAGTTACCGGGCTGTGCAATTGTATCCCAGACTGCCTGTATCTTAATGGGGCTGTGTCTAATGTAAAAAATGATCCGGCGGATATATACATGTATGTGTCATCTGTCTGTCTACTCCTGCTATCTAACCTCTTTATCCTATTATGCCAATTTAAATGCCCGTACAATCTGTATACTTCTATTTATTTCTGTCTGGTTTATCTGGCTGTCAGGGAAACTTATCTCGCTATCTGTCTGTTTTTTCCTTCTATCTACATACACCTGCTTACTTGTCAAATAATTTAACTCCATTCACCTATTCATCTTTTCACATTTTTTTTTTTTCCTCTAACTGTATCCATACAGATTCCACTCTCGCATATTTTCACCGGCGGATTTTTCTTATCAACATTTTATTCCTCGATCTATTGAGCTGAAGCATTACCTGCAATTGTATGTGTCACTCCTGCTCAATGGAGTTTTAAATATGACAACATATAGGTCATTTGCCATAACATCAAAGCCGCTGACAGATTAAGTGAATGACGGTCCTATTAGACTAAGTGATTTTTAACGATAAACGATCGCAAGCGAGATTGTTTAATGCTAACCTAAAATCATTCACCAATTACACAGAACGATGGTCGTTAGTTGCGACCGTTGCAACGATTGTTACTACGATCGGTTACTCCATCTGATCCCAGCAAAATAAGGAACGATTTGGAATTACACTAAACGACTAGTTAACGAATGCGGAGTTACATCGAACGATTAACAATGATTTTAGGGTAAGATCTAAATGAACGATCAACGACACACAAACAATTTTTCGATCGTTGCCTGCAAATACACAGGACGATTATGGCTTAAATTCGAACGATGAAGCGTTTTTCCGCATGATAATCACCCTGTGGAATAGAGCGCTAACATTACTTTCCTTGTGGCAATGGAACCTCCCAAGAGGTGGGAGATATTGGGCAAGAAAAAAACTGTTATAGAAGGTGATGTGTCGGGAAAAAGAAAAGTTGGTTAGTGTATGGCTATGTTCACACAACCTCAAAAATAGAGAAAAGGGGCCCGATTTCGCTATTTAACTGACTGCAATGGCAATCCATTGAAGTCAATGGAAAGAGGGACGCCCCATGCACACAATGTATTGAATAACGGATGTTTTTGCCGCAGACGTCAAAATAAGGAACATGATCATTATTTTAGGACATCTTTTGCAAACAGCGGACATTTTTTATTAGTAGTTGACACACAGGTTTTTTTTTCACCGTTCTTTCTCCATTCAATGGACTTTTAAATTAAGTCCAATTAGTAACCCCAAAGTAGAATATTGTACCAACACCAGTCATTGCATTAAGGGGAGGCCAGGCTGCTAAATGGACGTCATTTTAAACAGAGCTGAAAAAACGTTGTGTGAACATAGCCTATGGCAGCATTCACATGTTTTGCATTTCACATGGAATACTACTAGATAAGAGCAACCCAAGTGTTCTGCATTTGATTACTGTTGGCTGAAGAAGTTGGATGCAGCCCTATGGAGTCTGAGAAAATACGTCTGTGTCCATGTTTTCCAGACAGCCTTAGGGCTGCATGCAACTTCTTCACCCACCAGTAATCTAATACAGAGTGTTCAGGTCTGGACATCCCAATTTGGCTCTTGTCAGAGATCCTTACGCTGCATGCACATGTCCCGTGTTTCACATAGAATACGGACGGGGAATGTCTGTAATGGAACCCCCCTTCCCGCACGGGCAGCATCTCTGATAAGATGCTGGGAGCGGGGAAACTGTATGGATATGCGCCGCACTGTAATAAAACAGTCGTGCTTTATTACATTAGAGTGTGGTGCATATACATTTGGTTCACCCACTCCCAGCATCTTATCAGAGATGCTGCCTGTGCGGGAAGGGGGGTTCCATTACAAACATTCCACACCTGTGTTCCATGTGAACAGGACATGTGCATGCAGCCTAAGGATCTCTGACAAGAGCCAAATTGGGATGTCCAGACCCGAACACTCTGTATTGGATTTCTGCAGTCCAAAGGCTGTCTGGAAAACATGAACACACAGGCTGCTACGGGGTCCCGCCGCATCAGGGGGCCCGTGGCGCGGGCCCCCGGAGCTGACATAGCCTGTAGTACCCGGCGGCCGAGCAGGCCTCCCGGGTGCTACAGCTGTTTGGGGTCCGAGGGTGTCCTGGTACCTGGGGGCAGCACTGGTACGGGACTCAGCGTCTGCCCGGGCTAGTACTTCCGGGTCACGGAGCATCTGTGCCGGAAGTACAGGCCGGGGGGCGGACTCTGAGCTCTCTGGTACCTGTGCTGCCGAGGGGCCCCCCCCTTGTCATCCCGTCCTATCCCTGGCAGCACAGGTACCAGAGGATAATACAGGGGGCCATCTATGGGGAATATACAGGGGGGGGCATCTATGGGGGATAATACAGGGGGCCATCTATGGGGGATAATACAGGGGGCCATCTATGGGGGATAATACAGAGGGACATCTATGGGGGATAATACAGAGGGACATCTATGGGGGATAATACAGGGGGCAATCTATGGGAGATATACAGGAGGCATCTATGGGGGATATACAGGGGGGGCATCTATGGGGGATATACAGGGGGGCATCTATGGGGGATATACAGGGGGGCATCTATGGGGGATATACAGGGGGGCATCTATGAGGGATAATGTATGATGGGAGTTGTAGTTTTACAACAGTTGGTGAGGCAAGGTTTTCTATGCCAGTCTATAAAGCACCTGTACCTGTAATTTTTCTAAATTATTTCTATATTGAATTTGGTGATGGAAAACCTTACTGGAGCTGTTACCGCTGCTGAGTGGAGTTGATCGAACCTCTGGAAATCCTAGGTTCTATAGAACTCAAACATTCATGAACCTGCCGCATTACATTGGTGATGCCTTACCGGTCCGTGGGGAAGGAGGAGAGTGCCCGGGTACCGGCTGGAATTCCGGGATTCAGCCTTTGTAATAGCTGGGTAGTTTCCTCCTTATCCATGGACCGGGAAGGCATTGGGAATCTAATGCGGCAGGTTTGTGAATGTTCGAGTTCAATCGAAACTAGAATTTCCTGAAGTTTGATCAACTCTACTGCTGAGTGTATCTGTGCATTAGGAGACGGCACCATAGAATCACATTACACAGGGTGTCACACTGGAGATAGATCAGGAAGCTTTGCCTTCTAATTCACAGGTACAGACAGCAGGGAGCGGAGACATCGGCGCCTCCTCAGGTACAGACAGCAGGGAGCGGAGACATCGGCGCCTACGTTGAGGTACTTAGGGACCAAATTTTAAATGGGAAAATTCCAGGTACACAGTAAATATGACATTATGTATCCCATATTGTGAACACCACACTAGTGCTGCCGGTAGAGATGACCAAATCGCTCATCTAAACTATCGCTCACCTAAACTTCATAAAAAAATATATATACATACATGGGCCCCCCTGTGCTTACTGCGCATACAGGGGGGGGGGGGCAAATTGAATCTTTGCCCTGGGTGCAGGAGAGCCTAGCTACACCTCTGATCTCACTACATATACAGCATACAGGGAAAACAGGACCCTGCTCTGTATAGCGCTGTGTGCCAGTGTTTGAACAGAACATGTCTTAAACTTTGATGGCTGCAGAGGGGCCAGTGTCACTCCATGGTGCAGCCAGTCATATGTACATGAAAATGAAAACTTACACGTTATTTTAATCAATATTTTAATAACATTATATTACAAAGTAGTATAACTTTATTAAAGCAATGTATTAACAAAAAGAAAAAATACATCTCTGGAGTACCCCTTTAAGAGTGCAGTGATCTTATAGTATAATAAATTAGTATAAGATCTTAAAATATATAGTAAAAAAAAATCTTATAGTATAAAATGTATTGGTCCATGTTGCTGCTGTCTGTGCGCTTCCTAAAAACATCCCATTACCTAAAATATGCCCGTCTTCCACATTTGCATGATTGCCGTATTTCCCGGGGGAAAACATGAAAACCTTTTATAAAGTAGCAGTCCAGCCTTAGGCTGCTGAACCGACAACATAACAGGAATGATATTTTAGTGCTGCAGGATAAGTAATGTCTCATTTGTTAATTAATTTACAATAACATCTAAGGGGGGGGGGGGGGGGGGTCATGTGTTTCCACTAACAAGACTGATCATTTTGTCACTTTGACAATTTTGATATTGAAAGTTTTTTTTTTTTTTTTTTTTTAATCCCTTCATGTCAGCCATATGGCTATATATATGTTTCTGCCACACATGCCCTGTGCAGCAGGAACGTATATATGTGTTCCTGGCTATGAAGGGGTTTTAATGTATGCAGGACCATTTTTAATGCGATCGGCACTGCACACATTACTGTGCCCAGATCTGGGAATGACAGGCAGCTGCGGTTCCACAGCTGCCTGTTATTAACCCCCTTAAATGCTGCGATGCACAGCGATTGCAGCATTTAAGGAAGTCAGTGACAGAACAAGGACCTGTCACTGACTGATTGGGACCCCCGATCACTTGTACCGGCAGGCAAGGGTAAGCCACTTACCTCCATCGTGTCGGATCTTCGATCTGTAGATAAAGTCTGCTCTCAGGCCGACTCTATGCACAGATCGCCGATAAAACTGATGAATACTATGCTATGGCATAGCATAGATCAGTGTACGCAATCACAGCATTCATCTGGAGGCTTTATCTGATAAAACATGTCAATCAAGAACATGGCATTAAATTACAAAGCAAATAAAGAGGTTAAAGTTCCAAACATATAGCAGCCAGGGATACATACAACTCAGGAAGACAGAGTCAGAGAATGAAAGAAGATGTCTAGCTTTAAAGACAAATATTTGCAACAAATCACTTTTACTTTTAGGGTACGTTCACACGTACCGGATCCACAGCGGATTATTTGCTGTGGATCCGCAGCAGATCCGCAGCAGATTTCATCTAAGATAACTGAACACAGCATCAAATCTGCACCCTCAAATCTGCTGCGGATCCTGTACGTGTGAACGCACCCTTAAAAACATTGAGAATATACAGTGTACACTGACAGGACCACATGGAAATCAATGAGTACATGTTCCCATTCAGAAGTTGGTTTATTCTGTTTTTTTATGTATCTTTTTGAATGTGATGGTTTTAAATAATTATTCTTATAACATGGAATCTATCTGGTATATGAGTAAATACCCTACAATTTTGATTTTACATATACAGCACTATGTAGGCCTATGTGCCCATTGTTGGACTTTACGTGCAAACATACAAATCCTGAACAGTCTAAACCCTTCTGACAGTCATACTCAATATAAGGCTATCCTCACCTTTTTTTTCACAGTTAACCACCCCTAAAATATGTTTGTAAAACAGACCAAATATAGTCACTAGCAGACTACATTTATTTAAAGTCAATAGCCTATTATCTGTCATACTGTCCATTGCATTACACTAGTATACCCTTTCACTGATATCCAGGCGTACAGTATGCTAGTTATGGTGTGCTCTTAAAATGAAGGTACCATGACTACAATAAATCAAACTCCCACAGCTACAGTACCTGATTAGCGCCACTGTGCCTATTCCAATGCTGCATCTCATTATGAAAATTTCCATTTGGTTCCCACTAATTAGCAAGTTTGTTGCCCCCCCAGCACCCCCTGTGCACCCATTTCCTCTCCCATTGATGACGGCATCACTAATATTTATCTAACTGAAGCTATCAATGGAAGAGGGGTGTGCACAGGGGTGCTGGGCTCGCCTTCTGTCCACCAAACTAGAAAATTAACATATTTACAAAAATTTGTATACCTTGTAACAAGAGGCAAGGTTGGAATTGGTGCGGCAAAGCAATCAGGTAGTATTGAGAGCTTGATTTACTGTAGTGATGGTACATTTTCTTCAATAAATGATGTTATCTCTCTTCTTTTTGCTATGAGTATCAGCCAAACACAGTAGGAACAAAAAAGAAATGTATCCACCTTAAAGTGTCACTGTTGTTATAACTTTCAAAATCGAAATCAACAGTAGATGTGATATAAAGCAAGTTTGCGATATACATATACATTATTTTTTATTTTTTTTAGTTATCATGGAGAACATGGCACTTTTTGTTTTCTGACTTTTTTTTCTGAGTCAGAAAACAGGAAGTCCAGTGTTTCCCTGGCCACCTGAGTGCTCACAGAGAGAAGGCAGTCATGTGACTGATGGACACTGTGAGCCGTGACTCTCTGTACTGGCCGGAATTCCTGTGTTTAGTCTGTTTTTTTTTTTTAACCAGCACAAGTCAGAAAATCTGCCTTCAGGAGACTGGACCTGGATTTCTGGTAAGTTCAGCTTTGTTTAACAGCATGATAACAACAACAAAAATAATGTAAACGGCAAACTTGTTGATTTAGATTTTGAAAGTTATAACGACAATGACACTTTAAATCCTCTTCTAGTTTTGGCTCGAAAAAGTGGCAGAAATACTGCATGTAATACAACTGCACTCAACTCCAAAAGTTTAGTGCTTCTTATTAGAGATGAGCGAGAAAAGCCTCCCAACCCCAGATTCGCTCCAAACTTTGCAAAACATCTGGTTTGGGAAGATGACGGCCACAAATCTAAAAACAAAAATTCTCACCTGTCCAGCTCGCTCAGCCAATCACTGGCCACAGTGCTGTCCTGTCCCAGTCAGCCTATGATTTGCTGAGCGGGCTGTTACCGGAAAAGACAGACATCAGATGACAAGGAAAGGGAAGTTTGATGAGACGGCCTTAACAAAGCTCAGTAAAACGCTTGCAGGTGTTAAGCTGTTTTGGTGAAATTTTTTTTTGCACTTTCCTAATTAAACACTTATTAATAATGAATCCTTATTTGTAGTACCAGTATACCCAATCACGGGACGTTTTGGTCGCTTGGACCTTTGTCAACCAGGTATAGTATCAGTGGTGCAGGAGAGAGAAAGAGTGCCTGGTAAAAAGAATGACTGAGATTGTTGGTTAGCTTGTGTAGATGGCGGTCGGTGGTTGTTATACAATACATACTACTTGTGTGAAAACTGCATGTGTGACTTCAACCTAGAGACGATTAGTCTAGGTTCACACCACACCACCGTTTACTTCTTGTTGTGTTTTTTTATTTGGGGGCAAATTCATCATTAAAAAAGGGTGCAACACGACACACTTCTAAGAACAGGATCCAGATGGACCCTGTTTTTTGTAAGAGAATAGGATACAAATAAAATAAGGATTATGTTTTAGAGGTAACTTTTTTCTCATTTTGAAAAAAACAAACAAAAAAAAAACGTATCAAACAGGATGCAAAAAATGCTCAGTCAATAATTATATTAAAGGGGCACTCCAGCGAAAATCTATTTCTATCAAATCAACTGGTGTCAGAAAGTCATATAGATTTGTAATTTGCAACAACAATTTGCAATTCTTTTCAGTCTGACACAGTGCTCTCTGCTGACACCTCTGTCCGAGACAGGAACTGTCCAGAGAAGTAGATGTTTTCTATGGGAATTTGCTGCTGCTCTGGACAGTTCCTTGCACAGACAGAGGTGGCAGCAGAGAGCACTATGTCAGACTGAAAAGAAAACAGCATTTCCTGTAGGACATACATCAGCTGATAAGTATAGGAAAACTGGATATTTTTAAATAAAAGTAAACTACAAATCTGTATAACTTTCTGAGACCAGTTGGTTTGAAAGAAAAAGATTTTTGCTAGATAACCCCTTTAAGTGATGAGTAAGTAGAGAGTACCTGTACATTACATGAAGCTTTAGAAGTACTTATAGAATACCTGTAAAAAAAAAAAACATACTATGACAAAAAACGATAAATCCAGAGAATTAGATTATGAACCATTTCTAAAAAAAACAACATAAGGGTTTGACAAGTAACAATATTCTTATCTCCATTTGAAGTTCTATTTTGTTGTATTATAAGAGTTATAACTTCTTTTTTTAATACGGGTATTTGAAAAACACAGGATGGAAATGATTATTAAAGTTAGCTGTCAATAAAAAAAAGTTACAGTCAAGTGCTGCTGCCGGGGTCAATGAATTTGCACCTTGCAAGCATTAGCAGTATTGAAGTGGTATCTGTCACAATAGCGAGTCTGCTAATTCTCCTGGCTTCTTTCATAGACTTCAGTACAGGATGTTTTCCAGCACAAGCTAATCATGTAGCGGACAATAAGAGAGAAACCTAATTAAAAATGAAATGAAGATATAGTCGGGTAAAAATGTTGAATGGAGTTTATCTTATTTCAGCTCACACAAGAAGGCAGGAGCTTTATCGTGTGTTATCTGGCTCCATGTGTTGTGAAAAAATGCCGAATAAATTACAATTTCACCCCTATTTCTCAGTAAAGCTATTTGATTCCGCAGTTGCCGGATTGTTTTCCCTGAATTTAATTTAATGTTCCTGGTACTGAGGACACAATGTGTCTTTCATGTTTCCTGGAACAGAATGAAATATGTTTTGTTCCTTGTACTCACTGGTAACTATAACTTGTAAAATCTGTGCGTCTCCTTCAGGTTGGCTAGAGAGGTGGTGTCTAACAATCGGAGGTTATTCTCACAGCGATTGGATATAAACCTATGTGGGCTCTATATGATAAGGTGTATGTGATGCTACTTTAGCTAAAAAATCAGAAAGCTGAGCATCAAATTACCCAAATATTGCATTCGGATGTTAAAAATTTGTAGGAGTTATGAGGAAGAGACATAGATAGAGCCTAGCCCAAGTGGAGAATAATGTACCGTTTTTTTATGGCGTATAAAATGACTTTTTAACCCCTGTAAAGTAGGGGGTCTTATGACCGTATGACAGCAGCCATGGACCACGGGCATTAGCCGCGCCTGGCTAATTAGCCATTCAGGTGCAGCTTTCAAAGCTGACAGCTGCATTTAAATGACTATAAGCAAGCCATCCATGGTGTCTAGTGGTGAGATCCCCCCCTCATGCGATCGTGGAGGTGGGATTCATGCTTCATGATTCATGCTTCAATCCCGGCTCTGAGATGGATTGCTCTGGGCTCACGCTTTACTGTGTAGTGCCCCCCCATTCCAGCACTGTTAAGGATTGGAGATAGTGATGCACTTACTGTACTACTACTGTACTGTATATGCACTTATCAGGTACAACCCACCATCCATACTCAGAAAAACGTTCAGATAATGAGTACTTTAAGATTGGGTGCCACAAAAGTGTTTGAGAACCGAGCAAGAGTTTAAGAACCAAAGCAAACCAACATAAGGTGTATGCTGGCGCCCTCTAGTGGGGCTATAAGTTATTACAGTAAAAAAAAAGAAGTATTTTTAATAATAAAAAATCCTGTTGTGGAGTTGGTGCCGGGATGATGTTATGTTGGTGATTGGAATATGGCTCAGCCAGTGATGGTACAGTCATGACGCCAGTGCTAACTCAGCACACAGGTGTGATGGTATACCTGCTTTTTGTAGTGGCTGGCTATATTGGTCCCCAACAGTTGGGTTGTGATGGGTCCCTTGGACTTTTATCACAGTGGCCTGGAGTGGGAAGATGACCCACCCGGACTGTCGGTACAGTCACCCACAGAAAGGGGAAAATAACCCAAGAATAATGTAGCCCCGGTGTGTGTAGGTTCTGGTGCAATGATCAATGGTGCAAGTCCCAGTAGAATAAATAAAGTGTTTTTACTGAAAGTCTCTTGCAATACAGGATAGCTTCTCACTAGGTGACTTCTGTGATACAGACACAAGCTCACACATCTGTGCTGAGAGATGCCTAAGTGCTGAGGTAGAGTAGCAGTGCTGGTTCAGTTTAGCGTTGAGAAGAGTAGAAGAGTTTAGAGTTTATCTGGAGAGCCCCAACCCAGTGTAGTAATGTGGTCTGCCGGAACTTGAGAGAAAAAAGACTTGAAGAAGAATACTTGAGAATAAATACTTGTGCCCGTGTTTTGACCTTACTGTCGCTATACCACCTTCTGCCCTGCAGTGTCGGGATACCCGTCCTATGAGGGTGACCCAAGCCCCAGCCTTGGTTACCTGAGAGTAGCTAAGTGTCTGAAATTATCCGGTGTCACCTGCGCTGCGAGATAGAGTATGTAGACCTTGGTTATTGTAGCTTTGCTCTATCCGGGTCAGTTCCTCTGTCTAGGATACCGCCCAGCCCAGGGGTTCTCGCGTGGGCTGGGGTGATCTCTGACTTGTTCTCTTTTAGTTGCTTAGCACTGCATTGTGTCTGTAGTTATAGCTTGTGAAAAGAAAGTCTCTGTGTTCTCCATACATGTGTGTCTGTCCACTACCACAACTAGACTAGACTAGACTGTCCCCTGGGGGCTGTGTGTGTATTTATATAGTACAGAGATAGGTAGAAAAAGAAGAGCATCTACCATTAGCTGGCACAGACCATGTGGTACAAAAACAGTAACCCTATAGTGACTACAGCTGTGCAATACATAACTAAGCTTAACCCTTTCACAAGCTGGGGTCATTGATGCATCAATGCCCAGGTCGTTTTTGGACATCAGCTTATGGAATCATAATAAGCTAATGTCCCTATGTCTGCCCCCTCTCCTCTGTCCCCTGCTGCTGTAACAATCTTGTGACAGCGACAGGGGAGAGAGGGAAGGGGGCAGAGTGCACGGCCACGCCCGGCCTTCCCTCCCTCCCCTTGCTGGCCTCCGTAGCCAGGAAGCCTTAAGACTGAGGCTTCTGGTTTCCATGGCTACCATCGGGGCTCTGCGATAACTTTGCAGAGCCCCAATGAACACCGGACAGAGAATTCTCCCTTTGTAGAGTAAGAATTCTCTGTCTGTAGCTCTATAGATACTGCGGTTGTGTTGACCACAGTATCTATAGGGTTAACTCTCAGCACCAGAGCCGCGCTCCGGTGCTGAGAGTTCCGGCAGGTCCCCGGCTATCACTGATAGCAGGGACCCTCTGTGGATGACACAGGCACAGCTTCTGCGCCTGTGTTATCCTCGATCATAAATTAATGTCACTGCAGCCTCAGCCATAGGCTGCAGCGACGTTACTTTACTGTACAGCGGTGGGAGGGGGTTAAGCATAACACTGGCACCTTGTGCTGAAACTAAAGAGTGCACCTTTATCACCACTGAAGGGATAACTTTCTGACAGGTGTATAAAGTACTTAACTGTGGGACACCACACTATCCCATATTAAAAGTGTAAATCACCCCCTTCCCCTTTCCCATGTTATAAATAAAAATAAACAAACATATTTGATATCGCCACGTGCGGAATCACCCATACTATTAAAGGGGTAAGCGCCCCAAAATTGGACATTTTTGGTCACATCAGATTATAAAAAGTGATCAAAAAGTTGCTTATACGCAAGCAAACTACCAATGGAAAGTGTGTAAGAGGGGCGGTCTAATATGGCGATTATATCCCAAAGTTGTCTTATATGCCGGAAAATAGAGTATATTAATATTTTGCTAGGATACTTTATGCCACCAACATTTGATTGGGGGAGCCCAACCAAGACGATCCCTAATGGTCGCTAAAAATATGCAGGGATGCTAAGAAATCTCCATGCCACTTTGTCTCCTTGTGGCTTAGAGAACCTTTTTTCACCAGCTGCTTTGTCTTCCTATTATTATTGGTTTATTATTACTGGCCTTCCATGCAGTGGACCAGAAATTTCATTTGCAATTTCCTATATTGAAGCTGCATGATTTCATAAGGCCTGATTTGTATCATGCAGAGACAATCTATTGTACAGCTGATAAGTCTTCCTGTAACTTTGTACATGTAACTACATGTACTTACACAGTATGTATAGTAGTCAGCAGGAGAGCTGCAGTACCAAAGCTTGTGAAAAAACTACAAAGAACACAAACCAATGTCATCTGTTCTGGGACTGCAATGCATATCAATGCGAATACTAACTGATGGTAATGCAAAGTATCGTATCTGCCCTTCTCGGATCATTATAATCTTACCCAAGACACAGAATCAAAAATCTTAGTCACACACTGACCAGCTGACTCTTGAGGCTGTGTTTATACAACATACTTTTTATGAAAAGAACGTCCGTTCTTTACATATTACACAATGGTTGTTACTTTCATATGTTTCACACAATGTATTGAACATTGGCCATTGTTTGCTTTGGCTGTCAAAATAATGATCATGTCAATTATTTCGGGGTGTTGTCCATAGTCTTCAATGCAATTTTTATTTAAAACAACGGCCGTTGTTTTGAGTGCCAAATAACGGCGGTTGCTTATACATTGTGTGTGGGGGCCAACTATACTAATTTTACCCAACATATGTTGTCAGGGAAGAAAAGAATCAATCATATTTTATGTCAATTGCCAGATCCTTTTGGTCTAACGACCTGTTCACACTGCGGAAAACAGGTGCCCTATACTTCTATATTTAACATTGAGGCAATGAGGCAGGCGGAATTTTGAGTCCGTGGCAGAGATTCCGTTCAGAATTTCCACCTATTTTCTGCTGTGTGAAGGGGCCCTTAAAGAGATAAGCCACCACCAAAGAAGTCTGGCAGTGGTTTACTCCTCCACTTTTCAATGAGAACACATGAACATTCAGCCAAGCCAAATGTTTATGTGTATGAAGGGATCAGGAGAGATGGGTATCTCATAGGTACATTTATTCGTCAAGGGGATCCATCAAACCCAGTATATATCTTTATAATCTCATGGTTGGAGAACAGCAATGCCTTACTCTAGATGTGTAGGGTTGTAGGGGCCTCACCACTGTCAACTGTGCCTTTGTCCCTAAGAAGTAAAGGCACTTGCTGGTTGGAGCTAGAGATGCAGAGACTGTACACCAGGGAGAGAAAGCTTTTAGGTGAAGTTAGGTAGGAAGGGACCCCCAAAAGCCCTTGTTAGGGCTGAAAGTATAAAAACCATATATTTAAAAGCTGTTGTGAGACAGGCAGTGTGTTCAGACATCTACTGATAGTGTATACGGCTGTAGGCTCGGTTCACACGTTGTAAGAGTGCGGCTGTATTTGCGGCTGTAATTGTGCGGCGGTATTTTTGGTGGTTCGTGTGTATGCTTGGAAGTATAGGATATGCGGCTGCACAGTGCACACTATCTCTGAATCTACGGCCCTATCGTAAACGGACCCGTAAAAAATGAACAAGACCATTGTTTGCGGCTGGACATGCGGCCGAGGATTGACAGGCGGTCCGTACGGAGTACTTCAAAAATAGCCGGCAATGATACCGAATGCCGATGCCTCTAATAGTTAATATATTAAATTAATCAAACACATTTTCTTTGTAATCAAGACACTTTCGTTGATCAATAATTTCTAACGAATCCATCATTTTGCAATTAAATATACTGTTAAAAAAAATAGATATATAAATAAATGTATATTTATCTATATATTTATTTTTTGACAGTATATTGAATTGCACAATGATGGATTCGTTAGAATTAAATTATTGACCAACGAAACTGAATTTATTTCAACGAAATTGTGTTTTCTTAATTAAATATTAATTAGTACAGGAATCTCTATAAGCCGTTAATTCATATGCCGGCAATAGAGCATTCTGTACTAATCATCACTTTACTTTAATGAAAACATCAAATGTTTCTTCTAATTATGTTATGACAATAGCATTATTAGAAGAAACATTTAGAATTATATGTGCGCTCAGCTGATTGGCTGTTCGGCTGAGCGCACATATAATGAGCCGGTCCGCAGTACAGTGACTTCATTGTGCTGCGGACCAGCGAAGAGGACACATCGGGGTGAGTATAGAGCTCTCCCCACCCCCTCCCCAGCACTGCACCCCTCCCAGCAAGGAAGGGGGGGTCACTTAACCCCTTCCTTGCTGGGATGGGTGCAGTCTGACATCAGTCTGGCCCCCAAGGGGTTAAGGGGGATGCAATACATCCTCCCTTAACCCCTTGGGGGCCAGACTGTAAGCAGCGATCTGTAAAGATGCTGCATACTGTAAGGAGCACAACACCGCTCACAATGATGGGTGTTGTGCTCCTGTTTGTGTGTTTTTTGTGTGTTTCTCCCTTTTTGTTTTTCAGATATCGGTATCCTGGGGATTACGTCGGATTCCATGGACTACGTCGATGACCAGCGGTTGTTCTTTGAATTTTTTTTAATAAATTGTCAATGAGGGGTGTGGGGGTGTTTTTATTTGAATAAAAAAATTTGTAAACTTGTGTCTTGTCTTTATTTCTTTACTTTATAGACTTAGTAGTGGAAGCCGTCTAATAGACGGAATCCATTACTAAGTTGGGGCCTAGTGTTAGCCGGTATAAAATGGCTAACACTAACCCCCCATTATTACCCCAGTACCCAATGCCACCAGGGGTACTAGGAAGAGCCGGGTGCCAGTGGTCCCGGAGCATCAATATTGGCGCTCCTGGACCGGGCGGCAGCAGGCTGGTAAGATTTAGGCTGGGGAGGGCCTAAACCAATGGCTCTTCCCACCCTGGTGTTACCAGGCTGCTGTCGTTTGGTTTTTAACCCGGCTGGTTATAAAAATAGGGGGACCCTATGCGTTTTTTTTTTTAATTATTGATTTATTTAAAAAAAAAACCGCATAGGGTCCCCCCTATTTTTATAACCAGCCGGGTTAAAAACCAAACGACAGCAGCCTGGTAACACCAGGGTGGGAAGAGCCATTGTTTTAGGCCCTCCCCAGCCTAAATCTTACCAGCCTGCTGCCGCCCGGTCCAGGAGCGCCAATTTTGACGCTCCGGGACCACTGGCACCCGGCTCTTCCCAGTACCCCTGGTGGCTTTGGGTACTGGGGTAATAATAGGGGGTTAGTGTTAGCCATTTTATACCGGCTAACACTAGGCCCCAACTTAGTAATGGATTCCGTCTATTAGACGGCTTCCACTACTAAGTCTATAAAGTAAAGAAATAAAGACAAGACACAAGTTTACAAATTTTTTTATTCAAATAAAAACACCCCCACACCCCTCATTGACCATTTTATTAAAAAAAATTCAAAGAACAACCGCTGGTCATCGACGTAGTCCATGGAATCCGACGTAATCCCCAGGATACCGATATCTGAAAAACAAAAAGGGAGAAACACACAAAAAACACACAAACAGGAGCACAACACCCATCATTGTGAGCGGTGTTGTGCTCCTTACAGTATGCAGCATCTTTACAGATCGCTGCTTACAGTCTGGCCCCCAAGGGGTTAAGGGAGGATGTATCGTATCTCCCTTAACCCCCTGGGGGCCAGACTGATGTCAGACTGCACCCATCCCAGCAAGGAAGGGGTTAAGTGACCCCCCTTCCTTGCTGGGAGGGGTGCAGTGCCGGGGAGGGGGTGGGGAGAGCTCTATACTCACCCCGATGTGTTCTCTTCGCTGGTCCGCAGCACAATGAAGTCACTGTACTGCGTACCGGCTCATTATATGTGCGCTCAGCCGAACAGCCAATCAGCTGAGCGCACATATAATTCTAAATGTTTCTTCTAATAATGCTATTGTCATAACATAATTAGAAGAAACATTTGATGTTTTAATTAAAGTTAAGTGATGATTAGTACAGAATGCTCTATTGCCGGCATATGAATTAACGGCTTATAGAGCTTCCTGTACTAATTAATATTTAATTAAGAAAACACATTTTCGTTTAAATAAATACAGTTTCTTTGTTCAATAATTTAATTCTAACGAATCCATCATTGTGCAATTAAATATACTGTCAAAAAATAAATATATATATAAATATACATTTATTTATATATATATTTATTTTAACAGTATATTTAATTGCAAAATGATGGAATCGTTTACATTTAATTATTGAACAATAAAAGGGACTTTATTGCAAAGAAAATGTGTTTTATTAATTCAATATATTAACCATGAGAGACATCGGCTATAGTGCAGAGGATCGCAAACCCCGGTAATAGCGATTCATGTAAACTGTGTTCCCTGCTTTCCCAGATGCATCCAGAGGTGTTTGCATCACTTTCTTAACATTTTATTTGTTATTTTTAGTTGAACCAGATTTCCAAGTAAATGACCGTATGTTTTGAGCCGCATGTCTATTTTTTCCCACGGCAGTAGTTTCACCCGCACATTTACAGCCGCATAAAAAATACAGCCGCACAGTTACAGCGTGTGAACCCAGCCGTATACTGTAAGTGTGGGATAATAGCTGTTATCTTGCTACTAATGATTTGTGCAGTCTGCGTCCTGTAAAGGAGTTGACCAGCTCTTTACTTTTATTATTTTAAAAACAAATTATATATCCGGTATACGGCTGTATACTGTGAGTGTGGAATAATAGCTGTTATCTTGCTACTACTGATTTAGGAAGTCTGCGTCCTGTAAAGGCGTTGACCAGGCTTTTCATTTTATTGTTGTAAAAACTATTATATATCCGGTATACGTCTGTATACTGTGATTGCGGGATAATACCTGCTATCTTGCTACTACTGATTTGTAGCTATTGTTAATTTTCGTTATTACGTATTTTACACTGTACCTGATCTGATACGTACGCAACTGCATCCTGCTAAACCGAAACATACACTTCTACTTCCGGTTCATAATTTGTTCATAAATCTTCAGCGTACACTTGGGAAAATTAGGATGTTCGCTCATTCCCGCTATTCCCATTTGGTGCACAATTTAGGAGAGTTTGTATTGAAGTTAGGAGGGTGCTGGAAAACTGCGGAACCTAAAGCGTTTGCGCAGTAGATGCTTCCGGGATGGTTAAAATAAGTGTTCAATATGTCATCTGTCAGTCACTGGACATAAACTGAAAATCCCTTTTATCATTTAATATTACTAAAGGGGGGGGTAACAAATATATACAGGCCAAATGAAGGTGGCACTCAACATGCCCATATAACAGTCCCAGCAAATTGCCTCAAGTTCCGACCACGGCGATAGTCATTTTCTATGGGTTTACATACTCGTAATGTATTTTTCATTCTGCTGAGAGTATGTAAAGACCCTCCCCACTTAACCCAGAACTGCTCGGCTAATACATTACCTTACAGCGCTCCTGCTTGCTTCTCAGGCTCCCTGGTATCCTGCTCAGCCAATCTGCTGCACTGCCCTGCCGCAGCCACTGATTGGCTGAGCAGGATACCAGGGAGCAGGGAGCCTGAGAAGCAAGCAGGAGCACTTCAAGGTAATGTATTAGCCAAGCAGTTCTGGGTTAAGTGGCAAGGGGCTTTACATACTCACAACAGAATGAAAAATCCACTACAAGGGTGGGTTCACATTAAGGAATACTCACGGATAAACTCACGGATGCGCGCCTTTCCGCCAGCTCCATAGACACCATTCTATGGGCTGGCTGATTCCACATTCCACCAAAAGAATTGACATGTCAGTACTTTCTATGGTGTCTATGGAGCCGGCGGAAAGGCGCGCGTCCGTGAGCGTGTACCGCCGGCAGAATTCCGCTGAGTTTATACACGAGAATTCTTCAATGTGAACCCACATTGAAGAATTATGTAAACCCATAGAAAATGGCAGTGCCGGGAATCGCAGCAGAATTTGTAGCATGAAATCCGCTGCGATCCGGTATGTGTGAAGGTACCCTTAAAGAACGAGTAATACTGCTTTGCCTTTATTATATTTTAGACCCAACATTTCAGTTAAAACGGCAATGGATGAACAGTGGCGCTAGTGATTGGTTACTACATATTTAATATGATTTAGTGGATTTTTCCGTAGCGGCAGACACGCACTATTTATTACCAGGGCTTGTAAATAATTAATGTTATATATTATAGGTGAAATTTGTTACTTTTTAAAAATTCCCCTTGTGTTATGTCCTTTCGTCTTTCCTCTAAAGATTTATACAATCTGGCACAAACCTAAAGATAAACATAATCAATGTAACTAAGTGTGTAACAGTAATAATACCAAGTTCTTTATTATTATGCAGATTAATTGTGCAGCCTATTGCAGTTTTAATAGTTTTTTGCAGCCAGATTTCAGGTTCAGCATATATCACGCTGCCTTTGAAGTACTGTACATTTTTCTCAGTTTATGTGTAACACACAAAGACAAACACAAACACTCTATAAAAAGCCAAAATCTTGCTGTTCTACATTTCAAGGGGAATACATCTAACCTGCTAATAGTTCCCTATTGCACAGGGAGCTGAGGATGAAGTTATGTCTCCTACCTTCATCCTTAGCGCCATTCCTGTGCCATTTGTCAATGTAATTGTGTCTCCGGTAAGACCGTTTGGAGCACTGCTGACTGGGGTTGGGCCAGATCCGTGCTCTGGGGGCTATAGCCCCGCCCCCAGTGCTCCTAATGGCCTTACCGGAGACATGATTACATTCACAACTGCACAGGAATGGCGCAGAGGATGAAGGTAAGGGTCATGTCTTCATCCTCAGTACCCAGTGCACTTTAGGGCCCTATCAGCAGGTTATATTTATCTAACCTGCTGATAGTTCCTCTTTAAGGCTATGTTCCCACTATGGGAAGTGCCGTACTATTTCGGGGAAAGGCAGTCGTCTATTCATAATGATCATCATGATTATTATTAGCAGCCAGGATTATGTATAGACGTCCACCTTTCCCAGATATAGCACATTCCTGTATTGAGAACATAGCCTTAATTCTAAAACTAAGACCTCAGTACATATACTGTACACAGACTGTAATTTTATTTCCTATAAAGACATGCTTAGACATTACTCCAGCCTTAGGTCTTACAAACTTCACACATACACAAACATTTTCAAGCTTTTAATATGAACAGGCCGGAGCAATGCGCAGGAACTAGGCCGCGGTTTAAAAAAAGGACTGAACTGGTGTTACTTCACCGTCTATACATCATAATTGTATTACAGGTACTGCCATTGTATCCAAAATGTACATGACACTTAAATATCTCTTCATTGTTCAGTGTTTATCAACGCTGGACAGTGTCACATTCCGTCTTGGCCCATCATTGTAAATCACATGACCAGTGGTGAGACAAAGCAAGATAGAGAGGAAAAGGATGGTATGCCCCACTTCCATGATACTGTTTATACAACAAACAGATCACCAATCTCAGGGAGACCAGCCAAAGATAACACTGTCGGTTGCGGGTTAAAGCGCTCAATGCAGTGAAATCTTAATTGCATTGCTCCCTGGGAAACATGAATAAGCAAAAAAAGAGCCTGTGGAGCCTCATTTAAGTGTCACAGTCCTGTGTTTCGAGACTCCTAAAGTGACTCTGTGCCCACATACTAACCCCACTAAACCACTTGTACCTTTGGATAGCTGCTTTTAATCCAAGGTCTGTCTAAGAGTGTATATGCCCTAGGATTACAATGTCATCCGTCTCTCCTTCCAGTCCTCTTCATCATTAGGAATGTGCCTGGAACATTTTCTCCTATTCATCACCTGTATGAACACTGCACATGTCCTGGATCATTAAGGCACCTGTGCAGTGTTCAGGTGATAATTAGGAAAAATCCTGCCCGGGGGCATTCCTAATGATAAGGAAGGTGGGGAGGAGGGACGGAGGGGCGTTGCAATCCTATGGCATACACACAATTTGACACCACGGGGCTGCAAGTTTAAAAGTTGTTTTTTATGACAATAACTGCATCACCTGCTGAATGGACCCCAGGACAGATCTTGCATTAAAAGCAGCTATTTGACAGTACAAGCGGTTTGGGAGGGTCAAATCGTGGGTACAGAGTCACTTTAAATGAGGCTCCACGGGTCTTCTGTGATAATACTATTTAGTGCTGATATAAGGACAGTTTTTGAAAGAGACAGATCACACAAAAAAGGCAGGTATAGTTTTTGGTACATAGTGGGGAACCCCGCCCCCCCCCCCCCCCCCGCGATGTGATCGCGGAGGGGAGATCCGTTCTAATAAGTCGGAATGACACTGATCCCGGCTCGGCAATCTATTCAGATGGTCTGCAGCAGACCATTATAATAGAGCACTGATCTGATGGATTGGTGCTCTATTATATGCACAGCATTGATCTCAATAGGAGGTCAGTGCTGTGTATATAGGAGTCCCCCAGGGGTCTTCTAATTACTGTATGAGAAAAAAGAATAAAGTGTTTTTATTAATAAAAGTCCAAATCACCCCCCTTTTCCCATGTTATAAATAAAAATAAATAAACAAACATGTTTGGTAATCGCACGAAATATTATTTATTTAATTCATGATCCCTCACGGTAAACGGTGTAAGCGCAAAAAAATTCCAAAATGCAAGATTGCGCATTTTTGGTCGCATCAAATTCAGAAAAATTGTAATAAAAAGCGATCAAAAAGTCGCATATGCGCACTCAAGGTACCGATAGAAACAACACATCATGGCGCAAAAAATGACACATCAGAGAGCCCAATAGACCAAAGGATAAGAGCGCTATAAGCCTGGGAATAGAGTGATTTTAAGGAACGTTTATTTTCTGTAAAAGGTTTTAATTTTTTACGAGCCAATTAATATAAAAGTTATACAAGTTGCATATCGTTTTTTTGAGGAACATATATAACAAGTCAGTTTTTCCATAGCACAAACGGCGTAAAAACAAAGCCCTCCCAAAGAAAAAGAATTCAGTTTTTTTTTTATTTCACTGTGCATATAATTTTTTTCTGGTTTTGCAGCATATTTTATGCAAAAATTCAGCCTGTGATTGCAAAGTACAATTAGTGACGCAATAAATAAGGGCTCATGTGGGTCCATAGGTGTAAAAATCCAACTGCTATGGCCTTATTAAGGAGGAAAAAACGAAAACGCAAAAACGAAAATTAGCCCGGTCCATAAGGGGTTAAGACATGACTTTAAAAACAGGAATGATCCTTATGCATTATATTCGTAGATGCTCTTATGAACAAGTGTACAAAGAGAGCCTATTAAAACACTTGCATATATTATATATAAAAAGTATATGATTATAAATAAAGGAAAAAATACTATGTGTTTCTATTATGTTATTCAACATCAGAAAACATATATTTATCAGTAAATTACACAGAAGCCTCAGCTACTAAATATAGTTCTACATTTTCCAGCATTTTATGTTTCCACCCTTTTATCTGCAGTGCAGTTTCCATTCTTTTTTGGAGATTTGTTTTCAGTCTTTTTATAATATGATGAACAATATGCGTTTTGTACACATAACGGTCCTCTCAAGACCCTTGAGAATATGAACATGTTAGACTGCATCCAAAATTCAAGAATAAAGATCGATATACCAGATTACTACATCTGACAGTGAAAAAGTCTGTAAACACAAAGAAAATCATACAATAGGTTAGTAAGCCCCTAACATGTGGCAATGCCCCCCCATCTCTTCTGATCACTGCTGCTGTTGCAGATATACTGTAGGTCACCCCAGAGAGACCACCCAAAGATTCCTTGTAGAAAGTCCATACAGTATATCCAGGATCGGCATTATAAAGAGAAAATTGCTAAATCTGGTTGAATCCTGTAGGATAGGGAAGATGTGTGCTCACGACATTAGGTCAGCCATCTGGACCAAGTCCTTAAAGAGACTCTGTCAGTATCAGAGAGTAGCATAAACTAGAGATAGAGAAGCTGAACAGAATGATGTATCACTTACATTGTTCTGTTCAGCTGATCCAGAGATATCCTCCTGAATAACATGGACAATAAGTAGTCCTCTTCATTATATTCATGAGACCAGTAGTCCTCAATATTCATTAGAAGCAGAGAACTCCGCCTACCAGCTGCTGATTGGCAGTTATCTACCCATGCTGTGCATAGGCAGTAAACTGTCAATCAGCAGCTAGAGGGTGGGGGCAAGAGGTGTGGCAAGAATCCTATTCTCCTGCATATTAGGAGAACGGCTGAACAGAATGATATAAGTAATACACTGAGCTGTATAGCATTTCTTTCATTAGTTTATGCTGCCCTCATTTAAGGCGGCAAAAACCTACAGACAGATTCCCTGTCTGGTCAGCATTAGATATTTTCAACAAAGCCACTCGAACCGTGACTGTAGTAGTCCTGGTGCCAATGAGAGTGTGTTGTACAAGAGCTCTCCATTATTTATAGATAACATAGCAGCACAACATGACATGGTAAAAGCGGGTGGTGGTATTACATTAAAATGTTGCTAAGAGTGGTGATGTTTCATCTGCCTTATGCAGCCATTATGAGCTGATGAAACATCGCCACTTTTGGGAATTTTGATTGAATAAACGCTGTGCTTTGGTCGTATCCTTCTACCTGTATAGTGAACTTTCTACCAGGGTTCATATATCCGCTTGCACCCACTAGGTTTATTCTTTAATGTGCTAATTTCCTAGGGCTTTAATCTCTAGCTCTGACAGAAAAACTAAAGGGGGGGGCTATCTAAGGCAAACCATTGATGTGCCATATGGAAAAACCCCAGGGAGTCCCAAAATGCACAAAGGCAGTGTTTGGAGTGATTATCTTGCTATACATTTAATACATGAAATAAATAACCCCCTTAATGGGGTTTTCCCATTAAAAGAAATAGATAACAAAGTTGGTAGAATGAGATGCATACCACATACGTATATATAATGGAGTACAACTGTGCTGTTTTTTTTTTTTTAATTACCTACATGCATATACTCTTCTTCACCCCCCGGGCCTGATTACTTCCTGGTTTCCTCTCTGGACTTTGAGTAATTGTTTGAATATTAGGGCTTAATGTACTTACCTGTCCAGGCTCCTCTGGTGTCTTCCAGTCTTGTTCTTGTGTTGCCTGCTCACCACAACAGCCTCAGGGACTTCTGATCCTTTCTCTGAAGTGACAGGCCATCCAGCCAATCACTGGCCGAGACGGGACAAAGCCATAGCCACTGATTGGGTTCGGAGATGGACTGTGCAAACAATGTAAAATACAGCTCCAGCCATGCTGTACTTTGTCTGCTACGGCTAATTGGAGCTCGGGCACACCCGAATGTGCCCGTATTCCAATTAAAAAGAAGTGATGTTCACCCGTCCAGTACTGCAGTACTGGCCGGAGTGAACATCACAGACAGCTGCCGTTCTGTGACATGTCCGTGTCACAGAACGGCCGCTGTATTGCCAGTTTTTGACATGGTTTGTGTAAAAAGCTACTGTTGAGGCTTTCTATCATTATTGCTTCATGTGAATGGACCCTAACAATGGCCATTACACATTTGACAACCCTTCTATTCTAGAGACTGTAGCTGCTACCAAAAAGCAAGTAAAAATAAAAACAGGGAAATCCAATACTGATATGTATACTATATTATCTATATATAATGCTTTTGTCTAGTTTCATGATAATTTTATGTTTACAGCTTTTTTTCTGACTGCTCATAATAGATGTTTTGGCTGGAAATTAAATAATTGAACGCACGGCCTCTGATTTTTTCACATTACTTCATTTTATATTACATTTCGATACAAAAAAAGGAAGAAATATAAGGTTTTTTTAAATGTAGGTACTTGAAGCATGGTACAAACACAATGTTCTGCACACATCCAATCTCCCATCTCTCCCCAGTCCCACTCATCCGTCTTCTCTCTGGTGCCTTGTGTGTGTCATTTCTCCCTGCTCTCTTCTCTCTGTCTCTTCTCCTGTCTGGCTGCACACCGCTTTCCTCTGTCAGGCCAGATATTAATGATGCATAAAATTAGCCTGATTAAAACATAGAAATGCACTTGCGGTTGGAGAGATTGCTAACTTAGACTCCAGATCATTTCTTACTAACGTATATATGCGCACTTATTCATTCATACAGTCATGCTCAAACAAGTCACTGGAACATTTCTTTTTTAAGGCTCGCTACAAATGCTGAATTACACATATTTACACATTAGGCCTCTTGTCACCTTCCCGAAGAGCATATCCAGTGCATAATAAATGCCGTGCCATCGGCGCAGCCCCGCATTCTGCTTATTGCCTGGTCAATAAAACAGTAAATATATTTCTATGTGTTATTTTTAGATCTGGTTTCTAAGCAAAGAAGTTATAATACAGCAATCTCTGGATTTACAAAGTAATTACATGACTATGTCGAGAAATATATGCAAACATCTCATGTATAATCTCATGTTTGATTTCTTTTATAAAATTATGTTAACCCATACATATCCAATTTTGAGTTTTTACTCGAAAATAAGACAGTGTCTTGTATTCATTTTTGGTCTCAAAGATTCCCTAGGTCTTATTTTTAGGGGATGTCTTATTTTTCCATGAAGAAGAATTCACATGCTCATTAGGGACAGAGTGCATGGTATGGCGGTTTCCGGCCACCAGGAGGAGCGCACAAAAGCACAATTATACAGCACAGCAGGGACAGCGTACAGTATGGCGACAGGTGATAACGTCAGACTGTGTGCAACACTATATTTGGAGGTAGGGGAAAAAGGAGATAGGGGCAGGCAATGGGCCTCTTGATGCCTTGCCTGCACACTTACAAGTAATGGCCGTGGAAGGGAACATTAGGGTTGGCAGCAGGTGACAGTCTTCATGTCATGAATGCAGCTGCTCTGCAATGGATGGTGAAGGTCGGGGACAATAGCGGCGGGCTACAAAGAATAACAGCTGCATGTACTGGTGTCCTGTTCGATAAGCATGCTTCCAAACAAGAACTTTGCTAGGTCTTACTTTCGGGGGAGGCCTTATTCAGCAAATAATGGACTTTTATTAGGGGAGGGGATTTTTTATTAATAAAAACACTTTTTTTACTTTTTTTTTACATAAACTAGAAGCCCCCCTGGGGGATTTGTATATACAAAGCATTGATCTCTCATAGAGATCAATGCAGTGTATATACACAGCAATGATCCATCATATCGGTGATAGATTGCTATGGCCTGCTGCAGGCCATAGCAATCTATTGCCGAGCCGGGATCAGCGTCAGTGCGGCGCTAAGACCCGGGCCGGTCAGAAGAACGGATCTCCCCCCCCCCCCCCCGATCGCATCGCGGGGGGAGATCCATCCCACTAGACACCAGGGATGTTGTGCATAAACCACAGTCAATTTCGTGCTGCCGCTATTCAATGAATAGCGACCCCACAAAATTAACATGTCAGTTTTTTTGTGCGGCCGCATGGAATCCCGGCCAGAGTGTACACAGTGTGTATACACTCCGGACGGGATACGATAGTAATTAAACCGATCGGCCGCTGTCATTAGATAATGGCCGTTGTTTGATGAAAATATACGTTGTGTGAACGTGGAACACTTTAAATGATCTGTTGCTAACATCTTGGTACTGTATACCACCAAACACCTTTTACAAGTCTATGCCTTCATGGGTTAGAGATGTTTTGATGGCACATGGAGAATTTACACACCATTAGAAAAGAAAAATATGAACGCTTTGGCCGATAGGTATAAATACAGATGCATACCTGGCTTTTTCATGTTCACAGAATGTAATCTTAATTTTTTGATGTTTCATCCTATAAAAAATATCCCGAGGATAATGCTTGTGTTATGGGAATCATGTAACAGCGAAGCATCATGTCGTGGTCTACACTGGAAGGGATTAAATGTTTTTCGATGAGGTGGGGGCTAAACTCCTACCGAAATGCTGACACTGTTAAAACGCATTCTATGCAAAGTGAGGGAAGAGTTCTCATTAATGACATAATTCAGCATCTGGTTCCTGACGTTCACATCTACGAGGCAATTAGGTTGCGGTGTCCTTTAGACATCCCCTTGGCTATAAATCCCGCAGCCTGCTCACGAGTAAAACATCTTCAATGTCTGTCAGGCATATTCATGCAAAAAAGCGGCCGCAGTTCAGGGTCCATTAGTTGCTTGCTTACAACATTGATCCTATCACTATAGGTTTGTTTACTTGGCTCATGCCTTTTTAAGATGCAATATGGAAAGACAAAGGTTGTCACTGATCGTTGACACAATGTGTTTGTCATATGGTTTCCCAGAATGCAGCGATCATTTGCTTTGTTACGTTTTCCCAGAAAATTAGACTTCTAAGTGATTCATACCGCCATGTCAATCTTTGGCTGCGCGGTATGCAGAATCCAATGACATATACTGTCCAGTCAATCGTTTATTATTCATATCATGGTTCGTCAAACAAAAATGATGTATAGGATGTTTGATCAATCCATCTACACGTCACTTTAAAGAAGGGAGAGCATTGGGGTATGTTCACTAGAGATAGATTTGTTGAACAAATTTCTCCAACTGATAAATCAATTCCCCTCATCTGAATGGAGTTGTTTTGATAGCAAGCACATTTCTGCATGCCCCATGTATGCAATAGATCAGCTACAAATTTTTTAAATGGTAAAAATATGTAAATGCTGTGCAGAAGAACATTAAGAACAATAAAAACATTTTTTAAAAATTGCCCAAACTAGTCAAAAACATTATATGTGACACCAGCCTTAAAGGGGTTGGCCACTTTATAGTAAAATTATTCAGTGTATAGTTTTAGTAACTGTATTTACATTACTGATGTGGTGTAGCCCTGGTGTGAGGCTCGACCGTTCACTTGCCAGATGGTGAAGTGTGACTCCACTACAGTGGTGGTTGGTCAGGGAACAGCTCAGCCAGGTGGTATGTTGTCATGTCATCAGTGCCATTGGGAACACAGGTACGATGGCACACCTGTTTTTAGTTTAATGAGACTGACTATACCCTTTCCCCTGTGGTCAGTAACCTGCCAGGATGTGAGGTGGTCCGGAGTGGAGTTGTGACCCAACCGGACTACTGGTACCCCCACCCAAAGAAAGGGGAGATGACCGAAGGAAGGTGCAATTATTGTGTAGGTGCTTGGATAAGAATCACTGAGTCCTGTTACAAAAAATACACTCTTCTTTACTGCAGGAATACTTGATACAGTGGTGTACAATACTTTGGACTAACAAGACGTGCTAAGAGCTTGAGAGGTCGAATAGCCGTGCAGGCTTGTTTGCGTGCTGAGTAAGTTCAGAGAAGTAGAGAGGAGGACGTCGAGAGAGTCCCAACCCAATGTATTACTCTGCTCTGCTGGAACTTTAGAATTAGAATAAGTAGAATACTTGAGTAGATAGAATACTTGTGCCCGTGTTTTGACTCTTTGGTGTTTGCGTCCACCTATTGCCCACCAGTGTAGGGTGACCCGTCCTAGAGGGTGACACAAGCCCCAGACTTTGTAACCTGGGTTGAACAAAGTGGCCAAGGTTCCCTGGTTACACCCGCACTGCAAGATAGAGTACATAGGCTTCTAGCAACTTTGCTCTATCCGGATCAGTTCCTCTTTCTTCAGGATACTGTCCTGCACCTTTAGACTTGTTCTCGGCATGGGCTGGGGTGATCCCTGACTTGTCCTCTCTGAGGGTGTTTAGCCCTGCATAGTGTGTAGAAATGCTGCTGTCAGCAACGTGACTAAGACTCACTAACACTTCCTCTCCCCATGTGACTACCTTCTACAGGGTATGTAATACCTGCTGTAAGTGGGTGAGAAGAGAGTGCAAGAGAAGAAAGGAGAAAAGAGATAGGCAGAGAAGAGGAAAGAGCTCTCATTGGTGAACCCCTTAAGTACTACAGCTGTGCAACACATAACTATACAATATACATACAAGCGACATCTAGTGGCAAGACTCAATCACCACTTACACTTGGAGTACAGGCTTTTTTGAAGGGTGTATCTACTAGCAACACCCGTGGTGGGACACTTCACTGACAGCAGCTTCCAGTGTACCTCAGAGCTAAAATCAGACTCCCCTCCTTCAGGCTATGCTGCCCTGCTCTATTGTGAGTTTGTCCATAAGATGGCCAACATGGTGGAGCATGTGATCATGCCCCGCCCCCCAGGGTCCAAGACTGAGCCTGTATATGCCTGTGGAGAACACTGGGGAGAGGGACATGGTCACATGCTCCTCCATGTCTGCCATATTATGGACAGACTCACCACAGAGCAGGGCAGCCCACCCTGGAAAAGGAGAGTCTGATTTTAGCTCTATGAGGCACACTGGAAGCTGCTGTCAGTACTGTACATTGTAGAATTGCAGAATTTTGCAGAATTGCAGAATTTTGGAATTCTTAGTGCCATTTTTGCACAGAATTTCACAATTGCAGTTAAAAAACCCATCAAGCTGACTACGGAAAGCATTACCGTCAGTCATGCTTAGCTAAACTTCTACAAGTAGTCTGCTGCTTGGCTCATTGCACTGTGATTGACAGAACAGGAGAGCACATACAGTATGTAGCTCTGAATGTCCCACCCCTTTTTCCTGTATTTTGTCCAAACCCTGCAGTTGGCATAGACAAACATGTATTGCCAACAGGAAGAGGAGCAGAAATGGTGAAACCTAGTGGCAAATGTTATAACTTTCAATTACACACAGAAAAACCCCATAGTGAATGAGCAAATTTTGGTTTTTGCACTTTTTTCTCAACGTGTTTAAAAGGCCATAGTGCTTACATTTTTTTACCTACAGAACCAAATGAGGTTTTATTCCATAAAATATGCAGCAAACTCTGAAAAAAAATATTTGCACAGCGAATTTAAAGAACGTTTATTTTATTTTGCTACTTTAAAAAAAAACAAAAAACTTTTGGTCAGTCCTGTTTCAACCAGAACCAGCAGTGGGTTGAAAACACAGAAACTATGCTAATCTTTCCATTATAATTTTGCTTGTCAGTTCAGGTTGCAGCACACAATTTCCTGCAACAGTAAATAAAAGAAACTATCCCTGATAGGTTTCTCGTGACTACTGGGGTCGTGATCATGGCAATTTTGATGTAACATTTATACATTTTAAAGGGGTTTTCCAATTAACCCCTTCACGACCCAGGACGTAACTGTATGTCCTGGTTCGGGGGGGTCAGAGAGGGGTCCCTCTGAACCGCCACGATCCGGCTGCTATGAGTGGAAAAAGGGCCATGACAGTAAGCAGGCACGATCTGATTGCCGTGCCCGCTAATTAGCCATTTAGATGCAGCTGTCCCCCCATTAATGTTGGTCTCGTAGACAGATTGACCCTCCACGATGCGATCAGGGAGGGGCGATCCGTTCAACTTACCCATCTCGGTAATCTGTAGATCTGGCTGCAGCATACCAGAGTAATACAGTGCTATATTATATACAAAAAAGAGCCAGTGGAGCCTCATTTAAGAGTCTCGAAACACAGGACTAGCCACATATCCCTATGGGAAGGGCCTAGGCAGGGGGTGGCTCCTGTACGGAAACCACTATATTAAGTGGCCCTATAAGTCAATGTAATGACAAGGGGAAAACCAAGGCCAGGTATCCATCCACAGACAGCTGTTTCAGGGTGTTGTCCCTCATCAGTGTGGAGTAGGATTCTGGCTAGGTGGGAGCAATGCCTAGTAGAGCCATAGGAGAAACAGATCACGTAATATGGTGGTCTCTCTACAGAAGCCACCCCTTGGCTGGTTCCTTCCTGGAGGGATATCAGGCTAGTCCTGTGTTTTGAGACTCCTAAATGAGGCTCCACAGGCTCTTTTTTGCATATTGGCATTTCCCAGGGAGCAATGCACCTAGGATTTCACTGTATTGTGCGCTTTAAACAGGAGCCGACAGTGTTATCTTTGATAAAGCGGCCACTTTGATAAAGCGCCAACTTTGATAAAGTCGGAGTATGCCGACGAAATTAGTCAGGCTGTGAAATACACTATTAGGCTGGGTTCACACTATGTATATTTGAGGCTGTATTTGGTCCTCATGTCAGGTCCTCATAGCAACCAAAACCAGGAGTGGATTGAAAACACAGAAAGGATCTGTTCACACAATGTTGAAATTGAGTGGATGGCCGCCATATAACAGTAAATAACGGCCATTATTTCAATACCACAGCCGTTGTTTTAAAATAACAGCAAATATTTGCCATTAAATGATGGCCATCCACTCAATTACAACATTATGTGAACAGAGCCTTTCTGTGTTTTCAATCCACTCCTGGTTTTGGTTGCTATACAGCCTCACAAATACAGCCTCAAATATACATAGTGTGAACCCAGCCTTATAGTTCTCTATGTGCTAGTGCTTAGAGTGTTGTCCACACCGATATACAAGGGATTGAGTCACAATAGGACATTACCGCAACAGTCATTCATTGGCATAACTTGCCTGTATAGGCTAACTATCGCGGGGAACGACTGTTGTGCATAACCCGTAGCACTCAGACATAGAGCATCAGCGTACTGTACTATATCTTATGCGAGTACCACAGCGGAGACATATCGCTGATTTTGAGTCTATGTGCCCTCCAATACAGATTAATCAATTATACTGTTGTGGCAAGTCATATACGATACAGCTAACAGTCTTGCGCTACAGTGCTTATACAGTGTATCATATATACTCAAATGTTTCTATAACAAAGTTACTTAATACTATTAGTCCGATGACAGTAATGGACTAATTTAATAAGAGACTACCGTATTGGCACTGAGGTCCAGTTGTCATTATATCCATATACTCTGTAGTATCATTACAAGATAGAAGAGACATCAGATACTCAGTTACCTAGCCATCGTATATAGCGGAGTTACCTGACTATATAACACAGTACGCTTTATCCCAGCAATATATAACTATAGGGAATATACTGTGTTAATGATACACTGTAGATATATATGATAGGTGTACCAGCATGTACCTATTTTAGTTTAACACTGTATATACACAACCACTCATTTGTATATTTTAATCAGTTTCATTAAAAGTTATGTTTTACCTTGGGGCAAGTATGGTATTTAGCCCTCGGGCACAATAAAGACAGCATTATCTTTGGCTGATCTCCCTGAGATCAGTGATCTGTTTCCTGTACTGCTATATTTTATACACAGCACTGATCTCTATGAGAGATCAGTGATGTGTATATAGAAGGCTCCCAGTACTGTGTAAAAAAAAAAAAAAAGTTTTCTTCATTGATAACAAATCCCCCTTTTTCCTTTTTAGAAATAAAAATAAATAAACATATTTGGTGTCGCCCAAACTAATAAATTATCACATTCCTGATCTTGCACAGTAAATGGTGTACAGCATTAGTAAACTGACAGCTCAAAGAATGACCATGAGGAGAGGCGCAAGAGAAATCCCATTGAAGAAATAGGACAGGCTGAATTTCCAGCGGACTTTTCCCCCTACTGTTGTCTCCAGTTCAGGTGTGGTTTGCAATTAAAGTGACACTGTCACCCCCTTTGTGCATTCTGACATCTCTACACAGGTGTAAAGGGTAAATTTTGCGTTTTTCATACCTTATTTTATATCATACGTCATGGTGTTTGTTCAAGTAAAAAGTGTCCTTTTATCAACTGTAGATTGTATTAAGTGGGCGTGGCATTGCTGCATTAGCCCCACTTAGCCCCGCCCACTTATCCCCACCCACAAATGCCCATTGGTTGGTTGACGTAAAAGGGGTGGGGTCTAGACCTTTCGGCCAGTGGAGCCAATGGGCATTTGTGGGCGGTGCTAAGTGGGCGGGGCTAAGTGGGGCTAATGCAGCGATGCCACGCCCACTTAATACAATCTGCAGTTGATAAAAGGACACTTTTTACTTGAACAAGCACCATGACGTATGATATAAAATAAGGTATGAAAAACGCTAAATTTACCCTTTACACCTGTGTAGAGAAGTCAGAATGCACAAAGTGGGTGACAGTGTCACTTTAAGCTCCATGTACTTCAATGGAACTGAGTTTCAAAACCCCACCCAAACTGGATACAACAGTAGGGGGGAAGTGGCCATGTTTTTGTAGTGCTGGATAACCCCTTTAATTAAGCCTTTTTACTCAGTGTGCAAGGGCCCTTAGGCTGTGGTCACTCAACATACTTTTTATGAAAAGAACGTCTGTTGTTTTCAATTTACACAATGGACATTTTTTCTTAATGACATGATTGCATTGAAGTCAATGCAAACAGCGGTCGTTGTGTACACAATGTATAGAACAATGACTGCTGTTTGCTACATCCATCAAAATAAGGACAAGAAGAGAAAGTAGTGCTGCACCTCACACCTATGGCTGACACTAATGCCTCTCAGCTACATTTAAAAACCAACGCCAGGATGTTGGTATATAATTTGATCAAACCATATTGCCTCATATACCACGTGCAGTTCCCCTGGTTCACATGAGTCCTTACGCTAACTCACCACCGTGTCAGTCAGCGACCGCCAACCCCCCAAAGCGAACACAAACCGAGAAGGGAGGCCATAGAACGGCCCTGCAACCCCACTGTTACAGGACCAATCCCCAAGGGCCCCCCCAAAACCCAGCAGGCACCGCCAGCGGAGAAAGCTGTCACCAAGTAACACCAGTGTGAACAAGGTCTAAAACACTCACCATTGCTCCTGCAGGTAGAATGGGAAAAATAGGAGGTACTAGTCATGTGTGCACAGGTGTTTCCTGCTGATTGCAGTCATGTGGGTCTTACAAAGAGGAGTGCAAACACTTAGAAAAAAGAGAAACGTAAAATACGACATGGAGAGAAAGGAGCGCTGCACCTCACACCTATGGCTGACACTAAAGCCTCTCGGCTAAATTTAAAAACCAACGCCAGGATGTTGGTATATAATTTGTAGTGATGAGCGAATGCTGTTCGATCGAATAGATATTCGATCGAATAGTAAGGTATTCGATCTATCGAATATTATATAACTATATTATATAGTTTGCCGAATATTCGATAAGCGTTCAAATCCCCCTACTTCCGTTTTTTTCCTCCAAGTCGTCGAATAGATCTTTTTTAATAAACGAATACTTGTTCCCATAGACTTTAATGGGATCGAATATTTCGAATATTGGAGAGATATATCGAATATTCGAATATTTCACTAATAATTTGACATTGGGGTGGCAGGCCCATTCTATTCTCCCTGCCCTGCTTGTGCCCGCTTTGCGGAGTTGGCAGTCGCTGGCCGACACAGTGTGGAGTTAGTGTGAGGACTCATGTGAACCAGGAGACCGGCACGTGGTACATGAGGCAATATGGTTTGATCAAATTATATACCAACATCCTGGCATTGGTTTTTAAATGTAGCCGAAAGACATTAATGTCAGCCATAGGTGTGCGGTGCAACAGCTGCTTTCTCTCCATGTCGGAGCCATCAAAATAATGATCGTGCCAATAATGTCCGTCCGTTGCTCATAGACTTCGAGGCAATTTGTACTCAAAACAACAGCCGTTATTTATACAGCGTGTGAACATAGCTTTACAGAGCACACGTGCAGGGCGTTTGTTTCTTTCTTGGTTCAATTGATATAAATAAGGTTTTAGAATATGTATAAAATGAAGGTTATGTTTTAGTGTCTTCTCTGTGATGTTGGATCTGGTAAAACCTACTGTTTTGAACAAAGACTAACGACAATGTAATGTCTATCTTGCAGCCTCAAGCATCTGTTCTTGGGGGAAAAATATATTAGCTAGGTTGAATTTTCACAGCTAATTTCTATTGATTGGCCCTGAGATGAGCATCAGTTGGCAGTCTACATTAGGTTGATGGACTCCCTCAGCTCTGCATGCTTCTTATCAGATGTTTCTTGCATGTATGGGGAGCAATTCCAATAACCACTAATAGGAGGGAAATGGGATTTTTCTATAAACAGTGTTAGATGTACATAAATCACAGCAAATAGAACTGTATAAAAATCATGCACATAGGTAATTTGATCTTAAAATATGTTTAGCTTTTAGAGGGTTTTCATACTATTCAATGTTATATATTTAAGAGCTATTATTTGCGTCTATATGTAGGGCGTTTTGTTCTTTTGTTAAAAATCTTAAAACAAAATTAAAAAAAAAAATTAAAGGAATGTTTTTCATTTCTATATAAAATCTCATGATTCTGGTGTGCTAGTATTTTTTTTTTTTTTTTAAATTATCTAACCATTTTTAGTATTTACTTTTTTTGTTACCATTAGAAAAACAGCATGTTTAGTGTATTTCATCCGTTTGTAAATATGTTTTATTGAAATAACCCAAGTGCAGAAATCCAAAAAAAAAAAAAATGCAACTATTCCTTCAAAGTAACATAAAAGTCTGCTGAAAGGTATTAGTCTCTCTTGAAGGATTGACCCTTTGCGGCTTGCTATCCTTATAAAGACATTTTGACTTTGTGCTTCAATAATTAGGGAATAGCATGTACAGTACAGAAGTAAAGGCAATTCCCTGAGATCACCAGGAAGGGTATTATGAGTCCTAGGTCTCTGTCCCTAGGTTGAGCTCCCACTGAAGATCCCCCCAAATAAACGAGCTTTGACAGTAAGATACTTAGGCACTTAAAAAACTTTGTCTTACTGGGGATCAGTACCTCTTTATTTAGGAGATGACTGTCCTGATGTTTAAGAAGGATCCCAGGCTTAGACAAGGGTTTACCCAGCTCACGGTTACCCCACTCCTAAAGCTTAGCACTGCATAATAGTAGTCTCAGTCTCTCGTAAGAAAAACAGCTTCAGTTCCCTTCAAGGGCTCTGGCCTAAGCCAGGCCAGCTTGGTCACTGCAACAGGAACTCTTAGGGGCCTATTCCACTGAGCGATAATTGGACGAATTTGCCCGATTCGGCCGATTATCGCTCAATGGAATAGAGAAAACGATCAGCCGATGAACCTGTCATCGGCTGATCGTTTATTTAGGCCCACACCTAAAATCATCAGTCACCCACCATGCATCGCTGCGTAGAATAGTGGTGCACGGCGGGTGACCAATGATTCAAGCAGCATATATTAGCTAACAGGGCTTCTCCTCAGCGCAGCAGCAGCTTCGGTGCCACCTGACTTAGCTGTCAGACCACTCAGCCAATCACAGACTGGGACCGTGGTTGATGCTGCGAGCGGGACCAGGACAAAGACGGAGCGGAGAAGAAGAAATAGGGCCCTTAGCTTTGCCTGTCTCCCATATAACATCTAGGAGAACTACTCTTGCTAATTGGTTATCTTTAAATGCATCTCTTTAAGGAAGGCAATGGCACTAGATTGGAACTTAGTATACCAAAGAACATCATGGCTTTTATCATTATAGCCCAGACAATCCAGGACAAGACATATGAAGCAGCATCATACAGGTTAAGTAGAAGTCACAAGTACCCTACCTGGGCAACCACCGAAAAGAAAAGAGTAAGCTAACTATGGAGATGGGCAAAACACCAATTACAATACATTCTTAACCAGAAAAATATAAGTGTATAACCTTCCACCATGTGTGAGAGGGTCAAAATACCTGGATGCTGAAAAGGTTATACAAAACATTTGCTGTAAGCAGAGAGGTAGATATATAACCCTCCATCTAGTAGGCTGTTCCACCCTGGCACTGGAGTAGTGCCTTATGTGTATAAAGTCTGGGACATCTGGGAAGGTCCCAGCCAAAGGGTGGCTCCTCTACGGAAACCACCAAAACCACCATATTAAGTGGCCCTATAAGAAAATGTAATGACAAGGAAAACCAAGGCGTTTTAGGTTGTTGCCCCTTATCAGTGTGGAGCAGGATTCTTGATCGATTTTTTGCATATTTACATATCCCATGGAGCAATGCACCTAGGATTTCACTGTATTACTGAAAACAGCTGACAGTGTTATTTTTGGCTGGTCTCCCTGAGATCAGTGATCTGTTTCCCCATATAACTAGTGTTAAGCAGAGAGACCGAATTGTTAAGCAATCTCTGAACCCGAACACTTAACATTTGAGTTAAATGCCGAGAGTTCAGGTTTGGAGAATGTTGTCAAACCTGAATAGGGATGATCAAAACAGCGGCGAACTCGAACCATCGATTTTGAATGAAAAGCCGATGGTTCGAACCTGAAAATTCCCGCTGTTCGATCATTCCTAAACCTGAACAGTTTGGTCTCTCTGCTCAACACAAGTCATAACAAGCATAAAACATATATCTTGACATAGGCCACAAGGCCCACAAACTTTTTGAAAAAAAGGCTGGTACTCTGCATTAACACCAGTGAAAACTCATTTTCTGCAAGGTGTACTTTTCCTAGTATAAGTGTAGATTTACCACGTACCTACACTTTCATTCTTAAATTACACAGATATCCTATTAAGGATATTTTCCGGGACAGATACTCCTATCTGCTTGGGATTAGACGGCCCCCCACTTGCCGCCCCCCACTTGCCTCCCCCCCCCTTCCACTCCCAGACATGACAAGCTGTTTAATGAGCTACTTTCTCTCTTCTGATTGCAGTAACCTCTCTCCTCACAAAGTCTTGTATTGATCATTTGCAAATAGCTTCACATCTCAATATGAAATATTGAATCTGCAATTAGCGTTGACTCTCTGAGCACAGGGAGGGAGGAAGGGTTATGCAGTATGAGCAGAGCAAGCTCACTAAGAGAAGCTGTCCATGGTGCTTAAATCTCATTTCAAAAAAGGTGAAATTAAAGCTACCACAATTCCTAAACAAGGTTCCGGCCTGAGTAAGTTTTTATTTTTCACACACAGTAAAGCAGGCCAAGCACAAATGCTATGTGATCAGTCACTATCCTACATCAGTTTAGGAGAATGTCAATACATGTCTGAACTGGTATCTTCATTTTGTCCAGATAACATGACTGTTTAATACTTTATTTGTTAACCAATTACACTAAAACAAGGACGCAATCCATCTAATTATATGGTAATTACTTGATTGATGAATGAACATTAAAATTAAAAGCAAAGCTTCCCATCTAATTCCAATATTACCAACAAAATAAAAGGACAAATAAATAAAGAAATTAAGTAGTACTTTAAAGGGAATGAGGGCAGCATAAACTAGTGACAAAAAGGCTGAGCAGATGTCAGTATTACTTACATAATTTTGTTCAGCCGTTCTCCCAATATGCAAGAGAATAGGATTTATCCCACACCCCTTCCCCACCCTCCAGCTACTGATTGACTGGTGACTGCCTATATACAGCATAGATAGATAACTGCCAATCAGCAGCATGTGGGTGGAGTTTTCTGCTTCTCATGAATATCCAGGAATACTGGGCTTATGCACATAATCAGAATCAGCTGCACAGAACAATGTAAGGGATACATTATTCTGTTTAGCTTCTCTGTCACTAGTTTATGCTACCCTGAGGATAGGACAACATAAACGCCTGATGACAGTGTCTCTTTAACATCCCTATTTTGATCTTACAGCAACTATACAACTTCATTAACTGTTGGGGCAACAATCATCGGGTGACAGTTGTCTTTCCCCCCCACGAACATGATACGTGCCCCAGGTGTGATTGGAACGATCCCTGACATCCTAGCCGACACAGAAAGGAGGAGGAGAAATGAGAGAGGGAAGGGAGAATGTTAATCACAGTAGCAAAACCCAGATTAACTGTTTAAAGGCCAGAAAAAACTCATTAGGGGAGGAGATGGGTGTAGTGGAGATTCAATTACCACAGAAGAAAGAATAGAGCTTTGTCTATAACAAGTCTATAACAAGAAACCAAAAGGCTCCGCCTTTGATTTACATTTGATAAGCAGTAAGCAGAGAAGATAGCAGAATCTAAATGCTAAGCAGAGAAGGAAGTAGAACCTGTCAGCTTTTTCTTCTATATTCTTGTACGAAAAGTTAGTTATTAAAAAAAATTACAATTAAATTACAGTACCATTGAATTGACCAGAAATTATAGTCCAATTTATGTCAAAACTATTCATCAAATGTTACTCTCATCAAATAATGCTCCGTTTGCAACAATTACAGCTCTGCGTATATTTGGCATTTTAGTCAGTATGTGAAGATCATTATGGAAAAGTTCAGAAACTCTTCCCACAAGTGTAATTGAATTGTAGAAGCTTTTCCTTTGACCTTATATAAAAGTTGGACCCACAAAAGTAGACTTGAGATCTGGTTATTTTATTAGAAGGTCCATTGAAAACAGGACTATTGGTTCCTCATGTTTTTCAACAAAAAGTTCCATCATAATTTAGCTGTTATACCTACTTGAGCAACAATCTGCATGGTGCATAGACAAATAGATAGATACCTACAAATAGATAGATAGATAGATTCCTTTTTTAAATATATTCCTGAACTTCCAATCTTCATTCATTGATAGTCAGCGTTTTTCACACCGGCACAGGAATCTGTTGCACAGGAATCTAGGTTTATACTGTCTTAAATGAGGACAACTAGTGACAGAAATGCTGAACAGATCAGTGTATTACTTATATAGTTTTGTTCAGCCATTATCTTAATATGTAGGAAAATGGGATTCATGCCGCACCCCTCCCTCGGTCCTCCAGCTGCTGGATGACTGCCTGTTCATCAGCACTGTAACTTTTGTACTAATGAGCCACAGGAGGTTTGGGTGTTGGGTCCATAGTATACCCACGATAGAACACTCATAAGACTGTCACTATAGAATATTTGTAGGTATACGCTTGTGCGTGTTTTTTTTTTTTTTTTTGCAGGGGAGGGGACTGCACACTGATTTTTTCCTTTTGCTGAATTTTCTCGCCAATCACAGCATAGCACATCACATATTCTTTTCTACTATGTCATAACATAGCGCCGGATGAACTGAACAGGCTTCTACTATACTGGGCTAGTGATTTATACAGTGCACAGATGGCGTGGGGTGGGAGAAGGGAATTTTTGGTGCACTGGATTTGCAAGGTGCTATGTGAGCAGAAATGAACTAAATAACAGCAGCATTGAAGCAGCGAACCCTAAGAACTCAACAGACCCAACTGTGCTGGGGACATGATTTATATAGTACATTACTATAAATGAAACGGGGGGGGGGGGGGAGAGAAGGGGTTACTGATGGGCTGGGTTTACAACGTGCTATCAGAAAGGAAATAAACAGCAGCAAAGCAAGCTGCTTTGCTGAGAGGGAAGCCTTTAGCTTATATAGACAGTGGAGATTGTCTGCAGGCTCATAGTTTACAATCAGAAAACATAAACAGATAAGGTAAAAAGAACTTGTCTCAGTATCTGATTGTAATGAGTAGAGATGAGCAAAGCAAATCTGGCGAATCAAGATTTGCTGCAAATCACGCTGTCAATTCCCTCCCATTTGTTAAGGAAATTAGCAAAAAACAAAAATAGCGGCCGTACATGCTGTCTGGAGCATCACTGGGCAGGAGAAAGGAATTAACCATAATCCCTAGTGCCTGTCCAATCAGCTGCAGGCTCCTCTGTGATGTCAACATCTCCCCCTCTATATAAGGAGGTTCGGTAACTGAGGTGGCCAGTCGGCTGTGTGTGGAGGAGAGAGCAGGATGGTAGCAGGCAGTTAGAGCAGAGCAGGGAGAGACTAACAGAGCGATATAGGGGCAGAGAGGAGAGTCTAACAGAGCAATATAGGGACAGAGAGGAGAGGAATGGCGGAAATTGGATGAGTGACTGGCTTTCAACAATTTTTTCTTTTTAACTGTGATTTTCCAATTTTTGACACTTTTACAACAACATGCTTTATCAAATTTGTCCTTCTGTAATAGTCCCAGTACTGTAGTTACTATAGTTTGGGCTGTTTTAATGAAATTTGTGATACAAGAAAAGTGATACATTACAAAGTACACACAAAGCTATGTAGGATATAGCCAGTTCCACCTTTTCTTACTTTCCCATCTTAATCCTTTCATTGTATAATACAATCAACAAACAGATCAAGTGAAGGTTTAATCTAATCAGGATCAAAGTCCAATACAATTTAGTGATGATTCAACATCAACATTTGTCAGCAGATCTTTTGCGGTTCCACTGACTTTCTGCCTTTAATTTCAGTTCTGTATTTGCATTTTAAACAACAAAGGTGAACGACACTGTCAAACATTCTCTTTTGTTTGCATACATACTAGTATTATTCAGACAATGAGCAAAGAAAACTTTTAACAAAGAATAAAGAGAAAACAAAGTTCCCCTTGAAAGAAAATCAAAAAAGCTTTCCACTCCCATAAGGGAGCACACCAAAAAAGAGCGGTTTTGTATAGTATATTTTACAAACTATGAAAGACATCATCCTCTCCAGCAGCCACAGCCAAAGCACTTTATAAGCATTTCCCGTAATAAGTGTATATTGGGGATTTGTATAACTTTTAGGGAGCAATACAATACAGTGATCCCTCCACTTACAATGGCCTCAGGATACAATATTTTCAACATACAATGTTCCTTTCTGGACCATTGTAACTTGAGACCAGACTCAACATACAATGCTATGGACAGTCAGGATCTGCAGCACTTGTGAATAACTAGATGATCAACCAATAAAACTGGCCATTTTACTGGTAAAATCCCAGTATTACTGAAATGTATGCACTGGTTGGCTGTCTAGAAGTGATTCTCCAGAGTATAGTGTGATACTACATGTCCTGTACTGCACACAATTTTGCTCTCAACATACAATAGTTTCAACATACAATGGTCGTCCTGGAACCAAATAATATCGTATGTTGAGGGACCAAAAAATTTTGCCGGACTTCTCCTTTAACCTGCTGACAGCCCCCTATTGTGCTGAAGACGTCAAGGAAGACGGTATGTCTCTTACCTTCATCCTCAGCGCCATTCCAGTGCACTTAGCCGTTCATTCCACGGTCTGCTAAGACCATTTGTAGCACTGGGGCACCGTTAGGAGAACTGCCCCGCCCCCATAGCAGTAATCTGCCCCTTCTAATAATAATCAACAGAGTGGGCTGCCCAGAGGCATGCCAGATTGTCGCTTTTGGAGTGGGGCAGTGCTCCTAATGATCTTACCAAACCAAGGAGTAAGCGACTAAATGCACTGGTATGGCACCAAGAATAAAGGTAACAGGTGATAGTTTCCCTTTAAGCTATTCCAGCCATATTAGATGTCAAATACCAATAATTTTATTGAAAGGGGACTGTAAATGAAATAGCAAACTGTTTAATTTTAAGTCTATCCCTGTTTAAAGGTAATCAGGTTCCAAGTTACAGACATTGTAACATACTGTAGCTTTAAGGGAAAGTAGTCACATGGTACATTTCATACATTAATCTTTGTTTCAATAACATTATAACAGTGTCAAAGAGATCCTGAAGTGTTGAGGGCTGTAATGACTCCTCGCTCCCCCTCCCATCCTTTCTCCTGCTTAGTTGGCCAATCAGAAACCAGTTTCCTGTTGTACTTCCTGTACATTGCATACAAATTGTACACTTAATATCTGACGTGAAAACAGAATTTTAGAAAATGTAGCAAATTTATTTAAAGGAAAAATGTAAACTTTGCACTGATATAAGTAAAAGTTTGGACTCTTTCTCTTGATCATCTTTTAAAGTCAATTTTTGGGGCGGACGGAGGAATTCTCTGGCAAATATCATTGAGTCTATGGCAGGTCCTCTTCTGCCATGAGGGGAAATGTGTTCATTTCTCGGGGCAGCAGCTTTTATGGAGTGGCCATAAATGATACTGTCTGCTACACACCACTGACTTTATTGCCCCCATGACCTGCAGATGATAGCTGGACATAGACATAGAATGCAAGGAAGTCAGGACTGCAAACACTTTGCAGGTATAATGCTTTTTATTAATGATAATAATGCTTTTATTTGTATAGCGCCAACTGATTCTGCAGAACTTCACGTACTGTATATAAGGAGCACATGGTGTAATGGTGGTATGACCATGAATAAGATCACCAGGAGAAGTCACAATGCATTGAATCTTGTAAATGGCAGGGGGTTTTATTCTTGGAGAAGCAATGAAGATTAAAGAATTACTTACACACTGGAATTGGAAACTTTAAAACTTTTTCTGTCTTGTCCTCACCAAGGATGGAAGGTAGTGCCTGACCAGGGTGATTTATATCAGCACAGAGGAGGCATGGACCAAACGGCTGTATGTATAACGTTGATTTAAACATATAAAACTTAAAAAACAAAACAAGTATACTGCAAAACTGCTTGCGATCACAACACCTGTTGATTTCTTAAAAAATAAAAAAAATTGCAACAGGTACACTTTAAATACTGGTTTATTTCACCAGGTGCAGTACAAGTTA